>NC_140942.1:77946871-78645824 GCF_014529385.1 Adiantum capillus-veneris | reverse complement strand
TAAATGCAATCATCTATGTTGTTTTTGGGAATGCGTTGGTGGACATCTACACTTAAGGGAAAAAGTTGCTTGAGGAGCTTTGCGTTTTCTCAAGTACACATTTTGTGTACATGCACTTGCTTCGTATCCATTTTGGAAACATCCCACAACTTCCTCCCCCGGAGCCCTTCTTGGAACTATGCCACAACCCACAATCAATGCACTCGAAGAGATGACATTCCAGACTGCAAGCTCCTCAAGAAACTTTTTCCCTTAAGTGTTGATGTCAACCAATGCATTACCAAAAACAACATAGGCGATTGCATTTGGAGGAACACGCTTGCTTTGCATCCACTAAAACAACCCACAATTGCTTGGCCTTGCCCCTCTTGGACATATGCAGTAGTCAATGTGTATCAGCGGACAATGATCCGGACAGCAAGCTCCTCAAGCATAGGTAATTGCACCCAGAGGGATTCCCTTGCTTCGGACCTGCTGAAAACAACCTATTGCTTCCTTGCCCTACCTTTCATGGTCATATGCCGCAATCAATGCACTCAAGAAGATGATATTCTCAATTGACACCACCTTAAGTGCTTTTTGTGCTTTCTCAAGCACACCACATTAATGCACTCCAACAGATGACGTTCCAAACTAGAGCCTCCTCAACATTTTCCCTCAAGCGTTGATGTCGAATCTAGAGGTATTCCCTTGCTTTGTACCCGCTCAATGCACTCAAGGAGATGACATTCTTGACTAAGAAATCCTAAAGAGCTTGTTGTGCTTTCTCAAGTCCATCACATTTAGCGTACATGCACTTGCTTTGTATCCATTTTGAAAAGGGTAGGGCAAGGAAGCAATAGGATTTTTTCAGTAGGTCCGAAGCAAGGACATCCCTCTAGATGCAATCACCTATGCTTGAGGAGTTTGCTGTTAGGATCATCGTCCGTCGATACGCATTGAGTGCGACATATGTCCAAGAGGGTCAAGGCCCAAGAAGTTGTGGGTTGTTTTTAGTGGATGTGAAGCAAGTTGTTCCTCCAAATGTAATCACCTATGCTGTTTTTGGGAATGTGTTTGTTGACATCTTTGTATGATTGGGTGCTTCCCTCTTAGTGAGGTGTGGACCTCGGGGTTCTACAGTATATGGACCATGCAAGACAGATCCACAGAGAGCCACAACCACTTGCGATTGTGTGTGTGTGTGTGTGTGTGTGTGTGTGTGTGTGAGAGAGAGAGAGAGAGAGAGAGAGAGAGAGAGAGAGAGAGAGAGAGGGAGAGCCCTTTTTGACACGATTGGAAGCTGCATTCTTCATGAGGTGTAGGCCTTGGTGATTTACAGATGACAACCTGTACACGGACATCCAAGATTCTGTGTGTGTGTGTGTGTGTGTGTGTGTGTGTGTGTGTGTGTGTGTGTGTGTGAGAGAGAGAGAGAGAGAGAGAGAGAGAGAGAGAGAGAGAGAGAGAGAGAGAGACGTTCTGAGGTTTGGAGTCTGCAACAAAGGCCTTGAAAATTGTGTACAATGGATTCCCCCAACTTTCCAAATAGCTCAGTCTCTCTCTCTCTCTCCCCCCCCCCCCCCCCCCCCCCCCCCCCCTTCTTATCGATGTCCATTTTGACCACCCGATTGGCATCCCGCATCAGAGTCGGTACTTGAAAGATACATAAGTTTAGTGTGATGATTCCACCTGCAGTTAGCCAGTGTTTGGAAAAAACCATTACTTATGTGCTTTATTAGGTTACTCTAGCCGATTGCACATGCAGATCTGTAACCTCCTCTAAAGTATGTTGTGATGCCTGCTCATTTGAACATTAGGAAGAGGATGGGGTGTTGGAGGGCCTCTTTATTTGCCATGAGCTTATGGAGGTGATTAACATTTTGACGAGTAGGTGTATGCCATGTGTGCAAGAATGGTGGGTGTGTAAGAGATGTGTTAGAGTGGTCAAAGGATGCACTTTCCCCCCAAGAAAGGAGGTGGACAATTTTACGATTTTCGGCCCCACATATGATCTCCAATTTGAGCGGAGATCATAGATTTGCAATCTACACTTTGAGCTCTTTCCATAGATATGCTACATGATATGGTTTTACCCGCTAGATTTTAAATTCCATTTTGGGGGGGACTTTGAATTCAAATAAACTAGCCGTTTTGCCTGTTTGAATTCAAAATATTTCCTTTGATTACTTTCTCAATACTTAAGGTTTGACTTCCTAAACTGCCAGATAAAGAGGCCCTCCTAGACCCCACTCTCTTCCTAATGATGCCACATATGTAGTCAAAAGAAATCAGTGATCTCCCTTTGTGAGTGTCTCCTACTGTCTCGTCTCCTCAAGAGGCTCTCCCTCCGTCTGCGCAGCTCCAATAAAAATAGCCCAAGACATGTCTGATCCTGTTATCTCATAACTTTGTCCAGTGGTCCAAAACCCTCTCTGGATAGGCAGTGGAAGCAAGGGGTTTGAGAGTATGAGGGGCCATGTCGTCGCCAAAGGCGGCGCCATTTTACTAGTACTTTTAAAATTCACCAGACATACTACTTTCAAATTTCAAAACTTGCCCTTATATTGGGAAGATTCCTCCCCTTATGCCAAGGCTGGCACCCTGGAGTCTCGTAATTACCTCGTACCTTCTTGGTATGCTGCCTGTAGCCTCACATCAACTGTTGCGCACCATCGCCACTGCCTCATTCTTCATTGCCAAAGGTATAAATTGAGGTTCGTTTTTTTTAACATTTTTCTCGAGCCGGTACCTCCTACTTACCCAATGAAGAGGAACATATATTTTTCACATGGCTAGGATACCTTTTCTATCTTAAATGGCTTATGAAAGATACTCTTATGACTCATGGTAGAGACATTGCTTCCATCATGACATCGTTAATAGGTTGCAAAACTTGCCCCAACTATGTAGGGGAGCATAGTTCAAGTTTGTACATGGCTGGGATACCATTGCTATGTTTGGATGACCCATAAGAGATGCGAATACGATGTATGGTGTATTGCACCTTGTTTTCCTTAGACCATGTCAAACAAGGACCTATCCAATCTTCAATACCAAGGCTATGCATAAACCTACTCATTTGTGTGGCTGAAAATGAAGAATTGAATATATAATTTTGTAATGTAAATAAGAATAAGAAACTTGCATCTAACAAGTTGTCATCAGCATCATGAAGACTAAGGTTCAAAAATGTTTCCATTAGAGTAGCAAAATGTTTGCAATAAACAAGTTTTCTTCACTACAAAATAATCATGACGAATAAGACTCAAAAAGTTTCTCCTATGGAGTAGCATCCTTGCTATAAACATATATATATATATATATATATATAGAATTTGCTCATTTAAATAATGATGTGAGGGAGATCTCAAATAGTGGATCTCTACTAAAACATAATTCAAGTATGTGTGGCCGAATTTTGGAAAAAGAAAAGAACATGCGAATCTTTTCAGATGCGATGAGTAAGGTGTCGCGAGAAGCAAGAAGGCGGGGACGAAGCAGGAGGCAGACAGGGAAGAAGCGAGAGGCCATGTGGGCGGAGGCAAACCAGGGTGTGAGAGTGTTGGAGAAGATGGACGATGGGGGAGCAAACAACAATTTATTTTTTCTTAAAGCTAAATTGCATCGAGAGAGAAACGAGGCAGTGTGGCTGTGTCATAAATTCTAATATCTAACCAACCCAAATGATTTTCTCATATTAAATTGATCATTTAATGTGGGAGAATAATTAGGAACAAGGGTTAGAATATAGACATGTGCTTATGGATCTATCTCAACACAGGGCCAAGGTTAAAGGGGTCCAAATGAGAGATGATCTGTCAAAGAGCAAGGCTAGCTAATGGAGCTTAAAGACCTTAGGGTTAGCTTCATTAAATACCTCCAATGGTTAGTGTTAAAATTCCTTTGACCTTAGGCAAGCTAGGGTTGTGCTTGAGGTGGGAACCTAGCCCAAGCTTGAGGTGCTTGTCGTGCTTGCACCTGACTAAGGTGCTTCATAGTTAAGGTGCTTGAGGGGTAAAGGTGTTCAAAAGTCAAAACACATCCCTACTCATGAGGGGACTAGCCCTCATTGTAGGAGCTAGAGAGAGAACACACACACCCTCACACAAGGCAAGCTTGGTATAAAGAAAGCAACTAGGACACTTGTGAAGCTCCTCTTCATGTTGCCCTCATGGTGTGCCTAAAGCCTATTGGTTGGCCTCCCAAGGGGTCCAATGATAATTTAGTTAATTTAATAAATTGTTTATGCATTTATCAGGTCCTCTCTCTCAAAGGGGAAAGGGGGACACTTGTCCCAAGGCTAGCATGCTTGCTTGATATGCACTCTGCATGTGATTGGCCAGGCTTGTAGGGGTCCAAGGAGTTTCCATCTTGAGCTAGAAGAGAGGGTCGACCAGAGCAAGGAGGGGGCTACCTTGGGGGGTATACTCTCTCCCCCCCCCCCTCTCCACTCTCTCTCTCTCTCTCTCTCTCTCTCTCTCTCTCTCTCTCTCACACACACACACACACACACACACACACACACACACACACACATTGTGTGAAATGCAAAGTGCAAGAGGTCCATCTCCTTCTCCAAGCTTGTAGGAAAGTTGAGAGCCTACACCCACACTCTAGGCTATGGAGTGCAAATTTAACCAAGAGCCATGCTCCAATGCTTAATCTTTCCATCTTCTCCATCTTCATTACTATGCTATTATGTATACTAAGCAAGAAGAGTGAAGATAAGCAAGGAACTACTTATTTCTCCTATGAATGTTTCTTCTTTCTCTTCCCTACCCTCATTCCCCGCTAGCTCTATTCACCTTTGAAGGTGTTTGAGGCCTTGGGGCTGAGATCGGGGATAATTAATGCTTTCTAGAAATTCTATGTTATGCTCGTGATGCATGAAGCTTCCCTCACGTAAGTCACAAGGAACACAAAGATTGTTGATGGGAGAATCTATAATACAAAAGCCTATTGGAGGGGGGACCGGCTCCACATAAATCCGGTCCTCAACTATTTTCAAGCTCTCTAAACTCTCTCTTGAAAAAGTATTCTTCTTGCCAAGTTAGTTAAGTATCATAGCTATGTTACTACCGCTAATTAAATTCACCCTCTATGTTCTCAAAGTAGTCTCACAAGAATGCTCACTCTAATTCTCCGAATTCCACTATTCTCAAAGCTCATAGTCCATTTCTATTACAGGCTCTCTTGGTGTAGATTGTCGATTGCCAGATTGAACCCCTAAAGGGTGTTGGTTTGATTCACATGAAATAGAGGATCTTTTGGTTCATGCTGAATATAGCAACCCATGGAGGAAGTCGTTATTGAGCTGAAGGAATCTAACCACTAAATGCATATGTAACATTTAATGGCCTAGTAATTTGTGTGTAGCGGAAAATAGCATGAACATAGTGAGCATTTTATTGGAATAGATTTTTAATGAGAATAACAAGAGTGCTTGGGTGGAGAGAGCAACAAAACGTATAACACCTAGTTAGATAGCATGAACAATACTTCAAAAGAGAGAGAAATTAAGCTATTGACAACAGTCGAGGACCGGATCTACATGGAGCCGCGGTCCCCCCTCCAAAAGGCTTTGTATTATGGTTTCTCCCATCAAGAGAGACATTTTACAATCCTTCAATACTAGCTAGTGCAATGAAGATGGAAACTTCAAGCACTAAGCAAAACACTTATAAAACACAACATCAATTCCCTCACGGTCTCAGACCCAAGACCTCACACACCTTCGAAGATGGTGAGAGCTAGCGGGGTATGAGAGTATATTGAGAGGAAGAAGGAGTAGTCTTACGAGAAAGATGTACATATCCTCACTCATATTAACATAGCTTAGCTTAGTAATTAGCATGGTAGAGGAGAGGAGCATGCATTGAAGCTTGGCTCTTGGTTGGATTTGCATCACAAATCCAAGAGTTGTTGGTGTAGGCCTCCCTTCTCACAAGCTTGGAGTAGGTGATAAGCTTTCGATTAAAGCTTAAAAGGAGAGAGAGAGAGAGAGAGAGAGAGAGAGAGAGAGAGAGAGAGAGAGAGAGAGAGAGAGAGTCTTCTTACTTCACACATGGACTAGTGTGAGTGTGTATGCAATAATGCGTTGAGAAAATCAGTCCCCCTCTCTCTCTTGGTCGACCCCTCTTGCTATTTGCTCATGCTCACACCCTATTTGACCTCTCCAGGCTTAGACAATGGAATTTCAAGAGCATAAGTGATAACCTTCTGACATGTGTCCCCCTTTTCCCTTTTGTGAGGGATTTAGGTAATTAATTAAAGCAACTAAACTCTCATTGGATCCTTTGTCTCGTGGCTAATAGGAATCAGGCAAGCCATTGGGTTGTTGAATGCTCATTGGACCTCTGGGAGACTATCCATGGTGAAAATCTGTGATATGAAGAGAGTTTCCATTTGGTGTGCCTTAATAGTCTTTTTGACAGAAATAAAATGTGCTTGCTTGGTAAGCCTATCGACTAATGTCCATATTCTCGTATTCCCATGGATAGACTTGGGTATCCAAAGATAAATCCAAGGATATACTCTCCCATGGTGAATTAGGAATTGGCAATGGCTTGAGTAATCCAGGTTGCTTCCCTTTATCATACTTAGTCTTTTGGCATACCACACATTTTGAAACATACTCTTTTATGTCCACTTTCATGGTAGAAGACCATATTAGGTATTTTGGTAAAAATCTCACATTATGGGAATCTCCAAATCGACCGAATTCATGTAATTTGGGAATTTTCCACTTAAAGTGGGAAAAATTGAGGTGTGTGGCTAGTAAATAAAGTGAAAATCTCATAGGATTGTGGTGTTGATAAACACCAAAAGTCAAGAGGATGTACAACACATGGATTTGAATAATAACTATAAATTACATAAAACAAAGGAAGATACAAAAAAGATTTTGTTTACAAATTGACTAGTATAGTCACAATAGAAGCTCCACATAATTCTACTCCACATTTGATACCATATCTGAACTTTGATCCAAGTGTGGCTGATGTGCACGAGTGAGGCCTTCTTTGGCTTTTAGAGCATGTCTTTCTGGAATCTTTATTCTAGAAAATGGTCCTTCTTTGTTGGGTCTCCAGGACCAAACAATTGCATCTATAGTTTCCCACACTTGTGGGTCCTTATAGTTGACAGCCCAATAATCCTTCCAACAATTACTGTAAGCTTGAGTATCTGTCATCCCACTTTTTCTCGCGCAAGGTGCCCAATATTGAATCAAGAGTTTTCTGTAGTTTGGTGATGTAGGCTCATTATCAATGTCAGATAAAGCCATTGCAAGCCACACTGGATAGATTTCTGTGTCACTCGGAACAAGCATAAGAAAGTCACCTTGGTGCACATCAGACATAGGGTCAAACTCTTCCCTTGGCCTATCTCGTTGAGGCCCACAAAAATGATCGTTCAACTCTTCAAGGCCTAGGAATCTTTCTGCTCCTTGTTGCAAATTCATTGTAGTGCTTTGTAGATGAGAATATTCTTGAGTTTTTGGCCAAAACATTTCATACAAGACTCCCTCTGATATGATTGCTTTTCCAATCTCTTCAATTACCTTACTCCAATAATCTATCACGGGTCTATAATATCGCGGAATACTTGAACCATTCCCTAAATTTTTCCAAAATTTTATATAGTTCTTTAGCCCCAAAATGACTTCTTCGTGGGCCTTGACATACTCCGCCATTTGTACTAGAGGTGGATCTCCATGTGGTAACATTGGCTTGCCTTCTGTGTCTGTTTTCCAAAGGCGAATACTTCCACTCCAACTTGATACACCTACATGTGCCTTATATTGCATCATTGGTGTCTCATCCTGCATAAAGAACCTGAACTGAAGCGGTTTGGAATGTCCAACAAGTATGTCTTGTCCATCACAAAGATAGCCATCACAATATTGCTTGAAATCAGGGATCTTTGTGAGAAAAAATGGAGCTGGAGATGAAGATGAGCTGTTTCGTAATGTATCCATCAAATGTGGCAAAGTATAGGTTTGTGTAACTCTCAACTTCTCTGAAAACCTACTAAACATGGCGTCTATGTCCTCATGTGTATGCCCAACCATTAAAAATCCCAGCTGGATGGTTTTGAAAACACCCCTTGCAACAAGCATTGACAAATAGGCAAATAAGTATCGATTTTTGTTTTCCCCTGCACAATTATCCAATTGTAGCAACAAGTTCTCTGGCAATCTGCGAAATGTTGACCCCAATTCCTCTTCTGCAATTTCTGACGACTGCACAATGGGCTCTTTTCCATCACTCAAGTTATGGTAGTCCAAAGCATCCCTTGAGTTCAAAGCATGTAGTAGTGAAATATTGCTCCTTGGAAGTCCATTTGTTACTAGATCACCAAGAGGATGCTTATCTATCCTCTCGAGGTTATGTAAACAATTAGCAATTGAGCCAATTGTAAGATTTGGATCAGCTGGCCACAAACCATTCAAGACAAAGTGTCCGTAATGACCTTCTCCATGTCCATGAGTGATCATGCCAATCAATGCCACCTGCAGATTATATCCTGAATCCACACCCTTGGGAACAATGCGTAATCTAGGAATGGCAGTCTTCTTTTGATCCATCTTATCATGGATTATGCATACATATTTTTGTGGTTGAGTTTCTGAATACGTGCGCCATGCATAATATAGGCTTCTGCAACTCTTTTGTTGTGCCATGTGAACTTCTCTCTCCCTCAAGAGAAGAGCTCTCTCTTCAAGAGAAGGTTTAGCTTCTAACCTTGCCTTGATTGAGCTACAAATATTGCACTTAGAGAACTCACTCGTCTTTGTTAAAGTGACATGTGGGTACTCTTTGTTCCAAATTCTACCAAAAGAAGATTGGGATAGCTTCTTCTCATAGCCCATTTGGTCAAGTGTCGTGTTGATTTCACATAAAATATCCACTTGTTTGTATGTTGATGGAATCACCAATTGAGTCTCTCTTGAGCCATCTAGCAGTGTTCTACTTCTATGTGGCATCTTCTCAGAGTTATTTTCCACAAACTCGTTTAGTAGTGCTCTTGCTAAACTAGTATGTTGAAGTCCCCTTCTCAATGTACATGTGTTCCCATGTACATATTGGCGCACACCATTTTCAAAGTTCTCCTTGTATCGATAAAATGATGTCTTTGGTATTCCATGTAGCTCATACCATGCTCTACAACAAACAATAGAGCCATTTAGCCTGAATTGGTATCGTGACTTCTCATCTTTCTGATAACATATAGAAAGAACATCATAAACATAATTAGTGCGTGATTTTTGAGACTCTCCCCAAAATTGTTGTCGTAACCTTGTCACCATATCACGATCTGCAAATTGGCAGCATTTTTGTGCACAACAATCAATGCATGATACCCTTTGAATTGATTTGTTTGAAAGGTAAAAAGTCGAAGCTGGTGCTGCTTTTGATTTTTGAGTCCTGTTCATGAAAGTGTATCGTCTCTTCCTTGACAACTGGACAACATTACTCCCATCAAGTTTTTTTCCAACATTGCCATCGTTGGATACATCTCATATGTAGCATGCATGCCATCAACAGGAACAAAGCGTTGTAATGGGCTCCCATTCAACATTGTTGTCTGCTTGATGGGCCACTTTAGCAAAGTGATGCTACCCACTTCAACCACATCATGAATGCTTGCATTTTCTCTTTCAATACCCACACCCACACAATCAGGACCAAGTTCCTGAAAGTTGACATAATCATGTGGAAATACATATAAGATGGTCCCTTCATTCATGGTTTGCATCATTGTGTCATCTTTTAAAAGGACCCTCTGATTTCTCCAAGACTCTCGAATCATTGCTTCAAATTCTGGGCTTGTCATAGGTATTGCATCTGTAACTAGAGGATCAGAATGATCATGTTCTTCATCACCATTGTAGCTTTCGTGTGGATCAATTAAGTTCCCATTTAATACAAAAGATTGCAAAAGAAGCTTTGACCATCGAACACACTCCATAATGAGCCTTGGAGAGATGAAGTATCCATTGTAGGAAAAGGTAGGACCACATCCTTCAAGCATTCCTCCACTAGTATGGAGACATTTCCCAGCCCTATCTTTGTACCACCACAAGTGGAATCTGGATCTGTTCTACACACACAACCAATACCAACGATTTCATTGTCAAGTATCATATGTACTTTCTCCCCAGATTCGAAGTCCATCCTGTAAGTAAAAAGATTACATTGTTAAATCCATAGTTATAGAAAAATACTCTTCAAACCAAAAATCATGCTACAACATGAAAAAGGTTTGCATAGGTTGGACAAGTGGTGAACCTTGAGACCAAATCCTCCTTGCTATATTAATGGAAGCAAGGTTGGACAAGTGGTGGACCTTGAAACCAAAGCCTCTTTGCTATATGAGAGCATAGGTTGGACAAGTGGTGGACCTAGTTGTAATACCCACTGCCACCTATCAACTACTATAGGACTATGCTTTCCAATGTCCAAGTATCCCTTGAGTCTTTCAAGGTTGAACACGTGGTGGACCTTGAAACAAAAATCCCCTTTCTATATCAGAGCATAGCTTGGACAAGTGGTGGACCTAGTTATAATGCCCAATATCCAAGGTGAAATACCTTAGGACTTTGCTACCTTGCTTGCCAATGTTTACGTAGCCCCTCATTTCTTTAATGGAAGTAAGGTTGGACAAGTGGTGGACCTTGAAACCAAAGCCTCTTTGCTATATAAGAGCATAGGTTGGACCTAGTTTTAATACCCACTGCCACCTATCAACTACTATAAGACTATGCTTTCCAATGTCCAAGTATCCCTTGAGTCTTTCAAGGTTGAACGCGTGGTGGACCTTGAAACAAAAATCCCCTTTCTATATTAGAAAGGTTGAACACATGGTGGACCTTGAAACAAAAATCCCCTTTCTTTATCAGAGCATAGCTTGGACAAGTGGTGGACCTAGTTATAATGCCCAATATCCAAGGTGAAATACCTTAGGACTTTGCTACCTTGCTTGCCAATGTTTACGTAGCCCCTCATTTCTTTAATGGAAGTAAGGTTGGACAAGTGGTGGACCTTGAAACCAAAGCCTCTTTGCTATATAAGAGCATAGGTTGGACCTAGTTTTAATACCCACTGCCACCTATCAACTACTATAAGACTATGCTTTCCAATGTCCAAGTATCCCTTGAGTCTTTCAAGGTTGAACACGTGGTGGACCTTGAAACAAAAATCCCCTTTCTATATTAGAAAGGTTGAACACATGGTGGACCTTGAAACGAAAATCCCCTTTCTTTATCAGAGCATAGCTTGGACAAGTGGTGGACCTAGTTATAATGCCCAATATCCAAGGTGAAACACCTTAGAACCTTGCTACCTTGCTTGCCAATGTTTACGTAGCCCCTCATTTCTTTAATGGAAGCAAGGTTGGACAAGTGGTGGACCTTGAAAGCAAAGCCTCTTTGCTATATGAGAGCATAGGTTGGACCTAGTTGTAATACCCACTGCCACCTATCAACTACTATAGGACTATGCTTTCCAATGTCCAAGTATCCCTTGAGTCTTGCAAGGTTGAACACGTGGTGGACCTTGAAACCAAAATCCCCTTTCCATATCAGAGCATAGCTTGGACAAGTGGTGGACCTAGTTATAAAGTCCCTCCTTTCTTTAATGGAAGAAAGGTTGGAAAAGTGGTGAATCTTGAAACCCAAACCCTTTGGCTATATATAGAGGATATCTTGGACAAGTGGTGGGCTTAGTTGTAGTATCCAATGTCCAAGGTCCAAGGTGAACTATGTAAAGACCTTACTTCCAAAAACAGAGTCGTACAAGTGGTTCTCCTTGAAACCAAAACCTCCTTAGTGTATTAGAACATAGCTTGGAGAAGTGGTGGACTTAGTTGTAATGGTGAATGTCCAAAGCAAACTATTATAGGACCTTGCTTCCCAAATCAAGTTTGGACAAGTGGTGGATCTTGAAACCAAAACCCCCTTACTCTATTAGAGCATAGCTTAGATAAGTGGTGGACCTAGCTGCCATGGAAAATGTTCAATCTGAACTGCTGCAAGACCTTGCTATTAAATGTCTAAGTAGAGCTAGCTTCTTTAATGGAATCAAGGTTGGGAAAGTGGTGCATCTTGAAACCAAAAGCCCTTTATTGTATTAGAGCATAGCTTGGACAAGTGAGGGACCTAGTTTTAATGTGTGATGTCCAAAGAAAAGTATTACAAGACCTTGCTTTCCAATATTTGAATTGGTCAAGTGGTTAAAACTAAGTATAAAACTTTGACCATTTTCTTCTCGAATTGCCAAAAAGCTAGTTTTAGACACCCCTAAATGAAAATGGTTTAGGGTGGCCTTAAACAATGTTTTTTCAAAGACTTGAACAAAAGGGTTGTCGAAGAGTAATGACAATTTATTGTGGCTTGAAGTGCCTGAGTATGTGAAAACAAGCCTAGGTTTTCCACGAGGCAAAAGGTGACATAATAAGAACATTGGAAAGTTAGGATTGACCATGTGGCCTAAACTTTGGCAAGTGAAGTGGTGGCCAAGTTTTGTGGCACAGTGTGCACTTGGTCCTATATGTGTTGACCACTTGGCTAAATCTAGGACCATAAGGCCAAACCTTTGGCACCTTAAATATAGTATGGGACATAATCTAGAACTGCTATAGTAAATTAGTAGTATAGCTAATATGTTAATATTTGTATTATATTTAAGTATATGCTAATATAATTTATGTTCAAAATTTCACTAATGAAGAATGTTCCCATTTAGCACTCCAGATGCGGGGTCTTAGGGCAATGCCACAATGGGGTGACAAGGCAGCGCTTCCACGTGAGGTTTGGGGGTAGCGCTCTTGATGGGGATGTGGAATATAGCGCTCTCGATGGCGGGGCTTGGGAGGTTGATTTTGGGATATTGTTCTGGGCGGGGTCCGGGGCAGCGCCCCGGGCGGGGTCAAGGGGCGGCAGATTTCTTTAAGTATAGAGTTATGCATGTTTTTCATATTTTCAACCATGATTTCTTTAATTTTGGCCGTGTGAATTGGTTAATTTTTTATATTGCTTTTGTTTTTTTTAATCCTATGATAAAACATGGACTTGTAGCATACGTGGCATTCTAATAAACCCTATCAAGATCAGACACACAGAGAGCGCACGAGAAACGCACACAGAGAAAGCAGGCGAGCAGCAAAAACACAGAAAGCGCACACGGATCGCACACAGTTGGAGTATACGCGCGCGTAGAGGAGCAAGCTCGGCATCGTACACAACACACAGGTGGAGTGCACAGGATTGAAAGTTCGCGCACAAGACAAAGAAACAGCAGCGTACACAACGCTTTCCAGAAGGGCAGGATCGGGCAGTCTTCTCAGGAGACATTGCACACCTCACGAATAGAGAAAAAACAGGTATTTCTCTTTCTCTCACTCTCTGTCTTTCTCCATATAGAGAAGATGGTTCTCTGTAACTCTTCTTGCACACACACTCTCTCGTCAAAAGACAGAGATACATAGTTTAAAAGTATCCCCGCACACATACACATATTCCCACACATCGTCTTCCTCTCTTCCACATACATAACCACAGTGAAATCTGTTATCTTGCTGTCTCTCTCTTGAAAATACATGCACATATTCCCACACATCGTCTTCCTCACTTCCACATACATAACCACAATGAAATCTGTTATCTTGTTGTCTCTCTCTTGAAAATACGTGCACATATTCCCATACATCGTCTTCCTCTCTTCCACATACATAAACACAGTGAAATCTGTTATCTTTCTCTCTCCTCTCTCTAAAAAACAGTTATTTATCTCTCTCTCTCTCTCTATCTATCTATCTCTGTATTTGCTATCTCTCTCTTGAAAATACATGCTCATGTATGTGTGCGTCTGTGTTATCTATGTGTATGTATGTATATTTGTGTTATTTCATTGTAATACTCATACATAATGCAGATACACAATTACACTTAATTACGATATGCACACATAGTATATATACATACATAAATATCACAAATAACTAACACATTGTAATACTAGTAAAATTGAATGGAAGACTTACTTGCGTGATCTGTTAAAGTCGATTCTTGTAGCGAGTTCTGGATGTATGCTGAGCTGATTTTCCTCTAATCCATTTGTAGATATGATTGTAACTTCTGTTTCTCAAAAATAGTAGTGTTGTTTAGTGATACACCTAATGGACATAAATGGTTTAAACTAGGACATGTAGACCAAAAATACGTGTATTTCTTTGGATGAATATATACACTTTTTGGTGACCCTTACCACAAGTGGTGGACCTTGAGACCAATGGACTATAAGGACCTCCAAACAATACCTTGTACACTCAATCCTTCTTGGTATCTAGGTTGGACAAGTGGTGGACCTTGTTCAAATTCTCTAACCACTCTCTCTAACATGGTGACATAATTTAGGTGTGATAAATTCATATCTATGCAAACTAATATCAGTTTAGGCTTGTTAATTTGAATTTGTTTGAATTTATGTACAATATAATGATTTGAGGTTTGCATATTTGAATTTAGGTGGTATAATGATATCTTTTTGTGGTAAACTTGAATTTAAAATCAATTTTGCATGGAATATTTTAAATTTAAGTAGTAAAATTTAAATTTTTATAAAAAAGTTTGAATTTTAAAATTTGGGCGGGATAGTTTAAAATTTAGGCGGGATATTTAAGATTTGGGAGGGATATTTTAAATTTAGGCGGGAAGGTTTTGAATTTATAGCGAGATCTCCCTTACATAAGAGAGTATAGGTTGGACAAGTGGTGGACCTTCAAGCTAGAGCATCCATGCTACTGGACATGATAGGTAGGGAATCTAGTTGAATATTGTATGTATAATATATATGTAATAGATCTAGCTTGGACAAGTGGTGGACCTTGGAATAAAACCCCATGTAAAACATATCATGCACATTCCAAGTGGTAAAAAAAAATATCATTTAGAATATAGCCTTATAGGTTGGACAAGTGGTGGACCTTAACACCCAGATATTCTTCATATAATGACATAGAGTGGAAAACTGGTGAATCTTGAGACCAAACCATGCTACTAGCGATAATAGCTTGGACAAGTGGTGGACCTTGAAAGTAAACCCCCCATCTACGAAATATCGTGGGTTTAAGGTATTTCGATGGAGCCTAGCATCTTGGAGACATCGTGCATCTTGCTTCTCTTCATGTTTCAATGGAGCCTATCTTGGACAAATGGTGGAGCATCCTTCTCTCCATGTTTCAATGGACCCTAGCTTGACAAGTGGTGGACCTTTACTTCTCTCTATTATTCAATAGAGTTAGCTTGGACAAGTGGTGGACCTTGGAACCAAACCCCCATTTAAAACCTATCATGGTCACTCCAAGTGGTGAGAAAGAATAACCTTTAAGATATAGCCTTATAGGTTGGACAAGTGGTGGACCTTAACACGCGCATATTCTTAATATAATGACATAGAGTGAAAAAGTGGTGAATCTTGAGACAAAACCACTCATGCTACTAGCACTAATAGCTTGGACAAGTGGTGGACCTTGAATGTAAACCCCCCATGTTTCAATAGAGTTAGCTTCGACAAATGGTGGAGCATCCTTCTCTCCATGTTTCAATGGACCCTAGCTTGGACAAGTGGTGGACCTTTGTTTCTCTCTATGTTTCAATAGAGTTAGCTTGGACAAGTGGTGGACCTTGGAAGCAAACCCCCATGTAAAACCTATCATGGTCACTCTAAGTGGTAATAAAGAATAACCTTTAAGATGTAGCCTTATAGGTTGGACAAGTGGTGGACCTTAACACGCGCATATTCTTAATTTAATGACATAGAGTGGAAAAGTGGTGAATCTTGAGACCAAACCACTCAGGCTACTAGCAATAATAGCTTGGACAAGTGGTGGACCTTGACTGTAAACCCCTCATCTACGACATATCGTGGGTTTAATGTTTTTCGATGGAGCCTAGCATCTTGGAGACATGGTGCACCTTGCTTCTCCTCATGTTTCAATGGAGCCTACCTTACACAAATGGTGGAGCATCCTTCTCTCCATGTTTCAATGGACCCTAGCTTAGACAAGGGGTGGACCTTTGCTTCTCTCTATGTTTCAATAGAGTTAGCTTGGACAAGTGGTGGACCTTGGAACCAAACCCCCATGTAAAACCTATCATGGTCACTCCAAGTAGTAAGAAAGAATAACCTTTAAGATGTAGCCTTATAGGTTGGACAAGTGGTGGACCTTAACACCCACATATTCTTAATAAAAGTGGTGAATCTTGAGACCAAACCACTCAGGCTACTAGCAATAATAGCTTGGACAATGTAAACCCCTCATCTACGAAATATCGTGGGTTTAATGTATTTCGATGGAGCCTAGCATCTTGGAGACATGGTGCAGCTTGCTTCTCGTCATGTTTCAATGGAGCCTATCTTGGACAAATGGTGGAGCATCCTTCTCTCCATGTTTCAATGGACCCTAGCTTGGACAAGTGGTGGACCTTTGTTTCTCTCTATGTTTCAATAGAGTTAGCTTGGACAAGTGGTGGACCTTGGAAGCAAACCCCCATGTAAAACCTATCATGGTCACTCCAAGTGGTAATAAAGAATAACCTTTAAGATGTAGCCTTATAGGTTGGACAAGTGGTGGACCTTAACACGCGCATATTCTTAATATAATGACATAGAGTGGAAAAGTGGTGACTCTTGAGACCAAACCACTCAGGCTACTAGCAATAATAGCTTGGACAAGTGGTGGACCTTGAATGTACACCCCTCATCTACGACATATCGTGGGTTTAATGTTTTTCAATGGAGCTTAGCATCTTGGAGACATGGTGCACCTTGCTTCTCCTCATGTTTGAATGGAGCCTACCTTGGACAAATGGTGGAGCATCCTTCTCTCCATGTTTCAATGGACCCTAGCTTAGACAAGGGGTGGACCTTTGCTTCTCTCTATGTTTCAATAGAGTTAGCTTGGACAAGTGGTGGACCTTGGAACCAAACCCCCATGTAAAACCTATCATGGTCACTCCAAGTAGTAAGAAAGAATAACCTTTAAGATGTAGCCTTATAGGTTGGACAAGTGGTGGACCTTAACACCCACATATTCTTAATAAAAGTGGTGAATCTTGAGACCAAACCACTCAGGCTACTAGCAATAATAGCTTGGACAAGTGGTGGACCTTGAATGTAAACCCCTCATCTACGAAATATCGTGGGTTTAATGTATTTCGATGGAGCCTAGCATCTTGGAGACATGGTGCAGCTTGCTTCTCGTCATGTTTCAATGGATCCTATCTTGGACAAATGGTGGAGCATCCTTCTCTCCATGTTTCAATGGACCCTAGCTTGGACAAGTGGTGGACCTTTGTTTCTCTCTATGTTTCAATAGAGTTAGCTTGGACAAGTGGTGGACCTTGGAACCAAACCCCCATGTAAAACCTATCATGGTCACTCCAAGTGGTAATAAAGAATAACCTTTAAGATGTAGCCTTATAGGTTGGACAAGTGGTGGACCTTAACACGCGCATATTCTTAATATAATGACATAGAGTGGAAAAGTGGTGAATCTTGAGACCAAACCACTCAGGCTACTAGCAATAATAGCTTGGACAAGTGTGGACCTTGAATGTAAACCCCTCATCTACGACATATCGTGGGTTTAATGTTTTTCGATGGAGCCTAGCATCTTGGAGACATGGTGCACCTTGCTTCTCCTCATGTTTCAATGGAGCCTACCTTGGACAAATGGTGGAGCATCCTTCTCTCCATGTTTCAATGGACCCTAGCTTAGACAAGGGGTGGACCTTTGCTTCTCTCTATGTTTCAATAGAGTTAGCTTGGACAAGTGGTGGACCTTGGAACCAAACCCCCATGTAAAACCTATCATGGTCACTCCAAGTAGTAAGAAAGAATAACCTTTAAGATGTAGCCTTATAGGTTGGACAAGTGGTGGACCTTAACACCCACATATTCTTAATAAAAGTGGTGAATCTTGAGACCAAACCACTCAGGCTACTAGCAATAATAGCTTGGACAAGTGGTGGACCTTGAATGTAAACCCCTCATCTACGAAATATCGTGGGTTTAATGTATTTCGATGGAGCCTAGCATCTTGGAGACATGGTGCAGCTTGCTTCTCGTCATGTTTCAATGGATCCTATCTTGGACAAATGGTGGAGCATCCTTCTCTCCATGTTTCAATGGACCCTAGCTTGGACAAGTGGTGGACCTTTGTTTCTCTCTATGTTTCAATAGAGTTAGCTTGGACAAGTGGTGGACCTTGGAACCAAACCCCCATGTAAAACCTATCATGGTCACTCCAAGTGGTAATAAAGAATAACCTTTAAGATGTAGCCTTATAGGTTGGACAAGTGGTGGACCTTAACACGCATATTCTTAATATAATGACATAGAGTGGAAAAGTGGTGAATCTTGAGACCAAACCACTCAGGCTACTAGCAATAATAGCTTGGACAAGTGTGGACCTTGAATGTAAACCCCCATCTACAAAATATCGTGGGTTTAATGTTTTTCAATGGAGCCTAGCATCTTGGAGACATGGTGCAGCTTGCTTCTCTTCATGTTTCAATGGAGCCTATCTTGGACAAATGGTGGAGCATCCTTCTCTCCATGTTTCAATGGACCCTAGCTTAGACAAGGGGTGGACCTTTGCTTCTCTCTATGTTTCAATAGAGTTAGCTTGGACAAGTGGTGGACCTTGGAACCAAACCCCCATGTAAAACCTATCATGGTCACTCCAAGTAGTAAGAAAGAATAACCTTTAAGATGTAGCCTTATAGGTTGGACAAGTGGTGGACCTTAACACCCACATATTCTTAATAAAAGTGGTGAATCTTGAGACCAAACCACTCAGGCTACTAGCAATAATAGCTTGGACAAGTGGTGGACCTTGAATGTAAACCCCTCATCTACGAAATATCGTGGGTTTAATGTATTTCGATGGAGCCTAGCATCTTGGAGACATGGTGCAGCTTGCTTCTCGTCATGTTTCAATGGATCCTATCTTGGACAAATGGTGGAGCATCCTTCTCTCCATGTTTCAATGGACCCTAGCTTGGACAAGTGGTGGACCTTTGTTTCTCTCTATGTTTCAATAGAGTTAGCTTGGACAAGTGGTGGACCTTGGAACCAAACCCCCATGTAAAACCTATCATGGTCACTCCAAGTGGTAATAAAGAATAACCTTTAAGATGTAGCCTTATAGGTTGGACAAGTGGTGGACCTTAACACGCGCATATTCTTAATATAATGACATAGAGTGGAAAATTGGTGAATCTTGAGACCAAACCACTCAGGCTACTAGCAATAATAGCTTGGACAAGTGTGGACCTTGAATGTAAACCCCCCATGTACAAAATATCATGGGTTATAGGTATTTCAATGGAGCCTAGCATCTTGGAGACATGGTGTAGCTTGCTTCTCTTCATGTTTCAATGGAGCGTATCTTGGACAAATGGTGGAGCATCCTTATCTCCATGTTTCAATGGACCCTAGCTTAGACAAGGGGTGGACCTTTGCTTCTCTCTATGTTTCAATAGAGTTAGCTTGGACAAGTGGTGGACCTTGGAACCAAACCCCCATGTAAAACCTATCATGGTCACTCCAAGTAGTAAGAAAGAATAACCTTTAAGATGTAGCCTTATAGGTTGGACAAGTGGTGGACCTTAACACCCACATATTCTTAATAAAAGTGGTGAATCTTGAGACCAAACCACTCAGGCTACTAGCAATAATAGCTTGGACAAGTGGTGGACCTTGAATGTAAACCCCTCATCTACGAAATATCGTGGGTTTAATGTATTTCGATGGAGCCTAGCATCTTGGAGACATGGTGCAGCTTGATTCTCGTCATGTTTCAATGGAGCCTATCTTGGACAAATGGTGGAGCATCCTTCTCTCCATGTTTCAATGGACCCTAGCTTGGACAAGTGGTGGACCTTTGTTTCTCTCTATGTTTCAATAGAGTTAGCTTGGACAAGTGGTGGACCTTGGAACCAAACCCCCATGTAAAACCTATCATGGTCACTCCAAGTGGTAATAAAGAATAACCTTTAAGATGTAGCCTTATAGGTTGGACAAGTGGTGGACCTTAACACGCGCATATTCTTAATATAATGACATAGAGTGGAAAATTGGTGAATCTTAAGACCAAACCACTCAGGCTACTACCAATAATAGCTTGGACAAGTGTTGGACCTTGAATGTAAACCCCTCATCTACGACATATCATGGGTTTAATGTTTTTCAATGGAGCCTAGCATCTTGGAGTCATGGTGCACCTTGATTCTCCTCATGTTTCAATGGAGCCTACCTTGGACAAATGGTGGAGCATCCTTCTCTCCATGTTTCAATGGACCCTAGCTTAGACAAGGGGTGGACCTTTGCTTCTCTCTATGTTTCAATAGAGTTAGCTTGGACAAGTGGTGGACCTTGGAACCAAACCCCCATGTAAAACCTATCATGGTCACTCCAAGTAGTAAGAAAGAATAACCTTTAAGATGTAGCCTTATAGGTTGGACAAGTGGTGGACCTTAACACCCACATATTCTTAATAAAAGTGGTGAATCTTGAGACCAAACGCTCACGCTACTAGCAATAATAGCTAGGGATAACCATTAAGATATAGTCTTTCAATGGTGAGAAAGAATAACCATTAAGATATAGTCTTATAGGTTGGACAAGTGGTGGACCTTAACACCCAAATATTCTTAATATAATGATAGAGAGTGGAAAAGTGGTGAATCTTGAGAGAAAACCACTCATGCTACTAGCGATAATAGTTGGACAAATTGTTGATCTTGAATGTAAACTCCCCATGTACAAAATAACGTGGGTTTAAGGTATTTCGATGGAGTCTAGAATCTTGGAGATATGGTGCAGCTTGCTTCTCTTCATGTTTCAATGGAGTCTATCTTGGACAAATGGTGGAGCATCCTTCTCTCCATGTTTCAATAGACCCTAGCTTAGACAAGTGGTGGACCTTTGCTTCTCTCTATGTTTGAATAGAGTTAGCTTGGACAAGTGGTGGACCTTGGAACCAAACCCCCATGTAAAACCTTTCATGGTCACTCCAAGTGGTCAGAAAGAATAACCATTAAGATATAGTCTTATAGGTTGGACAAGTGGTGGACCTTAATACCCAAATATTCTTAATATAATAACACAGAGTGAAAAAGTGGTGAATCTTGAGACCAAACCCCTCATGCTACTAGCGTTAATAGGTTGGACAACTGGTGGACCTTGAATGTAAACCTTCCATGTTTCAATAGAGTTAGCTTCGACAAATGGTGGAGCATCCTTCTCTCCATGTTTCAATGGAGCCTAGCTTGGACAAGTGGTGGACCTTTTGCTTCTCTCTATGAGAAGAATAAAGTTAGCTTGGATAAGTGGTGGACCTTGGAACCAAACCCCTATGTAAAACATATCATGGACATTTCAAGTGGTGAGAAAGAATACCCTTTAAGATATACGCTTATAGGTTGGACAAGTGGTCGACCTTAACACCTAGATCTTCTTTATATAATGACATAGAGTGGAAAAGTGGTGAATCTTGAGACCAAACCACTCATGCTACTAGGGATAATAGCTTGGAAAAGTGACTGACCTTGACGTTAAACCCCACATGTAAACAATATCGTGGGTTTAAGGTATTTCAATGGATCCTAGAATCTTGGAGACATGGTGCAACTTGCTTCTTTTCATGTTTCAATGAAGCCTATCTTCCACCAATGGGGGATCATCCTTCTCTAAATGTCTCAGTGGAGCCTAGCTTGGACAAGTGGTGGACCTTTGCTTCTCTCTATGTTTCCATAGAGTTAGCTTGGACAAGTGGTGGACCTTGAAACCAAACCCCCATGTAAAACATATCATGGTCATTCCAAGTGGTGAGAAATAATACCCTTTAAGATCTAGCCTTATAGGTTGGACAAGTGGTCGACCTTAGAACCTAGATCTTCATAATATAATGACATAGAGTGGAAAAGTGGTAAATCTTGAGACCCAACCACTCATGCTACTAGGGATAATAGCTTGGAAAAGTGACTGACCTTGACGTTATACCCCACATGTAAACAATATCGTGGGTTTAAGGTATTTCAATGGATCCTAGAATCTTGGAGACATGGTGCAGATTGCTTCCCTTCATGTTTCAATGGAGCCTATCTTGGACAAATGGTGGAGCATCCTTCTCTCCATGTTTCAATGGAGCCTAGCTTGGACAAGTGGTGGACCTTTGCTTCTCTCTATGTTTCAATAGAGTTAGCTTGGACAAGTGGTGGGCCTTGGAACCAAACTCCCATGTAAAACCTATCTTGGTAACTCCAAGTGGTGAGAAAGAATAAAGTTTAAGATATGGCCTTATAGGTTGGACAAGTGGTGGACCTTAGCACCCATATATTCTTAATAGAATGACATAGAGTGGAAAAATGGTGAATCTTGAGACCAAACCACTCATGCTACTAGAGATAATAGGTTGGACAAGTGGTGGACCTTGAATGTAAACCCCCCATGTACAAAATATCATGGGTTTGAGGTATTTCAATGGAGCCTAGCATCTTGGAGACATGGTGTAGCTTGCTTCTCTTCATGTTTCAATGGAGCGTATCTTGGACAAATGGTGGAGCATCCTTCTCTCCATGTTTCAATGGACCCTAGCTTGGACAAGTGGTGGACCTTTGATTCTCTCTATGTTTCAATAGAGTTAGCTTGGACAAGTGGTGGACCTTGAAACAAAACCCCCATGTAAAACCTATGCTGGTCACTCCAAGTGGTGAGAAAGAATAACCCTTAAGATATAGCCTTATAGGTTGGACAAGTGGTGGACCTTAACACCCAAATATTCTTAATATAATGACATAGAGTGAAAAAGTGGTGAATCTTGAGACCAAACCACTCATGCTACTAGCGTTAATAGGTTGGACAAGTGGTGGACCTTGAATGTAAACCCCCCATGTTTCAATAGAGTTAGCTTCGACAAATGGTAGAGGATCCTTCTCTCCATGTTTCAATGGAGCCTAGCTTGGACAAGTGGTGGACCTTTGTTTCTCTCTATGTTTCAATAGAGTTAGCTTGGACAAGTGGTGGACCTTGGAGCCAAACCCCCATGTAAAACATATCATGGACATTTCAAGTGGTGAGAAAGAATACCCTTTAAGATATACCCTTATAGGTTGGACAAGTGGTCGACCTTAACACCCAGATCTTCTTAACGTAATGACATAGAGTGGAAAAGTGGTGAATCTTCAGACCAAACCACTCATGCTACTAGAGATAATAGGTTGGACAAGTGGTGGACCTTGAATGTAAACTCCCCATGTACAAAATATCATGGGTTTAAGGTATTTCAATGGATCTTAGCATCTTGGAGACATGGTGCAGCTTGCTTCTCTTCATGTTTCAATGGAGCCTATCTTGGACAAATGGTGGAGCATCCTTCTCTCCATGTTTCAATGGACCCTAGCTTAGACAAGTGGTGGACCTTTGCTTCTCTCTATGTTTCAATAGAGTTAGCTTGGACAAGTGGTGGAACTTGGAACCAAACCCCCATGTAAAACCTATCATGGTCATTCCAAGTGGTGAGAAAGAATACCCTTTAAGATATAGCCTTATAGGTTGGACAAGTGGTGGACCTTAACACCCAGATCTTCTTAATATAATGACATAGAGTAGAAAAGTGGTGAATCTTGACATCAAACCACTCATGCTACTAGTGATAATAGGTTGGACAAGTGGTGGACCTTGAATGTAAACCCCCCATGTACGAAATATCATGGGTTTAAGATATTTCAATGGAGCCTAGCATTTTGGAGACATGGTGCAGCTTGCTTCTCTTCATGTTTCAATCAAACCTGGCTTGGACAAATGGTGGAGCATCCTTCTCTCCATGTTTCAATGGAGCCTAGCTTGGACAAGTGGTGGACCTTTGATTCTCTCTATGTTTCAATAGAGTTAGCTTGGACAAGTGGTGGACCTTGGAACCGTACCCCTATGTAAAACCCATCATGTGCATTCCAAGTGGTGGTAAATAATACCATTTAAGATATAGCCTTATAGGTTGGACAAGTGGTGGACCTTAACACCCAGATCTTCTTAATATAATGACATAGAGTGGAAAAGTGGTGAATCTTGAGACCAAACCACTCATGCTACTAGGGATAATAGGTTGGACAAGTGGTGGACCTTGAATTTAAACCCCACATATACAAAATATCATGGGTTTAAGGTATTTCAATGGAGCCTAGCATCTCAAAGACATGGTGCATCTTGCTTCTCTTCATGTTTCAATGGAGCCTATTTTGGACAAATGGTGGAGCATCCTTCTCTCCATGTTTCAATGGACCCTAGATTGGACAAGTGGTGGACCTTTGCTTCTCTCTATGTTTCAATATAGTTAGCCTATATTAGACAATTAGTAGACCTCCAATCTCTCCATGTTGTCTAGAGCTAAGCTTGGACAAGTGGTGGACCTTACTTCTCCCTTCCCTTAGTTTACTAGCTTAAATGATCACTATGTATACTTGCTTAGATCTAGCTTGAACAAGTGGTGGAACTTGTATTCACACAAACTTAATCCATTACAAAAAAGTATATGTTAAAATAACATTTGGTTTTTTTTTGTTTCAGGAAAGATGGCTCCAAAAAAACAGGTTGCAAGGGTTGCTGTCTCAGTTGACTATACTTGCAATGATCTTAGGAAATGGTATTTGGACATACATGGTATAGAGGGTGCACAATTTCATAAGGTGCATCTATTTATTGCCAAAAAGGATAATGACAGCTTGTTTGAAGATGTTGGACAAGTTGTGGAAGCATCTGTCTCTGTAGTTGATAGTCATCCAGAGGTGGAATGCATTGACATTCTAGTTCCAATGAATCTAGAATTTCAACTATCTCCAGGAGCATATGCATTGGAGCGCATGTCTAGAAACAAAGAAGAGACAATGTTTTCTCGAGGATGGAAGTTTGCAGAATCAAATCCAAATATCACAGCAGATCAACTTCAAAGCTCCATCATTGCCACACTACAACGAAAAAAGGTGAAAGCTTCACGACCACCATCCACAAAGAAGCAAGCAAAAGTGCAGAAAGTAGAAGCTAAGCGAACTAGCTCCATTTTGGATGTAGACAAGGCATCTTTGGCATCCTCATCAACAGAGGGTTCAATGTCAAAGATGAGAATTGTGGATCCAGATGTTTTAGAAGCTGAGGCCATGAAAGGACAAGAAAAAGATACAGGTGGAATGAATAAGTACATAAATTATTTTCCTTTCCAATATAGGGAATTTGATATCCCTATTCAAAATTGTTGGCTTGCTCCTGATCACTATAATGCACGTATTATGGATAAAAAACACGCTGAAAGTGTGTTATTTGGATTTTCACGGAGTACGACCAAGCCTGCAGCATGTGCATATTTGATGCCTGTTCGAAATGCAAAATCAAAGAAGGGGACTCCTTTGGCAGTAGAAGAGGTAGAGGAGCAAAAAATTAAAGATTATCATTATTGGATTCTTGATGGGCAGCATTCAATCTATGCTGCAAAAGTTTTGCTTCACAATGAACAAAACAACAAAGAGATCTTTGAAAAGACTGATTAGCGTGTATAAATTTAGAAAGGCTCGCATTGTTGTGAATGCTCCTCCATTTGTTGCAACTGCTATATCTGCCATTGCAAATGAGGAGGCTCAGGCATTGTATGTCAAGCAACCTTACAGCCAAATATTGAGACATTTACGGAGTCAATGGATCTTCTCAGGACGACCACCAAAGGCAGCAAGTGGAATTGCAGAGGGACATGCATCTCGTGCCGGATGGGATGTAAGTTATTTTCTTTGTCTTTTTGATAGTGTTTAATTAACAAATCTTGCTCAATAGTTTAATTATTTCTCTATTTCTTTTCAGGGTTTTCTTCGATTGGCAAGAATGAGTGCAGCAGCAAGTTGGATTGCTAAACAGGCACACATGGTCACCTACTCTGATTTAGTTTATGATTGCTGGATAGAAATCATTGAAAATCTAGAAGAGGAGAATAAGAAACCCCCAACAACTGTATTTAGATATCTTTGTGGCCTTGAGGAATCAGAGGTAAAGACTATTCAAGAAGAGATTAGAGATGAGAAGATTTTACTGTCAAAGAGTGCAAAGGATGGTGATGCAACTGACATGTATGATCGAATCAAGCAGTTGAAGCAAGACAAATTGATTCAAGATGCACTTCTTGAAGGCTTCAACAATTTGAATGAGTCTTCACCATGTAAAGACTGGGAGGAGGTGGTCAAAATGTATAACATCAATGATGTTGTTTATAAAACAATTTTAATGCTATGCGAGGAATGGATCAGATCTAGTTTGACGCGTGGAACAAAGAAAATGGCTTTTCCAGATGGAGCAATAAAATACATGCAATGGGCAATTCACCTTCAAAAGGAGAAAACTGAGCCTAGAGATTTGCCATGGTCAATCTATGTGGTGAGCCTACAAATGGAAGGCAATCTCTACTTGATGCGCCACTTCAATAATAAAGTGCCTATTGGCTTATGTGTTTTAGATATGACAAAAAACGTTGGAGGCAATTTGAAGTGGAGTGAGGAGACATTTAACAATGCTTTGGATGGGATCTTGGCTATTGCTGGAGGGTCAACAGATCCTGGATTTGTCTTTCTTGCATTTGTGGATTTCACTAACTTCACAAAATTGCAATGTGCCTTTCACGCCATGGGAGATAATCTGAGCTACCATTGTTGTGGTGCATTGCATCACTTTCCATCAGCTCCTTGCAAAGGAGCAATTCAATTCCTAACAGTTATTGCCTTCTTGGGACAAGGCAATGCATTTGAAGACCTGAGAAGAAGATCAGAGGAACATCCCATGCCAATTGATTGTTCTCTTCTTCAAGTAGCAGATAACGATATGTCAGATTTGCAATATTTGGAGGCCAAAAAAAGAGCTTTGGTCAAGCACTACATTCGTACATATTGTTTTGAAGACCGCAAGCTTGTTGATGTTTTTGGTGATGGCTCCTTGGTTGCACAAGAAGGAATACAACAGAAAAAAGAAGTCATCTGCTTAATTGATAGTGTGGAGGAGGCAAAAAGCATGGAGACCATGCTGCTAGACTTTGTTAAGTCTCATGAAGATATAGAAAAATGGGCTGGACTTCAACAATCCACTTCGCAATCAGGCGACATTGTGCCTGTTACAGAGGAGTGCTCTCCACAAAGAGAAGAAGAACAACAACAACACCATCCTCTGTCAATGGAGGACTTTTTGGAAATGGAGACACGTATGTTTTGAGTTTCTTGTGCATGTTAGTGTTTCTTGTTACTGATTTGATACTCTTAATGTTAGATTTTGCTTTATATAGTATTGATTGAGCTTGTATTTTTTATCTCAAGCATTCAAGGTTTGAATGTAAATAGTAAATTACTTGAGTTTTTGAATGGTGGATCTGTAGACTAAAACTAAAACATTTAATACTCACAAAGACTTAATTACTTAAGAGCTTGAACTCAATAAGTTTTGGACCTTTTATCAATACCCCCTTGATATGATACATTAGATCGTAGCATGGTTAAATGGTGATGCTTCATAAATTGAACCTAGCTTAGACAGGTGCTGGAGCCTAAATTTAAACTAACCTTGCTAGAAGGGAGCTTATGTTTGGACTTTGAGAGAAATAGCATAAGTAATCAATTAGAGCATAGATTAGACATGTGGTGGTGGCCGGCCTTAGAGACCAAAATCTTAATGAGCTTGGAAAGGTATTTAAGTACTGCAATTTACTTAGTTTTAGTACTCATTAAATGCATAGCTTGACAAAAGGTGGACCTTACATGGATCCTAATTTCAAGAGGGTGGTAGACCTTCAAAACAAGCTCATATAGCTTGGACATGTGGTAGACCTTGCATGAAGACTAGTTTAGACAAGTGTGGTACACCTTGTAACCAACACCCATTTGTATATTAGCTTGGACAAGTGGTGGACCTTGCTTTTATGTTTCAATGGAGCATATTTTGGACAGGTGGTAGACCTTGTTTCTCTCCATGCTTCAATGGAGAGAAACTTTAGCTTGGACAAGTGGTGGACCTTGTTTTTATGTTTTTAAAAAAGGAGCATATTTCGGACAAGTGGTAGACATAGTTTCTCTCCATGGTTCAATGGAACCCACCTCAGACAAGTGAAGTACCTTGAAACACCCCCATAATACAACTACTAAATAGGTTGGAAAATTGGTGGATATGAAACCATCCATGATAGAGCATAGTATAGGTGAAAACGTAGTGGTCCTTATATCAATTACCCATGCATAGCTTGGACAAGTGGTGGACCTTGATTCTCTCTATGTTTCAATGGATCCTATCTTGGACTAGAGATATATCTTACTTAGTTCCATGCTTCAATGGATTGTAGCTTGGATAAGGAGTGGAACTTCAAACAAAACTCCACAGCATAGCATATATTAACAATTCATGGGTTTTATAGAGATTGTCCTGCCTATTTTGGAGAGTTGGTACACCTTTATTCTCCATTCTTCAATGGATCTGAGGTTGGACAAGCGGAGCTGGAGAAGTGGTCAACCTTAAAATGAAACCTCCCATGCTACAACCCATCATA
The DNA here is from genome assembly GCF_014529385.1 of Adiantum capillus-veneris. Classification (NCBI taxonomy): domain Eukaryota; kingdom Viridiplantae; phylum Streptophyta; class Polypodiopsida; order Polypodiales; family Pteridaceae; genus Adiantum; species Adiantum capillus-veneris. Next base: position 78,617,219 of record NC_140942.1, on the reverse strand, counting down.
GATCGTATATGTAGTGGACCTTGAAACTCTTTTATGTCCCTAGCTTAGAGAAGCATTGCACTCTTGATTATCTCCATACATGAAGGCAAGGTTGGACAAGTGGTGGACCTTCAAACCAGAATCTCTATGCAATAATAGGCAAGTGGTGGAGCTTGTTTTCTCCTTGTTCCAATGGAGCCTAGCTTAGACAAACAATGGAGCTTGCTTCTCTCTCATGTTTCAATGGATCCTAGCTTAGAAAAGTGGTGGAGCTTTGCTTCTCTCCATGTTCCAATGGACCATAGCTTAGACAAGTGGTAGACCTTGAAAAACACCCCTCGTATACAACATATTATGGGGTTTTCATGTTTCAATGGCTCCTAGCTTGGACAAATGGTAGAGCTTGCTTCTCTTTATGTTTCAATGGATCCAATCTTAGCCAAGGGGTGGACCTTGAAACAAGAATCCCCCCCCCCATGTACAACGTATTATGGGTTTGAAAGCACTGGGAGAAAATAATAGCTTTGATAAGTGGTGGACCTTGCTTCTCTCCATGCTCAATGGAGCCGAGGTTGGACACATGTTGGAGAGAAGATGGTTGCCCATGAAATAAGACCATGCATGCTATAATCAATCATATGTTGTACACATGGTGGACCTTGCAATTGTTTTATATGCCTAACTTGGACAAGTGGAGGACCCTTGATTACCTCCAGATATCAACAACAAGCCAAGTTTGGACAAGTGTAGTACCACCAAACCAGAATCTATATGCTACAATAGAGTATAGGTAGGACACCGATGAGAAACCTTGATATCAAACCATCCATGCTACTAGAGATGATAGGTTTCACATGTGGTGGAACCTTGTATCAATGTTCTATGTGTAGTTTTTGACTAGTGATAGACCTTGAAACTAATCCCTCTAGGCTACAAGAAAAAAGAGATGGATGAGGAGGCTAGACTACTTTTGTTGCATCAATGCATCCCATGTTACCACATATACTATAGGGTTCTTGGATAAGTGTTGGATCTTGTGTCAATGCTCCATGTCTAGCTTGGACAAGTGGTGGACCTTGGTTCTCTCTATGCTTCAAATGGGCAATAGATTGGAGACACAGTGGCCTTTTTTTTCCAATGATTTTATTTTTTGGAAACCTTGGAGGCACCATGTAAGAGGCACTCTAAGTCTTCCATACAATGGACCTATTGGACTATAAAATAATGATATCTTTCTTTGATATTGTCATTATTTTATGAATGCAATATTTTCTTCTTTTTGCAGACACAAAGGAGTTAAGTGATATAAAATCTAGATGTATTTCACACTATGATTGGCATGAAGATCCTTTTGGGACACCAACTTTTCCTATTCCCAAAGATGTAATTTTCCATATTAACGGTGTGGATTTTGAAGTGCGACTTTCATGTATTGAAGGAGCTGGTTATGGGCTATTTGTGCATACTACCCTGGAAAGTGGTTTGACTATTCTAAACTATGGAGGGCATAAGTATAGATTTCAAGACTGGAAAAAGATATGCAAAATATTTCCAAGAGCTTATAAATATTCTCTTCTAGAGGATCCAAACATAGAAGAAGAGGAAGATCAATCATACATTATTGGTTGTGTAGAAGAAGGAAACGTGTCGGGCTATATAAATAGTTCTCACAGTACAAATGTCTGTCCCAACGTACGCTATACATTGATCCAATTTTGCCACCTTGGCATAAATGCACCTCTTCACACATCAAGTCAGAAGAATATGGCCATGTATGCATTGAGACTATTTGTCAAGTTGAAGCAGGAGAAGAGTTGTTTGCTGACTATAACTTTACTTGACATTGTAAAGTATTGTACATGGATGGAAATCTCAAGTACATGCATCATTTTCATTTTTCATGGATGAAATCTCAAGTGAATATAACATTTGATTATTGTTTAGTTTAATGCTCAACGAGAATCTAGAGTGCTCTTATGCTTTGTGTGTTGTCTAACATATTTGACTACCTTGGCCATAGAATCTTGATTCTACTCTAGATTTGTGATAAATCTTACCAAAATTTAATCAATGTCTAGGTTGGACAAGTGGTGGGGCTTCAAACATTACTGTCTTAAACAAGTGGAGTTATCTTACTTGAATAAGTGGTGGCCTTTGAATCCAAATCTAAGCCAAATCTCTAATTATTTTCTTGTAGTCTAGGTTGGACATTTGGTGGACCTTGTATCCATGTTTCCTCAACAAGGGTGGCTTTTAGTTTTCACTTTAAGTACTCATCTTTAATAAAGTGTAGGATGGAAAATGTTGAGTTAGTAGATTGTATTTTAGACAAGTGGTGTTTGGTGTACGAATGCTGAAAATGGTTGCAAGATTCTAACAACGACTTTACCTAAATAAATTTCTTACTAGGAGTTCTACATATAAATATGGTGAATAAAATTCTAGTGGTTTTGAGATACCATTTGTGTGTGTGTTTTCTTAGATTCACAAACTGGGATGGATAACGCTCCTATGGTTCAGTCAACAACTATAGAATCCATAGATTCTATGGTTTCTAAAGTGCCCAAGATGGATGATATTTCTATACTAGAGTCTAGTGTTGTGCAACTTGAGCAAGCTTCCAATAATGAGAACCAAGAAATCGATGCTTCAAAAATGCAACATACATCAAAAGAGACTGAAAAGTCCACTCACGAGCTATTGCCAATTGGTACTACGTCATGTACGTAGATGTTGAGAAATCCATGCTTACAATTATATTGGATTTAAATGGTCTATTGTTGAAACGTTCCCCTCAACCATCCTCACACCAACAACTCAGTGCAAATGGATTCAAAAAGATATATTATACTCAGGCCAGGTTGCATCCAATTCTTGAAGACTATTTTACAAAGGTTTAATGTTGCAATTGGTCGACAGCTACTAGGAATAATGTGTATCAAATCCTTGCAGCACTAAACAACTTAGCTGAGGATACATTGCCTTTCTTTGCAATTTGGTCGCAAGATGTTTGCTACACCGCTCAAACTCAAAAATTGTTTAGACCCGACAATCCAAACGTTGAGGCAATGTTCAAGCCTCTAGCCAAAATTGCCATGGGGTTTGAATGTGATCCACAAAGAACAGTGCTTATTGATGACTCTCCTTACAAGGGATGTATTTCACTAGCAAACAATTGCATTTTTCCACCACAATTTGATGCTGAGAAGATGGTTGACAATATGCTCTTGGAGGAGCTACTGCCATACTTGATTCAGCTTGATGAGAGAAGGGATGTGCGTGATTTAATTGCTTCTAATCGTTATGGACAACCTATAGTGACAAATGATAGTGAATACAAACAAATCATGGAGTATTGGAAGCAGAAAAATGATGTTTGGTCAGCTAAGGTGTTCTTTACAAAGAAGAATACCACCTGCAAAAGGTGACAGAGATGAAACTATCATTGAAGATGCAAGTGACACAAGCCACCGCAATGAAATGAGAAGAGCCCAAATACAAGAGAACTGGCAAGGAGCGTACACCCATTGAAAGCATGAAGGCGTCACAATTGACCACTTTAGCTAGGCAATTGGGTTGTAACACAAAAGGAGTTTGAGGCAACCACAGCAAAGGCTTATATAAATAAGGTGAAAGCTGAGAACAATCTCTAAGGCTGGATAGAAAGCAACCCTAAGGTACTAGTGACATGTCATATATTCTTGATACACATGCTTGAACACTCATGTGCATGGTATCTAACAAATCTTTCTTTTTATTCCTTCTTGCAGGATCTTACAAAGGATACTACTAGATGGAGCTCAATCAATAGAGATTTTGATATTTTTGCTCAAAATAATGAAGCAGTCACTACATTTTTTGTTTATCAATTTCTTGAGAGACTTTATTTTAGTTTGTAATCATCAAATGAAATGAAAAGTATCCTTCTTATTAAGATTGTTGATCTTTTTCTTGTTCAAACCTTTCAATTGTGATTTATAGTTTTGTTAGCATGAGATTGTGCTTTTTTAGTTTGAAAAAAACTGTCAAAGATCCAAGTCTTTTTGGCTTTACTTAAGTTATTAATTGTGAAAGATCCAAGTTTTTTTTCTTTACTTAAGTTATTGATTGCCTATGTAATAGTCCTTAAAACAATATCGGATGGCTTTCTTGCTCCCATGTCTCACATTGGTCTTTAGGTAAGACAAGTGGTGACCTTGAAAGTATGGTCTCATATCTCGATCAAGTGAAGAGACATGAAGCTTAAATATCACTACTATGTATCTAGTGTTAAACTCCATCGAGACAAAGACTAGATAGCCAAATTGCAGTCGAGTTTAAGTGAAAAATCCATTTGAGCTAAGGTAAAACTTATAGTGCCTCATTTTTCTAGGATTCTACCCCATCAAGGAAGTTATAATCTAGCACAAACCAATTAAGACTCTTTTGGAGCCTAGATAGGACAATTCGTGGAACTTATGAAACTTATTATTGAGTTAGAGTCTAGTTTAGATAAGCAAAAGATCTTCAAACCAGCACTTGGTCTTACTATTCAATATTCAAAGTCCCTTGAGGCCAACAAATTACATACCCACTTGTAACCTAACTAATGAGTAATTATATAGATCTAAGCAAGTATATATAATGAGTCTTCAAACTAATAATCCAAGGGAAGAGAGTAGCAAGGTCCACTACTTGTCCAAGCTCAGCTCTAGACAACATAGAAAGATGCTAGTTCTACTAATTGTCTAATTATAGGCATGGAGAAATGATAGAAGGTTGACCACTTGTCCAACCTATCATCTCTAGTAAGATGGGAGGTTTGGCCTTAAGATTCACCATGTAACCAACCTATACATCATTGTATTATGAAGAGTAAAAAAGAAAAGCTCCACCACTTGTCCAAGCTAGTTCTAAAATCCACATGGAGATAAGCAAGCTCCACCATTTGTCGAATCTCTCTTCCATTAAAACATGAAAAAACTCATCTATGTTGTACAGGGGGACTTTTTTCCAAGGTCCACCACTTGTCCAAGCTAGGATCCCTAGTAGCACGAGTGGTTTGGTCTCAAGATACACCACTTGTACACTCTATGTCATTATATTAAGAAGAACTATGTATTAAGGTCCACCACTTGTCCAACCTATAAGGTTATATCTTAAATGGTATCCTTTCTCACCACTTGAAATGCCCATGATATGTTTTATACGGGGGTTTCATTCCAAGGTCCACCACTTGTCCAAGCTAACTCTATTCAAACATAGAGAGAAGCAAAGGTCCACCACTTGTCCAAGCTAACTCTATTCAAACATAGAGAGAAGCAAAGGTTCACCACTTGTCAAAGCTAGGCTCCGTTGAAGTATGGAGAGAAGTAACCTCCATCATTTTTCCAAGATAGGTGCCATTCAAACATGGAAAGAATCAAGATCTACCATGTCTCCGAGATTCTAGGCTCCATTGAAACACCCTAAAACCATGATATTTTGTACATGGGGTGTTTGCATTCAAGGTCTACCACTTCTCTAACGTATTATACCTAGTAGCATGAGTGATTTGGTCTTAAGATTCACCACTTATCCACTCTATGTCATTATATTAAGAATAACTGGGTGTTAAGGTCCACCACTTGTCCAACCTATAAGGTTATGTCTTAAATGGTATCCTTCACCACTTATCAAGGTCCATCACCACTTTTCCAACCTATAAGGTTATATCTTGAATGATATTTTTCCTCATCACTTGTAATGTCCATGCTATGTTTTACAAAGGGGTTTTGTTCCAAGACCCACCACTTGTCCAAGCTAACTCCATCCACCACTTGTCCAAGATAGGCTCCATTGAAACATGGAGAGAAGGATGATCCACCATTTCTCCAAGATAGGTTCCATTGAAACATTGAGAGAAGCAATCTCCACCATGTCTCCAAGCTAGGCTCCATTGAAATACCCTAAACCCATAATTTTGTACATGAGGGGTTTACATTCAAGGTCCACCACTTGTCCAGCCTATTATCCCTAGTAGCAAGAGTGGTTTGGTCTCAAGATTCACCACTTGTACACTCTATGTCATTATATTAAGAAGAAATATGTGTTAAAGTCCACCACTTGTCCAGCCTATAAGGTTATATTTTAAATAGTATCCTTTCTCACCACTTGAAATGCCCATGATATGTTTTACATGGGGGTTTCATTCCAAGGTCCACCACTTGTCCAAGCTAACTCTATTAAAACATATAGAGAAAGAAAGGTCCACCACTTGTCCAAGCTAGGCTCATTGAAACATGGAGAGAAGGAACCTCCACTGTTTCTCCTAGATAGGCTCCATTGAAACATGGAGAGAAATAAGCTCCACCATGTCTCCAAGTTGCTAGGCTCCATTGAAATACCCAATACCCATAATTTTTTGTACATGGGGGGTTTACATTCAAGGTTCACCACTTGTCCAACCTATTATCCCTAGTAGGTTTGGTCTCATGATTCACCACTTGTCCACTCTATGTCATTATATTAAGAGGAATTAGGTGTTAAGGTCCACCACTTGTCCAACCTATAATGTTATAGCTTGAATGGTATTTTTTCTCACCACTTGTAATGCCCATGACATGATTTACATGGGGGTTTTGTTCCAAGGTACACCACTTATCCAAGATAAATCTATTGAAACATAGAGAGAAACAAAGGTCCACCACTTTTCCAAGCTAGGCTGCATTGAAACATGGACCTTAATACCAAATTATTTCTAGTAGCATGAGTGATATTTTGTACATGGGGCGTTTACATTCAAGGTCCACCACTTGTCCAACCTATTTCCCTAGTAGGTTTGGTCCCAATTTCACCACTTATCCACTCTATGTCATTATATTAAGAATAATTGGGTGTTAAGGTCCACCACTTGTCCAACCTATAAGGTTATATATTGAATGGTATTTTTTCTCACCACTTGTAATGCCCATGATATGTTTTACATGGGGTTTTTGTTCCAAGGTCCACCACTTTTCCAAGATAACTCTATTTAAACATAGAGAGAAACAAAGGTCCACCACTTGTCCAAGCTAGGCTCCATTGAAACATGGAGAGAATGATGCTGCACCATTTATCCAAGATAGGCTGCATTGAAACATGGAGAGAAGCAAGCTTTACCATGTTTCCAAGCTAGGATCCATTGAAACACTCTAGGGGGTTTTATTTCAAGGCCCACCACTTGTTTAACCTATTATCCCTAGTAGCATGAGTGGTTTGGTTTCAAGATTCACCACTTGTACACTCTATGTCATTATATTGTGTTAAAGTCCACCACTTGTCCAACCTATAAGGTTATATCTTAAATGGTATCCTTTCTCGCCACTTGAAATGCCCATGATATGTTTTACATGGGAGTTTCATTCCAAGATCCACCACTTGTCCAAGCTAACCATATTCAAACATAGAGAGAAACAAAGGTCCACGACTTGTCCAAGCTAGGCTCCATTGAAACATGGAGAGAAGGAACCTCCACCATTTCTCCTAGATAGGCTCCATTAAAACATGGAGAGAAGTAAGTTCCACCATGTCTCCAAGATGCTAGGCTCCATTGAAATACGCAAAACCCATGATATTTTGTACATGGGTGATTTACATTCAAGGTCAACCATTTCTCCAACCTATTATCCCTAGTAGGTTTGGTCTCACAATTCACCACTTTTCCACTATATGTCATTATAATAAGAGGAATTGGGTGCTAAGGTCCACCACTTGTCCAGCCTATAAGGTTATACCTTGAATGGTATTTTTTCTCACCACTTGTAATGCCCATGACATGCTTTACATGGGGGTTTTGTTCCAAGGTTCACCACTTGTCCAAGAAAATTCTATTGAAACATAGAGAGAAACAAAGGTCCACCACTTTTCCAAGCTAGGCTCAATTGAAACATGGACCTTAATACCAAATTATTCCTAGTAGCATGAGTAATATTTTGTACATGGGGGGTTTGCATTCAAGGTCCACCACTTGTCCAACGTACTTTTCCTAGTAGGTTTGGTCGCAAGATTCACCACTTGTCCACTCTATGTCATTATATTAATAATAATTGGGTGTTAAGGTCCACCACTTTTCCAACCTATAAGGTTATATATTGAATGGTATTTTTTCTCACCACTTGTAATGTCCATGATATGTTTTACATGGGGATTTTGTTCCAAGGTCCACCACTTGTCCAAGCTAGATCTGTTCAAACATAGAGAGAAACAAACATGCACCACTTGTCCAAGGTAGGCTCCATTGAAACATGGAGAGAATGATGCTCCACCATTTATCCAAGATAGACTCCATTGAAACATGGAGAGAAGTAAGCTCCACCATGTTTCCAAGATGCTAGAGTCCATTGAAATACCCAAAACCCCTGATACTTTGTACATGGGGGGTTTACATTCAAGGTCCACCACTTGTCCAACCTATTATCCCTAGTAGCATGAGTGGCTTGGTCTCAGGATTCACCACTTGTCCACTCTATATCATTATATTAAGAAAAATTGGGTTTCCATATCTAAATGGATCTTTGCTTGGATAAGTGGTAGACCTTGAGACCTAAATACCCATTCTACACTAGAGCATTGGTTAAGCCTTATACACTTCAAGCATACCTTTAACAACAAGTAGTAGTTATTAGTTGACTTAAGTCTAGTTGAACTCCATGGTATTGAGACTAAGAGAGAGTGTAACATAAAAAAGAGTCAGGATTTTAATTTGACTTTCTTTCTATTAATGAGTAGATCATAGATGGATTTTGGTATCTAATAAAACCTTAGGGTAGACAATGTAAAAATCATGTCTATTGTTGTGTTTGCATTAAGTGTTCTTGTTCTTTAATTTCAGAACCATTACAGAAAAATGGATTGGCTATATGCTGGCATAAATTGAAGAAAACTATTGAATTACCCATCCAACCTCCTCCAAGACCTTGTCCAAGGAATGAATCACCTCCTTATCACCTACCACTTGCTTTCAAGGACATCAAAAGAGTACTTATCTTGGATCTAGAGGGGTTACTTCTCAAGACAGTTGAAATGAAACATGGAGATTCTATGCCATCTTGGGCTCAACACATGCGACTTGTGGAGGACAAAGATGAAGTTTATCATGTGGTGCGACCAGACGCACAAAGTTTTTTGGATTTTTGTGCTGAATACTTTGAGCTATGGATATGGAGTTGCTATAACTTAACAAGGGTGCAACGCATCACACAAAAGTGTTTTCCTGAGCAGTATACCAAGTTCAAGGTGTTTATGAGTAACAAAAATTGCCAAAATCCAAATATCATGTTAGGATTTACAAGGGTTTATCACAAAAATCTGAGTGATATTTGGAAGATATTTGAGGATTTGGATGCAAACAATACCTTAATTTTTGATGACACTCCATATAGGGTGATGTGGAACATGCCAGGGACATATCTTATATTTCCAAAGATGTGGAGGCAAACTTCCGAGCAACTTCAAAACTTCTTGCAGAGAACCATAATTCCATGGTTGGTAGGATGGTTGTATGCAAGAGATAAGAGAGTCTATACATATAACACAATTGTAAATCAGTATAGTGATTCTGAGACAAATTATGTCCTTGGTGTGTACTTGTCAACACGAAAGCATTGAATAAATATGGCTATAAGATGCTTTTTTTATTCTAGTGTGTATCTTTCAACATTTGTATAATTTGATATAGTCTTTTTTTTTATAAAAGGTGTGTCAATTTTATGAACACTTGAATGGAGTGCACCCTACTCTAAGGGGACTTCAATGTACTATTGGAGTGCATCCTATTGTAAGGGGACTCTGATGTATTGCTAGAGTGCACCCAAATTTTTGGGGACTCATTTTTTATTTGATTGGGGCCTATGTTGGGTCATATAGTAAAAGAAATTCATTTTTTGTCAATTCATATCGAGGTTGCATTTATTTGGAACTATGAAAGAATTGATGTTTGATGTCAAAATAAAACTTGTAAGTGTGGATCAGAGAATTCATGGACTTTAAATATGTGAGAGGGATCTTTTTCTTGGGCACAAATGTTTGCTTCAAGAATTTTGTCATTACATACTTTATGTGAAAGAGTTTTAGAACCTAAAAGACTTTGAAAACAAAACTATGGAATCTAAGTGCATGTATTCTTGAATGGCTTGAAAGTTGATGTATACATGCATGTCGCATTGATGAAGATTTAGATCTGACAAGATGGAAAGATATAATTCTTGGACGTTACCTTTGTCAATTTGGTAATAACATATTTAACTTTCTTTTAATATGGGTGGAAAATATATTATTATGTGCATTTGGAAAATATATTATTATGTGCATATTTAACTTTCTTTTAATATGGGTGGAAAATATATTATTATGTGCATTTGGAACCTAATTGCTTGACCTTCAAACCAAGATTCCTATGTTATTTTTTCATATACTTTTTTATACTGAATTAAGATTGTGGATGCAAGGTCCACCACTTGTTCAAGCTAGATCTAAGAAAGTATATATACTGAGTCTTCAAACTAGTAAACCAAGGGGAGAGAGAAGCAGGGTCCATCACTTGTCCAAGCTCATCTCTAGACAACATAGAGAGATGTTATGTCTACTAATTGTCCAATATAGTCATGGAGAAATGATAGAAGGTTGATCCACTTGTCCAACCTATCATCTCTAGTAAAATGGGAGGTTTGGCCTTAAGATTCACCATGTAACCAACATATACTTCATTGTATTATGAAGAGTAGAAAAGAAAAGCTCCACCACTTGTCTAAGGTAGTTCCAAAATCAACATGGAGAGAAGAAAGCTTCACCATTTGTCCAAGATAGGTTCCATTAAAACATGGAAAACCTCATATATGTTGTACATGGAAGCTTTTTTCCAAGGTCCACCACTTGTCCAAGCTAGGATCCATTAAAACATGGATAGAAACAAGGCTCCACAGCTCGTCCAACCTTTATAGCTGCGAAGTGTACCGGTTGTCTAAACTAGGCATGGGAAAATAATAGAAGGTCCACCACTTATCCAATATATTATCTCTAATAGCATGGGAGGTTTGGTCTCAAGATTTAGGAATTGGCTGACCTGTATTTCATTGTATTATGATGAATTTGGTTTTAAAGTCAACTACTTATCCAAGCTATAAGTTTATATCTTGAATGGTATTCCTTCCCATCACTTAGAAAACCAATGATATGTTGTACATGGGAGGGTTTGTTACAAGGTCCACCACTTGTCCAAGCTAGTTTCATTGAAACATGGATGAAGACAAGCTCCACCATTTGTTAAAGCTAGACTCCATTGAAATGTAGAAAATCCATTCTATGTTGTACATGGGGTTTTTGTTTTAAGGTCCAACACTTGTCCAAGCTAAGATCCATTGAAACATGGAGTAGAGAAACACTCCACCACTTGTCCAAGCTAGGCAACATTGATAGTAGTTGGTTTATTTTGAAGATCCACCACGTGTCTAAGCTAACTCTATTGAAACATAGAGAGAAGCAAAGGTCCACCAACTGTTCAAGCTAGGCTCCATTGAAACATGGACAGAAGCAAGCTCCACCATTTCTCCAAGATAGACTCCATTGAAACATGGAGAGAATCAAAGGTCCACCATTTCTCCAAGCCAAGATCTAGTTGTCCAACCTATAAGGTTATATCTTAAATGGTAATCTTTCTAATCACTTGGAATACCCATGATATGTTTTACATGGGGGTTTTGTTCCAAGATCACCACTTGTCCAAGCTAACTCTATTGAAACATAGAGAGAAGCAAAGGTCCACCACTTGTCCAAGCTAGTCTCCATTGAAACAAGGAGAGAAGCAAGCTCCATCATTTCTCCAAGATAGGCTAGCATGGATAAGTGCACCTTGAAACCAACCTTCCTATGAGGCAATAGAGCATATGCTACATATTTTATGTATGCCCCATGCCTCAAATTAAGAAGTTATAGATTAGAAGTGGACCTTGCTTAAATGTCACATGCAATAAATTAAGGAAAAATAGCCAAGTGGATTGTATTCCTCAATGGATCCTTGCTTTCACAAGTTGTGAACCTTGAGTCACTTTTACATTAACTTGGACAAGTGGTGGACCTAGAAACCAAGCTCTCCATGTTGAGATAAGTTGTAGGTAGGACATTAGAACATAGACAACGATAATGGATGCAATATACTCCTCTCCTAATAATCCAATTGATTGAAACCATGATATTTTAGTTGTTTTCATTGTGTATTGTATGTGCATAAAGTGGAATGAGACCTTAAGAAAACTCAATTTTTTGACAAAATCTCTATATTTTATACATGATATATTGAAAGTTGTCCAACCTGGGAATTGGGATTTTCCCACTTTACCTAATATGGTCTTTAAATTCCTTCATATTTTGTAGGTTTCTTACCTTATAATTTAAAATTTAGAGATAACATTTCAAAAATTTTAGGTGACATTACACTTTTTTCTCGATCTTTGCTCCCAATTCATAAAGTCTCCAATGTTTATGGTGTTTGTGATGCAATAGAAGTCGCTTCTTCTATTAAGCAGCATGGTACTGTGAGAGAGAGAGAGAGAGAGAGAGAGAGAGAGAGAGAGAGAGAGAGAGAGAGAGAGAGAGATTCTGATTGTCTGAGAAAAAAGAGAGCTACAGAGGGCCTGCTAGCTCCATGATGAAAACCTTAAAGAGCTTCTGCATGGAGCTCCTACACATCTTCGATTAACATGAAAGAGAAGCATGCCTATGTGTACCCACATTTGAGAGATGTAGTTGGCCATGGATGTTGAGGAGATGTGTAGTGCCATCTTTACCCAATGAGCCATCTTGTGAGGCGTACCATCACCACTTGGTTGCACTCACAACGATTTAGTATGCTAAAGATGGATAATTCCAAGCCTTTAGAAGAGGTGAAAAGAAGCATAGCTCATTTTTTCTCATTGAATGACTTATACATCAGACTCTACATTCTTGAGTCCATTGGATTGGCCCCTAACTTGATGTAGGAAGAGATGAAAGATGGTTTACATACATTGAACAATGTTGCTTGGCTGCTAGCCTTCAAAGGGTCATCTCCATACCCATCCCACATTCCAAAAAACCAACAGTTCAAGAAACCATTAATATATTAGACATCATGCAAGGTCTAGATGAGGGAGAATCTGCCTCTTCATCATCATCATTAGATGTTGAATCAATGTCACCTTCAACAAATAATGCATAAGGCACTGCGAAACCTTCCTCTCCGTACTAAAAGTCTCAAAGCTTTCATCTCTTGTAACATTGATATTGTGTATCCGAGTGCTAGAAAAAGTGCTTGGTTTAGTGAAATCCCACCTACAAATGTATTTGAGTGTACGCTTACTGTAACCATATGTAGGTTTTTCAAGTTTTTGGAAAAAATATTGTGTGTTTGAGTGCTAAAGGTAAAACCTAGGTTTAGTGTGATCCCACGTTCAAAAGAAAACCTCAAATATAGTAAATTTGCCTCTAAAATTTCTCATATGTAGGTTTTTCAAGTTTTTGGGAGAAAGTATTGTGTATCTAAGTGATAAAAATAACGTACGTTTATTGTAATTTAACCTACAAATTTTGAGATTTACCTCTAAATTCTAGATTTGAAGGTAAGAACTCCTAAAAAGTTTGACGAATTTAGTGTAAAAACCATCAAATACAATAAATTTGCCTCTAAAATTTCTCATAAGTAGGTTTTCCAAATTTTTGAAAAAAGAATTGTGTACCCTGAGTGCTTGAAGAAATCTAAGTTTAATGTAAACATAGTAAATTTTCCTCCTTGGAAAGTGATCTGCAAGAGTAAGAACCCCTAAGAATGGGGGTGCCAAGGGCCACATAAGTGCATTCTGAGAGGCAACATTTAAATATGGTGTACATGTTGACCAAAACATTTTGAAGCAGGAAGGTTTTTTAAAAGAGCCCCTCTATAGCATTTTAGTTTTCTCGTCAAATACTTGCAAGATGCCACATGCCTTTGAGATATAAGGATACAAAATTGTATCCGGAAACAAGCCCTCACCTTGCCTCATGTGAAAACTACTGAGATCTTCCTTATCCTCAACCTTCTCCTTCTACACATATGCGACATCTACAAACTTTAATACCATCAAGAGGTTGTTTTGAGTTGTTTAATACATGCTCACACTTAGTGTACATGTTGAGAAAAGCATTTTCAACCATAATATGTCTTTTGGGTTTCTCCAAGAGCCCTTAATAGAAATCTCAGCATGAATTTTTTTAATTCACTCTTGCTCTTTTGCAAGGCCTGGAATTAACCTCTGAGCCTCTCTCCGTGGCAACCTCCCTTGTCCTCAGACGTATTTGCAGTTTGGATGCTTCTCAACTAATCTATGATTTGGCCTTAGCTACGGATAAAAAGTTTCTATCTTGCACATGCTTTATTTTAACGATTGGGTCAAGATATTGGCTACCTTGGACAAGGACACCAAAGATGGGGTTGCTATGATTTCTCAATACATAGCCCAATTACCTATACTTTCTTCAATATCAACAAGAGTTAGCCTCGTTCTCTTCATCTGGATCCGAGCTATTGAACTTTCTCAAAAAATCATGTGGCCTCAATCCACCTTTTATCGATACCCTTGCTACTCCAGCTATCCCTCAACAAACAGGTGACATCTTTTGTAGAGATAGTGATGCGCTTGAAGCTGTCAAGGAGTTTCAAAGCAATTTTTGCTCCCTTAGTGCCTCTAGCCTTTTAAAAAAGGTACTCAAAGTTTCCAAATTTTTTCTTTTTTACCTGCTAGACAAATTGAAATTGAATCCTTTGGTGTGGATCATCAGCTTTGGGTTCTACCTAACAAAGCCTTTTTGGCACCCATTCTTATATAAACTTGGGTTTGTTTGGCCTAACTACTTGCCTCTACAGTTGAAGATTGAAGACTCGAGATTCTAAAAGGAGGACAATCCTAGACAAAGGGGATCTCATCAAATCCCCTTTCAACCTTAACTTTATTCACCATTCTAAATGCTCCTCTAATGCAGAATTGCAAATTCGTACAAAAGGGAACGTGGAGTTTTCTAAAAGCAATTCCAACTTCTACATTGAATCAATCTGGAATGTATTTTGGTTGTATCTAAAATGTGCCCGCAAATTTCTTGACCCCAATGCCTTGTGTGAATCAAGCATCATGTGGTTCAACCAGTATATCCTCAACCATCTTGACCAACTCTTTCCCAAAAAATTGGTGGACATTCATTTATCCCTTATCTGCTCTTGGTTGGGAGGCCAATCCAAACAATTAGTAGTTGCTCAAATTGCTTTTAATATTTTTTGTGGGCTAACGTTGGATATCCTTAAAGAACTCAAATCCAATGAACCAAGGACATATCTGACCACTTATGCCAACTATGAAGGTGTCAAAATCATCACGAGTCTACTTAAGCCTTGTATTGAAGATGATGATTCCCCTTCGTTGAAAATATGTAACTCTTTAACCACCCCCAATAACTCGTTCACATGTTTTTTGACCCCCAGTACTTCCTCAAATTATAACAAAGGAAAGTCTCATAGCTTTACGTCGGGAAGAGGAAAAATTACTCCCATCCAGCACCTCCTTGAATTATGATCATTGATATTGTGCATGTTGTTTTTGTCCCTTGTGGAAGGATGCATCTTCCAAAGAAGACCTCTACCAGGGAGTTTATCTATTTACACTGTCTGTTCCAAAATGAACTTTTGGATTGGGTTCACCCCAAAACAATATTCTTTGAGTTCTTTGACTTACTTTTTGGCAATCATGAAATACTTGATAACGTTTTTATTGGCTGGAGGTATCAGGAACCTTGAATTTTTACGTCACAACATTGTAGAAAATGTGCTTGTGATAAATATGGCACTTTTTGTAAGGATTTTGGTAATTATGGAAATCATGTTTGCACTTGTGATCTTCTTGGCTAAAGGGCTGAATCACATCCCTAATTTTCCAAAAAACCCATATCTTGATCTATCAAGTTTACTTAGCTTCTTAACTGACCTTGTCAGTACTCTTTGACTAGAGAAGACAGTCCTACTGGACTTGACTAAATTAGTTTAACAATGTTTTTTTC
This sequence comes from Adiantum capillus-veneris, assembly GCF_014529385.1. Lineage (NCBI taxonomy): Eukaryota > Viridiplantae > Streptophyta > Polypodiopsida > Polypodiales > Pteridaceae > Adiantum > Adiantum capillus-veneris. The sequence continues at coordinate 78,601,190 of NC_140942.1, read as the reverse complement.
AAAAAATCTCTATCATACCATGCAAATGGTTGTCCACTGACAATACCTGGATCACACCACACCTCAGAGTTGAATTTCAAAACTTGCACATAATTGGTTTATGTAGGGCTAGATAAAAGCTCCAATTGTCCTACTTTTATGTGCAAAAACTTGGCTTGGAAAGCTTCTCACTCTCGATTATCTGGGAAGGAATTCACCTTGCTAAACCTTTCTCCTAGTATGGTTATTACTGATCTCTAAGCATCTTTTGAATCTTGGTTATTCTCTGAAGACTATCAAGCTTCCTATGCTTTTTCCCACATATAAACATCATAAGCATAAATTTAGATGGATATCAGATGATTCGAATGGGATAACTATTGACATTACTAAAGATATCACCCTTTGCCTTGACCTTGTACTTTCAAAGTTTGAATCTGTTTGCACAACTAAACAAAAAATCTGTTCAAACTTCCTCCAGATACACTATAAACCCTTTTGGCTAATTCAAAACTCTACTGAGGTCACTCTTAACTTTGCCAAAACAATATTCCATCTCTTCACAACAAACATCACTCAATGCTATGAAAATATACCTCTAAATGGAGAGATAGGGATGTAGAATACTCTATTACAAATGATTGGGATAGCATTTAAGCATGCTAGGAAGAAAGGTTTCTTATACATTTCCCTCACTAATAAACCAAGATGGATTAAAAAACCCCATTCATCTCACCGCTTCCACTTTAATGACGAGAAACTTTTAAAGAAAATTACCTGGATTCTTGAAATATACTCTTCAGAGGCCAATGCTTTAAACAGAGCTTAGGCATCCTTATGGGATTTTCTTTCTCACCCCTTATGTGTAATCTATATTTAGCCTTCTTTGAATACAATGGTTTCTCAGAACCATGGAAGATAAAGATGGCTATCATAAACTCTCCCTATTTAAACATACTTACAGACATACGGACAACATCCTAAGCCTCAACAATAAATCTTTTTCGAAAGAGATTAGTCTTATTTACCTTCACTGCCTCAAGATTGAACCAACTTATGGTCAAGGTTTTACTACAACCTCTGGCTTCTTTTCTACCTCTTCACAACTCCTTAACTTTACAATTATACTTCATAACCCTTGTGGCGGCTATGACTACCGTTTCAATGGAAAAGAGACCTATTGAATATGTGTCCCATAGAATTTATAAAAAGAATAGTCACCGGTTTTGTAAAGCCGCTCTTAATATATGCATCAACCTCCTCTACTTAGTCTTATATTCTTCCTCTAACTGCTTCTTAGCATGGGAAGACATCAAGCTTCTTAGTCACAAGTTTTGCCTTAATGGATTCAAGAGGAGTGACTTAATAAACAAAATCATCAAGACTATTTCTTCGAATGACTGGCATGGCTTGTAACTCAACCATTCTAACCTCATCTCTCTAATTGGGTGGTAGGCCCATGCATAATGGGCCTACTACCGACCCATTGTGTATGGAGCCCAGGACAGGGCGGGTACACTCTCTCTCTCTCTCTCTCTCTCTCTCTCTCTCTCTCTCTCTCTCTCTCAAGTATGAATACCACAACCTACTAATGCTCAAAAAATTCCCCTAAAACATCAAATGGAATTAACCTTCTCCACTCTACGTGGGATACACTACCTTATTTGGTGGTTGCCTTTGGGGCCTAATCCTCAAAAACCCCTCTTATCGGAGTGTGAGTCTTTCTCTAGCTAACCCTTGCTTGGAAATTCTGTCGCATTTACTTTGTCATCATTCCTCACTCTATGATGCATTTACATTAGCATTACACCTCACTCCGCGCATCTCTGCTCTCTGTTTTTGTTCACTTTAGGCTGGATTCAGACTGAGCCGGTGGAAGAAAGAAGTCTTCACAAATCTATCGCCACGTAGTGTGAACAGTGTGGAGGCGGAACAATGAAAAAGCAAAGAGGCGGAGAGAGGCCATCAACTCTTCGGGGGGGGGGGGGGTCGGAAGAAAAATGGAGGGCCCTACGGAAGAGTGCCTCAACTTCAACCAATCAACTTTCGCCATGGAGCATTGACGCCCTTCGCAGTTTTCTTCCGCAGCCTAGCCTGAACCCCCCCCCTCTCAACTATTGTATTAACCATGGCGTCTGCCGTTGGATAGTATACTCCTTGTGATGATGACAGATCAAAGATGATTCGCCTAAATTGTGGCTCTTCAGAACGTGTACCAAACTAGGTATTTAAAACTAGGTGAGGGTTTCTCTATGCCCCTCATTTATCCTTGGCTCTTGCGTTTCATGTGTGTGTATGTGAAAGAGAGTCTTTTTGAGGGCTTGAACACTTGCTTGTTGTGTGGCTATCGAGATGGTTGAACACAAGGATGCATCACAAGTTGGTACTAAGGTTGAATTTTTTTTTCTTATGCATTCTCTACAGCATTCTGCACCACATCAAGGTTATTAAGGTCTTGATATTCCTTGGCATTGATAGCAATCGGTGACTTGGAACTATGATCGTAGGGTTTGGATTAATGGTGTTTTTTTTTCACGATCAAAGAAAATATGCATCATTTTTTGTCCTTTGACATAATACCGCGTAATTTTGTTTGTCATTTACTTCTCTAATAGTTTAATGTAAAAAAAAGGGGGGAGGTTGTGTGGTCAAAGGTTGTTATTGCTTGACCATAGCACTTGCAGTGAGAGTGTTGCAATATTATATGGTGGTGTTCCTTGCTCCAAAGGGCATCAGGTTTTTGGCCTCTGGTTTATGTTTAATGGCTTATGCCCCTCTGCTGTCTACGTTCATGTTGGGTTGCTTGTGAAATAAGGTTGCCGCCTTTGTATTTTTGGCGCACCTCTGGTTAAGGGTTGTTGGCTTATGCCACACGGATTGACTTTGTACTATTGATACCATCTCATATTGTATTAACTGTTAGGCTGCTTATGAGATAAAGATGCGGGCTTGTTTTCTTTTGACTCACCAATAGTCGGCCTTTCACTTTAGGTCCCTATGATTGAGTAGAATAACAAAAGTAAAATCTGTTACCATATACATGTGCTAGTGATGTGTGTAAACACACTAGGACCGCCGGGGTATTTTCCCTCTTTAGGAGGTTTTTTCCCGCGTGCATTGTATATACGCCCATCACTCTAGGGCTATCTATCTTTCTATTGCACACTAAGTAATACACTCTCTATTGTGTGCCTTGAGCTTCCTTCATCTTCTCCAAGCTGTGTGCGTTTCTCTGCAACCCTAATTCCAACAATTGGTATCAGAGCAGTTTACATCCTCCCAGGCTTAGTCGCTAGCTGCTCCAGCACACGCCTGCTCACTTTCTCCGATTACAGTGAGGTTTGGCGAGTGTTCGTAGGTCGACAAATATTCCGGGGGAGCTCTTAGAGCTTAGTCTACTAAGATTTTTGATTTGGACTCGTTTCAACGTCTGTTTCCACTACAGGCAGGTCTGCACAGGCAATTTTGTTATTTTGTGCATAATTTCTGTTAGTGCCATTTTTTGCATAGCAGGTTCCTTATAGTCTTCTACGGTTTGTGCTATATAGCACGTGTTGTTCTCGTTTCGTTTCTCCTATTTTCGGGAAGTTTTCACATTAGGTGCAACATTTACCATGGCTGACAACAACAACACAGATGTGTTCAAGATGTTTGCTGCTGAGGACAGGTTGGATGGGGACAATTGCCCTATGTGGGATTATATGATGCAACATGTTCTTGTGTCAAAGGGCGTCTGGAACATTGTGTAGGGCATTGATGTACGTCCTGGTTCTGAGGATGTAGGCGATGTTGAGGATATTGGAGGTCTTGCTGCTGTTAGAGTTGTTTTGCCTACGGAAGAACAAGCTCGTTGGGATGTTAAGGATGCGCAGGCTCATGCATTGATTGCGTTTTCTGTGAAGTGCACCATTGTTCCTCACATCCGTTCAACAAAATCTGCAAAACAGGCTTGGGATATTTTGGCTGGTCTTTATGCAAGTCGTAATGAGGCTAAAATTGCTTTGCTGCGTAAAGAGCTAGAGTCGAAGATTATGCATGAGGAAGATGATATGGACACTTTACTTGCTAGTGTCAAGGATATCAATGAGCAACTCATTTCTGCACGTGAAGTCATTCAGACAGTTCCCTAGTGCAGACTATTCTTGATGCCTTACCAGATTCTTACAAGACTTTTGCTAGTACTTGGAGACTTATGACCCAAGGAAATCCTGAAGTTGTCAAGTTTGATGCATTATGCACATTGCTGTTGCAAGAGTCACTCTGCAGAAAAAAGAGGACTAGGCAGCATGCAGTTGAACAGGCTTTTATTGCTTCTCAAAGAAAGGGTGGTAACAGCAATGCAACCACTTCTTATGGTTCTGCTGCGAGTGGCAAAAATTCTGTTCCTAATGATTCTGTTGGCAGAAATTCGTCTGGAAATTTTGGTGATAAGGGCAAAAAGAAGATGCGTTGCCATTATTGTAAAGCTAATGATCACTTGATCAAGTCGTGTCCTAAATTGAAGGCCAAAGAGGCTAAGAAGAAAGAGGGTGGTTCCACTGCAAATGCTGGTTCCACTATAAATGCAACCATTGTTGAGTCTTCTGTGAAAGGAGACTGTGATGCTAATGTTGATGCAAAATGGTCTTTTAGCGCAGAGTGTACTCACAATCCTGTTGTCCATGATGCATGCTTGTCAGTGCTGTAGATTCACATGTGTGGTATTTCGACAGTGGTGCTACAAAGCACATTACCTCACATCGTGAATTTTTTACCTCTCTCGAGTCTGTCCCTCATGGGAATTCAATCACTTGTGCCAACAATGCCTCTTATCCGGTTCAGGGAGTTGGAAAGATTGTGCTTACTGCTGCAAATGGCAGTTCCTTCACACTTGTTGATGCACTTTATGTAGCTGGGAGAAGAATCTCTTGTTTGTATCCGCACTTGCTAGACTTGGTCTTGTAGACAGATGTACAATTCATGATCTCAGTTTTGGTGATGAAATTGTTGCATCAAGCCTTTTGTGTCGTGGGCTGTATAAGCTCACTTTGTATGACAAGTGTGGACAAAATTTTGCAAATGCTGTTGCAGATTCAAGGGCTATTTCAGATGCAAAACTTTGGCATGCATGTTTTGGTCATCTGAATTTTTTTAGTTTGCTGCGTTTGCAGAAATCTAATATGGTTGCTTCCTTGCCGCCTCTTGAAGCACCTGTCAAACATGTTTATGAAGGCTATATTTTGGGTAAGATGCAGCGTTCTAAGTTTCCACAAGGATGGTTAAGTTCGGGCCACATGCAGGTTGCAGCTTGTGCATAGTGATGTTTGTGGGCCCATGCAAACTCCATCCTTGGGCAATTACCTTTACTGCGTGACTTTCATTGATGAATTCTCCAAGCATGCATGAGTATTTCCGCTTAAAGCGAAGTCCGAAGTTTTTATGTGCTTGAAACAATTTCTGGCTATGGTTGAAAATGTCCCGAAATGTACTATGGGCACCCTCCGTTCTGATCGAGGGGGGGAGTATATGTTTCATGAATTCAATGCATTTCTGGCTAGTCGTGGGATAAAACACCAATGTACAGTGCCTTATACACCTCAGCAAAATGGTGTTGCTGAGAGGAAAAACAGGTCACTGACGGAAATGTCACGATGTATGGTCAAAAATCAAGCTTTGTCGCATTCCTTCATCTTCTCCAAGCTGTGTGCGTTTCTCTGCAACCCTAATTCCAACAATTGGTATCAGAGCAGTTTTCATCCTCCCAGGCTTAGTCGCCAGCTGCTCCAGCACACGCCTGCTCACACTCTCCGATTACAGTGAGGTTTGGTGAGCGTTCGCAGGTCGACAAATATTCCAGGGGAGCTCTTAGAGCTTAGTCTACTAAGATTTTTGATTTGGACTCGTTTCAACCTCTGTTTCCACTACAGGCAGGTCTGCACAGACAATTTTGTCATTTTGTGCAGAATTTCTGTTAGTGCCATTTTTTGCATAGCAGGTGCCTTATAGTCTTCTACGGTTTGTGCTATATAGCACGTGTTGTTCTCGTTTCGTTTCTCCTATTTTCGGGAAGTTTTCACATCAGGTGCAACATTTACCATGGCTGACAACAACAACACAGATGTGTTCAAGATGTTTGCTGCTGAGGACAGGTTGGATGGGGACAATTGCCCTATGTGGGATTATATGATGCAACATGTTCTTGTGTCAAAGGGCGTCTGGAACATTGTGTAGGGCATTGATGTACGTCCTGGTTCTGAGGATGTAGGCGATGTTGAGGATATTGCAGGTCTTGCTGCTGTTAGAGTTGTTTTGCCTACGGAAGAACAAGCTCATTGGGATGTTAAGGATGCGCAGGCTCATGCATTGATTGCGTTTTCTGTGAAGTGCACCATTGTTCCTCACATCCGTTCAACAAAATCTGCAAAACAGGCTTGGGATATTTTAGCTGGTCTTTATGCAAGTCGCAATGAGGCTAAAATTGCTTTGCTGCGTAAAGAGCTAGAGTCGAAGATTATGCATGAGGAAGATGATATGGACACTTTACTTGCTAGTGTCAAGGATATCAATGAGCAACTCATTTCTGCACGTGAAGTCATTCAAACAGTTCCCTAGTGCAGACTATTCTTGATGCCTTACCAGATTCTTACCAGACTTTTACTAGTACTTGGAGACTTATGACCCAAGGAAATCCTGAAGTTGTCAAGTTTGATGCATTATGCACATCGCTGTTGCAAGAGTCACTCTGCAGAAAAAAGAGGACTAGGCAGCATGCAGTTGAACAGGCTTTTATTGCTTCTCAAAGAAAGGGTGGTAACAGCAATGCAACCACTTCTTATGGTTCTGCTGCGAGTGGCAAAAATTCTGTTCCTAATGATTCTGCTGGCAGAAATTCGTCTGGAAATTCTGGTGATAAGGGCAAAAAGAAGATGCGTTGCCATTATTGTAAAGCTAATGATCACTTGATCAAGTCGTGTCCTAAATTGAAGGCCAAAGAGGCTAAGAAGAAAGAGGGTGGTTCCACTGCAAATGCTGGTTCCACTACAAATGCAGCCATTGTTGAGTCTTCTGTGAAAGGAGACTGTGATGCTAATGTTGATGCAGAATGGTCTTTTAGCGCAGAGTGTACTCACAATCCTGTTGTCCATGATGCATGCTTGTCAGTGCTGTAGATTCACATGTGTGGTATTTCGACAGTGGTGCTACAAAGCACATTACCTCACATCGTGAATTTTTTACCTCTCTCAAGTCTGTCCCTCATGGGAATTTAGTCACTTGTGCCAACAATGCCTCTTATCCGGTTCAGGGAGTTGGAAAGATTGTGCTTACTGCTGCAAATGGTAGTTCCTTCACACTTGTTGATGCACTTTATGTAGCTGGGAGAAGAATCTCTTGTTTGTATCCGCACTTGCTAGACTTGGTCTTGTAGACAGATGTACAGTTCATGATCTCAGTTTTGGTGATGAAATTGTTGCATCAAGCCTTTTGTGTCGTGGGATGTATAAGCTCACTTTGTATGACAAGTGTGGACAAAATTTTGCAAATGCTGTTGCAGATTCAAGGGCTATTTCAGATGCAAAACTTTGGCATGCATGTTTTGGTCATCTGAATTTTTTCAATTTGCTGCGTTTGCAGATATCTAATATGGTTGCTTCCTTGCCGCCTCTTGAAGCACCTGTCAAACATGTTTATGAAGGCTATATTTTGGGTAAGATGCAGCGTTCTAAGTTTCCACAAGGATGGTTCAGTTCGGGCCACATGCAGGTTGCAGCTTGTGCATAGTGATGTTTGTGGGCCCATGAAAACTCCGTCCTTGGGCAATTACCTGTACTGCGTGACTTTTATTGATGATTACTCCAGGCATGCATGAGTATTTCCGCTTAAAGCGAAGTCTGAAGTTTTTATGTGCTTCAAACAATTTCTGGCTATGGCTGAAAATGTCCCGAAATGCACTATGGGCACCCTCTGTTCTGATCGAGGGGTGGAGTATATGTTTCATGTATTCAATGCATTTCTGGCTAGTCGTGGGATAAAACACCAATGTACAGTGCCTTATACACCTCAGCAAAATGGTGTTGCTGAGAGGAAAAACAGGTCATTGACGGAAATGTCACGATGTATGGTCAAAAGTCAAGCTTTGCCGCATTCTTTTTGGCTCGAGGCCATCAGGTGTCCTACGAAAGCTTTGCAGTCTATTACTCCATATGAAGCATGGCATGATAGAAAGCCTTCTATTGAGCACATGCGTGCTTTTGGCTGTTTGGCATATGCTTGGTACCACAAACACAACGTAGAAAATGTAAATAATGAATATACAAGAGAGCTACACAAGACAAGCACAAAGCACACAGAGATGGAAAGCTTCTTCTTCTTCGTACAGAAAAGAGAGTACAAATGACTAAGTGATAAAGCTGAAAAGTAGCACATATGTACATGCGGTCACTAAGTGTGAACATGCTAGAAGCGTACTAGGTTGGCACTATAAGTGTAGCTGTAGAATCACTGGCAGAGATCCTCCGTGTTGGTCACCTAACGCGCCAGTGAGTAAATGCTGTAAGCGGCCAAGACCCGTAGTGGATGCCAGCTCAAGATGTAGAGCTCGACATCTCAACACTCCCCCTCGAGCTCTGCATGTCGCAGAGTCCAAGCATAGTCCGGAAACGTCGAAGCTTCTCAGCTCCGAGGGCCTTGGTAAAGATATCCGCTATCTTCTCCTCTGTGCTGACGTAGACCAAGTCGATGTCGCCCGCCAACACTCTCTCTCGAACGTAGTGGTAATGGACCTCTATGTGCTTGGTCCTGGCATGGAACATTGGGTGCCTAGCCAACTGCATGCTGCTGAGGTTGTCATAATGGATGAAAATCTGCTGGTCCACCTGCACTCCCAAGTCCTCAAGTAATGTGCGTAGCCAAGCTACCTTGCACGCTACAACTACTGCACCTCTGTACTCGGCCTCTGTGCTCGATAAAGCAACCGTAGGCTGCTTTTTACTGCTCCAAGTAACAGCAACACTCCCAAAAGAGAACATGAATCCACTCGTAGATCTCCTATCAACAATGCTACCTGCCCAATCTGCATCTGTATACCCATACAATGCTAATGGCGCATGTGCTGCATAGAACAATGCGTAGTCAAGAGTCCCTTGCACATACCGAAGTGTGTGTCGTACTCCATCCAAATGTGGCTTCCTCGGAAGCTGCATGAAATGACTCTCCAAGCCTTCTATGTAGCTCAAGTCTGGCCTCGTGATAGTCAAATAGATTAGACTACCCACAATCTTCCTGTACATCTTGACATCCTCAACAACATGACCCTTCTCTACACTCAGCTTTGCATTCACATCCAAGGGAATAGAAATTGGCTTACAATCAGCCATACCATACTTTGACAACATGTCCAAAGCATACTGTCTCTGTGACAGCCATACACCCTCTGGAGTCCTGATCACCTCAATGCCAAGAAAGTAGCGCAACTCACCCAAATCTTTCATTTCAAACTCCTGTTTGAGAAGACCCTTCACATGGTCAATTTCCATAGCATTGTCACCCACAATAATAAGGTCATCTACATATATGGTAATGACCACAATCCCCACATCACTCTCACGTACATAGAGTGAATGATCAGCATGAGCTCTCCTAAACCCAATACTGACAAGATACTTGGCAATCCTGTCATACCATGCTCTAGAGCCCTGCTTCAAACCATACAAGGCTTTGAGAAGCCTGCATACATAATCTGGGTAACCTGGATCGACATAACCAGGTGGCTGATCCATATACACTTCCTCTTGCAACTCACCATTCAAGAAGGCATTCTTTACATCCATTTGATGCATAATCCATCCTCTAGATGCAGCCACTGCTATGACAGCTCTCACAGTCATCATCTTTGCCACTGGAGCAAAGGTCTCCTCATAGTCTATGCCATACATCTATGCATAACCCTTTGAGACCAGCCTTGCCTTGTGACGCTCAATGTTACCATCAGCCTTATGCTTGGTTTTATACACCCATTTACAGCCAATAGCTTTCTTGCCACTTGGCAATGGCACCAGCTCCCATGTGTCGTTTGCTTCCAATGCAGCCATCTCTTCATTCATTGCATCATCCCAATGCACATTTCCAACTGCATCCTCAAAACATGTGGGCTCCACATCCTGTATCACCTTAGCCATGTAGGCTTGGTGATGCGCTAGATACCCATCATAAGTCAATTTCTTAACTGGATTTCTGACTCTGTTAGATCTGCGCGGTCCTGGGTCACTCCTTTGCCCTCTAGCATTTTCTTTTACTTTCCTTACACCAGGTGTCCTAACAGCCGGAATTCCAAATTCCTCATCAAGAATTTGTTCTGAACCATCTGAATCCATGTCTACATGTGAAAAACCTGATGATGCATCAGCCATAAAGGGAGGTTCATCAACCTTTTCCTTTCCTTTTCGTGATACATTCCCTGTACCTGTTGGTGGAGTAACCTGCGTACGTAGTCTACCATTACATGGCTTCTCAACAGAGCCACGAGAAGACGACTCTTGTGGTCCACTCAAAACCTGTGACTGTGGCCTCACATTTTGTACAACCACGTCATCTTTTACATCAGCCCCAATAGTGCCATGTGCATTACTGTACCAACTGCTCATCTCATCAAAGACTACATCTTTGCTCACTCGTAATTCTCGTGTAGTAGGATTGTAGCACTTGTACCCCTTTTGTTCAAGGGAATATCCCACAAGAATACATTTCTCTGATTTAGGATCCAATTTCCTATGCAACTCATCTGGTACATGCACGTAAGCTATGCAGCCAAACAGTTTCAAGTGTGCCAAATCAGGCTTTGTACCTGTAAACTTTTCCTCAGGTGTTACATCATGCACCGCAACTGTAGGTGTCCTGTTCATAATGTACACAACTGTATTTACAGCTTCAGCCCAGAAATGATGAGGCATGTTCTTCTCATTCATCAATGCACTTGCAACGTCTGCAATGTGCCTGTTTTTCCTTTCTGCGACCCCATTCTGCTGTGGAGTATATCTGCATGTAAACTGCCCGCGTATACCATGCATTCGCAAAAAATTCGAAAAATCGTTGGAGAAGTACTCTCCCCCTCCATCTCACCTCAATGTCTTGATTTGCATATCTGTCTCCTTCTCAATCATGACTTTGAAGTCTTGAAAGTGACCAAACACTTCACTTTTGTTATGCATGAAGTAGACCCATACTTTCCTTGTATGGTCATCAATGAAAGAGACATAATACCTGCAACCATGTATACTTGCAGTATCGGTTGGACCCCAAACATCTGTGTGCACCACCTCAAGTGGCTTTTTACATACATTGCGCTCATGTGGAAATGAGCCCTTTGACTGTTTTCCAAACTGCCATGCTGCACACACTTTATGCATACCATCCACCTTGAATTTGGGCAAACCTTTTACAATCTGTTTTGATTGCATGCTGCACAATCTCTGCTCATTGACATGGCCAATGCGTTTGTGCCAAATGTCAACATCAGCCACAACACCTGTGCCCTGTGCAAATAATGCAGCTTTTACCTCAGGCATGTCTACATTCAGCGTAAACATTCTTCCCACACATTTGCCCTCTGTGATCAGCTTACAGCCATTCTGGAAATCTTCTACATAACAGCCATTGGGATTGAAGTGAACCTGCAAACCCTGCTCAACCATTTGTCCAACAGAAACAAGATTCTTTGTAATGTTTGGGACATGAAGTACATCTGCTAAGTACTTTGATTTCCCACTCTTCATATTTAGAGGTATGTCCCCTACATGAGCAATGGGGTGAGCTGTGTCATCTCCTGTCTACACATAGCCTGACACATCTGGTTTGCGCATATCTCTAAACCACTCTCCACGAGACGTCATGTGATTAGAGGTACCTAAATCCACATACCAAACATCATCTTGGGTGGAATTCTCTGCAGTCATTCAGTATTCATTACATGCTTCATAACAAACATGCACTCGTTTTTGTTGTCATCTGCATCTCTTCTAGTAGATGCATAGTTGCCATGTTCTCTCTTTCCACTTGCTTTTCCCTTTGGACAGTCACGTGACATGTGACCTCTTTCACCACAAGTCCAACATTCTCTGCTATCTGCAGTATGTTGCTGCCTGCTTGATCCTGCACCACGACCTCTATGACTCCCCCTACCTTGAGACTGGTTTCCCCTGCCACCTGTATTGTTTTGATTTGATTGAACTTCTTGAAATTGGCCCCTACAACCCCTTGGGCCTCGACCACGACCTCTATCTCTACCTTTGTTGGAGTTAGAATAGAAGGCCTGTTCAGACCTATTTCTGCCATAAGAAGAAGATGTGTCAAGGTTCTTCTCCTCAAGAATAAGCATAGAAATCAAATCTTGGAACACGGGGATGTCGTCTCTTGTATTCATGGAAGACTTGAAATGTACATACTCATCTCCTAGACCATCCAAGCATGCACGGACAATGTCATCATCTTCCACTGAGACTTTAATAGATCCAAGAGCCTCAATGATACTCTTGATCTTCAAAGCATAATCATTGATGGAGAGGTTGTTTCTCTTAACCTGATTTAGCTCCGACTTTAGTTGAAGCTTCCTGGCCTTGGTGTTCACCTCGAACACTCTGCCTAAGTTTCTCCATGCAATGGCGGGGGTTTCAACATCCTGTAGATACCCCATCATGCCATCTGTGATGCTCATAGAAAGCCAATACATCACTTTGCTCTGGCCTTGTTGCCAGTCCGTCAAAGCTTTCCTTTGTTCTGCTGTAGCATTTGCCTCGGGAATCTCTGGTTCCTTTTCATTGTCTCCTTCTACATAGTCCCAATAACCTTTTCCTTTTAGGAAATTTGTTATTCTGAACTTCCATGCAGGGTAGTTATTTTTCTCAAGCTTCTCAGTAACAATCTGACTGAAACCGTCAGACATCTTGAAGCACTAAGACAAAATAGATGCATTCTGCAAAAACCTGCAAATCTGCTGAACCTGCTATCGTGGTACCTGTAACGCTTTCTACACTCAACGAGTGTCCACAATCAAGCGTACATACAACCACTGTACTTGTACAGTAAATGTCTGTGTACTGCACTTTGGAGACCTGTTCAGAAACTTGTACGAAAAACCCCTAAAATTTTTTCCGCTGCGCGGGGAGCCTTCGACATCTGGTCGTGGATTGCGAACGAAGGGATTGTGATGCTCTTGCTATCTTAGCCTCTCTTGCCTGCACCAGGCGCTGATACCATGTAAAGAATGAATATACAAGAGAGCTACACAAGACAGGCACAAAGCACACAGAGATGGAAAGCTTCTTCTTCTTCGTACAAAAAAGAGAGCACAAAATGACTAAGTGCTAAAGCTGAAAAGTAGCACATATGTACATGTGGTCACTAAGTGTGAACACGCTAGAAGCGTACTAGGCTGGCACTATAAGTGTAGTCCAGCTGTAGAATCACTGGCAGAGATCCTCCATGTCGGTCACCTAACGCGCCAGTGAGTAAATGCCGTGGGCGGCCAAGACCCGTAGTGGATGCGAGCTCAAGATGTAGAGCTCGACATCTCAACAGAAAATTGGATGATAAGGCTATCAAATGTATTTTTGTTGGTTATAGTGCTGAAAGCAAAGGTTATAGGTTGTATTATCCGCAAACGTGTTCTGGTTTCACGGGATGTAGTGTTTGTCGAAGATTCTGTTCAGCCCTTGCTGTCATGTACTAGAGACAGTAATGTAAGCTCACAGGACATTTATGACACTTTGTTGCCTCTTTTCAGTGGTGGAAATACGATGTAAGTTCCAATGAGGCAAATGTACAGCCTATGGGGGTTTTGAAAATGTTACAGATCATCCTATTACTGATGTAGATGTACATGATGTACTTGATGAGGAAAGGGCTAAAAATGAGCAAAGCTAGAGGTATGCCAAAATGGCTGGTGCACACTTTGCGTGACAGTAAATTGGATGCACCTTTGTCTAGTCGTACTCGTTCAGGCTCTCACCATGCATCTTATGCATCAGATTGTTATGCTTTGGCTGTGTCTAGCTTACATGATTTTGAGGAGCCTTTGTCTTTTGATGAAGCACAAAATTTAAAAAATTGGATGGCTGCCATGCAATTAGAATATGATGCACCTATAGAAAATGACACATGGACTTTATGTGATTTTCCTCCTAACAAAAACATTGGTACGAAGTGGGATTACAAGTTGAAACGCAAGCCGGATGGTGAGATGAATTGCCATAAGGCTCGACTTGTTGCAAAGGATTATGAACATAAAAAAGGCATAGATTATGAAGAGACTTTTGCTCCCACTTGTTGTATGACTACAATGCGTTTTCTATGTGCGTTGACAGCTCATTTTGGTTGGGATGTACATCAATCAGACATTGTTACTGCTTTCTTAAATGGTGACATATTTGAGGAAGTTTATGTAACGCAGCCTCGCGGTTTTGTCATAAAAGGACAAGAGGACAAAGTGTGCAGATGTAAGAAGGCTTTGTATGGGTTGAAGCAATCTCCTCGTGCTTGGTATGAGAAAGATGACACTCATTTGGTTAAACGAGGCTTTCGTAATAGTCCAACAGAAAGCACATTGTATGCAAAGAGTGAGGGTGATGTACTTCTCATTGTGGTTCTTTATGTTGAGGATTTGTTGATCACTGGACCAAATGAGAGACATATTGCTGAATGTAAGGATGATTTGAATGCCACTTTCAAGATGAAAGATTGGGGCTGTTGCATCATTACTTGGGTATACAGTTTAAGCAGTGTGATGGTGGTATTGCCTTGTGTCAAAAAAGTTACATAGAGACATTGCTATGTAAGTTTGGACTTGAGGATTGCAAACCTATTGCCACTCCCATGGAAGCAGGTTTGAAGTAGAGTCTACATGATGCTGGTGATCCTGCTGATGTCACTCTTTATTAAATTGTTGTTGGCTGCCTCATTTATGTATGCAACACGAGGCCGGATATTCAGTTTGCAGTCTCATAGGTCAGCAGATTTATGCATAGCCCAGGGTCTAAGCATTGGCAGGCTGTCAAGAGGATTTTCCGCTACCTTAGTGGCACTTTACATCTTGGCTTGTTTTATCCCAAGGGGGAATCATTGCCACCAGACTTACATGCTTTTTCGGACTCAAATTGGGCTGGTTGTTTTGACACGCGAGTGTCCACAAGTGGTTTTTGTTTATGCTTGGCAGTTCATGTATATCATGGGTGAGCAAGAAGCAACCTACTGTGGCCACTTCGAGTTGTGAGGCTGAGTACAGGGCAGTCTTCACAACTACGGTTGAGGCTGTATGGCTAAGATGCCTTATGGCTGATTTGGGTGTTGGACAGGACACTGCCAACACTATCTACACTGACAGTCAGAGCGCATTGACATTTGCGAGGAACCCAGTTTTTCATGGTCGCACAAAGCACATTGAGGTGCATTACCACTATGTCAGGGAGAGGCTCTCAGCAGGAGAGATCAGCTTGGCTTATGTGCCAACACAGGACAACCTTGCAGATCTTTTCACAAAGGCATTGTCTCGTGAGAAGCTTGAAGCTTTCTGCAAAGCTTTGGGCTTACTCCCCTTTGTAGACTGATCATGTCGTTAGGGCATGGCACTTCCCTTTACTCATGTGGAAGCTCTCATTCACCGCATCACTCCAGAGGGGATTTGTTACCATATACATGTGGTAGTGATGTGTGTGAACACATTAGGACCGCCGAGGCATTTTTCCCCTCTTTAGTTTTTTCCCCCGTGCATTGTATATACGCCCATCACTCTAGGGCTATCTATCTTTCTATTTCACACTAAGTAATACACTCTCTATTTTGTGCCTTGAGCTTCCTTTGTCTTCTCCAAGCTGTGTGCGTTTCTCTGCAACCCTAATTTCATCAAAATCTCCTCATTTTGGTATAACACTTATGGATGAAAGCCAAGGTATGATGAGGATATCTCTGACCCAAATTGAGGGGCTTTCATCAAATCATTTTATTACTTGATTTAAGTAGGCCAAGTTTAATGAATAAAGTATGCAAAGATATATCTTAATGTGTGTCTAATACTGAGGATTAGGTCACTTTTAAAGGGCTTTTTTGAACTTCCTTGACTGAGTAAAAAAATTGGACACTGTCTGCAAGGTTATATAAGGAGTGATTCTTCTGTGCCAATATGGGTATTAAGACACTTGGATTAGAAGGGGTGGTGGCCTTCTCATCAAAATGATATGTATAATAATATTTATTAAGGTCTATTAAAAAATTGGGGCTATATAAAAATTATATTTATAATTATCTCCTTAAGTCAAAAGGCAAAATAATTTTAAAATAAATCCTAAATAAACCTTGATTACATGAGTTCTTTGGACATTTGTTTTAAAGTTAAAAAAGTTGTAAGTTGGACATGGATAACAGCTAATATAGTCCATTGACACCTATAAAACACACTCAAGGCTATCGTATTTGTTGTCTTGTTTGAATGGATGCAGGTTAGGACTCTATCCTCTCTTGGACTTTTTTGGCTTGAAGCAAATGTCTGTCCTTGACACCACATGCTCTTACCACCTCTTGAAAGATAATTTTTAGATCAGCTATTGTACTTCTACACTAGAATGAGACCTCAATGCTATAGCAATGTACAAAAATAATTCTAAGACTGAGTTGTTTTTGTACTAATCATTGTCACTTGTCTAAAGCCAGCTGTCTTTTGAACTTAAAAGTTCATTTATGTTTATTATATAAGTAAAATAGCTACACACACACACACAACAGTCAACCTGCATATTTGATACCGTGTTATATATATCTCTCCCTCACATACACACACACCCACACACACATCCACAAAGTACACACACAAAGAGCAAAAACTACCGCTAGTTGCTTTCTCTCTCTCTCTCTCTCTCACACACACACACACACACACACTTTTGTTTAAACGAGACTATATATATTTTTACCTCATGGGGATGTGGATAAGCATCATTTAAGGCACTACACATGCTTAAGAGTGGCCACCCACATACCACCCACATCATTGATGAAGGTACATCTTTCATTCTCTCACTCCATCTCAAAGATTTTATAACCGTGGCTTGGCTTGGGACCATCTTTGCTACTTACAAGTATGTTCAGACATCATATGTGACATCGGCCACTCTTAGTAAATGACGACTTATAATTTTTTTTGGTAGCTTGCTAGCTCACATGCTCTCTGTTAATGATGACCACTTGTAATTGTTGGTTGTACAAACTCTCTACAAGATATATACCCCACCCACACACACATTGATTATTAATGTAGGCTATTTCTCCCTTTCGGCCCTTCTCTAGTCACAACTTGTTTCTCATTCTGCGAGCTAATAGTGTTCGCTTTCTATATCTCCGCTATGCCTGCATATCAACTAAAAATACACATGCACTGCGGGGTATGTAGATCATACTGCATTCCTTCCCCCACACACATATACACGCTATGCTTCACACGCACGTTTATCAACCACTCATTGACACATATACACACACTTGAACACACAAGGCTTCAGAGATATGCTATAGCCGAGTTCGCACATCAGCAGATGATGGTTTTCTAAGAACATTCAATGTCATAAAATCTAAGAACATTCAATGTCATTGAGATGATGGTTTTCTAAGAACATTCAATGTCATAAAATCTAATATCTAATCAACCAAAATTATTTTCTCATATTAAACTGATCACTTAATGTGGGAGAATAAACAGGAACAAGGGTTAAGATATAGACATGTGCTTATAGATCTATTTCAACATGGGGCCAATGGTAAAGGGGACCAAATGAGAGATGGTCTATCAAAGAGCAAGGCTAACCAATGTAGCATAAGACCTTAGGGTGAGATTCATTGAAGACCTCCAATAATGTGTGTAAAAGTCCTTTGACCTTAGGTAAGCTAGGGCTGAGCTTGAGGTGGGAACCCAACCCAAATCGAGGTGCTTGTCCTGCTTGAGGTACTTGAGGTACTTGTCCTGCTTGAGGTGATTGAGGTACTTGTCATGCTTGATTAAGGTGCTTGAGGTTCTTGTCCTACTGAATGACTAAGGTGCATGTTGTGCTTGCTTGATATGCTTGTAGGAACACCCCCAAGCTAGAAGTGCTTGGCCATGCTTGATGAGTAAGGTGCTTGAGCACCTAAAGTCAAAAGGATCCGTACATAAGAGGGGGCAAGACCATATTGTACGGGCTACTGATAGAACACATACACACACACACACGCACACTCAAGGTAACTCCAAGCCTTAAGAGGCACCAAGGACACATGTTAAGCTCCTACCCATGTTACCTCCATGAGGTTCTTGAATCCTATTGGCCAAGCTTAAAAGGGGTCCAATGATAAATTACTTGAATTATCTAATTGTTTTTGAATTTATCAAGTCCTCTCTCTCAAAGGGGAAAGTGGGACACTTGTTCCAAGACTACCCCTATTGCTAGAAATGACCCAAGCTTGTGATTGGCTAGGCTTTGCATGAGCCAATGAGCTTCAAGCATGAGCTAGAAGAGGGGGTCACCCAAAGCAAGAAGAGGACTTGCTTGCAAGGTATACTCACGCGCGCGCGCGTGCACACACACACACACACACACACACACTCATTATGCATTGTGCAAAGTGCAAGAGATCCCTCTCCTTCTCCAAGCAAGTAGAGTTTGATAGCCTACACCAACACTCTTGGCTATGGAGTGCAAATCCAACCAAGAGCCACGATTCAATGCTTAAGCTTGCCATCTTCTCCTTCTTCATTACTATGCTATTATGTATGCTAGCAAGAAGAGTTATGATAAGTGAGGAGCTAATTCTTTCTCCTATGAAATGTTTCTTCTTCCTCTTCCCTACCCTCATTCCTTGCTAGCTCTCTCCACCTTCAAAGGTGTTTGAGGTCTTTGGAGTGAGGCTTGGGATAGTTAAAGCTTTCTTCAAAGTTTATGTTATGCTTGGGATGCATGAAGCTTTCCATATTCATTGCATCAGCTAAGTCACAAGGAACACAAGGATTGTATTGTAACAAGTCTCTCTTAATGGGAGAAATCATAGTACACATGTCTATTGGAGGGGGGACCGGCTCCACATAAATCGTGTCCTCAACTGTTTTCATGTTCTCTAAATTCTCTCTCTTGCAAAAGTATTGTTCATGCCAAGTTAACTAATTGCTATGTCTATGTTGTTATCTTCAATTATGTTCACCCGCTATTCTCACAAAGTTATTTCTCAAAAGTACTCTCATTAATTTCCGCTACTCTCAAGTTAAATAGGCCAATTTCATTACATTGATATTAGAGCATTTGCTTTCTCTTTTCTTTCTTAAGAAGAGAGGTCCTTAAGTAGCCTATAAATGTTTGTTGTTGTTAATTATATTAGGGTAAGTGGAACTGAGATCTATTATCGGTTTTGTTGAGCACACTATGTAGGATATGGTGCACTTGTCGAGAGCTTTGGACTTAATAATGGAGTCTTTTTAGACTTTCCTATGGATTTACCATTATTGAGCCATAAGAAGTCTGAAAGGAGCTAGCCCTTGGCAGCTCTGCCATGTTAGACCTACTCCACTACTCTCTATAATTAACCACTTCGACCCGTGGGTGCAGATACTTAAGAGCCAATTTTCAGAGGCTAAGAGGAGTGGCAACTAAAGTTTTGAATTGCCAAAGCATACCCTAAGTACATACATAAATTCTGTTAACATGGTTGGAAATAATTAAGAGAGTAGAATGAACATTGATAGCTTTGATTTTGCACATGAAGGTGCTAATGATGATGCCCCCATGTTTGTGAATTATCTCGTTACTAGGTTGCAACAAGCTATGGGAAACCTTGCTTTGCAAGACAAAGTTACTCAACAACTTCATGTTTATGGGATTTTCCTTCCTCTCCAAGAGGAGAGAGAGCTTAGGAGGCCGCTTGAAGAGACCCGCAAAAGAAAACTCTCTCCCATTCGAGAGGAGGATTCAAAGAGCAAGAAATCAATGAAACTATAAGCTCCTCTGAAGATGTGGCTCCACGAAGACGACAGTCTAGATGATCGCCCACTCATCCCAAGAGGAAAATATCAACACACATTCCTTCTCCTCGTCATTCTAAAAGGGAAGAGAGGAAATAAAGGAAGAAAATGGCTAGAAAGAGGTCACGCTCTTCTCCTTCTTCTTCACCTTCCTCCTCTTCCAATGAAAGCTATGACTATTCTCCTAGAGAATACAAGAGGGGAGGACATCGCAAATCATTCCCTGCAAAGCGAAGGTCACAAAAGTTAAAGAAGTTCAAGGAGGGAGGAAAGAGTATCTCTTTTCTCATCTATGATGGCACCTTTGGTGCTACCAACAAAGTGTTGGCCTTCATCCAGCAATTTGATGTGGCCTTTGGAGACGAGGGCTTTACGGAGTCCTCCAAGCTATGCCATGTAGCTATGCACTTTCAAAAATCTGCTTGTCAATGGTGGGCTGGTCTTTGTGGCAACGGTGAAGCCCCAAAGACATGGAAAACTCTACGAATTTCCATCATGAAGCAATTTCTTGAAAGCGATGCAAAGGAAAAAGTGCTTACGGAATGGTGCATCTTGAAGCTTCTCTCTCATGAGTCTATCCACAAGTATGTAGACAAGTTTTGGGATTTACATCTCAAGGCTACTGTCTTTCGAAAGATAGACTTTGCCGAGCAAAGGCAAAAATTCTGAGTGGGATTACATGAAGAGATGGCTGAATACATCAACTCTCAATGGCCTGGTACTATTAGCGATGTAATCCATCACACCATGGTTGCTTCACGCATCAATTTCCATCAAGGGGCTAGACGGAATGTCAAGCCCATGGAAAACAAAGACAAAATGATGCAAAGGGGAAAACCAATGTTTAAAATTCTTCCCAAGGCACTTCCAACAACAACAACAACAATCGGACCAAGGAGAAGGGAGTTTACAAAAGGTAAAAACAAACTCTCTCTTGAAGAGCTTGAAGCTTTTTGCAAGGACCATAAGTGTTTCAAGTGTGGGGAGAAAGGACATGGCTATTGTTCTTGCCCCAAGAAGAATGCTCGCAATGAGACTCCTAGGGCTTCCACCATTGAAGCTCCAAAACAAGATGCTCATTGCAAAGGATAAACACTTTCCTATGCTTGGGAAAAGGTAAGAGAGCATGATGCCTTCATCTTGTTTGACCATGGCTCTACTCACAACTTCACATCAATGGAGTTGGCCGCCAAGTTGGGCATTCAAGCTTTCGAGATGGGAGATATGGTAATGGATGACACAGATTTCAAGGGACAACAAGCCACCGTTACTCCCTTGATTGGGAAATTCAGGCTTCATGTCCAAAGCTATGTCGATAAAGAAGACTTTGTCATCTCTCCTCTCCAACATGAGGATGCTATCCTAGGGGCGCCATGGTTTGATCGCATGGCTACCAATATGAAGTTCCCTAAAAGGAGAATGTACTTCACCTACAGGGGAAAGAACATGTATATAGATGCTAGTGAGCGTGGTCGCACTATTCCACTTGTAAATCCTCTTGCTTTTTATAAGTCAACGAAGAGCTCAGATTTTGCGTATATGACTTTTGCCAAAGAGTCTCTACAAGATACTAATGTTTCTTCAAATGTAAATGGTAGGAATCAAGAAGAATTAGACTTGTCTAATTTTCTAAAAGGATTCCAAGATGTGTTCATTGATGTATCCCTATGGACTTACCTCCAAAACAAGGGGATGATGATCGTTGCATTGAGCTCCTTCCAGAAAGCTCACCTCCTAACAAGCCTCCTTATCGAATCTCACAAGATCAACAAGAGGAGATCACGAGGCAAGTACAGAAATCGGTAGACAAAGGGATGGTGAGGCCTAGCTCCTCTCCCTTTTGTTCTCCAGTCCTTTTAGTGCAAAATAAAGATGGTACATACCGTATGTGTGTGGACTATCGAGCACTAAACCATATCATCTCATACCTCAGCTAGAAGATCTTTTTACTAAGCTACAAGGCTCTACCTACTTGAGTAGGATTGACCTTAAAAGTGGCTATCATCAAATAAGGATAGTGGATGAAGATATCCTAAAGACCGCGTTTCGCACATTTGGTCTTTATGAACATCTAGTCATGCCTTTTGGCTTGACTAATGCACCAGCTACGTTCAATCATTTAATGGAGAAACATTAGCGACATCTCCAAAATTTTTCAAGCATTGAGGGAGAATAAGCTTTTTCTCAACCAAAAGAAAAGTAAAATTTTCCTTCAAGAGATTCAATACTTAGGTCATATTATCTCCCAAGATGGCATCCGTATGGATCCATCAAAGTTAGAGGTAATAAAATCATGGCCTAATCCAAGGAATCTACATGAGCTAAGAATCTTTATTGGTATGTGCGCATACTATAGACGCTTCATAGAAAAATTCTCTCAAATGGCAAGACCACTACATAACTAAGAAGAACGTTAAGTATGTACGGACTGCTAAGGAGAAAAATGCTTTAGACAAACTCAAGGAGAAGCTTACCTCTCAACCAGTCCTCATGCTTCCCGATCTCTCAAAACCATTTGAGGTCCAATGTGATGCTTGTGGTGATTGCCTTGGAGCAATTTTTCTTCGAGAAGGGCATGCCATAGCATATGAGAGCCGAAGGCTCAATACAGATGAATGAATCTTGGGCATTTATGAGAAAGATCTTTTAGCTATTCTACATGTCCTAGAAATATGGAAGCACCACCTATTGGGGACTCCATTTATTCTACGAACCTACCACCAAAGTCTCAAGTATTTCATGACGCAAACCAAGCTTTCCGACAAACAAATGAGGTGGGAAAATTTTCTTTTGCAATTTAATTTCCATATTGCTCACATAGCTGGTAAGCAAAATCAAGTGGCTGATGCACTTTCACGACGACCAAAAGTTAATGCGGTGTCTATAGCTACTCACAATGATCTATCCTCTATGATAGATGAGTATGCTACTGACCTTGACTTTAGAGACATAATATTAGCCTTGATTTGAGGAAGAAAGAGGAACCATTCACCTTGCAGGATGGTTATCTTCTCCACGGAAATAGGCTACGTGTTACGCATTCCCTTCGTGAGAAAGTTATGTATGAATCCCATGCTCCTCCCTACACGGGGCATAGAGGTATTCAACCTACTCTTTGAGGAGTAGAGACATATTTCTATTGGCCTAGCATAAAAATGGACATACAAGAGTATGTTTCAAAAAGTGTAGTATGCCAAAAGACCAAATATAATAGAGGGAAGCAACCTGGATTACTCCAGCCATTGCCTATCCCAAATTCACCATGGGAGAGTATCCATGGATTTCATCTTTGGATTGCCCAAGTCTATCCATGGGAATATGGGAATAAGGACAATAGTCGGCAGGTTTAGCAAACAAGTACACTTTATTCCTATCAAAAAGACTATTAAGGCACACCAAATGGCAACTCTCTTCATATCACAGATTTTCAAACACCATGGATTACCAACATCCATCATGTCAGATAGAGATCCTAGAATAACCAGTAATTTTTGGAAAGGTCTCTTTGAAAATCTAGGAACAAGATTGAATTTCTCTTTGGCCTATCACCCACAAACGGATGGCCAAAGTGAGATAGCCAATCTTACGATACTTGATCTACTCAAGACTTATGTTACCAAAGTAGATCAACACTCACAATGGAAAAAGTACTTACCTCTTGTAGAGTATGCCCACAATAATACTATACATACTTCTATGGGAAAAGCACCTTTTGAGATCATTGAGGGAAGGCCTAAAAGTCCCTTGCTACTCAAAGTACATGGGAAGATCTTCGCCGCTGATGAGTATAGCCATGACCTACAAGAATCTTTTCAAAAGATTAAGGAGGCTATATCCATCTCTCAACAAAGGCAAAAAGTTGTTGCTGACAAGCACAAAAGGGCCTTTAATATTCAAAGAAAATGATTGGGTCTTACTCAAGTTTCCTAAGGCTCGATTAAGGCAAATGATGGGCAAAAATCCTATGGGCCATCAAAAGTATTATGCTAAGATAGCAAAAAGATACTATGGTCCTTTCCAAAACTTGAAGCCCATTAATGAGGCAGCTTACCAACTCACATTGCCCAACCATTGGCTCATACACAATGCTTTTCATGTGAGCCTACTTAAGCCCTACAAAGGAGAGACACCAAGTAAGAAATTATTGAAGACCCTCCCGAAGTTGAAGACCAAGAAGAGGTGCTACAACCCGGAGCTATCCTTTGGCATGAAGACAAGGTACTATGACATGGTAAGATTATCCGATAGTATCTTATTAAGTTGAAAAATTATCCTTTTGAAGATGCTAGATGGATGCAAGGAATAGAGCTTAAGGATAGTATGAACCTTGTCAATGATTACAATGCTACATTAGAGTAAGAAAATCTACAAATTTCTTTTAATTGACCAATAATTTTGTCTTAAGACTAGTTCTCTTTTTAATTGTGCACAAATTTAAGTAGTATGCATGCTTAGAATCATGTTTGTGATGACGACATCTCTCAAACACTAAGTAGAATTTGTCACTCTACTTGGGGAGAATGAAATGGACTAAAGAGTAGACATGCTTGCGGCAGCTATGTCTCCCAAGAACCAAATGGATTAGTCATCCATCTTGGAAAGATGTCGTAGGGTAAAAAGGGATCCTCTACCCGCTAAGTAAGATTGACTAATGACTAAGGCTTTATCTCTTTTACCTCATAGTCGAGGACGACTATGATTTCAAGAGAGAGGTAATGTCATAAAATCTAATATCTAACCAACGCAAATGATTTTCTCATAATAAACCGATCAATTAATGTAGAAGAATAAACAAGAACCAGGGTTAAGATATAGACATGTGCTTATAGATCTATCTCAACATGGGGCCAATGGTAAAGGGGCCCAAATGAGAGACGGTCTATCAAAGAGCAAGGCTAACCAACAGAGCATAAGAGCTTAGGGTTAGCTTCATTGAATACCTCCAATAATGTGTGTAAAAGTCCTTTGACCTTAGGTAAGCTAGGGTTGAGCTTGAGGTGGGAACCCGACCTAGCTCGAGGTGCTTGAGGTACTTGTCGTGCTTGATTAAGGTGCTTGAGGTGCTTGTCCTGGTGAATGACTAAAGTGCATGTTGTGCTTGCTTGATACGCTTGTGGGAACACCCCCAAGCTAGAAGTGCTTTGTCATGCTTGATGAGTAAGGTCCTTGAGCACCTAAAGTCAAAAGGAGCCCTACATAAGAGGGGGCGAGCCCATATTGTAGGGGCTAGTGAGAGAACACACACACACACACACACACACTCTCAAGGTAACCCCAAGCCTTAGGAGGCAACAAGGACACATGTCAAGCTCCTACCCATGTTACCTCCATGAGGTGATTGAATCCTATTGGCCAAGCTTAAAAGGGGTCCTATGATAAATTACTTGAATTATCTAATTGTTTTTGCATTTATCAAGTCCTCTCTCTCAAAGGGGAAAGTGGGACACTTGTTCCAAGACTACCCCTATTGCTAGAAATGACCCAAGCTTGTGATTGGCTAGGCTTTGCATGAGCCAATGAGCTTCAAGCATGAGCTAGAAGAGGGGGTCACCCAAAGCAAGAAGAGGACTTGCTTGCAAGGTATACTCACGCGCGCGCGCGTGCACACACACACACACACACACACACACACACACACACACACACACACACACACACACACACACACACACACACACTCATTATGCATTGTGCAAAGTGCAAGAGATCCCTCTCCTTCTCCAAGCAAGTAGAGGTTGAGAGCCTACACCAACACTCTTGGCTATGGAGTGCAAATCCAACCAAAAGCCATGATTCAATGCTTAAGCTTTCCATCTTCTCCTTCTTCATTACTATGCTATTATGTATGCTAGCAAGAAGAGTTATGATAAGTGAGTGGCTAATTCTTTCTCCTATGAAATGTTTCTTCTTCCTCTTCCCTACCCTCATTCCTTGCTAGCTCTCTCCACCTTCGAAGGTGTTTGAGGTCTTGGGATTGAGCCTTGGGATCGTTAAAGCTTTCTTCAAAGTTTATGTTATGCTTGTGATGCATGAATATTTCCATGTTCATTGCATCACTTAGGTCACAAGGAACACAAGGATTGTATTGTAACAAGTCTCTCTTAATGGGAGAAATCATAATACACATGCCTATTGGAGGGGGACCGTGGAGGGGGACCGGCTCCACATAAATCTGGTCCTCAACTGTTGTCATGTTCTCTAAATTCTCTCTCTTGCAAAAGTATTGTTCATCCCAAGTTTACTAATTGCTATGCCTATGTTGTTATCTTCAATTATGTTCACCCGCTATGCTCACAAAGTCATTTCTGATAAGTACTCTCATTAATTCCGCTACTCTCAAGTTAAATAGGCCAATTCCATTACATTTGAAGGGCCTCGTGCAATGAAAACTTCACCAGGAATCCATTGTGTCTACTAATGCTTGTCAAGGTAGACTCTCCATACTTGATCAATAGCACTCTCCAATGTACAACTTCAAAGCACGGACTTCAGATAGGTGCTCTTGCACCTTCTTAGTACTTAAACTTTTCCTTATGGTCGAGCTACTGCTTCTTTAGCACATGCATACATGATTTCCATCTACAATTATGTACATATCAGATCTACTTGTTTTTTTGGGAAATATGGTCCGAACTAATGACAAAATGCTGACAATGTTCATGATTTAGCTGATAGTGAATAAAATTTGTTTTACTGTGAGGTCTGAAATTTTTACACTTTGACATTTATTGTCGTAACTATATATAAGAAAATTGACATTAATTACATAGGGATAGGTTTATATGCCAATCCAATTCATATCTCTTAATGGTTTGAAGCTGGATATACTGCACATAAAAAACTAACTTTGTATGTGGAAATGATGGTCACTACCTAGGTTGCCTAAAACCTCATGTGAGAGTTTCACGGGTGATGGCATTGACTGGTTTTTTTAACATAATGAACAGATACCAAGGAATGGCTGCTGAAATCTCTACACATTCATACATAGACTGATATATATGTGGCCGTTAACCATTTCATTAATAGATGAAAGATGGTATCTTATATTCAGGGCAACTGTGCCCATTATGCTTGATTTAAGGGTATTGTAGCTTCAATTCAGGGCTACTTTATTAGCATGACTCTAATTTATCTTGTGCTCAAGGCTACCAAGACCGTATGCGTAGCCGTAACATAGTAGAAGAAAGATACAGTATGATTTACTGCCGTTATTAGTAAAAACCAACTCTCTTAAACTGTACTTCTATCTTTATATGCGGGAACTCACTTTTGATAAAGGTAAGTATATAGTGGTGAATACACAATTGTAAATTGCTTTTTGATGCTATTTTGTCTTGGTGGATAAATAAATAATTTTTTAATCAAATGTTTACTTTGAAATTAGCTCAATGATTGTTAAAAGAGGCTTAATCCTCAAGTGGGGGTCTCGGATGAGATGGCGTTAGACTGGACTTTTGAGAATTGATGCAATTTACAAACAAGATGCTGTCCAATTTTTTCTAGAATTAAATGATGTAAATATTATCGTAAATAAATGGGTCATTCTTTAAACTTAATATTTGATATATGTTATGGTGTTAGTTTTTGTTGTAATTTTTGACACCAAATAACAAGGGGAGGGAGTCGTTGAAACCTATCTTCCCAAGTAATGTCAGGTATAACGGGCTTGTGTTTCTTTCACTCTCTCTCTATCTCAAATGTTCTATAACCGTGCTCGGCTTGGGACCATCTTTGCTACTTACAACTATATTCCGACATCATATGTGACATCCACCACTCTCAGTAAATGACCACTTAATTTTTTTTTGGTATGTTGCTAGTCCACATGATTTCTATTAACATTTGATGACCACTTATAATTTTTGGTTGTACCAACTCTTTGCCAAATATATACCACACCCACACACACACACACTTGCTTATTTAATATAGATGCTATCTTCCCTTTCGGCCCTTATCTAGTCACGACCTGTTTCTCATTCTGTGAGCTGACAGTGTTCGCTTTCTATATATATGCTATGCATGCATATTGGCAATCCTTCTAAGAGCCCTTGGATTTCCTATACATCCTGGTGTTTCAGCCCTTCATAATGGCTTGCAATACACATGCACTGCAGGGTATGTAGATCATACTGCATTTCTTCCCCCATGCACGTATACACACTATGCTTCACATACACGTTTATCAACCAACCATCAACACACATACACACACTTGAGCACGCAAGGCTTCAGAGATATGCTGTAGCCGAGTTTGCACATCAGCAGGCAATGGTGTGCTATGAACATGTAACGGGTCTCGTGCAATGAAAACTTCACTAGGAATCCATTGTGTCTACTAATGCTTATTGAGGTAGACTCCCCATACTTCAGCGATAGCACTCTCTTGACCGATAGAGCAAATCTGATATCGTGTTCTCTCTCTCACACACACATACACACACACACACACCCACACACACACCCACACCCACACCCACACCCACAAAGTACACACACAGAGAGTAAAAACTATAGCTAGTTGTTGTGTGTGTGTGGACTTAACCATTCCCAGATTCCCCTACCTCTCTCTCTCCCTCTCTCTCTCCTCCTCCCTCTGTGTGTGTGTGTGTGTCTGTTATAAAACCTTTCCGACTTCCTTTAACCCTCTCTCTCTCTCTCTCTCTCTCTCTCTCTCTCTCTCTCTCTCTCTCTCTCTCTCTCTCTCTCTCTCTCTCTCTCTCTCTCTCTCTCTCTCATACCTCAATATAATGGTCTTGATGATTTCATAAATTTCTCACAAAATATATGTATACGGGTCTCTCTCTCTCTCTCTCTCTCTCTCTCTCTCTATCTCTCTCTCTCTCTCTCTCTCTACACTTTCAAAGGGATAAACAAAATTAAATGTAAACTTTGTTGTGGACTTGAATAACAATGCCACATAATACATAAAGAAATCCACCAAATATGGTCCCACGTAAATTTTGCAACATATGGTTTTTTTAGCAAACAAAAGATAATTGCACCAAATGACCTGTACACGTTAAGTATCACTTTGGCAGTAGATGGACATTGGCAAACCAAAATTAAAGCACCGGATAGCTGTGCATGTGATATAGAGAGTATAAAACGATTGTACTTTTTCTCTCTTCTCCTATGCAAAAACTCGAGAGCTCTCTGCAAATGTTTTTGTACCCACCTGATATTGGTACGTGGTTTCATATACACAAACCTTTTCACACACACACACACACACACACACAAAATTACATGAGGTCTTTC
Source organism: Adiantum capillus-veneris (assembly GCF_014529385.1). Taxonomy (NCBI): domain Eukaryota; kingdom Viridiplantae; phylum Streptophyta; class Polypodiopsida; order Polypodiales; family Pteridaceae; genus Adiantum; species Adiantum capillus-veneris. The sequence continues at coordinate 78,571,948 of NC_140942.1, read as the reverse complement.
ACTTGACTCATCTCTTAAATTTGACAAAAAAAAGCCTGGCTGTGCTGATAAGTATTTTGGGATCCCTTCATCTACATCTCTATCAAGCCGCCCATTACATGATCACACAAACAGCTGTCGCAGTAAAAACATGTGTTTGGACGCTCAGCTAAAGGTAAGATACGAGTCGCGAAGACTACCCCATACTCCCGGGTGCGTGGTGTACTGTTAAAATATCCTCTTTGTGGATGACCATAACTATGATACAAAAAAATCTTATGAGGTGGTAGGAACTGGGCTAGCATGTATAACCACTCAGAAAAACCTAGCTTCAGTGAATGTTTTATGTAATAATATTGTGGCCCTAGGCCTAGAGCCTCAATTACCATTGCCAATCTGATATTGTTCCTAAAATGCTCGCGACCCCAAAGGGTCACACGCGTCACTCGGTCCTGATATGTCCACCATTTAGTTTGGGAAACAGAGGTTCCTAATTGCAGAAATAGATGAAGTTCATAACGGAGTAAAGTTTCTCTCCGAGTAGATTCACTTGATTGATGAAGATGAGCTGTTGCTATGGCAAAAACCAGTTCTTGACTGTAAGCCATAATAGGATAGATACACCCGAGGAGCAAATAAGCTAGATATTTTAACTCGGGAAATGTTACTCCATACTAATACTATGGACTTGGTTGTGTAAAAATGTCATCTGTCTTTTATAGACCCACCTTATGACTTCGAGACAAAATTGGAAATAATAAATGATTACCTAAAATTGTCGTCTCTAAGTAGAGTAACTCACACCGTTAAGATCGGGGCATGTATACTTTACCCTAGTGGATAGCTGTATGACATAAGCTCATTGTGGGGTTCTGTAGTATGGATAACGGGTCGTGTATCATCAACCTGGGCTAGGTACAATAAACATGTAATGGATTATGGACCGGGTTTCGACCATGTGAGCGGTTTATTATCGGTTGCCAAGGTGTAACTTGGGACAAGGGGACTTGACCTTGCATTTAACTTAAAAATATCTCTGCTGTATACACAATAGAATACTGTGTAGCGTTTAAAGTCTTCTCTGCATTTAGTATTCGTGCTTCTTGTTGCACGCTACTGCCTGTGTGCTAGGGTTTGGTCTGCAGGTGAATGCAGCAGCGAATGTGGTGCGACATGGTCTGGAACATCCGGATCTTTAGCTGGGGACAATCCTTGAGAATATGGCCCGTATGGGCAACCTCGAGTGTGGGTAACATGTCCGAGTCTGTTGCGTATCTTCTTCTGATGGGCATCAACAAATATAAAAGCCTCTTAAGGTGAGTACTCATACTCACTTAGCATCGTGCTTTGTATTCACCTGTGTGTGCATTCTAAACTGTGTGAGTTAGAAGCTATTTACTACTGTGTGCTCAACATGCCAAAAAAGAATGGGAAGGAGATTGTGGAGGCTTCTTCGTCTCCTAGGGTAAAGGGGCCAATATAAGGCCATGTAAGAAAAAAATAGTATTTTTGGGGGGGATTTTTCGTATCCGGCCAGATTTGAAATTTGGAGAGTGCATTCAATTCCTCATGAAAAGACGCATTAGATGATATCAAGATTGATATTTTTTTGATTTTGCCTCAACACTCTATTTGAAAAAGCGTAATTCTGAGGGCTTTTTAGAAAACAGAGACACTCAAGTCCCAATAGTAGTACACTTTTTAGCAAATCAGATGTGGACACCTAAGCAAGATTCCAAGCATATTCCTTTTTTTGTCTCTCTTTTGGGGGTGGAGCCATCTTCCTTTTGGGGGGTGGTTCCTTATTGGCCCCTTTACCCTAATCTACAGGTTAACAAAAAATCTTTCTTGCTCTCGAGACTGTCAAAAGATACTATGAATCTATGCTGAAAGTGTTTTGAAAGGCTTTGAAAAACCAGTAATTAGACTTTTTATAAAAAAAACCCTGTTTAGAAAATTGTTCTTTCTGGTTTATGGGGTGAGATGTGAGTGGTAGTATATGTTTGCTTTAGGACAGATGGGAAGTTGTGATTCTCTTTGACTAATGATGTAGGTTTTCGTAAAATAAGCGGATTGTGGAACAACATCCAGGTTCTGTAAACCGGTTTTTTTGGATGTGATAAATTTGTCCCTATCGGCTAAGAAAGGCCAGGTCTCGAGTATGTCTAAATGTATGGCTGTATTGAGTATTGGACGGCATTATGTCTAAAGGGAAAAGCTATGTCTATCTGGTTGATGATGCTAATTTTTTAATAGGAGGAATGTACGTGTGAATGTGATACCGCAGTTCTTTGAATAGAGCCAAAAATTCACAAAAAAATAATTAAAAAAGCTCAAAACAGTGAGCTGTAATGGTTGGATAGCTGGGTAAGTTTTAATACTAGTAGTTCAGAGTACTCTGGGTACATTGACTGACCTCAGATTGATTCAGTTGTTAGTACAGGTGCCTAATTTTTTGAAATAGTCTAAAGAGACTTTGAATGCACTGAAAACTGATTTCAGATGTGTTGCCATATCGGCTGATACTCTGTAGGTATTAAGTGGCATCACATACCCTATTATGGTAGTAAATAGCTTTCTTTACTCGCTCGTTTTTACCATATTACATCACAAGATGGGAAGATTAGTGAAAGGTTTTTGTGGCTAATCACTGATTCAGCATATCGACATATTTCTGCTGGCCATGGCTGGTTTGACCCTGTGTAATTCAATAAAATAATCTTGACATCATTTTGCTCGCTTCGTATTCTCTCTCTAATATATTTCTTTGCCTACTATCTTGCAGTATATAGAACGAAAAGTTTCTAGGTGATTGGTTTAAAAGTGTCTCGATAATATGAAGAATGTCATCAATTTCCCTTTAGTTGATCTTTTTGACTGGTTACTCTTACTTCTATTCTATTTCGGACGATGTCTGGGCTGGATCTTTGGACTGAGTTGTCTAGGATACTATAGCATGAAATATGGTTTATAACTGGCTCGTGCAAAAGTATGTCAGGCATGACATAAAAAGAGGTATTATTGATAAAGGTTGTGAATATAACTAGAAGGGGCTCTAGTTTGAAAATTGGTAATTAATCAGATGTTGTTGGGATATCTCAGTTTTTTTAAAAACATATATATTTTTTGGAGTAGGAACTGGTCCATAAGTTTGATTTTTCTATACTTCAAATTACAAAGGAGGGGTTGTCCTTAATAATCTGATATCTTGCTCGAGATGGCGTATAGAGTGAAGTTCTCTCTTATCTGATTAAGGAAGTAGTTCTTTTCCTAAAAAACTACTTAAAACTAAGGTTAGGCAAGGAAAATTTTATACAGTTAATCGAGAAATAACCAGTTATATAGCTGCTCTATGGGGATTTCACTTTCCTTATCGGATTGGCAATAAGCCAAGGAACTTTTTATAAAAAAAAACAAGATACAAGTTAAGAACTGTGTGTTTTTTTACTGTGACATGGATAACAACTGGGATGCCCAGCATCACCTGCGTACAATCACGTGCTACCAAATTGTTTTCTTGTGGCTATGGGTGTAGGTGAGGGCTACCTTCTTTGATTAAAACATTCCGTTCTTAACAAATGGCGGATCTCTTAACGTGAAGCAAAATTTCCCAGACTTTGGGATTGCGGTTTCCCGCTATATATTCTGTTATCTTCATTACCTTGTACATAATTTATTTTCAACTGCAATTAAATTAATGTATAAATCCATTGTACTATTCTAGAATTGTTGGTCTGTGAACAGGTAGTGTTCATTTGCGTATATATATAGATTTAGAACTGCTACACACACACACACACACAAACACACACACCGACACACACACACACACAAAGCCAGTTGCATACACTCCAATAATTTGATTTTAGTTACAAAGCTGACGACCTTCCCTGACGTACTCCATTATATCTCTGAGTAGCTGCTTAACTCCTTCCCAATTGATGTATTCCCTACAACAATTTCGGGTACGGATTCTTGATCATCCATGATTTCATTTGCCACATGATTTTTCAGGCTTTTTCCTACAGGTTTTATATGTATGCTTGATCATGCTCAGGTAATTGAACGACTGGTTGGTTTTTCCCTCCCTGTTAGTCTTTTTGTGTGTATGACTATTCCCAAACTATCTTAAGCCAACACATAAGATTGGTTTTTAACAACAACAGGTACATCTGACAAATAACAATCGAAATACGTAGTACACATCACAAACTCTACAATCATCAACACTCATGGAAACCTCTTCCAATAGCCAGGTAAATTCACGGAATTTACTGAGATGTGCCTATATAGATTCTTCACAATATACAAAAAAGTAAAAAAAGTTAATACATGGCTGAAAATGACTTTATGAATCCTACTTGAGGAAAAATCTCTCTCTCTCTCTCTCTCTCTCTCTCTCTCTCTCTCTCTCTCTCACACACACACACACACACACACACACACACACACACACACACACACACACACACACACACACACACACACACACACACACACACACACACACAAAATTTCCCTAGTTTCCCTGGTGTAAATTTGTTGGGATTGTTGGCATGGGGTACTGATATTGATACTTACTGATACCTTTGGAATGTACTGGTACTCGTACTAGTGCACATACATATGATTGGTTATTTCTTGTTGTCATTACCCTTGTATAATTTGCTAAAACGGTTGGCCTAAAATACCTTAGTACTGTCATGCCAAGGGTAGGACCAGGCACGGCCAAGGGCCAGAACGGACATGCAGTCAAGGGGGTCCCTACATTTAGCAGCCCAAGGGCCTATATAGGGCATGGCTCGGTGGTGATGAGCATGTTCCAATTCCCTACATCTTACACTAGTATCATAGCTCAGGGAGGGAGCAGCCATGGAGGAGGGAAAGAAGCATGGCCTTCTCTCCCGTTCTCTCTCTCTCTCTCTCTCTCTCTCTCTCTCTCTCTCTCTCTCTCTCTCTCTCTCATCTTCAAGCACGGAAGACAGCTGGCAATCTGTTGATCCCTCCCTCTCGGCATGGACGCGATGGTCTCTTTGACCATGCACAAGGTCTATCTCGGGTAGGACAGGCCGATAGAGTACTCAGCTGCAGGAACGAGCCCTCCTATGAAGGTTTTTTGCAAGTCGAAGGACAGTGGGAACCACTGCTTAGGCAAAGGGAGTGGGAGAAATCGTGTCCATGAAACCTAGCAAGACTGCGATCACCGAGATCTTATTGAAAAGAACAATCCTTTTTTACTATGACGTGAACATCCTAGTACCGCAGATCCGCTTCCCCTTCTGCGTCTCCTTCGCTGCACTGCAGATTTGAATTCGCCATGGTTGTAGGTCGAATTTAAATTGATTTATTTTATTTTATTTTTTGTTTGTTGATTAAGTGGGTGCCCTAAGGCTACCCTAGTGGCTTTTACGGCACAACTAGCGTGGTAATCATAGCCACATGCATAGCCCTCAAGGCATAACACATACCAACCAAGGCACGATTTTCTACTCGTAAATTTTGATTGCAGCAGATTTCTCGAATGCAAGGCAGTAGACGCGCTGACGCCTTTCCCACAACACTCCGCAAGAGGCAAGAAACATGCAAGGCATGCAAAGTACATCGATCATGAAAGCGATTAGCTTGTCATAGGATTGGAAGATTCGTCCAAATGCCACTGCATAAATTTGACATGGAAGGGAGGTACGCATCTCAATAAGGTTTACAAATTTTGCATTTGACTAAAGTTTTTAGGCAAAACATGCATGAATGGTTAATGAAGACAATAGTACCCAAACTCGGACTACAATGTCGACACTTATGGTGACATGCTTAGACATGTGATCTTATTCAAAACGATCGCGAGGTTTCTACCAATTGGTACTATCATCCAATTGCGCTCAGGAAAGTACAGGCCAGGCCTGCAATCAGTACGGTACAGATGTTGGCATGGCCGACTAATTTTTTTCGTTTACGCTTTGTTTTTTCCATTAAGGTAAATGTTTTTATGCCTTGGGTACGGCATTTTGCTCGACAAAGCCACAAATTGGTGGGAATTATTTTATGTATACCACCCTCATAAGCTGCATGATGGTGCTTCCATCATGTTTTCACAATGGAGCCTCCTCGACAACTCCTCTAGCATTAATGAAAAATGGTCCTCAGTACTTGTTGTTAGTTTTGGCCATGCAATGAGGAGGAGCATGGCTCCATGCACTTATTGTCCATCGATCTTGTTACCTAACATCTCTTGATACGTCTTGGAGGGGGGAAGCAATGATTGTAGAAGCAGGGATCCATATCTACATATATGTCAAGGACAATATCTACATATATATCAAGGACAATGTAATCTAGCCAAGCAGGTACATACTACATATTTTGCAAGTTTTTCTACTTTCCAGTACATGGGGCCAATTCAACAAGGTCAATTATCAGTAAATGCTCGACAAGGTCGACTTTCTTTTGCTATGAAATTTGTCTATGAGCAAGAGTATGTGTAGCTATAAGCACCAGAACTCCATGAGTACTTATGTGAAGCAAGGCTTCCCCTTTGAAATTTGGCATAGTGATTTCCAAAGTTTGGAATATGCTAATAGCATACGAACTTAGGGAAGCTTGTTAAGATGTCTGTAGATTTTGTCAGACAATGGAGCATTGTGATGTATCCATGCTCGATTGTGCAAGGCACTTCTGGTCTTGGCTCAATCTGTCGAATCGTCAATGTCACCAAGGGCTTACAACTCTGCGTGCATGGCATGCCAATGAAATTGACATAATTCCATTTCAGCGTACGCTTCCGCTATAACAGTAACTACTCTGTCAAGGGCAAGGTAAGTGACTGAGATCTTCAAACATTTTGTATGCTTATTCACAGGCAAAGTGCCGTATTTAAGTCACCCTGATACAATCACGCTCACATCCAAGGTAGATGGGTCAAGATGTGACTTATGGTACCTCTCTCTACGAGGCCGTGGTACATGTACACTGTTGTACGCTTATCGGTTAAGCTATGACACAGACATGGTCTGCACTGGCGTATATTCAAGGGACATACAACACATTAGAATAAGGGGTTTCCTCAGCCAAGCATTCTCTCTCTCTCTCTCTCTCTCTCTCTCTCTCTCTCTCTCTCTCTCTCTCTCTCTCTCTCTCTCTCTCTCTCTCTCTCTCTCTCTCTCTCTCTCTCTCTCTCTCTCTCTCTCTCTCTCTCTTTTCAACTTCTATGCGGGAAAGGTGAAACTAGATAATACGATAACAGGAAGGGCTACGAGCCAATAGGAAGGGCTAAGAGCCATCACTTACCACCTATTTGGGTATGGCTAAGAGCCATCTGTTTGTAAATGGACAAGAAAGAGTCTTGCCATTAGTGATTTTTGGGACATTATTTTCGTACTCCACACCTGCCACGAGCAAACCCAAGGGGGGTCACAGACAAGGACCAAGGGCCACAACTGCTCGTTGAGCAGTTTTCATGCAACATTTAATCAAGGGGTTTGACAATGTTGCTTTAACCAAGGGGTATGAATTGCAAAGGCGACACCCACAATTACATGTGAAATATTACTAATTTTCAAATTAGTGCTCCCAGGCCTTTGCTGGCGGGAAATTTCGACAGGTGCCTTTGACTACAGGTCATTGAACACTATGTTCACCCTCTTGGTTTGCATATGATTTGGTTTATTTCCAGCTTTGCATATTCTTTGCTTGAATTTTTCAAGTTGGATGAATAAGCTTGAATGATTTCATCCATTTCTGCTATTCAGAAAGATGACAAGGTCATGTAGGAGCCACGCAATTTGGGCTGTAGTGTCAAAGACAAGTTTTTGCATTATGCAGTTATGGACCCACTTGTAGGGTTTTATTTGGCACATGTTGTCACATGGGATACAACATGGTCTAAAAATTCAAGGAGTTCGGTTTAGCCAGTGTGGAGCAAGATTCATGAGGGTCCCTCTCACGCATGTCGCATCGTGTTTGCAGTTACCTCCACACATTAGTACATCTCGTACCTGAAGGATGCTCTTTTTTTAGACATCCTTAGTTGAGATATATTCCAGATGTGGAGAATATGAGTCTCTAGGACTGACACTGGCGCCGCTACTTCCATTATGTGTTGCGATGATGTCCCTAGGTGCTGATCAAGTCCGTTCTATAGACCGTTTTCAGCCCGACGTGTCAAGAACAATTTCAGTGGCCGAAAATTGTCGAATACTCAGAATGACTTGTTAAGATACAAGTGCTGCTACAAAACATTATTGGATGGTTGTTTATGCATATAGCAAGGCTATGAGTTGTTGATCAAAAGTTTTCATTGTTTGTCCCTAGAAGTGATTAGTGTTTCACCTTCTATTATGGTTCAAACATTTCAGCAAGGCTTGAAAATGATTGCCACTGAAAGTCTTTAGTTTCTTTTCAGAACTATTTACATTCCTCTTTACTATGTGCTACGCACATCACATTCGCCCTAAGTATGGGCAAGGATGATCATGGATATACAGGTTCAAATTTGTTTTTTGCTAAATGCATGCACACTAGGTGTTACGGGCCCTAGTGGTAGCAAAGGCTGATTTCGAGCGGCATGCATATTCATAAACATTAGTGGCTTATGAAGCATTTTGCACTCTATGTGCAATATCTCTATGAGATTACTTTTGGGTCTACTAATCACCAATAGAGGTCATGGCTCGGTTTGGGTGTTTGTGGATTTTTCAAATTAACCACGATGGTTATTCCGGACATTGTTGATTCCTCAGCAATGTTATACAATATTGTGATGCCCATTTACCAGTCATCTGGGAAAATTGTCTATAAACCATGGGGGAAACACACCTCAATACTGTCAGTTATCCAAGGGGATAGGCAGATTACAAAGCGTAATCTTGGGCTAAAGGATATGCAAAGTGCGTACGTTAGCACCAAATGATTGCTCTACTTGGAGTTTTCTTACCATAAGTAAAGCATGTTTGCGACTAGGTGTAGTCTCTTCATGTATAAATCAAGTCCTCAACCTTGAACACTAGTTATGGTGGGGCTGTTTACTGCTGAAATTGGAAAACAAGTCAAGGACTTAAACTTGGCTGATGAGTTATGTTAGCAAGTTACTTTCATGGAAAGTGAAAAGAGGTACTTTGTAGGGTACATCTTTGTGTGATAACTCGTTTTGCATACTCATGTGTGTTCTAAATGGAGTCTACACACTATGATTGGATAGGAATCGATAACACAAGATGGTTGCAAATGGACAACAATGTGAAAAATCAAGATGTTACTCTTGGTTTCATTGAACCTCTGCTAAACCGTGTTCTGGTCAACCAAACAGATGGATCCATGAAGGATGCCACTATAGAAAATACTAGTGTATCATCACTCTTGTTTTGAGGACAAAAACGCTTCTCCAAGGGGTGGATAATGTCATGCCAAGGGTAGGACTAGGCACGGCCAAGAGCCAGGACAGACATGCAGTCAAGGGGGTCCCTATATTTAGCAGACCAAGGGCCCATATAGGGCATGGTTGGGTGGTGATGAGCATGTTCCAGTTCCCTATGTCTTACAGGTACTGAATAAGTACTACTGGACTACACTAGTACTGGTAAAGGCATTGTAACCTAATGATGCTAATACTGCTATATTGTTATACTTGTATTAATATTGACTGGTATTGGTATTATATATATGGTACTGTACACACACACATGGCCGATTATTGCGTGTCTCCATTTACCTAGTATAATTCACGGAATTTACTGAGAGGTGTACATATAGATTCTCCACAATGCACAAAAGGATAGAAATAGTTAATACATGACTAAAAATCAATTATGGATCCTACTTGAGTAGAAATCACACACACATACATGGTTGATTATAGCGTGTTGCTAGTTCCCTGGTATAAATTCTTTTGGGATTGTTGGCCTGAGGTACTGGTACATACTGATACTACTAGACAACACTGGTACTGGTACTGGTACGTACTGATATTATTGGACTACACTGATACTGGTACTGGTACACACACATGGCTCGGTTTTGCATGTTACCATTTCCTTGGTATAAGATACTGGAAAGGTTGGCCTAAGATACCTTTGGTACTACTAGATTACACTGGCATTGGTAATGGCACTATATAATACTGATGCTGTTACTGCTATACTCGTACTGGTACTGGTAATGGCACATGCTGATACTGCTATATTGTTATGCTCGTACTAGGTACTGGTATTGGTATTATATATATTGGTACTGGTACACACACACACACACACACATGGATGATTATTGTGTGTCTCCATTCACCTAGTATAATTCATGGAATTTACTGAGAGGTGTATATATAGATTCTTCACAATGCACAAAAGGATAAAAATAGTTAATACATGATTGAAAATGAGTTATGGATCCGACTTGAGTAGAAATCACACACACACACACACACACACATGGCTGATTATAGCATGTTGCTAGTTCCCTGGTATAAATTTGATGGGATTATTGGATTGAGGTATTGGTATTGGTACGTATTGATACTACTGAACTACACCTATACTAGTACTAGTACACACACATGGCTGGGTTTTTCCTGTTATCATTTCCCTGGTACAATTTGTTAAAAAGGTTGGCCTAAGATACCTTTGGTACTACTGGACTACATTGGCACTGGTAATGGCACTATACAATATTGATGCTGATATTGCTATACTACTATACACGTACTGGTGATGATTGGTACTGGTACTGTATATACTAGTACTGGTATATACACACATATGGATGGTTATTGCGTGTCTCTATTTACCTAGTATAATTCACTAGAACCGTTGGCCTGGGGTAACGTTGGTGTTGACTTGTATGACTGTACTATAGAGGCACTAGTAATGGCACTATACACTACAGATACTGATACTACTATATTGCTATACTTGTTATGATAGTATTGGTTGTACTATTGCTGATACTTAATGGTACTATTGGACTATACTGGTACTAATATTGGTACACACACACACACACACACACACACACACACACACACACACACACACACACACACACACACACACACACACACACACACACACTCATATGTTGGTTTTACATGTTGCCACTTTACTTGACTATACTAGTACTACTAGTGACACTAGACACTATTGATACTGATACTGCTATACTACTATACTAACATTGGTACTGACTAATTGTACTGGTAATGTATATATTGGTACTAGTACACACACACACACACACACACACACACACACACACACATGGTTGACTATTGTGTGTTTCCATCTCTCTGATATAAATTGCTAGAACTGTTGGCCTGGGATACCTTTGGTACTGACTGGTACCACTGGACTATACTATTACTTGTAATGACCCTCTACACTAAAGATACTGATAATGCTATAATGCTAGACTTGTAATGGCAGTATTTGTTGTACTAGTACGGGTACTTATTGGTACTACTAAACTATACTGTTAATGGTACTGATACACACACACATTCATATGGTTGGTTTTTTTGTGTTGCCATTTCCTTGGTATAATTTGCTAGATTTTCCTCAAGGTTGTAGCCCGAATCAGGACAATTATATTAACCAATCATCATAGGTAAAGAATGTGCACCTTTTACCCACCATTATGCATGAACATTGTTGGACGGATACGCCGCGACGGACGTCAGCACAACGAGAAATCATCTAACATATAATGTCAACTGAGGACGGAGCTCGACCCGCACGCGGGTGGAAGCAAGCAAAGGGTGTCAACCTCTACTCGATCGACTAATGACTACTTCCTACAGAGATATCAAATCTATATGCCATCGGTTCTGTGAATGTGAGAGTCTCCTATGATGCTACCGCAAGCCAAAATCCCATTAGACGTTCTTGAAACGTTACGAAACTTGAGGGATATCCTATCAACACCAATAGGCCACTCTCCCTAAGGTCCGTGACCAAAAAAACCTACCCAATACCCTCCGTGCAGAAAACGCGTAGGATGTCTTGCCGGTTTTTGCAGATCGACGTTTCCAAAAACTAAAGTGCCTAATGTGTAGCTCTACTCGCTCTGATCGCGTGGATATGCTGAAATGAAAAAACAGACAACAGTTACTCACCGAAACTCCAAAAGTAGCTCGCGGGTGAATCTGCCAAAACACAGAGGAACACACGTGATGTAAGCATCAACGCATAGCTCTCCTCGTGGGCAACACACTGCTGCTCTCCGTTTTTGATTCTGACCCCCGTAGCTCGTGTAGCACACACACACACACACACTCACACACACACTCACTCTCTTGCAGTCTCCCAACGACACAGAAGATCAGATTATTAGAAGTCTCCCTTACAAAGCTTTAGGTTTTGGCTTATATACTAAGCCTTAGAAAACCTAATGTCCGACCAAAATGACCTGATTTTCCCCTAGGCTTCTATAGAGCTTAATTACAACACTGTGAGCTGGCTTTGCTCATCCAACAAGCATCTGTGGCCAAAATACAATTGCCGACTTAAAATATGAAGTTCTCGTAAACATTACAAAAGTGGCCATAATGGCTCAAAATAATAATAACGAGATATTTGATGATGTCCATGAGCTTGTATCTTCACATTATAGCATCCATCTTCGTCTTCATCACTTCATCAACATCTTTATTTGGAATCTTTAGATAATCTTTGAGGAATCTTCATGGAATCTTTGTGGAAGCGTTGTTGAAAGGTTGACCTGTCAACACTCTCCCCCTCCGAATTCTTGTCGTCCCCAACAAGACCCTATGTCTCCAGTGGCCTTGACGAGTGCTTCATGTTTTGGTGTTGGTTGAAGCTTTTGTTGTTGCAGTTGCTTCTACCAGATGCTTTGTATGTTGTAGAGGTACCTTTTTCTTGTACAAATAGTGTAGTTGAAGCCATAGCTCTCCCCCTCTGATTGGTTATTGTAGTGTGAAGAGGTTGAGTGAGGTTTGTTGTTGCAGCAAGTCTTTATCTTGGCAGCTCTGTATTGTTTGTTCTTTGTGTGTCATCCTGCATGTGTACCTGTAAACTTGAAGCCTTTTTTGAAATTTTTCTAGGCCGCTCCCCTTTGATTTTCTAGCTTATGTGCATGTAATTGTTTGGGGATGTCATTGGTCTGCTTTTCTGTGTTTTTATAAGAAAAATAGTAAAAATAAAATGTGGCGTATATTACAAAATGAAGGTCTTGGATACCTGGATAGGAATAAAGGGAAAAACCCAGTGGGAAAAAAATGCCTTTAGTCACCATTAAATGTGAGGCTATCTGAGTTTTGTTCAGTTAAAGTACTTATGGGGCTGTATGGCTACTATTATTGACTTGATATACATTGGATAAGTGTTAGTAGCTTGAAGTCAGAGTCGTTGTTGTTGAGCAAATGCTTATGAAACATGTTACCGCTTCGTCATCGTCATTTTGTTGTGTAAGTGCATGGGTGGAACACAAATCGTGTCAAATGCAAATGTCCAATGATGGGACATTATATATGCTTGCACAGATAGATGCATGGGAAACAATATGCGGTGCGATAGGAGTTTGAATGGGTGCTTCTAGGAGTGAACGTAGCTAGAAAAGAAAAAATATGTTTGACTTCAAGAGCTACCATTACTCACAAGAAGGGTTTTTGTCGACGAGGTTTTGTCCACTCTCCTCACTGTGTTTATGTGCGTGAGTGTTTTCTGGACTACTCTACCACTCCACCATTTAAAATAGTGACTTCGACTCTTATGCTCACCTATCCAGCATGAGCGACCCCATTTTACAATATGCTCAACTCTTCCAGCTTGAGCTATAATCTAAATATCTAGCCTCATAGACCACAAAAAATATTAAGACATGAAGCTTGGGTCTGACGCTTGCTCATTTAGTGGCTCAGCTGCCCGACTCTTGACTCTTATGCCATGATTTTTATGGCGACTTGACTTACTCTCCGGAGCTTTCGACCAAGAATAGGTTTTAAAATTCAAAACTCCCATCCTCGAAGAGAGGATTTGTAAAGGACCATACTGGGATTATTGGTTTCTTTTGCCATACCTGGGTGACCTTGGTTGTCAAAATTTCTTTTTGTTGTTGCTGGTCCCTTGGTTGAGAAGATTGGATCGCTCCATTCTCCGTAACACTTTGTCCATCATGTCTTGACATTTCTTGAGAGCTAGAGATGACTTCAATCTTCTTCGGTATGTGTTGTTCTTTTGGCACCCATTTGTATCTGCATCGTGTGATTAGCGTGTCTTTGCAGATATCCTTTGCCTGGACTGTGACATTGTCCTTGATTTTGCCTTCCGTGAAATTGCGATTATTTTCAAGCTGAAGTTGTTTTCTTGAAGAATGTTTACCTGGCATCTTTGGTAGCCAGATTCTCCCATTTCCTTGATAGTAACCTTGTGCTTGAAGAATTGTAGATGGAACTTCCCATGATGTTTTTGATGTCGTATTGAGATGTACAAGAGTGCCATTTTTGGGATTATTTATCGATGAAGTCCTATGTTGGTATGAAGGCCAATTGGATTTGAAATTTCCTGCATCCCTTTGGCGAGCCTTGTTGGTTGGTCTCCTTTGGCGATATAAATATGAGCTTTGTTGCTTTTGGGGACGCTTTTTGAAACCTTTATCCATCACAAAAGCCAAGGTCTGTGGTTTTGGTAACCAAAGTTTCTTTTGACCCTCAGAATAGCCTTGCTCTGCTAAGATGTCGTGGGAGGCTATCCATCCCATGTGTTTACCTTTCGTCAATTGGCTAGGATCATTTACCCATATTGGGTCCTTGACCTTGATTTCTTCAGCTTTGATGTAGACCTTTGAAGATTTTTGTCGACGATGATCTCGCAGTGTAGGGTATTTTGGTTGAAAAACTTTCTTTGGAGTCTTCCTTGGGCGTGGAAGTGTATTGACCGTTGATATAGAAGCATTATCTTGAACCTGAGTGGGTTGGACTGAAGACTTTGATTGAAGAGGATGAGTGTGTTAGTAGGACATTTGTGTGCTAGCTTTAGCTTTTCCTTTGTCAACAACCGATAATCTTGGAGCGGTCGTAGGCTGGCTTTCTTGAGAGCTAGTCATGATGACCATTGTTGAAAATCCAGGTTCTTCTTCAACTGCCTTTGCCCATTTCTTGGACAAAATCAAATGTGTACTCATTTTCAATGAATCCACCACTAGGAATTTGTCTTTGATTACCTTTGACCATAGTTTAAGGGTAGCTTATGCAATCCCTAAACTTGTGACAGCTATTCCATGTGATATAGGAACCTGTACCTGAATTTCATACAGTTCTAGCTTATCTAGAAGTCACAACCCATAAGACATGAGATTAGTCGTGGCAGTGCAATCTATCTCTGCTGTAAAATTGAATTTCAGTTTCTCATGCACATCCAACGAGAATTTAATCTTCTTGTTGGCTGCCGAGTAACTGATGTCCTCTTTGGTTTTGGTACTTGTCTTGGACTTTTGTGCCTTGGAAGCTTTGTCATCCTCTTGTATGTTGAACTTCTTTGTCATTTGACTGGTTGTAGCATGTACCAAGTGCTTACTATCTTCTGATCTATAGCTTTGGGGAAGGTCTATAGTCTGAGCAGCTTGTTGGTCTTCATTGCTAGTTTCTGACTGTGATGCCTTGACTCTTGATTTCAGAAGCTCTCTGTCACTATTTACTTCTTCTAGCACTTGAAGGTAATTCAATGGTGACTTTTCTTCTTGGAAATCTTCTGAATCTTGTGTAGCATGATGTTGAAGTTGACTTTCTTCTTCTGATGCAATGGTTGCCGTGGCCTTTGGTTCCCATTGTTCCATGGGTTTTTGTAGAGTCTCTTCTCAAAAATATTCATTCATATCATGCATTGCTTGTCCTTGGTAGTCAATTTTGGACTCAGTCATTTCCTGTTCTTCTGTGCATTCTATGTCTTCAGTTACATCTTCTTTTAGATTCTCATACTCTTTGATTTGTTCAATCACCAATGAAGAGTTCACAATAGAAAATTTATTTGGTAGACTTTCAGCTTCATCCATTGACTCTATTTGCATGTCTTCCACTTGTGACGTGGCACTAAGAATTTTTGTTACCTCTACCACCTCTTCTTGTGTTGGCTCACTATGGTCAGAATCTTGGCTTCTTTTTCTCTCGACCCTTGAACTGCGAGCTTCATCTTCATCACCTTGTGGATGCTTTGACTTGTCATCACTGAGGTTCTTTAAGAGATCTTGAATCAGCTGATTCAATTGATCTTTTTTTGAAAGCCTGATTCTCTATGATAATGTCGTTGACACCCTTGACTTTAAGCAACTGTGTCTTGAGCCTATCTTTTGTGCTCTACGACAAGATCTGCTTCTTTTCCGGAGATCTTGTTGGGGATTCTTTCTTCCGTTCCCTTGTTGTCTTCGTCTGAACTTTGCTTTTGGCTTGTTGCTTCTTGTTTTCCATGTAGAGCTTTGCTGGGCAGTCATTCACTAAATGACCAATGGCACATTGGTCGCAATATGTTGTTATCTCAACATGTGCACGCTTTGGACGAGGCAGCTCTCCATAATACTGCTCATAATGGTTTCCTGTGGTATCTAGATACAGATATGATCTCTTCTTTCCATGCATGAATCTGTAGATTATGACTGACTTAGGTGTATCCACTGGATTTGTCTCTTTATCCTTCATCGTCTTGTCCTTGAGAAGCTGAAAATAGCTTCCATTATTGCTTGCATACAAAATCAAATCACTATCCATGCTTTCTAGCAGTTGTAATGCTAATTCTTCCATCAGTATATGGTCTGTCATTGGGCTTCTGCATAGCCTTAGGGCTATGTCTCCGAGTTGATTTTGGCGAGGTTTACACCGAGGGTGAAGATCGAACCGAATCTTTGTTTTTCGTTTCCCTTGATGGTGCTTTTGGACAGGGTCCAAGTATGTGACTTACAGGTTTCCCACAATTGCTAAACTCATCTATATTTTTCACATCAGCTATTTCATAGTGCCTATCGTATTTGTCAACCACAATGACATCTTGACCTGACCTTTTACATTGGGCATTGTGAATTTCCAGTGGTCTCTCCTCCGGCTCGGCATCTTCCAATGCTTCTTGAAATTCCACTTGGACTCCTGAAAAGGACACTACTTCTTGTAAAACTGGACTTCTTAATCCCACTCTTGAAGATATAGGGTCTCTTTAATGTGTTTGAACTCCCCCCCTTTGAGAGGGTTTCATATCTGATGTTGGCATCTGTTTAATGCCTGATGATATGACTTCTTGTGCTTTGTTAAGTAGCTTTTGAGACTGAGCTAGTTCTTTTTGAAGTTGTGCTATCTTCATAGTTGGTACTTCTTGTGCTGGTGCGGTGCACGAGACTTGTGTTGTGTCTTTCCATGTTGTGTCTTGTGTTGTTCCTTGTTGTGTGTCATGTGGTGTGTCACTCATTTCTGCATTGACAGCTGTAGGTGTCAATTCTTCCAGGTGCGTAGTTAGAGGTAAACCCATGACGAGATGGTATACATTACCACCTTTAGACATGTAGTCTTCTCCTCTTGAGCCAAACGCTTCTGCTGCAAAATAATGATTGTTTTCTATAGGAATTTCATGAGTTGTGACAGCCCTGTAGTATCGACCATCTTCGTCTCCATAGAGGGTACCAATTTTCCGTTTTCCATCTTGTGCTTTGTACAGAAAACTACTTGGAGGATATTTGTAGATATATGTAAGTTGATCTTTGTACAACATTCCGATTGACATCCTCATAGCATGGCAGTCCTTTGTAGTGGCCAATCAGATAAATCCAAATTTGCTCTCTTGTAATTTTTGTGGATGTACTTTAAGCTTCATCTCGGCTGGTCTGATTCCTTTGAGATGCCATTGCTTTCATCTTGACTCCCTTGTTGTACCTGCTCAATGATAGCTCTAATTGCTTGCCTCAATGCCAATATAAATTATTAGCACGCTTGTGTCGGTCTTTTTTGCTTGAGGTCCTTCAGATTTTGTGGATGCCTTAATCTCTGAGTTTTTTGAACTGGGCTTTGCTTGAACTTATTGAACTTCTTAGCTCCTTTTCTTGCCAGGGTTGATACTGTCTTGTCTAGCTGCTTGCTTTGCCTAGAGCTTTTTAGCAGGCCTCGATCTATTGGAAGCACTGTGATAAGTTATGCAACTTACCACTATACTGCAACGACTGCTCCCTTTGTAGCGATTCTTGAGTCGAGCTATCCTGTGTTCACTTTAGCACACAATCTGCAAAATTCTATTTAGCTGGCAACTTTTTCACAATGAATGCAAAAATTCTTGATGTACCCTTGATAGCCACACTTCTGCCTTGAGCACCTTCCAGCGGGTGACCAATGGTGTTTCCAAAAGATAATTTCAATTTGCTAACTTAGCAGTCTTTGACGGTCAATTAGAAGGTCTAGAGACCAAATTTGGTTTCAAATTTCAACTTCCCTGATGATGAAAATCTCACATGCACTTGAGTCTTCTCTAGGTCGATTTGAGCGGTCTGTTCTAGAGCTTGGGTCGACTCTAGTTGATGACCTCGCTTAAGGCTCACTAGCCCCTCTCCTAGGGAAAAGTCAAAACTATGTTCAAAACCGTGCCCGTTTTCTCACAATTCTTTCGAACTGTCGGTTTTAGACACACCTGACTTCCGGATGCAATTTGAGGCCTTAAATGAGGTTTTTTTTCAAAATTTTAGTACACATTTTGCTCTAATATCTGTAGAGTCACTCTCAGGCTACATTTTGATATAAAAACTTTTCCAATCTGATACCGTTTGTGAAAGTTATGACCAAAACAATGAAATGCAGTTTAGAATGGTCAAAATGAGTCCAAATTCAATTTTGAAAAAATTTATGGAATCCTTGGGACACTAGGAACACCCCTATATGATCAAAATTACAGTTGGTCCCTAAAACTGGCTTGGAGACATCCTACGCGTAGGATGTCTATATGCTCAGAATTGAACAAAATTTGGTCCAGAGACTCCCCTTGAGTCCAACAACACAATGGTATGCTCAGAATATTATTTGGACCTAAAAATGGCCTTGTGACATCCTATGCGTAGGATGTCTTTTTGCTCAGAATGACTTGACATTTTCACCCCAGCTTCTCCTTGATGTGCTGATCATAGTGGTGTGCTCATAAGTTGGTTTGGAGTCCTAAATCAAGCTGGAGACATACTACGCGTAGGATGTCTAAGTGCTCATATTTTGTCCAAACTTGATCCCAAGATTCTCCTAGGGATCAGCAACCCAATGGTATGCTTAGATTTGAATTTGGATGCCAATAGGTCAAGATTTGAGTTGCATAAACTTCTAGTGCACTCCAAGAGTAGGATGTCTAGCAATTCTTGTCTTTGCTTGGTAAATAGGCCAAACAAGGTCCAAATTTACTTTTTAAAAAAAGGTTTTGGAATCCTTGAGACATTGGGAACCTCCCTATATGGCCAAAGTAGAATTTTGACCACTTTATGACCCTGGAGACATCCTACGCCTAGGATGTCTTTTTGCTCTGTTTCAGCTCAAACTTGCACTGTAGCTTCCCCTTGATGTGCTAAACTCACAGCTATTTTTACTTTTTGATTCTGACACCTATAGGTTGGTCAAATGATCAAGAATCTGTTTCAAAAGCCTGATGTCTGTTCTGATGAATTCCCAAGTCAAATCAACTCCAAATTGGACAAAATTTTTCTAGGAGGCTTATCTAAGGCTATATGACAGCATGGTATGGTCACAGGAGATTTTTGGTCTCAGAATCATGCAGTAGACATCCTACGCGTAGGATGTCTTTTTGCCCAAAATGAACCCAAACTTGGACCAAAGATTCCCCTAGTCTTCAGCAACCCAATGGTATGCTTAGATTTGAATTTGGATGTCAAAAGATCCCAAAACTAGTCATTCTTGCCTTTTGTCCGTCCAAAAATGCTAAAGTCTGTTCAATCTTCACTTTCACTGACCCAAAGAGACGAAATTTATCACATGCACTCAATACAACAATTAGAACATGCCTATGGAGTCATCCTATGGTTTGGTCTCAAAATTAGGCCTTGGACACAATTTGGGTAGGATGTCTGGCAATTCTCGTCTTTTGGCTTTAATCTGACAAAATTTGGTCAAATTTCCATTTCCAGGTGAAAATAGGGTAGAACCTACCTTCTAAACACACTGGTAACCTCAGATTTTCAAAAAAGTGCCCAGATCACCCTGTAGACATCCTATGCGTAGGATGTCTACTGCTTATTTTTTCAGACTGAAGTGTCCTTGATGCTTCCTTATGCTCTCAGTAAGTGCAAGTATGCTTCACAATTGCTAAAACATGCAAAAATCACTCAATTTAAGCATTTTCTGAAATTTTATGTTTTCTGACTCCGCCTTTTGGCTTTTGGTCAACAAAAATAGGGAAAAACGCTCAAGTCAATATGTTACTAGGGTAAAACCTACCCTCTGAACCCACTGGTAACCTCAGTTTCCCCAAATTCCCTGCCAAAAGTACCCTGGAGACATCCTACGCATAGGATGTCTACTATCTTAAACTGCAATTTTTTTCTGGCAGTAGTATTCCCTATGCTCTGTAGAGCTCTCAACAATAATCACAGAAAGTTTTGGACTTCAAATCAGCTTCCAAACACAATTTACCGTCTTTCCTTTATCGTTTTTTTTCCCTTCACGAAGCTAGGAGTGTCTCATCCGGTTTCCCCCCCGGTGGTTTGTAATTCCAAATAGACGAATTAAATTATTATAATTGACAATTGTACTTGTAATTTTGAAATTCAAAAACCCAAGATATGCTTCATAATTGAGGGCATTTTTATATTATACTCTCTCTCTCTCTCTCTCTCTCTCTCTCTCTCTCTCTCTCTCTCTCTGTGTGTGTGTGTGTGTGTGTTTCCCTGGTTACCTTTGGTCGGGTAACCACCATATTTTGGGTTTTTATCTTTGATCTTGCATCTTTTACCATCATATACACTAATTGTTTACTTAACAGGGTGCTTGGATTGCATCACTCACCCGTCTGGGTTATGGAACTAACAGTGGCATCACAATTCCCCCTCAGAGGAACTCAATGTATTCTCTCTTGTTTTAAAGGCTTGACTTCCACAAAAGATTGCTAGACATGAAAGGGAAGCCGTAAAAAACCACTCTTTCTTTTCCCTTAATGTTGCCTTAGTCAATTACTGGCTTAGCTTGCTAGCCTTTGCTAGAAAGGATAATGCAAATGTCATTTTAACCCTTAGTAAATTCCGTACTTCTCTTATCTTTATCGATAGTCAAGATTCAACTGACCTTGACATTTACTTCAGCTCTCTCCCTACCATCATCAATAAACTATTTTTTATCAATAACACCCTATCCTTCCTCTTAAAATAAGGCAATTCGATTTTGTTATTAATCCCCTCCTTGATCTCGAGCTCCTAGAAACTGAGTAGAAAGAAGCTCTTGGTTTTCAGACTGCATTCCTTCCCCCATACATGTATACACACTATGCTTCACACACACGTTTATTAACCACGCATTGACACAATACACACACTTGAGCACGCAAGGTTTCAATGATATGTTGTAGCCGAGTTTGCACATAAATAGGAGACGGTCTGCTACGAACATTTAACGGGCCTCATGCAATGAAAACTTCACTAGGAATCCATTGTGTCTACTAATGCTTATCAAGGTAGACTCCCCATACTTGAGCGATAGCACTCTCTACATCGACACAGATCTGTTGCTCTCTCTCTCTCTCTCACACACACACACACACACACACACACAACCTAGGGTGCACGCACAATCTTGCTCAGCTAGATTGGACTCTCACAAACACACACCACCAGCGCCCGGTCACACTGTAGGTTGAGATTTTAGTCTCATGCACACAAATATCCAGCACAGCCAATCATGTTGCTTCTTTTTCTCTCTCTCTCTCTCTCTCTCTCTCTCTCTCTCTCTCTCTCACACACACACACACACACACACACACACACACACACACACACACACACACACACACACACACACACACTCACTTTCATTTTGGGGCTATTCAAGACCAATGTTCGATTAAAATTGGGGTTTAGTGTACTAATTGCAAAATCCTAGCTAGATTCCAAGTTGGACTTGAAGTAAATCGGTAAAATTTTTGGTAGTGTACATACAAACAACTTCTTAAATTATAAAATTTGATGGCCATTAGCTTTCCAAAAGCAAAGTTGAGCCACCCTTCAATTGCTTTCAAAAGAAAAAGTAAAGTCTCGGAAAAAGTACAGTCAGACCTTTTTTTTAGATTTGAAAGGTTAAAAATTGAAGGTTGAAAGGTTCAGAGATTCCACGATTCCAAGCTACAAAGAGAAATGAGACATTTGGTAAGGTTTTCATTGAAGTGAAGGAGACCTTTTTTTTAATTTGAAAGGTTAAAAATTGAAGGTTGAAAGGTTCACAGATTCCAAGATTCCAAGCTACAAAGAGAAATGAGACATTTTGTAAGGTTTTCATTGAAGTGAAGTATTGAGTGACGCATGGAGGGTCTCTCCTTCCTTGAAAATTTTAAACTGCAGTATATTGTAGTATGGATAGATTCTCCAAAAGTCCAAAGGTGTATTCATTTTTTGGCATGCTTGAAAAAGGCTTTTAGAGAACAAGTCAATAAACAATTTATAAGAGTTCGATCCCATGATTAGAGATATTGCTTAAGGGTCCTTTCATTTAGAGATTTCAAATAAAAATCTTATATTAAATTGTTTTGTTATTTTCTATGCTTATCACATGTACTTTTTTTAATAAAAACATTAAAATATTGTTTTTCCAAGAAGCTTATTGAAAAGAACACAAAATTATAGAGTATCTTTACATAAATATTTTTAAAAGAGATTCTTTTCTTGAAAGGAGTAGAAATCTTGAAATGCCAAACTTGGATCACTCAATTGCTTTGATTTCTCTTTCCTTCACCAAACCCTTTCTAAGAATGGTTTCACACTCCCACTCTTGATAGTGCCTACCTCCCTTTTTTTGGGGGTGTGTTTGATTTAGTTCAACTGCTCTAGACCAAAGAGTGTAAGTGCGTTTCGACAAAAGGGCATTCCTCTTTGGGACATTTACCCGTCTGCCCACTAAGCGCTTCTTGGTGGAATGGCTACCACACTCACCCGTTTAGAGGCATCCTACGAATCGAACCCAACACTTTTTGGGTGGGTTTGATTTAGTTTGACTGCTCTAGACCAAAGAGTGTAAGTGCGTTTTGGCGAAAGGGCAGTCCTTTTTGGGACATTTACCTACTACCTCCCTTAATTTGGCTTCTCATGGGCAAAGATGATCAAATGACACTTTCATGAGTGTCTTTCTCAAGAGGGCTTCCTTTGCTCTCCAAATAATACATGCTTCACTAAGGGTGGAGCTAGTCATCTATGCACATGCTAAATTTATGTAGAGGAACAAATCTACAAAAAAAAAGCCTTTTTTGTTACAAGGGCACATACATGGATCACAAATTGCGAGGTGTCAATGACAGCGAGATTGTATAGTAGAGAAAAAGTGGTGAATGTGTATAGAAGATACGAGGGAGATAGCAAGGGGTGGTGAAGGAAGAGGGTTGAAGTGGCTTAATCACTTTGAAATTAAGACATGTGATGAAGGGTTTTTATTGTTTATTGTATCCCGTAAGAACCAAAAAATGCAAAGTTCTTTTATAGTCAAGGCAAAAAGAGTGAGGCAAGTTAAGGCAATGCCCTTTATACATGCCAAAAATGTGTTAATATCAAATTTCATCTCATATTGTAAATGTTAAACTAAACGTCCTTTTAAAGTAGGTTTTTAAATCTCTCTCTCTCTCTCTCTCTCTCTCTCTCTCTCTCTCTCTCTCTCTCTCTCTATATATATATATATATATATATATATATATATATATATATATATATAAAGTCATCTTCTCAGATACATTAACTAGTTCAGAAAAAGTTTCTTCAATATGTTTGGATGTGTTTTTTTTGTAAAAGAGTACTTTTATATAGTGATATGCATGATTCTTTAAGGCTTAATCTCCCTCCATGGCAAATGAGATAGAGCAAGATGCATTGTAAAGAGACAAACTTTTAGAACCCTTTTGATGAGGTTCTCTATAATCCATACGCAAAGAATTAATAGCTCCAAATTTTTTAAAATGTGAATTTCTAAGCTTTGTAAGTAAATTTTTAATTAAAACTGATAGTTACCCATTTTTATTTTTTGTACTTTAATTCTTATGGACGAAGTTTGCACACTTTGAATCATAAATAGAAATTAATAGCTTAAATTTTTTAAATCTACCATTTACATTAAGGGTTAAGTAAAAAGGTTTCTTTTAAACATGAACCTCTCTCTCTCTCTCTCTCTCTCTCTCTCTCTCTCTCTCTCTCTCTCTCTCTCTCTCTCTCTCTCTCTCTCTCTTGCTAGAGATCATTATGAGTTTTTACCTTTTTAAAATAGATTTTTTAACTCATGACCCCTCAATAGTCACTTTTTTGTCTTTTGAAGGCCCACGTGAAGACTTCAGCT
The DNA here is from genome assembly GCF_014529385.1 of Adiantum capillus-veneris. NCBI lineage: Eukaryota > Viridiplantae > Streptophyta > Polypodiopsida > Polypodiales > Pteridaceae > Adiantum > Adiantum capillus-veneris. The sequence goes on along the minus strand of NC_140942.1, from coordinate 78,547,497 downwards.
TTGGAGATATTTCATCTCACAACAAGGGGTATTTTGGGAATTTTGACAAATTAGAGGAGTATTTTGGTAAATCATAAATGTGATTATGTATGTATAATGGATAATATAATTTTATATTAGATTACAACAAAAATTCTAGGTGATTTTAGGCACTCTCCATAAATCTCATCCTCTCCTTCCCTTAGCAGCGTGCTTCATCACCTTGTTTTTTTTGCAAGAAAAAGAGGTTGATTCTATTACTTGAAACACTCCCAGAATGCCCAACTAATGCCTAATTGGAGAGAACATTATTGTTTACATAGCATACCTATAGGCATCAAATGAAAAATTGTAAAACAAGATCTCTCAGGGTAAGCCCGACTTGTGGCACCATATGGAGAAGCCCTCTAGCCACTTAGGAAAGATGATATGATGACATGGTCCAATAACAAGAGGATGCAGCCTCTCTAGTCAATTATTGTAAAGCACTAAGCCTACTTAAGAGGATATTCTCTAATGAATCATTTTCACTTTGAGCTATTACCATTGTGTCTATACTCTTGGAATGAGTTGAACATTTTCAATCAGTTATTGCAGGTTGGTAGTTAGAGTTAGATTAGTACAAGACCTCAATTTGGACAAGACAAAATCAAAGACAAAATTGAAACTAAAAATGATACCGAACACTAGAACTGGAAATGGAAATGAACATTGGAACTGGGATTGTATATTCAAAACGGAAAAAGTACAATAATGAGACATGAGTTTAGTGTGTAATTAGATTACAAGAGTGCAACAACTCCAAGATAAAAGATACAAAGGATTATGATGCATGAATGAACTCAAGCCAAGTATTCAACCTCAAGTTTTAAGTATCCTCAAAATGAAGAAGTGGACCCTATTTATAGGCTCCCGATTGGACTCCGATTGACTGTGCACTGTAACTGGTGGTAAATGTCCATAGTTAAGGTCTCTTGAAGCTTCCGTCCAACCACCTGCAAAGTGGTCATTCTCGCCTTCTACATTCCTTCCCTCTTTTCTTGAATTTTGGTGCCTTCTTCTTAGGGGGTTTTGCAAGATTTTGAATGGTTTTGGGACACTTGGACCAACATTCTCCTTTTGAATTAGTTAGTACATTGCCTCTTGCTCCAATTGATATTTTTCTATAGTCTTCATTTCAAATTCATATGGAATAAGTGCATTCCAAGATTTCGCATTAGGGTCATAGAGTGTCCTCTTACCCTAGTGAGCTGGGCTCTGGCTTGTTTGTGATTGTATGAAGCAATGTGCATCCACCAACCGTGAGGTAATGGCTGATTGCACTTGAATCTGGCTTCCAGAATAATTTCAGCCATCTTTTTGAACTAAAGTACAAAGGATGCTTTGTTGGCTAGTTCCTTTTCAGGGATGTTGGAGGCTTCCACTCTAAGCTGTAGTAGCTGATTAGTAATCTTTATTAGCCTGTAGATATGTACGCTCCACTAGCCCATCTTCAGTTAAAAATTTTGAAGTCCTTGAATTAGGTTAGTTGTGTGGTCCTTCTTTAGAGTCTCGATGACCGCATAATTCTAGGCCGTCCACTCAGTATTGTTCATACCAATCTCCAAAATCATAAATTATCTTGATATAACTTTATTGGTCTACTGATTTAGGATGTGTGGGGTAGAGTGTTGGGAAAATCTTGGGAGCTCCACCTCCTTAGCTGGAATGGCATACACTAAAACCAGAAATTTGAAACAAATTCTAGAAAGTTCATATTTTTTTGGTTTTCCTGCTGCATCATCATTCGAGTAATTCGGACTTGATGAATTAGACTTTTGAGACTGATCTTTGGTTCCCTTAGGGTCATTTGAGTCTTCGGCCCTCTATTGCTGGTAGCATTGCTTTCAAGTAGAGCATTAATTCTCTCATATAATACTCCTTTGGTACTATGCATTTAAATTAACACCTCTTGGATGTGAACCCTTATGTCCTTCATACATTGGTATGTGGGTTTTGTACCTAGCAAAATCTATAACTGTACGCCCAATCACTTCAGATTATCAATGGAAAAGTTTTATAGAACAAGGTTGATCACCACATCATCAGTGGTGATGCACCACTCTGGGACTCTTTCCATCACTTGTACACATCTTGGATGTGGAGGCAATTTACAAACTTGCTGATTGTGGTAGCTCGTTGCCTTCCAATCCAACACCATCCTACTAACATCCACATATAACATTTGGAATTTCTCTAGATTAGAATATATAGTGTCATCATGTAAAAATTCATGTATCTGGAGAGTTTTTTACTTTCTCAAGATTTTTTTGAGTGTCAGTAGATCAGTGGAGTGTGTATGATCAGAATCAAAATTAGAATTAGAGTCAAGGACAATGTGCTTACCGTTGCTGAGAACGCTGAGCAGTCTATGGTCCAACTACTATTGGTTGGTTGGTGGATTTTGCTACTGAGAATCAATACTTGTAGATGGTTGTTGGTTCCTAGTATTTCCTTCCTTTTCTTGATCCAAACCTTGGTCTCTAGTGGCCTCCTACAGTTGAGCTTGGGGATGAAGAATCATCATCGTTGTCATCATCATCATCCTCTTGGTGGTGATGGTCCACTGCTTCATCCTCCTGCTTGTCCTCATCCTTATCATAATATTCATCTATCTTTTTTTGATTATTGAGGTAGTAAAAAATGGCCTCATTCACCAGTGCAGTAGTGTACTCCTTGGTCTTATCTTACAAATATAATTGGATGTATTCGATGATCTTTTCTAGATCATTCGAATTGTGAGTTAAGTTCCAATTTGCATCCACTATCCAGACCAAAGAGTGGTAAATGTATTTCTCAACGATGGCCTTTTTTAGTAAGTCATGATTTTGATAAAGGCTTCTATAGTGAGATCTCTTTGCATTCAACAATGACTTGAAACGCTCGGGTGACTATTGGGCAATGTTGTTTTCTTCCTCCTTCACAATTTTTGGCAGTAATCTTGTCGATTTTCTTCTCTAGGGTTGATATCATCCTTGCACTTTGCTATCATTCAAGAATTTTCTTTACATTTTCATCTTCGAAATATGCCTTAGTCTTGTGTAGTTCCTCTTTTACAATGTCTCGTTCTGTGCTGGAGACAGATACTTGATGGCTTCCATCATTTTCCCTATGGAATTAACTATGGTGTTCCAAATTGACTGAATAGCGGTTGCACACCCTTGTGTGATGGTGTTTGAATGTTTCTGATTAGTCTCTCATATTGTCATAGGAAATGTATATGGTAGTAGACGATGAATTGATATTATGTATCTTATCACGTGCTGCTTTGTCCTTGACAGTATGTACATTGGAGTGATGTGGGGAAGAGTGTGCCCAATAAAGGAATTTCCAAACCTACCAAGCCTTGAATAGGTTTTGAGACTTGGCCTTAGCCATCTGCTGGATAACTGGTGTAGAGAAATTGACTGATATTGATGCTAGCCTCTAACTCAAGAATCTTGGCTAATAACATTGCAAAAATCCTTTAAAAAATGTACATTGGGTTGTGTTTGAGACTGATCACCTTAGTAATAAATCTGTACACTAGTGTGCATTCTAGTGTTGTACTGGAATGCCTTGTGCTCTAGATTTTCTCTTCTTTATGGAATGCTTATCTTGATTCAAGAATATACTTACTTCATCTACATTAGCTTGTGTGGGTTTGCTTGCATTTGGTAACTTAAGAGCATGGGCCATCTCCCTTGTGTTAATTTCTAGTGATACACTGTTGAGCCTGCAGAGGATCACACCCACATTTTTGCTCACACTCATCATTTTTGTAACCATTGATTGTAATAAATGTCTTTCCGACATTGATTCTGAATTGAGCCATTCATTAAGTAACGGGACTCCATTGAGTTTCCAGCTTGTAATCCCGAAGTAATTTCACTTGCTGATGTAATTAGTTAGAGATGTTCTCACCTCGAAGGCTGAGGTATATAAGCGAAAGTTTTGTAACCTAAGGGATTCAGATTATTAATCAAAGTGAGTTTTTTGAGCGCCGTGACTGTGTCTGAGAGAGAGAGAGAGAGAGAGAGAGAGAGAGAGAGAGAGAGAGAGAGAGAGAGAGAGAGAGAGAGAGAGAGAGAGAGAGAGAGAGAGAGAGAGAGAGAGAGAGAGTCTTATCTACTTGCTACGCGAGCTACGGAGCCGCCATTGGAGAAGCGACACCGCCATTGTGTTAGCAACGGCGAGAGCTACGCACTGATACCAAGAGTGCGGGCTATCGGCTTCTATGTGTGGTAAGTTCCTACGAGCTTCGGTGTGAGTTTTCTTCCAACTTGTGTGTCGGAATAGAGCGTGCAGCATATCTATAGAACCACAACGAGTAGAGCTACACATTAGTACCATCGGGGTCAAGTTTCGATCACCTGTATTTTTCAGCCTGTCTTCATACGCGTTTACCGCACGGAGTGGTTATAGGTTGATTTTGCAGTTCAAGTCTTTAGGGTGTTGTTCTTACCTAGTGTATAGACTTCCCCTTGAGTTTGAGATCGATTCAATGATTCTAGATCCTGTTTCGTATAGCATTCGTTCGTAGTACGGATTTCAGTCACTTGCGTATTTTAGAACTTAGATTTGATTTCCTTAGTAGTGATTGTCATTAGAAGGTCGAGTAGGTGATTTGACACCCACCTAGTTGTTTCCATGCTCTTGCGGGTCAAGCTTCGTCTTCGTCTGACAAATTTTGTTGTTGGTTGAGTTCTCGCTATTTAGCTTCCGCTAGCGGCATAACCGCCTTAACATTTGGCGCCTTTGCCGGGGACGAGAGCCCTAAGTAGGTGACCTTAGACTAATCCTATGAGGTGAGTCGTATAAACTACTTTGTATACTTTAGTTAGAAAAGATCTAGGAGTGGTAGACTCCGAAGATCTCGAGAGATACTAGGAAGTGGGGTATTCCTGGGTTTTCAGTGTTGACAGTATTTTTAGTTTAGCTTAGATTTGTTGTTGTTTTGTTGGTGTTGAGTAGTTGTTGATAGAAGAAGAATTTGCTAGTCCGTGAGTGACAGTGGATCTCTTTAAAATCACAATTCCCAAACCCATTTTATGATTAAGAATAGCTTAGGTAGGACTTCATTTGATCCTGATCTGGAGCTAGTAATCATTGGAGTATTTGCTTGATATGGTTGATTGCATGTTAGATCACTAAACCGTCGAGTTAGTAGTGAAACTTGCAATAAACAAAAGTCAGAGAAATTTTCTGTGTACATGGGAGTTGCTGAGCACTAGAGGAAGCTTTAGGAAGGATTCTGTGCCAAAAAACTGAAAATCTGCAACTTTAGACATCATACGCGTATGATGTCTAAATGACCAAACAGAGACCAAAACAAAAATTTTGACTTTACCAGAGTGTTCAAAAGGGGAGTTATACCCTAATTTCAACTTAAAACAAGAGCATTAACACTCAAAGAAACCCAAAAAGACAAGTCGGAGTCCAAGAAACGCAAAGAATAGGAAATTTTGGATTCAGATCTTGTTTTTACATTCAAACCTGACAAAAACACTTGAAACTCAATTATAAACATTGGAGAAGGCTTAAAACCAAAAATAGTCAAAATCTGGGAAAAAAGACATCATACGCGTATAATGTCTTTTGGCACATCCACTGCTTATTTTTTATATCTGACCTGACAAGATTGTTACAAGCACTGTAGGAAGCATAAATATCAAGTTTTGACCCAAATTGATGAAAAAGACATCATACGCGTATGATGTCTTTGACCTAATTTTGGATATATTTTGATACTTTGCCAACACAGATCCATTGTAATAGCTGTCTAGAGGTTATATTTCAAGTTTCATCCCATTTGGATCACAATTGACCCAAAAAACAAGTCAAAAGCCTAAATTAGCCATAACTTGCTCAAACAGAGTTCAAACTGAATTTTGTGAGTGGAAAGAGCATAAGGGGGCTACTGAGAGTGAGCATAACCAAAATAGTCTAAATCTGTGAAAAAAAGACATCATACGCGTATAATGTCTTTTTCAGCATAACTGCAACAAAATTCTCACTTGATGAAACAGAAGTTGTCCAACTGACAAGATTAAACAATTGACCAAGTATCAATCAGTTTGGATCAATTCTGACCACAAAAACTTGAGGAAAAAAAATTGCCGAGACGGAAAAGTTAAAGTCCTTTAGGGGAATTGATGAATTTGAGATCGGGCAGGAATCTCCAGAATAACCAACCAAAACAAGGGGAACAAGCAAGTGTCTTATCAACCGAGGGGAGTGTAAACCAAAGTTGGGTGCAACCATTAGAGCCGATCTTTGAAGGAAGTATTTCTGATACTTCTTCGGAGAGATCTTACGAGATTTTCACTGAACACTTGGAACACTTGAACCTGAACAACAGAGAAAATATGGCAGCAGGATCATCAAGCCCTTCCGCCACAATGAATCTATTGTTCATAAAATATCAGTACGACAATGAGCAAGGTGCCAAGATCTACAAGGATGGAATGGACCGCTATTGTGTGAAGATAGAAGATAGACCTAGTGAGTTCAAGGACTTAGTGCCTGTGAGCTATAGCGGAGATAGATATCTAGATGACGAGGGTACCATGTACTTGGTAGTCCTAAACCCTAACATTGTGGACAAGTGGGGATTGATGGGCACCAAAGCCAAAGTAGATGAAGAACTCAAGGAGAAAGCACCAATAATGAACTTCCCTGATGCGAGGTTAAGAAGAGAGAATGAAACTACAAGGATCAACACTGATAACATCTATGTGGGGCTATACAAATATAATAATGGGGAGCAAGATCTCTATTATAGATGTGAAGAACCCTACACCGGAGAGTTGACAGACCAAAAAAGACTTTATGTCTTTACCTACACAGAGGGATCGGAAGTGAAAATTGCCGCTTACGACAAGTATGGGAGGCAATACTCAACAATGGGCAAGAAAGAATTAGAAGGATATACATACTTTGGGGGACCACTACATCAGTATTATGTTACTTCTAGCTCACAAAGACCAGCACCAACAAATGGAGGGCAAAACCCAATGATGACAGGAGGACAAAGAACTCAGGCTACTGACTCTTTTAGTCAACCTCAGTACTCGAAGCCCGGACCAATGGGATCATTACATTCCAGAGAGTCAATGGATACGAATCGAGGTAGTGCAGTTCCAATCCCCACATATACCACTCCAGGTCCAAGGTTCGAAGCGAAACCATCACAATTACCTCCTAGTAGTAGATTCAGGGCAGGGGAACCGACAAGGGTAACCCATGAAGTCCATGATGCTAGAGAAAGCTTTAGCCGGGACACAGGAGCAATGAGATTGGTAGTAGACCATAGACGTATGAGACCATCTCAAGTAGCCAAGTGTATGCCAAAGAAGTATGGTGGTTTAGGAGATCCGTATGCACATGTGTCACTCTTTAAGCAAGTCTTAAGAGCTGAGCAGATAACAGATTTCCATACACAATACGAGGGATTTGGTCTTACTCTAGAAGGTACGACATTGACATGGTTTCAACCACTGAACATAGGGGGATTCCATGACATTGACCATTTGCTAAGAGAGTTTGCTGAGGAATTCTCAAAACGAGGGATTAAGCACAATACGGTCTCACAAATATATGCTTTTAAACAGAGAGAACACGAAAAAGTGAAGGAAGCTTCACTTCGCTTCAAACAATACATTGAGAGATGTCCAGTACCTAAACGACCACAAGATGAAAGACTATCTGTTCTCTTTATTGAGGGACTGAGGAACGACACTCTCAAGAAGGACTTGCACTTGAAAGCTTGTACAAGTTTCGAGCAAGTGACGAGAGAAGCATTGTACTTAGTGGATAACTGTACGGTTTATGGAGAGGTGTCAGCAGATACAGATTTCGCATCCAGTAGCTCTTCTTTCGTAGCGAGCGATACTACTACTAAAAAGAATGTTCAAACAACAACCATGCCAAATGTAGAGCAACTGATAGAAGATGCTCTAAAAAGGATGGCACCATACCAAAAACCATTGCCAAAAATACTGAAATGGTGTGCTATTGAACAAAAATGGACAAACCATCCAACAGAGGAGTGCTATTACAACAAAGGGTATGTAAGGGAGCGTCAGTATGCACCTCCTGCTCAATTAGCACCACCTCAAGTACATCCAGTACCTCGATACCCAACAAGAAATGTACCAGGACCTATGGGGATAGAAAGACCGCAACCGGTATTGGGACAACAACCACCTTTACCAGGAGCAAGACCAGTGGGCATTAGATATGCACCAACCTTAGAGAATCAGGAAGAACAAGCCTTAGTGCCTGTTCAAGCCTATTATGAAGAATCTGGTGCACACATGTCTCCAACTGTGTATTACCCACCAGAAGAACCCAAACAACCAGAACCATGGGGCATGATTGGGAATGTTGGAATACCAACAATTACAAGTGCTTCTGATGAAGAGAGGTACAATTTGGACGCAAGGACGTTGATGTTCATAGCTCATGGAGGGTTAACAGGACAAAGACCATCCTATCCACAAAGGACGAATCAAATGGGACCAAGACCAGCACTAGGACCCTGTTACAAGTGTGGAGGTGACCATCTGATGAATGTTTGTCCACATACGGAAATCATTAGAATTAACGCTTATTGCACTGAGTGTGGGGTTACTCACTTCATTGAGGATTGTTCAAAGAATCCAAACAAAGTGCAAAAGACGACATTGAATATGCTAGAAACTATTCCTACCAGCAGTGGGTCTGAAAATGAAACTCTGATACCAACGCAAGTTGTTACTAGAGCTCAAGCTAAGAAAACCACTAGAGAACCTGAGAACCTCACTCACTGAATACCTTACCTTCATACTTAGGAGAGTATGAAGCAAAATACGAGACTAGAGCACTTCCCTCACAAAGAATTTCATCAGAAAAAGTCATGGACTCGCAAGGATTGATAGAGATCTTGTCAACACCAGTGACATGCACGATCACTCTAGCTGAGCTTTTGAGGCTAAGACCACATATGTGGACCACTGTAGGAAAATTCTTGGAGAAATTCGGGATAAAAGACCCAACATCGAGACTGAAAGAGGGTATACAAGAGCTGAGTAAACCACAAAAGAACGCTAAGCCTGTACCCTTAAACAAGGTCGGAGAGTATTGCAAAGGTGAAGAGGGGAATACAACCTTACCAGTTGAATTCCAAGGAGTGAACACGATGGCAATACTGGACAACGGAGCTGGGGTAGCCATTGCTACAAAAGAAATCTGGAAAAAATGGGGAAAACCAGCAATAAGGAAGACCAGATTGAAACTCCAATTAGCAGATGGACACATGGAGAAACCTATGGGGTTATTAGAGAAAGTTGTAGTGACTTCTTGCGGCATTGAATACGAACATACTTTTGCTATTGTCGATTTTGGCAAGGAGAATAACTATGATATCATACTGGGACGACCATTCATGAGACAGTTGAAAATGGTCCAGGATTGGGGCTACGATCACATATACCTGAGAAATATGGAAACCACTACACGTGTGAACCTGAAAGACCATAGCTACAAAGATGTGAACCGAACACCGGTGGAGGAGTTTGATTCAGCTACTTTGGCGGGATCCGAATTTCCAGCTTGGTTAGGTAAACCCAAGGAGTTATGGATGTGTGGAGCCTCGAAATGTGGAAGTCTGAGGCGAGAAGAATATGTTTTAGAAAGGGCCATCGAAGACGAAACTTATATAGGAGAACCCTTTCCAGAGGACACACTTGAACCATTAGAATGGACACACATTCTAGCAACCCTAGATGTTTGTGCAATTCCGGATGGTCCCACAACGAAATTTTGCGACAAGGACGGGTACGACGTGGTTCCGTACTTCATGTTGAGAACTGTACTTGAAAAAGAAACTGAAAAGAACGATACACTGGAAAAGGAAGATGAAGAGGAGGTGTTTCACGACATTCCCGATCATCCTGAGTGGGGAAATGAAGCAAACAATGAGTCAACGGACAATTCAAGCGGAAACGAAGAAACTATAATGGATGTCCGATTTTATGATTTTCCGAACCAAACTAAACAACGCCAAAAACGCTATAGAGCAAAGAGAAAAACAAAGGGGATTAGAACCAATCCGATGCCTAGAATAAGGAAAAAAAATCAATTCCTAATGCTAGTAAAGGCAAAAGATTGTGTTAAGGACAAGATTTCTGGAAGAATGAGAGGCAATGATCAAAAGAGCTTACGAAAAGACAAAAAAGGCTCAAGAAATCAAGTTCAAAGGAATGGAACGAAAACAGAAACAGAAAAATCAGAAAAGAACAAGCGCAACAGAGAACACACGGAGTCCAAGTTAGAACGTAGAAACAAGTACAGAGAGCTCAAGAGAACTCTGAAAGAAGTTTGGACGACAGAAATTGAGAGTGGAGAGGACGAAAATGCCAAAATCAAGGAAAACATGGATGTTCCCTCTCACTATAGGAAATTCACAATAGAGGATAGGAAGGTGGTATTAACCCAACCTATTCGAGAGAGAAAGGAGAACGAATCTTATGACGGACCGGAGGATGCAAAAAAAGTTGATTTAGCAGCTCCAGGTGAGCCACCTAGACCGGTGTACATAGCCACAGATTTGTCTCCCGGCGAGGAAGAGAGACTTTTGAGTCTTCTCAGAGAGTATAGGGATGTGTTTGCATGGTCTTATAAGGACTTAAAGGGAGTTGACCCATCGATATGCCAACACACAATCCCACTGAAACAAGACGCAAAGCCTAGCAGACAGAGACCATACACATATAATGATACGTTTGCTAAGCGAATCAAAGAAGAGATAGATAAGCTAATGGAAGCTGAATTCATATACGAGATTGAACACACCGATTGGGTATCTCCAATTGTGGTGGTACCCAAGAAGAACGGAAAACTCCGAGTGTGTGTCAACTTAAAGAAAGTGAATGCTGCAACAATCAGGGACAATTATCCCTTGCCGATAACTGATCATGTTCTAGAGCGTGTATCAGGGAAAACAACATACTCTTTTCTTGATGGTTTTTCAGGATATAACCAGCTAGCCATAGCACTGGAAGATCAACATAAAACAGCTTTTGCAACGGAGTGGGGAATTTATGCTTATAGGGTTATGCCTTTTGGTCTAACCAATGCTCCCACAACCTTCCAGAGGTTGATGACGCATGCTTTCAAAGAATACTTAAGGTTGTTTCTAGAAATATACATGGATGACTTATGTGTACATTCTCTTCTGAGAGATGAGCATCTAGAACACCTCAGAAAAGTATTTGAGAAATGTAGGACATATCGCATTTGTCTCAATCCTGAGAAATGTGTGTTTATGGTCCGACAGGGTAGAATTCTGGGACATATTGTCTCACAAAACGGAATATCCACGGATTTAGAGAAGATAAAAGTTATAGTGGATATGCCTAGACCAACCAATGCGAAACAAGTACATAGCTTTATGGGACATTGCGGATATTATAGACGATTCATTTACATGTACGCTATAATAGGCCAACCACTTTACAGGCTAATAGTGAACTTTGAATGGACAGAGGAGTGTGAGGAATCGTTCAAGAAATTGAAAGAGGCACTCATTATTGCTCTAGTCTTGAAATCACCAGATTGGGAGAAGATATTCCATGTGCATATAGATGCTTCGGCATATGCAATAGGATGCATTCTGGCTCAGCCAGAAGAAGGAAACATGGATTTTCCTATCTGTTACGCTAGTCGACAGCTCAACAATGTAGAGAAGAATTACACCACAACAGAGCGAGAAGGATTAGGAATGATATATGCTGTGAAGAAATTTCGGCATTATCTTCTAGCCAACAAGTTTGTGTTTTTTACGGATCACCAAGCCTTGCTCTACCTAGTGAATAAACCATGCAATACCGGGAGAATAGTGAGATGGTTCATTATCTTACTGGAATTCGACTTCAAGGTAGTAGTAAAGAAAGGAAAAACACATCTTAGAGCTGATCATCTTTCGCGATTGACGAATGGAGAAGACCCTATAGGAGTAGATGACGACATGCCAGACGCGTACTTGTTCAACATAGAAATGATACCGAAGTGGTCTCAAAAGGTCGTTAACCTATTAACCTATGGAGGAGAGTTCGATAGAAGAGAATACAACCAGAAACATATTGCTATTCAGCAATCCAAGAATCTTCAATTGGTTGCAGGGAGGTTGTATCAATTGGGAAATGATCATGTTTTACGACTATGCATCAATCCTGAGGAATATAATATATATCTGCACGAAGCACATGTTCAGGAATGTGCATTTCATTGTTCAAGAAGGAACACATATAGGAATTTGTTACAATTGGGAGTCTATTGGCCAGGAATGAAAGAAAGCGTACATGAATATGTCACTGTATGTATTGTATGTTCATCAAAACCGCCAGCAGAGTATTCGACATTATATCAGATAATGATCGCTCCAGAATGGAGTCAGTATATTGTTGAATATCTCACAAATAGAACTTTCCCAGAAGGATTGTCAAAAGCTCGTCAGAAATCTGTAGAGACAGAAGCTAGAGATTACACTTTCATAGGAGATCAACTCTATAAGAGAGGTAAAGACAACCAGCTTAGGATTTGCACATCAGAGTCTGAGTATGTGATAATCCTGGAGCAAGCTCATGGAGGAGTAGGTGGAGGCCATTTCTCAGGTGATAAGACAACAAAACTTGTCTTAGCCGCAGGAATATGGTGGCCAACATTACATATGGACGCTGAGGAATACGTTAAACGGTGTGATGACTGTCAGCGGACCAAAGTACCACTTAAAAGAGATGGTATGCCGCTTAGACCAATGATGGGGGCAAGAGCTTTTGCAAAATGGGGGATTGATTATGTCGGACCCATTTCACCTCCTGCATATAAGACTCATGCACAATACATCATTGTGGCTACAGACTATCTAACAAAGTGGGTCGAAGCAAAGGCAACTCAAAAAGCAGATGCCAGGACCATGGCACAGTTTCTATATGAATACGTCTTTGTACGATATGGATTGCCAATAGAAATTGTGAGTGATCGAGGCACACATTTTATAAATGAAGTGATAAAGATCCTTCTAGATGAATTCATGGTAATCCATAGGAAATCAGCCCCGTATCATCCACAAGCAAACGGACAAGCTGAAGCAACAAACAAAACCATATGCACGGTCCTTACGAAGATTGTATCTGAGTCGAGAACTGACTGGGACCAGAAGTTGCATTCAACATTATGGGCATATAGGGTAGCATATAAAACATCAATAGGAACGACCCCATATAACATGGTTTTTGGGCTAAATGCTATCTTACCAATAGAATTCTTGATTTCAACCTTAAGGGTGGCTAAGGATCTAGAGTGGACAGGACACGAGCTTTCTAATAGAATAGATGACCTGGAAAAGCTAGATGAGCTTCGCCTAAAAGCAGTAGCTTCTATCTACGCTCAAAAAAGGCGACAAAAAGAATTTTTTGATAAGCATGTGCGGACTAAAGAGTTTAAGGTTGGGGACTATGTCCTAGTTTACACTCTGAAACAACATGCTAAGAAGCTTAAAAAGCGAGGGATGGGACCTCTGGTGATTAAAGATCTATCACCAAGTGGAGCCGTCAAGCTTGCTACATTAGATGGAGAAGAAATGCCCAATTGGATTAGTGGATGCAGAGTGAAAAAGTATCTTTTGCCGCTAACCCAAGACATGCTTCTCAAAATACATCAAGAAAAGCTGCATGTCCAGAAAAAGAAAAAGATTGTGGAGGAAGCGCAAGCCGAGGCGAAGGAAAGAATGGAGAAAAGAAGACTACTGCGTCAGAAACAGTGCAATGAAGGAGCAATACGAATAAACGCAGTCAGTATAACAGAAATGGATAATGACAAAGAAGAACCCATCATTGAATGCAAAGTAGGAACCAACCAAATCAAAGCCAGAGCACTATTGGATTCAGGAGCTCAAGCTAACCTACTTTCACTCAGTTTGTATAGACAATTGACAAATGACACTAAACTACAAACTGCCAAGCAAGAGTTAAAGAGTTACTCTGAGAATTCAATCAAAACTGTCGGATGCACAGTTTTACATATACAGATTAACCATTATGTGTATCCTCATATGTTTTACGTGGTTGAAGACCAAGCTACACAACATCCATTATTGCTAGGACAACCATGGCAGAAGCAATACAATGCAATGATTGACTGGAGTTCTAATTCAGTGCTTATCAAATACGAAGGTGAAAGTCAATCAGTTAAGTTCACCAAAGGAACAGAGCCAACTCCAAAGGACAAATCCAAAGACAAAGGTAAACAACAACCAGAGAAAAAGAAGAAGCAATGGCAACCGAAAGTTTCTATACAACCGGATTACTCTTCGACGAGGAACTCTCAACAGTGGATAAGGAAGACAAGCAATAATATAACAGCTCAACCTTGGAAAAAAACGGAGTCAAAGTTGGTATGGAGACCAAAAAAGGTTGTGCCAGAAAACACAAATGTGGAAAACAGAGTCTTCAATACCAGACAACAGAGTGATTCCAGACAATCAAGGACAGTGAAACAGATCTGGATTCCAAAGAAGTTCATGACGGCACAAAACTATAGCAAGCAAATTTGGATCCCAAAGATTTGTAAACAAGAACTCCCTTCAGTACAATCAACGGACGCTCCTAGGTATTTCAAGTCGAGGAAATCAACACAAAGAACAAAGCACGTTTGGGTCGCAAAGAGTTTGTGGCAAGCACAAGTGAAGCGGAAGCAGATTTGGATTGTGAAAAAGAACAACAAAGTAAAGAAGAATCCATCTACTGATTCTACTACCGAAGTGCCAAAAACAACCCAAAACCCGACCACCAATCCTTCAATCAAACAAAGAGCAGCTTTATTGGAAAGACTGTTGTATCATCGCTCTACAATTGCACTGGGAACTTATGACCAAAACAACTACATTGCTTCATCCACAGACACTTCATAGTCGTCCGGGAGGACTCAGACTAGGAGGGAGGGAGGTATACAGGAGTTACAAAGCAGCTACAAGCGCCAAAAACAAAGAAAAACAAAAATTATATTACAAGGGCAGTGTCTTACATGATTTTGCAATTTTTATGTTTGATTGCGGATATTGATAATATTTATGCCCTTGTATACCTTGTTTTGCAACAAGAAGAGATCAAATGATGAATTTGGGTCTCTAGACGTGTAAATATTACTAAATAAGAGTGTTTTTGGAGCAAAAAAGTGAAAAAAAGTGGTAATCCAAGTCCAGAAATCACAAATAAGTGTATATTCATATACACAGGGTTACCAGCTATTTATCGTGTATGTTTGGAATTTTTTGGCTTCAATTTGCTATTTTCCTTTATTTTTTATGATTTTCTTAATAAAAGTAAAAGAAAAATAAAAAGCAGGTGAAATGAGATCGGAAAAAAGAAGAGAATAGACGGTGATGGTCCTAATGACAAGGGCAACCCATGGTAAAAATTGGGTACAATTCTGAAAAAGTTGCGGAAAGCCCGAAATGACAGAATTTTGGCAAAGTGGACAGATTTCTCAGAAATAGGTCAAACGGAGTCCAAATTGAGAAATTTCAAATCCTAAAGTGCATTTCACGACGAGATAGGAGCACATGTCAAATTTGGTAACAAGTGATCCGGGAAGCCCGAAGTTAAGTATTTTTCACATCACTTTCAAGCTCATTTCCACTATTACTTTCTTGGAGAGAGCAAAGAGCACACAGGAGCATCCGACCTTCTACCGCCTTCTACGACTGCTACGAGAGCTCAGAGGACACCAGACATGAGAGGTAGACTCGTTGCCATAAGCTTTTGATGCTTATCGTTAACTTTTGTCGCGAAAACTGACCAAAACCAAGAAACAAGAGCAGACGGGGAATGGGGAAGAACGCTAGGGAGGGGCACAACCGCCTAACCAAACCTTGCAAGAACTTAGAGGTGGGTTACCCTAACATAGAAGATGGGTTTCTAACACTCAAAGCTCGAGAAAGAACGACTTGAAAAACCCTAGGTCAACAGAACCTGCAAGAGGCAAACAGAAAAAAGTTGTCGAAACGACACAAAACTTCTCAGGAAGATTAACAACATCGAGGGCAATGCAACCATGGAGTATCTCCGGGTTTGGATCACCAAAAGTAGGTCAGAACAACCGATTCGGCTGCGGACACACAAAGCGTCATTTTGGCATAACGGCTAAAATTGACGACCAAATGACATGAAACTTCACAAGCAACTTCAAATATACATGGATGACTTATGTTTGCAAGCAAAACCCAAAAGAAAGCTGATTCACTTACCGATGGTGAAAAAGACGCTTTCGGGCAACCAAATGGAGAAAGATGGAGAACGGGGAGCCAAAGTCAAGTTCAACCAAATAGGTGGCTTCACAACATATCCAATGAGCTGGAAATGCAACTCTCGAGAAGAAAAGTTGAAGAAATTCAACTCCAAGGCAAGAAGACGACTTCAGAGACTGAAATGCCTATAAGGGGGCTTTTTAGCTAAACTGATGACTTTTTAAGTTGAAAACTAGTTATCAGGGCTTAGGGCACTAGCACAAAACATTCTTTGCACAAAAAGACCAACATTTCAAGAAAAGACATCATACGCGTATGATGTCTCACAGCATGAATTTCACATCCATTTGAACATTTGAGTGCATAGCCTCATTCCACATGTTAATCACATCCTATGAACCAAGTATCATGAGAATTGGAGTTAGAAAACCCAAGGAAAACCAAAAAGACCAAAAGTAGGCCATAAAATTGATTTTTGGTCCTAATTTTGTCAAAATAACTCCAAACTCATTGAAACTTTGTAGGATTGTTGATTAACACATCTATAAGCTATCTGGAACCAAAAAGCACCATTTTGACACAAAAGACATCATACGCGTATGATATCTATTTGCACTTACAGAGCCAAAACTGCTCATTTGTCATCATACATCCATTATATATATCTAATACATGCTACATATGAAGTTTGGAACCATTTGGTCAAGTGGATCACCCCATTAGCCCAATTGAGGGAAAATCCTTCATCCAAAGCCTATTTTAGCCCAAATTCAACATACTCAAGTCCAAACCAAGATTTGAGTAGGGACAGTCCTTCACTAGTACATGGGGAGTCCACAGAACCAATCCCATGAAAAATTGATGAAAAAGACATCATACGCGTATGATGTCTCCAGAGCCATTTTTAATCCAAAATCTATCCAAAATTCATAAATCCACTGAATAAGCCTATCTAAAGTCATATCCAAGCTTATAGAGAAATTTGGTTCAAAAATACACTAAAAGACATCATACGCGTATGATGTCTCACTATGTGATTTTGGCACCTCAGGGCTTCAACCACCAAACAGAAGTGATCTACATGCCATTTCAAAGTGAACCACCAAGTTTTATCCAATTTTGATCATAAAATTTAATTCCCTTTCAAAATTTTGCCAAGAGCCAGAACTGGACTAAACTGGCCAAAACTTGACCAAATGGGATCCAAACTCAAATCCAAGCATATGATACTCATGTATACACTATCAGCTACAAGCACAACCAATATGAAGTCATTTTGACACAAAAGACATCATACGCGTATGATGTCTCCAGCATGATTCTGAGCCCAGTTTGCATATTTTTTCACCTACCCTGCATCCTTAGGCCCTGAATAGCTCATGTTTCAATTTTCAAGTCATTTGAATAGTTAAAAGCTTCATTTCGGCTTTCAGTACTAAAAAGATGCTAACTTCTGAACTTGGAGTTACAGGATCCATGGATTCCGCCAAGTCATCAGCAACAAAGAGAAAAAGACCGACAATCAAAGATGCTCTTGCAGAAGCAGAACCCTTTGACATTCCAGCAGAAACCCTCAAGCCAACCAAAACTTGGGTGGAGGAAGCAGTACTGGAGAAAGAGGGAATAAAGATCTACCAGGGGACTTTCAGAGATCCTCAAGGGCAAGCGGTGGATATACCGATGATCCCACAAGAATTGGTGGATTATAGCAGGTCAGAGAACATCAACAGGTACCTGGAAAGGGCAGACTTGCACAGATTTTTCACCTCGAGACCGTCAGGTGTAGATACAAGAAGAGTGTATGAGTTGGCAACCTCCATTCAGAAGGATGGGAAAGCCACATTGACAGCAATAGATGGAGAGAAAGTAGAGGTACAGAGCACTCCACAGCTCATTGCAGATGCATTGAAGCTGCACAACAAAGGGAGCTCTGTCAGGGAAAGAAGGGAGGCTATAGAGGTTTATGGGTCCAAGAAACAGAATGCAACTTATGGAGATATGGCATACCAAAGAGCGGCAACCCTTTGCCGACTGTACAACCAATTTCTCCATATTTGCAGTAAAAGACCGCAAAAGTATACGACACCACCCCATGCCATTGCAACTACCATCACATGGGCATTGAAGAGCAATATGCCAAAAGAGGTGAATTACGCTCAACACATCCACGAGCAAGTAATTGCCATGCACAACGAGAAGCCAAAGTATATAGGAGGAGCTGAAGTTCTGACAAGAATAGCTTATGAAGCTATTGGAGCCAGAGATCAATGGCCAAAGGTTCCCTCCCAGAATGAGTGGCTTAGAGAAGCCGATGAGGAGGAAGAACAGCCTGAAGTATCCAAGAGGGCGTCCACAAGAGCACGCAGGAAACTAGAAATAGTTTCAGAACCTGCAGATAATGTGGATGAGCCGCTTATGAAGAAAGCAAAGAAGAAGGTTGCTCCCAAGCAAACCAAAAGTCAGAAAGCGGCAAGAATGGAAAGACTGGTGGAGCAGTTTAGAGCGGAAAGAGCTCTAAAGGGGGACTTTGAAGAAAAGTGGGTTCCAGACCCCACTAAAGTCGGAACTAGCTCAGCCAGGCCACATGTTGATCAATATGATCAATATATTAGAGCTTATGAGGAGTGAGAGGCTATACTGGAGCAGCAACCTGTCGAGACATACACTGAAGAGAAAGTACAACTTTTAAAAGTTGAGCTGAAAAAGGACGACAAGGGGAAGAAGAAAGTAGACGAGTCTACTGAACCTCAAGAGAAAGACGGGCAAGCAAACAAAGGGAAAGCCAAGATGACTGAGGACAATCAGCCCTTCTTTACTGATGTACCAAGCCCGAAGAAGACGGAAATCATTGTGGAAGAGACCACAGTAGACATGGACACGGCTGGTATGGAAAAGCCAGAGGTCAGGACCAAGGAAAAGGAGATAGATCCAATTCAGCAAAAGAAAAACGATTATGAGGATCTGGTAGCGATAGGGTACACTGAAGAAGAGGCCTTGAGGCAGTCTATGGGATCCACCTAAAAAAACAAGATGATCAGAGAGGGACAGAGGAAAAAATAAAGAGTACAAAAGAGAGTGAAGAGAAACTGGACGAGCAGAACGTACTAGAAGAGCCGAACCAGTGGAGGTGGTGGCAGAAAAATCTTTAGAGTTGACAGAAGAAGATGAAAAAGACATGCACATGGTGCATGAACTGCTCAGCAAGATCAAGGAAAGATCCAAGGCAAAGGAAGTGGAGATTGAGACAGCCAAACAAAGGGAAGCCAAGTTGCAGAAGAAATTAGAGAATGCTATGACTGAATCTGAAAGTCATAAAGCATCACTCTACGATGCGGAAAACGAGAGAGACGGCTTGATACTCCAGCTAGCCGAGGCTTCAAGAGAAGTAACAAGTGCACAGGAAGCAAGGGAGCGGATGGAAGACGACTTGGAGGCGGCTAAAGATGAGCTCATTGAGCTAAGGGAAAAAGTCGAGCTCCAAGAAAGAACAATCACTAGACTCAGGACTACCCCTAGATCTAGCAGAACAGGAACCGAACAAGAGGGAGCTCTTGTACCAGCTCTGGAAGACCAGGTACGAAGCTTACAAAGAGAGCTAAGATTAGAGAAAGTGCAAAGGTTGCACATTGCGGAGGGATCATTGGCAGCAGACGAGAGGCTCACTTTAGAAAATCAAACACTAAGAACAGAGAATGAGACCCTCCGCAAACAGCTCCAAGATCTACAAGAGCAACAAAGAAGAGAGACAGAGACACCACAAGAAGAATCAGGTGGAGCAGCCATAGAGCTACCAGAAACTGGAGAGGCAACCACAATTGAAGATCCAGCCCCAGTTCACGAGGTGACCTCAACTTCAGGAATCTCTGAAGAAGAAGAACAAAGGCTCCATGACCAAATAGAAAAGTCAACAGAGGAGAGTGCCAAGGTGGAATTGGAATGGGAGAGGAGACTCCTAATCTCCATTAGACTTCAGGGATTAGACACAAAAGTGTTCCATGAAGAGTGGATGCAACCCAGCCTGCCTTTCCCTTTGATGAAGTTTGAAGTGATAAAAACGAAAAAGAGAATAGAGGAGGAGCAATATGTCGCTCGCATTTTTGTTTGTGATAACTTCCACTCACAGCATACCATATTATTCTATTTAGCATATACAGTATACAAGAAGCTGCCATGTTTTCTCCTTGAAACCAACAATGGTATGCTAATTAGAATACTGTCTATGTCAACTAGCATAAACAATATAATAATTAGCATACATGGTATGCTAATTAGCATTTCTTCAATTAGCATACTGTGGATTTTTGTTTTTGCTAACTTCCACTCACAAGATAGTATGCTAATTAGCATACACAGTATATAGAAAGCTACCATCCCTTCTTGAAACCATCATACAATATGCTAATTAGCATACATGGTATGCTTATTAGCATACACAGTATATAGAGAGCTATTATCTCTTCTCCTTAAAACCAACAAAGGTATGCTAATTAGCATACTGTCTATGCCTACTGGCATAGAAAATATGCTAATTAGAATACCTTCAATTGGCATATTGTACATTTTTGTTTGTACTAACTTCCACTCAGTATAGTATGCTAATTAGCATACACAATATACAAAAATCTGCCATCCCTTCTCCTTGAAACCAACAAAACTATGCTA
Organism: Adiantum capillus-veneris; assembly: GCF_014529385.1. NCBI lineage: Eukaryota > Viridiplantae > Streptophyta > Polypodiopsida > Polypodiales > Pteridaceae > Adiantum > Adiantum capillus-veneris. The sequence goes on along the minus strand of NC_140942.1, from coordinate 78,526,550 downwards.
ATTAGCATAACTAAACAATATGCTAATTAACATACACAGGATGCAGAGACCTGTCATCTCTTCTCCTTGAAACCAGCAAAGATATGCTTATTAGCATACTATTTATGCCAATTGGCACAAACAGTATGCTAATTAGCATACTATTTATGCCAATTGGCACAAACAGTATGCTAATTAGCATACATAGTATGCTAATTGGTCTATCATAATATCTTTCTATTGGTACATTTTTGTGATCCATTTTAGATCCCATTTCCAAGATCATATCCATGATTGAGTAGCCATTCTATTTCATTTGTTTAATCTCTCTCAGGGTCATCATAACAAATTTCTTGTTAAAACAATCCCTAAAGATTTGTAGGAAGGTTGCGTATAAGATTCTCCTTGCTTAAAAATATACATTATATTTAAGGGTGTCCAATGCCTTGGTTTGGCATGAGCTATCCCGCATAATTCTCCTCCCAACAATAGACATCTAGTCTTGGCTTATCAATAAATATACATTTGAGAGGTTTGATGTCATTTTTATCATAGCCTTCTAGTTAAAACTTAAATGGTCCTTCATTAGTGGTCATGTCTAGAATCAGTGTATCAATTTCCAATCCCCATTTATCCACACTATGAGGATTCACAATCTTCAAGTATTGTGTGCTAGTTTGGTACATCTAGAAGGTTTCGTGCTTATTGGCTCTAACCTCCTGTTTGAACTCCACACTATATACATCAATTCTAACCACATTCCTCAGAAAAGGCTGACATAAATCAAAGCCCCATGACTATTGGTCTTGTAAAAGGTCAATATATGCTTGAGTTGTAGCGAGGTCTTGACACCCAAAGAAATGGAAAAGGAAATCATGTATGAGCTTGATTAGGAGTGAGTGTCTAGTACTTCTACACAAATGTTTCTAGCGGTCCCCCTCGATTAACACTCTCTTCAATTGACACTTTGCTCTCTATATCTTGATTAAAACCCTAAATTTCTTGTACATGATCTAATCTTTTTTACACAAAGACCGATAATTATTAATAAATTAAATACCTAGTCTTCCAATTTAATACCAACCCGATCCAATTGTTGTAATTCTCCTTTTCTAAATTGTCTCTTAATTCAAGCTTGTTCTCAACCAGTCTTGCAAAACTAAATAGTCTACTAGTCAGCCTATTAGCTTTAAGTATGTAAAATATTTGTTGGCCAAAAAGTTTTACTCTTGAATTGCAAAAATAGTCAAAGGACCAATTTTCAACCTTCAATTTCTAAAATCTCAAGTAGGTTTTAGTAGCAAACAGTGTCCAAATGAGTCCAAGTTTTTCAAGCTAGTTGTGTGATAGGTGCTTTGCCCCTTGCAACCAAAAAGATTTCAAAATTTCCTTCTCTCATTGAGACGATACAATAAGAACAATTATTATTTATTGGTAATGAAAACCATCTTTTTGCACTTTTGATGATACATATTGGTTAAGGGACTTTTAAGGGAGTGTTCAAAGAGCTCTAAATCAGTCCTTAACAAATTTCAATAATTGTTGCACAAATATCACCTATTTTAATGGTTGATAGAATCTGATATAATATAAGTGACTAACTCAGTCAAAACGTTTTCAAGTCACTTGAACTTTGACACATGCACCATGTTAACATCATAAATCAAATCTCCCTTAAAAAAAGTTCAAAAAGGTAAGATTCTAGAGCACGAGATAATAAGCATGCTTATTATCTCTTAGTTTGCAATAAGGAATTTTGTCCAATTTTTTTAGCTTCACTAGATGTGCACACTATAGATAGGTCATTTGACAAATTTATGAGGTTTGGATCAATTTTCAAGCTTCTAAGCCAATTTTTTCACCTGCTATTGAACCTAAGAGACAATTAGGTCCAATTGACACTTTACAATTCTTAGTGACTCCACATTTGAATTAGAGGCTCTGTTCACTACGGTCTAGCTTGTGGTATGCCCAAATGATGAAGAATTCAAAATTCAAGGACTGTAGATAATAAGCATGATAATTTATCATGATGTCTAAATTTGCAAGATTTTCACCTTTTGATAGTTTCCATAGTAAATAAGAGGTGTTTGAAGACTTTCAAAGAGTCCTTAATCACTTTAAATAAGTTTTGGTGTACTTATTCACTTACCTATTGATCAAAGGTGGAAGTAGATCTGGCATGAAATGTGTACATGAGCCTTCACAAAAGTGTTTATACTTTACCTTAACAAGGTACTCCTAAGCTTAAAGTTAAATTTTGACCTCATACCAAAGAGGAATTGCACTTTTCTAGAATTTTGATATCATTTAGGTCTTTTACAAAGCATCAAATTTGCATGCATCAATCATTCAAGAGACAATAATCTCTTCTATAACCAACCTTGAAAAAAAAATTGATACTAGTTTGGATTACCACAATGTTCATGCAGCTCTCCCAAGACCAATTTTTGGCCTAAAACTTGGTTTGGTCATCTTTTAAGGTTACCTTAGGAATTCAGAACTTGGAAACTTTGAAATTCAAGGAGTAACTCATTGATGATAGTTTAGGTAGAAAATCCACCAAGTTGACTACTTCACCTACCCCCAATCAAATCAACAACTAGGGTAATGAAAAGTGTCTACAAACACTGATTTCATTCTTCTTTTTGTGTGAAATTAATGTTAACTTAAAAATTCTAGTATAGCCTAGCTCATCAATCACTCAAAAACATCCTAATCTATGCCTAAAAGGTCCTTGAAAAGTGAAACTATTCCCAAGACACCTCTGCAAAGCTAAAGATGGCACCCTTCAACTATGCAGTTTCTAAAACAGGTGTTTTTCTCTAGGTTATCTTAGAGGAAGCGATGGACAATGATATCCAAGTGTTAAGGTTTTCTCTGGTTTAGGTCATTTTGTCCTCAACAAGGGTGCCAAATTTTTGGGCTCTTTGCATACCAAGCCTCACTCTGTCTTATTGTAGACGTAGCGGGAACCATGTATATAAATTTTAAAACATGGGATGTATCATGTAGCTAACATGATTTGTGCATGGAAACTACATGAGGTTGCCAATATCTTGGAAAACACACTCATTCCCTATCCACTCAATGCAATGCTTAATTGTATGTCAAACAACAAAGTCAATATTCACAACGGCAAGCAAATCTTGACGGTTAACCAAGCAATCAAGATTCAAACATCACCAAACTCATAGGTTGAATAGAAAGAGTTTAGAAACAAGTGCCTAGGGTCTCAAATCCATGTTTTAGCCACTTGTCACAAAATTTCTTATTATTGATAGGGAAAATTTGATCTAACCTTGTTTTGTTTAGGATGCACTCAAAATCTTAGCATTTGTGGGACGCGTGTCTAACCTTACTATCCTATCTTATTGCAGTTTTAGCGAGAACCACGATTAAATTGTCAATCCATGGGATGAAGCTGACTCAACTAGTACATGAGGCTACAAGAGGTTGTCAATCTTTTGGAAAACAACTAACAACACGCATCTAAATCAAGCTACACTCAAGTGACTAAAATCACCAAAAGCCAATCGCTCATCGGCCAACAAATCACATTCGTTACAGCATCAAACGACATCCAAATGTACTGAAACTTCTAGGACAGGTTTATAAGACTTAAGCACACATGCTTATGGTCTCAAACCCCACTTTAGGTCAAGTGCCAAAATTGTGATTATTAACAACAATGGATTTTTGACCTAGTTGTTTCGACCCAGAATGCACTTAAATGCTTAGCAATGATGCCCCAATACCCCGCCTATGCTTAGTTTTTGATTTTGAAGTGTAAATTCCTACTTATGATGAAATTAGGCCACGGGTCGACGACGCCAAAATCTACGAATTACTGTGATGTGTTTACGTCAATTTATAATGCTCTTACCTGCGGTTGCAACACAACAACACGACTGCAATGTGACAATTGGGGAGGGAGTAGGAAGCACGAGAAGGAGAGAAGTGAGCTCCGTTAGCTCACGCTGTGTATTTTATTATCCAAAACTTACAAAAATGGCTTGTGTACCTTAGCCAAGGTTTCTGGTGGTCAAAATTGGGAGCTCTAACTAAAGATAAGTAATGACAGGTTGATACAATTTGGAAGCTTGTAGCCTCGGCTCATCATTTACAAGGTTTATCAGAAAAATAGGAGTTACAATATTCTCGATTTATAAAAAATAATAAGTGTTTTACAATGAGAGATCCGAAAAATGGTATTCATGGGATCCATGTTAGCTTGCTGCTAACATTCCCCCCTCCTTGTCTGTGTCATCCCCCCTTCACACAGCTTTATGGGCTGAACTAGTCTTTGGGTTGAGGTTGGCGAGGCGGTCTTTAAGCGTATTGAGTGCCTTTTGGTATCGGTTCTTCCTCTCTTTATCTAGCACTTGCAAGAATTGCATGGTGACTTTGTTTTTCAGCTCCACTACTGAGTAGCCTACAAAGCCTGATGTTAGGTTGCTGATCACTGGCCCAAATATTTTTGTTCGCCAAGTGAAGAACCTTGTGTAGAATGCTTCCTCAAACGCTAGCATATTGTGAGACGGTAAAAAAATACATCTGCCGTAGAAGCCATAGAGGACTTCTTTGGAAGGTTTCCCACTGAGATCATAGCACAACCCTTGTTACCCTTGAGGAATGACATCCACGGGCTGCCTACTTACTCTGGCTCATGGAATAATTTGATGCATGTGAGCAGCATTCGACAGATTTTGTATAACATTGCACATGATAAATCTGGTAGACTTCTCAAGAAGGACATGACACCCGTTAGGATTTTCACCATGTACTCCTCCGTTGGAGGTCCCTTGTCTAGAGCATGCAATCTTGGGTAATTCAACCAAGTTGGCCGCTTCTTTAGTAGTGCCGCGTGTGCTTGCCAAGTTCTTACTCGTGGTACATGACAGAAAGTTTGATTCCTTTGCAGGGCCGTAGGTGCTCTTGTGAACAGAATCAAGTACCTTGGATTCTTGTTCAACTAGCTCAGCCTCCACTTTGGGTGGTCTTGATCTGCACCCTCGCCTTGCATTTTGGTGTAAAGCCTTTCTTTCACTTGTAGCAACTCAACTTTAAGCAGAGAATAGGGCAGGGATTGTTGGTGCCATTGCGCATTAATTTGATTGGGAGTGAGTTGTGTAATGTTGATGGAGAAGAACTCTCAGCTCCCAATCCATTGGTGCTTTCCACTGCTCATCTACCTCTTGTGTAATTTGTTCCTTCAGTGCATCTTCTTCAGCCTTTGAGAGCTAGACCATTGGCACTGTGTCTGATTCAATCATGTGTATTTGAAACTCTTCCATGCCACTTAGCTCTTCGGCTGGCTACGTCTCCATCTCAGCAAATGAAATAGAGGGGATCTCTACATGGGGCTGCTCTGAAGTGCTTGCCTCCTCTTGGGTTTTCGGTCGTCCCTCTCTTAATAGCTGGTTGACTCTTTTAAGTTCTACTATTTGTTTCAGTAGCTCGTCTTCTCTTTGGACCCGCATCAAAGCCAGGTCTCTGCGTTGAGACTGCTCCAACTTAAGCTCCAGCTCAAGGTCTTCATCTTTCTTCTCTAATGCCTTGTAGACCTCATATGTTCCTTTGATCAAGGCCACTGCGGGATTTTCTCTGATTTGTCGTAGGAAAATTTCCTGATCATTTATTCTTTGTTCCGAGTACTGTAGGGAGGCATTGGCTATATCCAATTGAACCTGAATCTTTTGAACTGACATGGTCGTGGTTAGAAGTTCATTTGTGACTTTTGTCAGCTGTTCATCTTTTGTCGTGCATGCATCTGACAATTTTGTAAGCAAATTTCGAAGCTCCTCCATTTCTTTCTGTTGTTATCTCTTGCGAGATGATGTTGTTCAGCTTCCTCTTTTAACTCCTGCACTTGCCTTTGTAAATTGGTGATGACATTGAGTCGGTCGTCTAACTCCCCTTGGAGTGCGTCAATCACCATCTCTAATTCTTTGGCCCTTGTGAAACGACTTAGTGCTGCTGAGCAAAGTTGTTCAGTCATGTCCTGCATTTGCTTAGCATACTCATTAACTTACAGAATGACCTCCTCGTTTGATTGCAAGTCTTCGTTTTGTGCCAGTTGACTTGATGTTTCTGCAGCTTCTTGTGTGTTCTTTGCAGCGTCATGGCGGTTGTTTGCTGTTGCCTTTGTGGTTGTGGCCGATACTCTTCTATTTGGTCATCCTACGGCTTTGTGGATGCCTCGACCTTGGCTTGCTGTGTTGAGGTAGAGGGTGTTTCCTCGGCCTCATGTTCTCTTGATTCCTCAAACTTTGTGTTGTCATTTGGTTCAGGACTTGTTGCCCTTTTCGTCCCTGGCTCTTCATCATGCTCTTTTTGATGCTCTTCTATACACTCAGCTGCCTTACTTTGTTCAGGCTCTGCCTCCTAGGTGGGTTTAGGTCCTTTGGCTCTATCTGTTGGTGAAGGTGGTGGGCTAGACATGGGGGGATCATGATGTTCAGGGAGAAGAGACACATCATCTTGATCGTGTTGTGCTACTCCTTGTTCGGTTGCTTTCTCTGCCTGATTTTTTTGTTCTTCCGCCCCTTTCGCTTTTCTTGCCACTTCTTGGGCTTCCCTCATCTTCAAGGCTTCTGCTTCTTGATACATCTTTTCCAGGGATTCTGTGGGATCTTCAGCCTGCTTTCTAGTATGATGCTTGGTTATTGGTCCTTTAAGATCAATGGGCACCCACTTTGTTGGGTCTTTACCTTGTGCTTGGTGGCTGTGTTCGTAAGAGTGCTTCTCTCTTTCAAATCTGGGTTCCTTTGGCACAGGTTCCTCCCGGTGTGCTACCACGGCTTTTCTCTTCATTTCTTCAATTCAAGCTCTCCTTTCCTCGTTATCCGAGCTTTCACTGCTGTGCCATTCTGGCGGGCTCTTAACAGACTCTTCATCAGATTTGTAGGATCTCTTGGCAGATCTTGTAGCTCGAGGAGAAGGTTGTGCTAACACCATCCAAGTGTTCTGATCTGGGGCAGGTGGCAAGTTGTCTGCCATGTCAATGACATGGTAAGCAATCCTTGTCAAAACCTCTGGTGCACCCAGATAAGTGATTTTCACTTCTTTCTTTGTCCCTTTCAATGTGGACAAGACATATTGTGCGTGGTCAATTGGTTGCTTGGTGGTTGATTTGAGAGCTTGTGTAAAGGTCGTGGCAACCGCATGATTTGGTGTTGTATACCTTGGTGGTATTTTGGCAAGGAAGTGGAAATGCTAATGGTACAACCTTGTGGGCTCTTCCACCTACTTGTGGATGAGGTCGGCAAATGTCGCAGCGACGGCTTCCTTGGTGAAAGTACCTGCCGTCTTTCTATCTCTTGCCCTCATCATCATTCCTTATGTTGGCAGTTTGAGTGCCTCTGCCACTATTTCCTTGGTAATCACCACTTCAACCTTGTTCCCTTGTGGGTCTTAGATTTGAGCGCTTCCATCTTCTTTGATCATGGAAAAAAGCTCGTAAGCCTTTTGTAAGTCCACTCCTCACGGATCTTGTTCGTAAAAACTCTTTGAGACCAAGCCTCCTATTGGCATATTTAGTCTGGGGCTTCGTGGCGACATCATATACTTCTTTTGGTAGAAGTTGCAGCTCTACCTGGTGTTCCTCTTCGCTCTGAATCTTTCAGTGAACACTGTGGTGTTATACTCTTCAGTTGGTATGTTGGTAGCTCTTGCAACTTTTCTTTTTGGTTGAGCTTCGTCTTGGCCTTCTCTGTTGCTTGCATGGCTCTTGTTTAGTGAATAGAGTGTCAAAGTTAGCAGATTTGACAGATTTTCCTCTGAAAGGTCCTTTAGTTTGCAATGCTTACAAATTTGGTCCAATTTGCTTCAAATCAAATTTTGAACATGCATAGATGCATAGAAACATGTAAGGAACAAAATTATAAAGTCCAAACAAAAAATTACAACAAAAGTAAATAATCGTGATTATTTACATATGAGTAATTGTCTCAAATTTTTGCAAACTTGGCATTACAAACTTGAAGTATATACCATATAGATACTCTGAGTGAAATATGGGCTCATTTGGATCCATAGGATGAAATTGGTGCTAGATTTAGGCTTTAGGTCTCTGAAACTGTTGATGTAAAGAGATTTTAAGATTCTGAGCTCCAAATTTGTTCAAACTTGGCTAGTGGGCTTAGCACATCATGTACTTTGGATGTATGATGACAAAATTGCAAATTTCTATCATTTTGGCTAAAAAGTAAATAATCGCCGATTCTTAACTTTTCTACCAAAATGGACATTTTTTGGTACAACTTAGTTCTAGGCATTGTATAGACCTTGTGTATGCGATATGAGGTGATCTAGATCAAGAAATGTGGCTTGCAAAGACTTCTCTGCGTTTTTTGGAAATTTTCCAAGTTATATGTGATCATTTTGGCTCATACTTGATTTTTGGCATGTATTAGGTGTGTACAAGTGATAGATGCTGTGATGATGCAACTTTCAAGCAAAAATAGTACAAAAGTAAATAATCGCGATTATTTATAGCAGTCACATTTTTCTTGTAAAACTTAAAAATTTTGACCTAAACACATTCTATACACCTAAAACAAGTCCTAAATTGAATTTGGTAAATTTTGGTCTTGCCGGCATCACTTTGTGCTTTGTCGACTTTAAAATCTCTAATTTTTGTGACTACACTGCCTGTTGAGTTGGTTAGTCACTTTTAAGGCTATGGACTTGTCCGCAACATAGTCGTGAAGCAACTCATCCAATTTTGGCCCATTTGGAGTCAGTTTGACCTCGTATGTCGAATTTGACGCTTTGTAGCCTTCGAGCCGTTTTCTACTTTTCGAGGGCTTTGCTTGATTGATTTCACAAAACCAATCATATACATTGTGTATAGACCTTGTAGGCAAGTTGTCTGTGGAGTTAGAACCCAATTTTCGCATCTGCCAAAAACATAGATTTTCTACTTGGGACCCCCTTGACCTTTGCCAAATGGTCAACTGTTGCTATAGAAGTGTTCTAGTATGTTGGGGCATGCTACAGTTCAAATCTCATCCGATTTGGTTAGGCTGACATGCTACTATGGTCGTAGGTCTTCGTGCACTGCTCGGATTCTAGGGTTTTTTTAAGGGGTTTAGACTAGCTACCGGCCGTACAAAATGGATCATTGATGAGTAAAGAACTTACCCCTCATGTCTTGTGTGAGACGGTGCTGAAAACAGACAACTGTAGACTCCTGAAAGTACGCGCGAAAGAGGTCGAAAAGCTCTCTCTCCAAAGGCAACAAGTGGAAATGAGGTGATTCTAGTCTACCTTGGGTATCTATACTCGGAATTCCCAAACCATTTTTCCTCGAATTCCCCCGCTAGTCCTACTAGGCCGTGAAATCTATGTTAGACTCAAAAATTTCCCCAATCGGATTCTTGTAGCTCATTCTGTAAGAATTCTGCAAAAGTAGGTCTGGCCGCCTAATTTAAGCTTCTCGCTTCCATCTTTTGATTTCATTAGATTTTTTGTACTTGTGCGTCTTGTCTTTCTAATCAACACAATGTCTTCAGTTTTTCCATTTGAGCTCCTTTGCTATGTATTATTAATTTTTGACTTGTTTATTAAAAAAATAAAAAATAATAACAAAATGCGATAAAAAAACAAAGTAAAAATCCAATAATTAAGAAAATCCATTGAGAAACACAACTTTATTTTTTTTTTGAATTTTCCCAATTTTAAGTCTCAATATCAAGAAAAATGATGAAAAGTAATCAAAAGGAACTATTTTTTGATGATTTTTGTTAGTATATACACTATTTACACTCATTGGGAAGATATTATCCGTTAAATTTTCCCTGCTGATGATATATAAGGGCATTATTAGTTAATTTTGTAAAAAAGTCACGCATTAACATCTAACTTTTTCCTCCCTCTTCAAACATTGCCCTTAATTATTTAGTACTCTTCCACCCCTCCTAGATGGCGTACTCCGGGACGACTGTGTGCATGGGTTTAACAATCGTGTCTATGCATAGCCTTGGTTGTCTCTACCATGCTTTGAAGATCGATGCAGTTCAAACCATTATGCTGTGCAAGAGGTGAGTCTTGAGTGATTAACTCAAGGGTTTTTGATGTTGAGGCTTGCTGTTGCTGTCTTCCAAAGAGCAAATTTTGTAGCTTGTGTGCTCTTTGTTTGATTGTACCATCAGGATGCTTTAGCACACCGATTTCCCGAGCTGTTGGTAGAACTTTTGACTATTGTCGTTCTTTTACTCGCCATTGATGCCTTGGTTTGTCTTGGTCAAAATGGTGTGGTTGAGTTTTCTGAGACTTAACTCTCCATTGCTTGATTGATTTAGCAGTTTACAGGGAGGGTAAGTGCTCCTTTTTCTTCCAAATCCATTTCGTGCTATTTTATCTTCTTGGAGAAGTGTGTCTTCCTGGAATAGCTTTTTTGTTTTCTCCTCGATTTCAGCTCGTTGTTTCTGTTTTCGTAACTCATGTCTTTTACTTCTACTTCTTTTGGTATTTTGAGAGGCAATTTTTGTATTCTCTGAATCATCAGAGGAGTTATGTTTCTTTTTCTTAGCCTGGGCTCTAGTGATTACCTTGATTGAAACAATAGGTTCACTCTCAGATGAGCTATTAAGTATCACTTGGACTACATTTACTATTGTTTTTCCCTTGTTTAAAGGATTTTTAGGGCAATGTTCTGGGATGTGTCCTCCCTTTTTGCAACATTGTATGCAATAAGCTTCAATTGGCTTCAGTTCTTGTCAGGCTCTGGACATTCATTTTTCCAATGATCATCTGTACCACAGTTATGACAATTTTCCATTCTTGGCTTAATCATGGGTCTTACCACAGGAGGTCTAACACCTTGATTAGCCATATAATACATTGGTGCAAACTCTGGTGGAGCATGTCATAGGTTCTTCCATTGGTGTGTAACAGGCACTAGTGCTTGTTCATCTATGACTCCCTCTGGGTGCATGTACTTTACAGGCACTGCATTATGTCCTAGATATGGAGGTTGTTGACCCAACACGGGTTGAGGTCTTTCCATACCCATCGGTGGTCCTTGAGCTGGTGCCATGTTAGGCTGATATTTGTACATGGGTTGTCCTTGTGGCCTCATGGGCACGTACTGAACATTCCCATCATACTTTGGCCAGAAATAGCACTTGTTGATCTCATGGTTGGTCCCTTTACCCTTGATTGCACACCATTTCTGCGGTCTAATTGGTTGTCCCTTTACTAGTCGTTCTTCTGTAGGTATCTCTAGGCTTGGGCATCTAGCAATGTATTGTTTCATTCGAGTGTCCAATCCCTAGCAGACTCACCATGTTTCTGTTTAAAGTTGTAGATTTGAGCTACCATATTATGTTTGATCCCCGTTTTGGAACAAGCAGCTACAAATCCTTGAGCTAATGTGCTTAAGTCCATTATTGACCTTGGTGGAATGTTCTGGAACCATGTCAATGCTTTTCCTTCTAATGCCATTCCAAACCCCTCGAATTGAGTATGAAAATTGAATACCCGTTCTGCTCTTAGCACTTGCTTAAAGCTTGCTAAGTGGTCATATGGATCCCCTGATCCACTGTGTTTTCTGACCCATTTCTGGAAATCAGTTGGTCTGACACATCTATTTGGCTCAACTCTTGGTCTCCTGGAAGTTGGTCCCGTTTTGAGTCCTTCAAACTAGTCTGTTGGAAATAGCGACTCATGTAGCCTTGGACTGGTATCCCTTGACTGGCTTGAGTGTCACCTGGTTTTTTGAATGATGAGGTGGTTTTTGGTTTCTTCACATTACTCTCAGATGATCTCTCACAGTGTCCATCTCTTGGAGTTGTTTCTGGTCCTTTTTCCAATATCCAATCCCTTATCGAATACCCTTGGTATTTGGTTTGTTCTACCTCCTCAAGAGTCATCATAACAAAGTTGTTGTTATAACAATCCTTAAACAGGTAGGTTGGTAGGCCTGTTGATCCCTTATCCTTGATCTTGAAGATATAGATGATCTTCATGGCCGTTAGTTGTTCTGATTTGGCATGCGAAGTCCACAAGAGATCTTTGACATTTCTATCCTCCCAACATAGACTCCGATCCTAGGTTTATCCGTACTAAGCCGTTTCAAAGGCTTCAAATCTACTTGATTGTATCCCTCAAATATTAAAGTTGGTGGTCCTTCTTTTGCGGCCATACCTGGAATTATGGTATTTACCTCTAAACCCCATTTGTCTATCACATCAGGGTCTTCGACTTGTAAATACTGAGTTTTGTTTTGATCCATGTACATTTTTCCTTGTTTTTTTGTCCTAATCTCTTCTTCAAATCAATACCATGTTCATCAATGCGAATGGTATACTCTTTGTTAGGATCCAGGTAAACCTAAGCTCCATGGGGAATAGTCTTATAAAAAGAGAGTATATGCTTATAACGCATTTTCGATTGTCATTCCAGTTTCCGAGTGAGTCGAATAGGAAGACATTTCAAACGTTGAATCAGAAAAAGTGTTTTAGACTTCTTCAGCGATAGTGTGCAAGGAATTGCCTTGATTCACGCTTTCTTCAGTGGATACTCTACTAGAGTTTTCTCCAAGTATACCTTGATTTCCTAGTACACGACTAGATCTAAGGTTCTTATAGACTTATGAAGCCCTGGATAGAGTACTTACCTTTGGATTGACTTGTTGTCAATTTCTTCCACTTGACTGGATTGCACTTTTTGTCAAGCTACCGATTCCTCGTCTGCAACCTGATTCCTGTACAAATTTGATCAAGTTAGCTATTCTTATATAAAGACAGTATATTTTTTGCTAGCTTTTGTGATTGGTCTATGTGTATCATTGCAAATTGAGTTAATTTAGTCAACTGTTGTAATTTTCAAACTCGAATCAAAGGATTAATCTGCAAACTAAAAACTGAGTGAACATGTACCAATTTGGATCCGATTGAATCCAAATTTCTCGGTGGCTTTGTATTATGCTAATCTATCACTGTACAAGTTCAAAAGTAAAAAATGATGGCTCTGTGTAGCAGTAGTAAATAATCATGATTACTTTTGTTAGTTTTTTCCACTTTTTGGCTTGATTTGCCAAGTGTACAACTTGTTTAGGTCCTTGGACAAGTTTCAACAAGTTTGGACAAAATCTGTTCAAGTTTATCAACTGTTTCGTGTCCGTAGACTCTAATTTCAAGAATCTGCTTAAGTCTCACTTTTGTGATCCAAATTTCACCAAAATTGATTTTTGTGGTCTACTTGATATGCTTGACCTTGTGGTATGCTAAAATATGCAAGATTACCAAATTTTGAAGCAGATGTAAATAATCTCGATTATTTATTCTGGCTATTTTTTGCAAGTTTTTGTCCCCATCTTGACACAGGTCTGTTAAGCACTTCAACTTAAAGTCTCTAGCCAAGTTTCATCAAGTTTGGACTAATTTTGGTCAAATGGTCATCAGTTTTCTGTTCGCAGACTAACTTTGCAATTTTGATCACAATTTTCAATCCAAAGATCCAAATCTCGCCAAATTTGGTTTGTGGGCTTATTGCAACATGGCAAAACTAGTGGTATGCTAACTTAGTCAAAAAAGTTGAAAAATGGGGCAGATAAATAATCATGATTAATTACTATTGCCAATTTTTTGCATCTTTTTGGTCAACTGAGCATGTACACATGTCTATCACATCAATACAAGCCTATGAATCAATTTTCATCAAGTTTGGACTATTTTTTCTCCAATTTACACTCAAGTTTCAAAAAGTCAGTATAAACTTTAGTTTTTACCCAGTGTTTTACCAGTTTGGTGATCCAAATCCAATGTGCCTTTACAAAAGTTGTTTGTACACATGCAATCAGTCACGTATCAACCTTGGTCAACTCTGAGCTAAAAGTAAATAATCGTGATTATTTACTTTATGCCCAAAATGAACAATTTTTTGCACTTTTTTCATGGACAGTCTTTTCATGAGCTATTTTAAGCCTATGAATCAAGTCAAAACTTAATTTGGCCTAAAATGTCAAGGAAAAGTAAATAATCTAAGTTTTTGCAAACTCTTGAAATATTAACCTCAATGCGTCCTTGAACTTACCCACTGGTTCATACAACTTTTAAGCATACTCTCCAGTCGGATTGAGTGATTTGAAGTCTTTTTGTGCTATTTCTAGCCGTAGACCTGAAATTCTGCAACTTCAAATAACAACTCACAATGATTCTTTCAAAGAGAGAAATGTTCTTAAATCCACCCCGGATCCTACTTACCCTACTCTTAGGTTTTCATGCAATGAGGTTGTGGAAAGTGTCCACAAACACTCGTTTTCTTGTTTTTTATGGTTTTCTGAGAGCGTTGATCTTAAGACTTGTCTTGTACATCAACCATTCTCAAAATCCTAATATAATTCTACAATTCTACAATCCTAAAGGCACTCGACAAGTACGATTACTTCCAAGCTATTGCTACACAGCACAAAACACCAATCTTAAGCTATGCGGTTTCTAAACGAAAGTTTTACTCTAGGAGATCCTAGAGGAAGTTAAAGGATAACTTCACAAGCCCACGAGAAAGATATGAGTTTAGAAAAAAGAGGGAGAATAAGTACTCAGAGATAGAAATGTGCAATCTATTATCCAAAAACTAGAAGGTTTTAACAAAAATTATCTTTTATAACTTATCCAAGGTTTAAAAATGTCAAACTGGTTTAAATTTGGGGTAGGATTGGACTTAAGATCATATTTCGGTAGTACTTACTTACAAACTCAAAGCTCATATCCGCAACTACTAACTTTACAACTCCATAAAAATAATTAAAAGTACAAGATATGGATACAAGTAAAACATGAGATGAAATTACAACATTTGATCTCAAAAGAAAGTAGCTTTGTTGGCCTAGTGCTAGTAGTCCCTTTCATCCATAGATCGAAATATATGTCCTAGACTAACCTCATCAATATCTAGCATAAGTGTATCAAAGAATGTCATGTTTTGTATCTCTAGGAATAAAATCTCTTCTACCTCTATCCACACAAACTTTGATGACACTTGTTATATCTCACTAGAGCACTTCAACTCTACCTTTGTCTCTATAGAGTCTATTCATAGGTCTTGCAAAACTAAGATCTCTATCTCTTGAGCATGGAGGAGCTCACTAGATAAGGAGAAATATCTCATCTCTTGCTTATCACATATCAAAAAAAAAATCAAGACTATGCGGTCTCGTATCTCAGATGCATGCATAAGATATACCTAGCCTCTTCTGGCTTCCTTGGAAATCACTAGTGATCGACAATGCATCTGGAATGACTCTTCTTTAAGTGGTACCACAATTCACTATTGTCTCATGTAGAGTCTCGTCTCTAAATTGAAAAAAATATCAATGAAAATCTCAGCAAGAAACCATGTTAAAATGGAAACAAAGTGGGAGATCACTCAACCAATACATGAATCTCATGCTCACATATGTAGAATGTAGCTCCACCAAAGAAATTTACTATACTAGTATCCAAGAATCAATGTATTACAATGAAGTAACCTCTCCTATACCAAGAAAAATCTGTGTGTAGTCAATCCAAGGATAAAAAATTCTCAAAATATGATAAAATGCATAACCATATACATAAGTAGAGAGCAAACATGATTCTCAATACACACCCCACAAAACTACATGCACAACTTGACAACTACAAGTATACTATACCTATAACTTGTAGAGCCTATGATCACTACATGCTATAGGTTGTAGCCACTATGAGCATACAAAAATATCAATCCTATGAGAGTGTATACGAGGACACTAATTTCATTTCTGAATAGACAAAACCTATCAAAGTGAGAGTCAAACTCAATCACAGTTGAAGTGGGAGTAAATCTCGACCACTAAAGCACCAAAGAAACTCCAAATACGTGTAAATTATGGCAATAGATTTCCCCATATAATCTAAGCAAAATCTCACAAAATATCACCCAAACCAGCATGTACAAAACCTGTGAATCCAACTAGGCTATGTGATTGAACAAAGACCACATCTCTCATTCACAAATTCCAGACATCAACTAGGCTATGTGATTGAACACATACCAAATCTCTCATCTACAAATGCCATACAACAAGCCTAAAAACATGACAAAAAATGTCTCCAAAACCATGAAGAGAAGCAAGACAATTTGCCAATAATAAAAAAATACATAGTCTGTAAACAAAGCCACAGCGTCTCAAGAAGAAAAATTCACATATGGAATACATAAGCTACCAAAATCATGGCAATCTAGCTCACTCCCTAATGAGAAATTGTATGGACAGTTGTACCTATCCAAAATCCCTATATACTTTTGAATCTACCACTTACAAGCTATAGCTAGCTTAGTCTATACCCACATGTGCATACGTAGAAAAATCACGCACAAAAATGCTAGAAATACTCTCTGGGAATTCACATAGTCATACATGAGCACTATAACTTGTGTTGTATCTGTGAGTATAATCATGTGAGAAAAAATTAGAAGAATTCACATGCTATCTTGACTTGAAAGTGATTATCAATTAGGACTGCAATGTAATCCCCTCATGCTATCAATGCCAAATATCTGCCTCTAGTCAATGAACTCAAGAATTTATCTCTCAACAGATTCTAAGAAATGATATGCGTCTAATATGCTCCTATCAGAATTGACAAGAATCATCTAAGCTTACTAGCACTGGATGGATATGGCCATTGAACAATGTCTCGAACTTTAGTAGGGTCTAGTGAGATGCCTTCTCGGGAGATATTAAACCCTAAGTATTTGATCTTGGGAGAGAAGAATGAGCACTTACTCATCTTAGCATATAGCTTGTGTTGCAGAAGAAGATCTAGCATCTTTTTGAGGTGGTCTTTGTGTTATTTCTCAATCTTTGACTAGATTAGGATATCATCAAATAAAAAAAGGACAAAATCATCTAGATAGAGTCTAAAAATATCCTACATCGTGTGAGGTCCCCGTCTCGTCACCCATTTCACTTGGCAATGGGAGGGTACCTCGCATATTACTAGGCCCTAATTATTAAAAAAAGTAGTCAAAAAGTATTGATTCCAATGGATAGGCTTTTGTCACAAGGTAACTCAAGCCTAAGCCAATAGATAGGTTTCCTAGTCCTATCTCCCATGGGAAGCATGATCTCTTACAAATATTTAAACGTTCCTAGATGTCAGCATCCAAAAGAGAGAAACTCAAATGCCTTTTTCCCATAGCTTTCAAAGGCATGAGTCATTTGAGACTTCTCGACTCTTGGCGCAATGAGGCTCTAGTTTTTCTTTTTCTAAGCAAATAGGAAGCAGAGAGTTTCTCGACTAATCAACAACACCCATCCATTGACATGGAAACCCACTTTCAACCCCCACACTCAACCTTTAATCTTGTTTCCTAATTACTACCACATGGTTGTTCATAACCCATAGTTCTTTAGTAGACTTCCCAACACATGTTCATTTAAGTAACCCTTCAAATAGTAAAAATCGCACCAAGTCAAATTTTGTGGGAAAAAGTCAACAAACAACACTACTTCATAATTATTCCAATACTCCGGAATGATAGAAACTTCTTCTGGCGGATGTTTACTCCACCCATTGTCATTGTATGCCCATACAACCAATAAGTACTACTACACCTCCTGGACTAACCGTCTGAGTGAGTCGCATCATATGTCCATAGAAATGAACTAAGTTGCTTCATAGAAATGGGTCAACATTGTACATAGAAATGCACAACTCCTGCGTAGAAACACGAGCTATCTCCCTATGTTAAAGAGAGATTTTAGACTAAATCTATATTGAAATTAAATGAAGTAAGTTTGAGAGAGTCTTTCCTAAGAAAACATTCTTTCCTACTTCAGATAGGATATCATCAAACAATTCCTAATAATTCAAACTTAAGAAAGTAACAATTCCTACCTTCTCATGAGCGAAGTCCTTAGCTGCCCAACATGTCTGGCTGATCGTATTCTTTGACTTTGAGAGATTATTGGCACTTCTTCATTCATAGAGTCCTTTTCTTTTCCTTTTCTATCACTCGTTCTAGCCTCGTGATCATGTGAACCACCAAAACGAGCTCTCTTGGGTGCCATTCTCACTAGTAATTACTTAATAAACATGAGAAATTGTAAATTAATTGTGTAAAGAAACCAATGGAAGTAAGGTGAGTGAATGAAAATGTTTTAATACCAATAAGATATGGTCATGTCACGCGTTACTCAAAACATATAATGTGCTTAATATTGTCATAGACTTATGTTAAATGTTTACTATTACTCATACACTAATATCACTTCCCCATATTCATAGACGACCATGATGTACCTTCACCAAGCTTGATGTACACACAAGTCTAGGTTATGAATTACACTATCATTGTATACAAATAGTTGATTTATTTACTTTTAAAATTCCTTTCGTCAATTTTCAATAGGAAATGAATAAGACGCATGTGTATACCAAGACAAAGGAGTGCATATATAGCAGCACAACCTTGATCGCATAAGTAAAACTCTTTCTTTGAATTGATACCATCTTGCTTGCATATTATGCATTTGTGCAATACTCACATGATTAGTTTCATAGATTTACTTGTAAGAACAATCCATCATTTTAGTTGAACAAAATTATGAACGAGATTAGCTTAATTTCTACAAGAATATATATTACACTGATGAACAATTTGAGCGTATATTCAACACAAATGATTATGTAACCAAGAAATGAGGTCATTATCATTAATCCATAGAATATATGTAGAGAATTTACCAAAGAATAGATGTAATCATTGCCGATTCCTAGCTGAGTATAAGTAAATAAGAGTATAGCATTGATAGTATTGTAACAATTGGAAAGGGTTCCAAATGAATGAGAGAAGAGAAGAGAGTGAAGATAGCTTGATTCAGCATAATAAAATAATAAATTAAATTGCCTCATTACCCTTTGGAGTTATTGATCCTTCAAAGCTTTGATGGAAACACCATATTAGAGAGTTTGAGAATTATAGCTACTTTGGGAGTTACCAATGTCTAGAAGGTTTGGCCATATGGAAAAATCTCAGACTGCTTTTTAAGACCAAATCCTTCCCCAAGATAGTACTTAAAATTACCTTCCAAGAGATGTTGTCAAAACTTTGGCTAAGATTTGACCATGTGGTCAAATCTTAAGCTCTTGTTAAAAGTGGAAATTGAAAAAATACCAAATTCACTCACTAATATGGTGTTTGGAGTAATCACCAAGGTTATTAACCACAAAAGTAGATCTTCCTTCTCCCAAGTGTGTGTCCAAAATGTGTTAGAGAAGGTCCCTTTTATAGAGTCTAGCAAGTTGGGGCACAGGCATTGTCTGCATTGGATCATATGCAAGGGGCATACAACACATTCAAATAAGGAGTTTTCCTTCGCCCAACATTCTCTCTCTCTCTCTCTCTCTCTCTCTCTCTCTCTCTCTCTCCCCTTATCTCTTCTATGCGGGAAAGGTGAAACTAGGCATGATATTATTGACATCTCTCTATGCCAATATGGTAATAGGAAGGGCTAAGAGACAACAATAAGGGCTAGCCACCATCTATTTTCACCTCTTTTGACATGGTTAAGCGTCATCTATTTGTCATCCATCAGTGATTGCTTTCAAGATTGAACAAATCTATTCAGTCATGGACAACCAATTGATTTTAATGGACAAGCAACATCTTGCCAAATTACTAATATTTTGGGTGTTATTTTAGCACTAGACACCTTGAGTGTGAAGATCAAGTTGAGTTTTTGAAAGTATCAAATTTGTAAATGCATCTCTCTACCAAGGTGTATAGATGAAGCAAGCAATTCAAACAGCATGGCTGCTCACAAAACTCTCCTAGATTATTGATTTTTGGGTCTAGCCACGATCCCATTGTGTATACTATTCCTACTTGAGTGGATCTTTTATTTTTATCTATAGCACTAAGAGTGTCTGTACGAGTACAGTTTTGGGATACAACCCAGCTTGTGATTAATAAATCACTTATTGAGTGTTCATGGTCAATTCTTAGAACCTTCACACTTGCACTTTCAAGGAAAGAAGTCCACAAGTTGCCAAGGGGTAGTGGACAATTTCAATTGCCAACATTGACTCCATTGCTATTGGCTACTCATTGAGCAGTTTTCCTGCAATGTTTAACCAAAGGGTTTGATAATGTCCATTTTAACCAAGGGGTTTGGATTGCAACGGCAACACCCAGGGTTATATGTGCCATACTACTTGAATTTCACTGATTTTCAATTAGTGTTCCTAGGCCTTTGCAGGGGGGATTTTGGGCAGGATAAGTGAACACTATGTTCAACCTCCAGGTACGCATCTGATTTTTGTTAGCTTTTCCAAGTAAGATACATAAATTTTTACGTTTTCATCCATTTTTTCTCTTCAACGTGATGACCTTGGCTCTTACATGACAAGGTCATGTAAGAGCCAAGAAATTTGGGTTGTAGTGTCCAAAATAATCTTCTGCATTTTGCAATTATGGACCCACTTGTAGGGTTTGATTTGGCACATGTTGTCATATGGGATACAATATGGTCTAGGAACTCAAGGAGTTTGGTTTAGCCAGTGTGGACCAAGATTCATGAGGGTCCCTCTTACACACATCACATCGTGTTTTGCAGTTACCTCCACACAGTAGTACATCTTGTACTTAAAGGATGTTCTTTTTCTCAACATCCTTAGCTGAGACATATTCCACATGTGGAGAATATGAGTCTCTGGGACTGAAATTGGAGCTGCTACTTCAATTATGTGTCGCAACAATGTCCCTAGGTGCTAGCCGAATCCATTTTATAAACCATTTTTAGCACAACGTGTCAGGAATAGTTTCAGTGACCATAAATTATCGTATACGTAGACTGACTTGTTAAGGTACAAGTGCTACAAAAAACCATTAACTGATGGTTGTTAGCAAGGCTATGAGTTGTTAATGAAAAGGTTTCACTGTTTGTCCCTAGAAGTGATTAATGTTTCACCTTCTATTATGGTTCAGACATTTCAGCAAGGCTCACAAATAGTTGCAGTAGAACGTATTTAATTTCTGTTCAGAACTATTTACCCTCGTCTTCATTTGTGCTATAAGCACCACATTGGCCATAAGTATTGGCATGGATGGTCATGCATATACAAGTTTGGATTTGGTTTTTGCTAAGTGCATGTAGGTGTTATGGGTCCTAGTGTTTAACAAAGGCTAATTTGGAGTGGCATGCATATTCATCACCTTAGTGCTATGCAACATTTTGCATTCTATGTGTGGTATCTTTATGAGATTATGTTTGGATCTACCAATCACCAATAGAGGTCATGGATTTGTTTGGGTGCTTGTGGATCTTTCAAGTTCACCAAGATGGTTATGCAAGTCATTGTTAACTCCTCAACAATATCATACAACATTGTGATCCCTCTTTACCAGTCATTGGAAAGACTGTCTCTAAACTGTGGGGAATTTCAGAGACATCACTATTGTTAGTATCCAAGGGGATAGGCAGATTACAAAGTGTAATCTTGTGCTAAAGGATATGAAAAGTGTGTACGTTAACACCAAGAAATCCAATTAGTATGCATTTATTGCTCTAGTTAGAATATGCTTACTATAAGGTAAAACAAGTTTGTGACTAGGTTTAGTCTCTTCAAGTATAATTCAGGTTCTCAACCTTGACCACTGGTTATGGTGAGGTTGTTTACTAATACAAGAAGATAACAAGTTAAGAACTTAAACTTGGCTAATGAATTACGTTAGCAAGTTACTTTCACAAAAAGTGAAAGAGGTACTCTTTCGGGTACATCTTAGTGTGATAACTTGTTTAGCATACTCAAGTGAGTTCTAAATGGAGTTTATACACTATATTGTGTATGAGACGGTTATACCAAGATGGTTACAAAGGGACAACAATGTGGAAAATCAGGATGTTATTCATGACTTCATTGAACCTCTTGCAGAACCATGTTCTAGTCAAATGCACAACTGGATCCATGAAGGATGCCATTGTAAATCACCACTCTTGTTTTCGAGGACAAAAACTCTTCTTCAAGGGGTGAGTAATTTCATGCCAAGGGTATAAAGCCCTGTGTTCAAGGACCAGGCCCAAGGGGCCTACTGCTAGTGTGGATAGGGAATGAGGCCCAGGGGGCTATTTAAAAGGACGTTGGGAGGACGTAGTCCCTCCAGGGGCTTTACATCCTTTGGTTGGAGCAACTATTTTCTCGGTATCCAAAAGTTGATCAGGGTTATGAACATAAGGGTTTAGTAAACTAACATGGTAGACATCATGAATTTTAAGGCTAGAGGGTAGCCTTAACTTGTAAGCTTGACCACTTACTACTTTGAAAATCTCATAAGGCTCACAATATCTTGGGCTAAGCTTCTTGTATTTTCCCAAGGATAGGTTTCTTTTCTTGGGTTGGACTTGAAGGAATACCTTATCTCCTTCTTTAAAAGATTGATATGATCTCCTCTTATTTGCATGATGCTTTTGTCTATCCTAAGCAGCTTGAATATCCTTACGAATGGCTTTAGTCTAGGCTCTCATGTCTTTGAGCATTTGCTCTGAGGCCTCTACCTTAATAGTAGGATCTGAGAAATTTAATAGAGTTAAACATTCCTGACCATACCTTTGAATGGGGACATGCCTATGCTTCTATGGTTAGAGGAATTGTAGGCATATTCTATCAAAGGGAGATATTGAATCCACTTTCTTGGTTCTTGTGAATAATAAGCCCTAAGAATATCCTCAATCACTTGATTTAGTCTTTTAGTCTTACCATCTGTATGCGGGATGATGTGTTGTGCTAAAACTCCTTGAAAGAGAGAGGTCCAAAACTTTGAGGTAAATTTTGCATCCTTTTGACTGACAATTCTCTTTGGTAGACCATGGAGTCTAAATATCTCCTTACTGATATCACAAGCAGTGAAGGTAGTTTTTACGGGCATCAAGTGAGCTACCTTAGTGAGCATATCAAAAACCACAAATACTGAATCATAGCCCCCATCTGTCGGTAATATAGTGACAAAGTCCATACTAATACATTCCCATTTCATTTGGGTTGGAGTTGTCTCGGTAGTTTGATTCACCGATTGGCATGAGAGACATTACTTCACATAGTGAAGAACATCCCCCTTCATACCTGGCCAAAAGTAGCTTCTCCTAATTGCATTTAGGGTCTTTGTGTACCCAGGGTGTCCTGATGTTGGGCTATCGTGAGCCTCAAATAAGATTTATTTCTTCAGTGTTGGGTCCTTAGGTACATGAGGCGTTTGTTGATATTAAAGAAATACCTCCAAGAGTGTAATCCCTTGTTGTAATGTGTGTTTCTTTAGGAGTCTAGTCTGCAAGGATTACTGTTGATACTCTAGATCATATAAAGATTCTTCCTTAATCCTTTCCTAGATAGGGTTATTAGGTATAGAGATAACATTAAGGAAAGATTTTTTACTAAACCCATCCGCAACCACATTGTCCTTCCTAGGTCTATTCTTTATATCAAATTCCTATTCCTGAAGAAGGTCAATCCATCTCTTTTGACTCATGTTGAGGTTCGGCTGCGTAAAGATCCACTTCAAGATTTTATGATCAATGACTAACTGTAATTTACGACTGAGAAGATAATGTCTCCATAGCTTTAATGCATGGATGATTGATAAGAGTTCGAAGTCATGATTAGGGTAATTCTTCTTATGGTCCATGAGCTTTTGAGAAGTATAGGCTACGGGCCTACTTTCTTGAGTAAGGACTCTCCCTAACACTAGGACTGTGTACATAAGCCACTTTAATGTCTATAAGTAACTTTTTTGTAAATTTGTATTCTCACCAACCATAGAAAACCTCACCAAAATCTTTAAGGTATTTGTGCTCAAGGCATGCGGGGAGTTGAAAAGAAATATAGAGATTTTCAAGGGTCATCTTTTAGGTACAATCGAGCAAAACATGCTCAAAAGTTTTGATATCCCATAAATACCTTCAAAGCAAATTGAAACTTTAAAAAAGAATACTTGTACATGCATACAATAAGAATTTATGCATATATAGGAAAAATATTGTGAGGTCTTTTTAGCCCTCAAAAACATGTATGCTGTCAAGTTTTAAAGTCACTTTAGTGGCTTTTTACTATTTTTAGAACATCATTTTTCACTTTTCACTTTTTTGGGATAAATGATATATTAAAATGCTCCTCTATGTGAGAGGACCTCATTGATATCTTATCTTCGTGGTTTCATGAAAAATAGGTAGTCTTAAAGAAAATTTTATAGAATGAGGTGCCGGGCTCAAGCCACTTAAATGGCTCAAACACAAATCTAGTGCTAAGGAAAGTTTTTTGACATCAATTATAACTTTAAACTCTTTGTTGAAATCAGGAAGATTTATAATAGGGGTTGATTTTAGGTAACCTTTTAATTCTGCAAATCTAGCCTCTTGTTCTACTCTCCACTTGATCCTCATACCTTTTGTTAATAACTCTGTTAAAGATGTAGCAATAAGAGCATAATCCTTGACAAATATCCTATATCATCCTATAATCCCAAGAAATCCCCTTACTTTGGTGATGGAAGTAGGTTGAGGCCATTCCACCGTGTCCTTGATCTTATTGGGATTGAGTGAGATACCTTTGGAAGATATAATAGAGTCAAGATAGCTGACCTAGGGAGAATAAAAGATACATTTACTTTTCTTAGCATAAAGTTGACGTTGGCGTAAGAGCTTTAATACTTTACAAACATGATCTTCATGATCTATCTCATCTTTAGAATAGATCAATATATCATCAAAGAAAACCAAGACAAAATCATCTAGGTAAGGTCTGCAAATATCTTGCATCAATTGATTGAAACGTGCAGGAGCATTGGTAAGACCAAAAGACATTATTGTGAACTCATAATGTCCATACCTGGTATTGAATGTTGTCTTTAGGATGTCTAATTCTTTAATCCTTATTTGATAGTATCCACACCAAAGATCAATCCTAGTGAAGATCATAGCCCCATATAACTTACCCAATAGCTCATCAATCCTCAGAATGGGATACCTATTCTTAATGGTAACTTGATTAAGCCCATGGTAGTCTATGCAAAGTCTTAATCAACCATCCTACTTCTTTTGGAGAAGAACTGAAGCACCCAAAGAAGAAGTACCTGGTCCGATAAACCCTTGCTCAATAAGTTTCTTGAGTTTCTCCTTGAGTTCACTTGCCTCAGGGAGTTAGATGTTATACGGTCTCTTTGAAATGGGTTCACAACCAGGGATAGTCTCAATTTCATGATTAGTCTCTCTAGGTGGTGGAAGAGTTGTAAGGTCTCAAGCAACACATCAGAGTATTCTTTTAGACAATCAGGTTGAACTTTTTTTATGATTTGTCTACGTTTTTTGATCTTTAATGGCATAGATTTTTTGACCCTTTCGTAGTCCCTTCAAAATTCTACTAGCCTTACCTAAGTGATCCTTAGGTTTCCCATTCCTTCCTTGAGCTAGAACCTCATTCCCAAGGTCATCTATAAAGGTAAAGTTTCTTTGTGCATAATAAATGTAAGCTTAGTTTTGTTTCAACCAATCCATTCCCAATATCCCATCATAAACTCCTAGAGGTAAAGTGCAAAAATGTGTAGAAGTAGAGTATCCCCCTAGTTCAAATTCTATGTGTCCTGATGTGTGGTGAGTTAGGACTTCATTCCCATTTTCTAGCTCCACAACTAGTCTTTTAGTAGGATATTGGTTTAGTTTCAATTTTCTCATGCATTTAGGAGAGAGAAATGAGTGTGTGCTTCTACAATCAATTAAAAATTCAACTCATTTACCTTGGGAAGATCACGTTGCTTGGATGACTACGCATTGTTGGCAAGAACTAGGGTTGTCAATGGTAGCATGAAACACTGATCTTTTATCCGCTTCATCTCTTATAGTTGGCTAACCAATTGTGGAATTTACTCTAGCAGGAGTTCCATGTCCATGGCCTCTATTTGCTCTTCCAAGTCCTCCATGAACATTTGGTTGAACTCTTCCATTTGTAGGTAAGGGAACTCTATTAGCACTAGAAGCATGAAATTTCTTTGGACAATGATTCCTATAATGTCCATACTTGTGGCATTCAAAACATTGCACATTTGGAAATTCCGTGGTTGTAGTTGCAGCTACTATAGGTCAATTGAATGGTAAGTGAATTTGGTCGGACTATTGTTCCAACCATTTGGTCTAGCTCTCTTTGTGTCTTCCTTGGTTGGTATTTTGAATTTCTGTGGCTAAAGGCTTCTCTCTTAGTAGAGCATCTTGTAAAGATGTTGGTCTAAGGACTTCAAGATGACGGTTTAATGGTTCAATGATCCCTTGACAAAACCGTGCTACTTGTTGTTCAAGGGACATCTTGGGAGAATATATTCTTAGGGTGAAAAACTTTGAGTAATACTCCTCAATTGTTAAAGATAGGTGTAGCAGAGAAAAAAAATCATTCATTTTGTTAGCTTTATGAGCTGGTGGAAGATAGCATCCCGCTACTGCAATTTTGATATCTTCCCAAGATTGAAAAGACCCCAAAACAATCCCTGCAATGCTGCTTCCACTAGCTCTTTGCATCTCCAGTGAGACGGAACATTGCAAGCATTGTTTGATTTTTAGGTTGAGTCCTTGCAGCTTTAAAATAATCTTCAATTGCCTCAATCCAAACCTCAGAATCATGTTCTATATTATCCCCTTCGCCCTTGAAGTTGGGAGGTTGGTCTTGCTTAAGGAGAAGCTTTTTCTCTTGAATGGTAGTGTACAAGGAGTGGATGGTACCTATGCAATAATAGACTTATCGATTTTCTAACTTAAGACTCATTACAATATTAAGTAATTTAACTTCATCAACTCAAGACAAAAACTTGAGACCCATTTATTTCACTTAACTCAAGGTGTCACAACTTACTTTATTTATTCAAGATATATACAAAAGTTGGTCTTTTTAAGAAGCTACACAAACCTCTCTCTTATCTATCATGATATATACAAGGCTTAGCTTTGCTAAAAACTAGATAATTATTAGAGCTAGATTCTTGGGAACATAGTGGTACAATCAATAGGTGTTTGTAGTTAAGTTTTTACAATCTACTATCTCATTTGAGTAGAATCTCTTGTACACATCCTTGAGAGGATCGTAAAATATAAGGCTATTATTTTGGGGAGAAATTTTAGGGACAGAAATGGGTTTGATCTTGTAAGTAGGGATCACTTTGACCACTTGATTGAAACCCGTTCATTTAAAGTCATCTCAATACTATCTTTAGAGATAACAACTTAGTAATCCCTAGTAGTACCAAGGAAGTAAATCTAGATAACTTGCAGCTCTTCTCCCCATCAAAGCTTCTTTAAATCATAGGAAATACATCCAAGCTTCCTTACATTGATGTAGAAGATTCCACCTTCAGAGTCGAAGCAAGATCCCATCCCCTTTGGATTCTTGTTGATGGAGGAGAGAAAGACTTAATCAGAATCTTTATCATGTTGAAATGAAAAGTAAAATTTTCATAGAAACAAGCCTCCAAATACATTATTTCAAATGTCTTGAACTTGCGGTATTTAGTGTCGGCATCTTCCTAGAACAACGATGTTAGTATGTTCTCAAACTTGAGCTTCCAATTTTTATTTTTATTTTTTTCTTTCAAATGTTCAAACAATATTTGGATTTTTAGTTTCCTAACCTAGTCTCCGATACCACGTGTGAGGTCCTCGTCCCATCACCAATTCCGCTTAGCAACCAGAGGGTACCTGACTGGTCACTAGGCCGTAATTGTTGAAAAATGATAGTCGAGATAGTATTGATTCCAATGGACACGCTTTCTTCACAATGTAACTTGAGCCTAAGCCATTAGATAGGTTTCCTAGTCCTGTCTCCCATTGGAAGCACAATCTCTTACAAATAATTAAACGTTCCTAAATCTCATCTTTCAAAAGAGAGAAACTCAATTGCCTTTTTTTCCATAGCTTTTAGAGGCACGAATCATTTGAGACTTCTCGACTCTTGGCGCAATGAGGCTCTAATTTTGCTTTTGCTAAACGAATAGGACGCGAATAGTTTCTCCACTAATTGAGACCATCCATCAATTGAAATGGCAACTTGAGCCAATCCTCACTTTCCACCCCCACACTTACACTTTAGTCTTGTTTCCTAATTACTACCACATGGTTATTCATAGCACACAGTTCTTTATTAGACTTTCCAACATAAGTTCATTTAAGCAGTTCTTCAAACAGTAAAAACCGGCACCAAGACAATCTTTCCTAAGAAAACTCAACATACAACACTACTTCATAATTATTCCAATACTCTGTAATCATAGAAACTTCTTCCAGTGGGGATGTTCACTCCACCCATTGTCATTGGTTGCCCCTACAACCAATAAGTACTACACCTCTTGGAGTAAACCTTTGGGTAAGTCACATCATATGTCCATAGTTGAAATGAACTAAGCTGCCTCATAAAAATAGCTCAGTGTTGTACACAAAAATGCACAGCTCTTGTGTAAAAGGCGATTTATCTCCCTGTTAGAGTAAATCAATATTGAAATAAAATGAAGTAAATTTGAGAGATTCTTTCCTTAGCAAACATTCTTTCCTACTTCAGACAACATATCATCAAACAATTCCTTCCTAATAAACTAAACTTAAGAAAATAACAAGTTCAAATGACATAGTCTCCAACTGGTAGTGGCCCAATATTTCTAGGGTAATTTTTCCTTCCTAATTACTTGTGATGCAAAAAACATTGAATAGCTGAAAAGTTTTCCTACCTTCTCATGAGTAATGTCATTGCTTCGCAAGATGATTGGCACTTTTTCATTCATAGAGGCCTTTCCTTTTCCTTTTACATCATTGATTCTAGCCTCATGATTGTGTGAACCACCAAAACAAGTTCTCTTGGGTGCTATTCTCACTACGTATTACTCAATTGACTTGAGAAATTTTAAGCTAATTGTGTAAAAAAACCAATGGAAGTAAGGTGAGTGAATGAAAATGTTTTAATACTAATAAGATATGGTCATGTCACACATTACTTAAAACATATAGTGTGCTTAATCTTGTCATAGACTTATGATAAATGTTTATTATTACTCATACACTAATATCACTTCCCCATATTCATAGACAACCATGATGTATCTTTACCAAGCTTGATGCATACACAAGTTTAGGTTATGAATTACACTATCATCCTTTAGAAATGGTTGATTAATTTGTTTTAAAATTCATTTCCTCAATTTTCAATGGAAAATGAATAAGATGAGTGTGTATACCAAGACAAAGGAGTGTATATAGAGCAGCACAACCTTGATCGCAAAAGTAAAACTCTTTCTTTCAATTGATACCATCTTGCATGCATATTATACATTTGTGCAATAATCACATGATAACTTTCATAGATTTACTTGTAAGCACAATCCATCATTTTAGTTGGACAAAATTATGAACAAGATTGGATTAATTTCTTCAAGCATCTATGCTACATTGATGAACAATTTGAGCATATAATCAACACAAATGATTATGTAATCAAGCAATGAGATCATTATCATTAATCCATAGTGTATATGTAGAGAATTTACCAAAGAATAGATGTAATCATTGCCGATTCCCAGCAATTGGAAAGGATTCCAATTGAATGAGAGAAGAGAGTGAAGATAGCTTGATTAAGCATAAGAAAACAATAAATTCAATTATCTAATTGTGCTTTGGAGTTATTGATCTCTTAAAGATTTGATGGAGTAATCACCAAGGTTTTTAGCCATAGCAGTAGAGATTCCTTCTCCCAAACGTGTGCTCAAAATGAGTGAGAGAAGGTCCCTTTTATAGAGTCTAGCAAGTTGGGCCCTCCTTAAGATGGACCCTTGATTTCCAAGAAATCCCCTAGCTTCATAGGGCACCCCCTCTTGCTATTACAAGGTGGAGGGGTGTCCTAACCTCGCTTGCTTGCCAAGAAAGGTCAAAAGTACCCATTCTCTATGCTTCCATGCCAATTTTTGGTGCTACACCTCATGTAGCTACATGTTTTGAGTCAACCTTTCTAAAAGAGATGGGTCCATGGTTATGGGTCATTCTATTGGCATCTATGGACATGCATACACATACATACCTTAGAATTGTGGCTTAATTCCATTAGCATTAGGATAATGATCAATTGACTAGAGTGAGCTTAGCATATCAGAATTCAATTCTAAAAAAGGCTTTTAAAAGACAATCTTGAGGACTACGAGCTAAGGCATCAGATACACACACATGGTATATTTAGCAGTTTTTGGAGTAGACAACTATTTTGATAGAAATTCAAGATGGGGTAGATTTAGATGAGACGATCGTGTCTAGCTAGGTGAAAGCACCTCAAAACTTACTATTTTTTGACCAAAATGGTTTGATTTTTTAATTAAAAATTGCTAAAATTAGAAACTTTTTATTTATGACCAAAATGGTTTGATTTTTTTATTTAAAAAATTTACATGTAGACCCCCTCTACTAGGGTGGTGGAGACCTTACACATCAATCTATTCAATGATGTAGATGGTGCATTGGTCAGACTAAATGATATTACTATAAATCAAAATAGCCATATTGAGTGTTGAAGGATGTCTTTGGTATATCTAACTCCTTTGTTTGGATTTGATAGTAATTGGACCTTAGATCTATCTTTGAGAAGACCTCAAATCCATTTAGCATGTCCAACAATTCATCAATTTGTCATATAGGGTAGTTTTACTAAAGGGATCGTTGGTTTAGTCCTCTATAGTCAATGCACTATCAAAGAGTTCCATATTTCTTTATTCAGAAGAGTATTGATGCTTCCCAACTTGATGTCCTTGTTCTAATAAAACTTAGTTCTAAAAGTTGAGAAAGCTGCTCCTTTAATTTGATGGCCTCTAGTACTGCCATTTTATAAGGTCTCTTTGATATAGGTTCACTTCCAGGGAGAATCTCTATCTCATGGTCAATTTCTCGATTATAAGGAAGAGTAGTGATGTGTTCAAGAAGAATGTCCAAATACTCATGAAGCCATGAGGTTTTTGTATAGCTTGAGTTTCAATCAACATCATTCAACTTGAGTATATATATATGTTTTTCAACTCTCATATCCTTAGGTAAATGGTTTGCATTAACTAATTGAATCCATGGAATCCCATTCTTCTCCAGCACTTTGTCTTGCTGTGCCTAATTATCTCTAAAAGGTCAAACTATGTAGGCCACATAAGTATGGAGCTT
The DNA here is from genome assembly GCF_014529385.1 of Adiantum capillus-veneris. Taxonomy (NCBI): domain Eukaryota; kingdom Viridiplantae; phylum Streptophyta; class Polypodiopsida; order Polypodiales; family Pteridaceae; genus Adiantum; species Adiantum capillus-veneris. The sequence goes on along the minus strand of NC_140942.1, from coordinate 78,495,388 downwards.
GATTTACCCCTTGTAAATTTTTGAATGAAAAATGCACATTGTAAGGCCCTCATAATGAGAAGAAGGCATTGTGCGTGAAGAAAAAACACTCGCCGGGAACTAAAATTTTCACGGCCAATCTCGAGCAAAGCTCAATATTGGCTTCACAGGAATATTATGGCCGGACAACGATCGAAAAGTGGTCAGAAAACAACCGGACAACAATCAAAAAGTGGTCATTTGGCCGGTTAGCTAGTGGCCGGTGGCCGAAAGTCAATGGCCGGTGGCCGATTTCAAAGGCGGACTTGTTTTTTGAAGGGCAACCACACATGGGTAGATTGGAGGGTCCAATTTGGACTTGGGTGTCAACACAAGGGTGGCTACACATGGTTGCCTCTAATGAGAGAGGGAAGACCTTTTGGACTATAAAACCAGGCCTCCTCTACACACAAAACGGATTGTGAAGCATTGTGGTGGTGTGTGAAGTTGATGCAACAAGGTGGGTGTGAGGTGGTGAGAGGAAGCAAGGCAGGAGCTCTATTAAGGGTATAATCCCTTTGTAACCTACTTCTTGGTTGAAGTACTAAAGCCATTCAGTGGCTGGTTTCTCGTGGATGTATCCCACATTGGGTGAACCACGTATATCGTGTGTGCTCTCTCTCTCTTTCTACTCTATACTCTCTCATGTGTGATAATTTGTCTCTCTCCATTAAGTAAACTACTCATTCATCTACTTAGCTACATCCTATTTCCTAACAACTGGTATAAGAGCAAGGTTTGCTAGTAGCTAAAGTATCTCAAGGAAAGTATTCCTTGAATTGAGTGGGAGTAATGGTGGAGGAAGGGAAGCTCAAGATGAAGAATTTCAATGGCAAAAACTACCAACATTTGAAGATGCAGATCGAAGACTATCTCTACCAGAAGGACCTCTATTTGCCACTAGGCGGTCTTGCAAAGAAGCCTGCAACAATAGCATATGAAGCATGGATTGTCCTTGACCAAAAGGCATTAGGAACAATACGACTAAGCTTGGCGTCAACGGTGGCCAATGTTTCGGAGATGAAGACCACGGAGGACTTGATGAAGTCACTTGACGGTCTCTACGAGAAACCATCGGCATCCAATAAGGTATTTCTCACAAAGTGCTTGTTCAATCTAAAGATGGTAGAGAATGGTTTAGTTGCAGAACACCTAAATGACTTTAAGACCAACATAAGTAAAGTTTGATTGATGAAAATAAATTTCGATGACGAAGTGCAAGCTCTCCTTATACTATCGTCTCTACCAGATAGTTGGGATAGCCTTGTGATCGTTGTAAGTAATTCTATCTCTCGCACAAATACTCTTAAGTTTGATGATGCTGTGGGTGTTCTCCTAAGCCAGGAATGCAAAGGAGAAGCACAGGAGAATCATCAAGTGCTCCACTGTCAGCGGAAACAAGAGGAAGGCCTAAGGAGAGGTTCAAAAATCAAAAGGGTCGTGATCGCTCGAGGTGGAGCAAGTCGCGCACAAAGTCAGTTCTTCAATACTGGAACTACAGCAAGAAGAGCCACGTCAAGAAGGATTGTTGGTCCAAGAGGAAGAAGGAGTTAGAGCTCAAGACAACAAGCCAACATCGGAGGCCAATGTGGCAGGTAGAGTAGAGCAAGATGCTCTAATTCTCTCATTAGACAATGTGTCTAATTCTTGGATAGTAGATTCTGGTGCTTCATTCCATGTGGCACCACACAAGCAACATTTCCAAGATTACACCAAAGGTAATTTTGGGTATGTATACTTGGGAGATATGAAGCTTGTGAAATTGTCAACAAAGGTACAATTTGTGTCAAAAATGCTAACAAAAATGAATAAAATCTTAAAGATGTTAGACATGTTCCTTCTCTTTGCAAGAATTTGATCTCTACAAGACAATTAGATGAAGAAGGTCACAACATTGCATTCGAAAACAAACGGTGGAAGATCTCAAAGGGATCTTTGGTGATTGCCAAAGAAGAAAAGGTTGGTACACTTTACTTATGTACTATCAGCTCACAATCTTTAGCTTGTGCAACAACTATAGAAGTGGACAGTGTGGTGTGGCACTATCGGCTTGGGCATATGAGTTCCAAAGCAATGCAAATCCTTCAAACAAAGAATCTTCTACGAGGTTTGAAAGAAGTGGACTTAGAGCTCTGTGAAGATTGTGTTTATGGTAAACAAAAGAGGGTAAAATTTTAAAAATTGGCAAATGAAAGAAAAAATAAAAAACTTGAGTTGGTTCATTCTGATGTTTGGGGTCATGCAAGTACACCATCACTTGGTGGCTCATTGTACTGTGTAACATTCATAGACGATGCGACTAGGAAAACATGGGTTTATGTAATGAAGAATAAATCCGATGTGTTTTCCATATTTCAAAGGTGGAAAGCCTTTGTGGAGAATGAAATAGGTACCAAGGTTAAATGCCTCAGATACGACAATGGAGGCGATTATTGCACCCAAGCTTTTGAAATCTTTTGTGCTAGCAATGGCATTTGGAGGCAAAAGAAAACCCCAAGAACACCTCAACCAAATGGGATTTTGGAAAGGATGAATAGGAAAATCACGGAGCAAGCATGAAGCATGCGGCTACATGTAGGCCTACTGCTTGAGCTTTGGGCGGAAGCAGTAAGTACGTCTGTGTACTTAATCATTCGGTCACCCTCAACGGCATTGGATGGGGGAGTTCTAGAGGAGGCATGGACAGGTAAACCGGTGAATTATTCATTTCTCAAAGTGTTTGGGTGCGAGAATTTCATGCACATAGATAGAAGCCTGAGGTCAAAGCTAGATGCAAAGTCCAAAAAGTGTTTCTTCATCATTTATGGAGAAGGTGACTTTGGGTATCGCCAATGGAATACTGAAGATGGTAAAATCTTTAAAAGTAGAAATGGAGGCAAGGGGTTGCTTATATAACAATCCAGATAAATTGCCCTACCCAAGACTTTGACAAATAGGTAAAATAAATACCTAAAAGCCAAACTAAATAATGGGATCACATTGGGCTATTCACTTGATATGCCAAAACTTTAACAGTGCCCACCTAGCCAGATATCATATTTTTAATATATCTATACTCTATTATTTTTTTGAGCTAGTGTATCTATACTGTATGTAAATCATGATTTTAGAGTAGCAAATATATTCTATGAGTTGTAATTCTTTTATGATATTTGTAAAGGCCCATGGGAGCCTAGCCATTGTCCATTTAGAAAGACCTAGGTATAAAAGATAATATCCTTAGCATGAAGGGGAAGCTTATTTTATTGGAGAACGAAAGGAGCTCACTATTATGTGCACTCAAGCAACCAAGAATATATAACTTGTAATTGATTTTTCTATTAGGTGAACCTATTTTGATTTCAAAACATATATTGTCTTCCTTGTCTTTTGTACTTTCATTTGAGAGTAAGAGTTGTTAGTTCTATTGAAGTTTGTCACAAAGTATTTCTTGGGTTTATCTTTGGATTTGAGTGCCTAAAACTCCTTTTATGAAATTTTGATTATAGGACAATGATATTAGACCTTATGATGACCTATTTGAATGCTTCTTTTAGAGTTTTTATGACCTGGTTTATGATGGATTGCAATTTTTGTACCTTGTAAGAATGCTATTGGATTGAATAGGCTTTTCCCTCAAGACGTGCTAGTATAGCTTCCCCAAAAGTTTGGTGGCTATCCAAATCCATTTAGTCAATGAAAACACGTGATAACTGAAAGCCATGAGATAGAGCATAGAGTCGAACTAGGGATTTAATATTTATGTAAGTACATACAATTTTGTGTGATCATAAAGAGTTATTAACATTTTAACATAATCACAATCTCGGGGGGGTGCACTTGGCTATATGTGTAAGGTACTACGTGAGTTCAAAATAAGGGGTATTTTTATTCCATTGCCTTACAATTTTCCACAAACAAAAGGAGTAAATGTATATAGAATATGTAGATTTATATTAGGGATATTTTTATTCAAAAAAATTAGAAACCCAATACATTACATTGGTCTTGTAAAGATTAGCTTCTGTTGGATCTAATTTACATGTCCTTCTCACTATGAGTGCAGCTTTGTGGGCTTTATATAATCGGTTCACATGATGGATTATCTTACTTATGCTTGAGGCTTAGTACCTCTGCAAAAACGTTTTCGAGGCTAAAGGGCATGTTTTCCATGGGGATATGAAACTAACAAAGAATCTTGGCATGTGGAAATTATAGACACGCTTCATCTCTTAATTGTGTGTGCGTGTGGTGTTTTTTCCAAAACAAAGACTTTCACACCAATCTTCAAACTTTGCAAGAAATGAGAATTAAGATATCAGCTCAAAGTAGTGCACATGGAATTAAAATCCTTATAGTTAAATATCTCCTTTAAATTCATAGAGAGAAATGCAATGGAAAGCCTCCCTAAGCTACTACTAGGGAGAATATGGTGCACTAAAGGTCTCCTTTAAAGTCAAAGAGAGAAATGTCATGACAAGCCTCACCCAATCTGCTACTTGGAAAATTATTGTTAATAAAATATTCATTAGTGCTTTAGATATTTTCATTTTAGTGTGCAACATTGTGCATCCGTATGACTTATAAATAAATAGAATAACCCCACCCATGTTCAAGTAAAATGTAGAACAAAGATTCTTTGATGATTATATGTGCATTTTTACTTTGAAGCTATGTTTCCCTCTTTCCATCACATGCAAAGAAATCAAAGTAACTTTCATAGCTTACTGACAATCACATAACCATGCCACACAGGACATATTTGCTCATCACATAGCTAAGAGTATCTTGAGATCGTGCTCCTTCTGGTTGGGAAAAGGGGTGAAGCTCAACTCATCAATGATAACATACAGGTACACGCTTGAGGGCAGTAGAGAATTCATCATAAAGGGGCATATTGCCAATGCTCAAAAGCTCTTTCTTTGCTTCTCAACATATTGCCATTGGTATAGAGCTCTTTCTCTTCTTTTTAGCATGATGCCAACGCTAATGAAGCTCTTTTTCTTCTTCTCATTCACATATGTAGGAAGCGAGTTCAAGTGCTTTATGAGTACCACCCAACATTAAAATGGCAATGGTCGAGTAACCCAAAATAGAGACTTACAAGACACGAATGAAAGGTTTGTTTCGTCTCTTCTTATTCTGAATTGACTATATGAGAGAGAGAGAGAGAGAGAGAGAGAGAGAGAGAGAGGGAGGTTCTTTCTTTCATTTTCTTTAGCATAGCAATCCTCTCTTCATTTTTGCAAGTTCTATATGTAAGCTAAGAAGTGCCTATTGAACTCTGGTTTGTTTTTCAAAAGGTGTGCCATCTTTTGCTTTGCCTCCTACACTTGAATCATATGAAGTAGAAGTAATCGATTTCTTTTATAATCATCATAACTTTTAGCATGTTTCTCTTTTCTATATTTTTCTTTTAGATATCATGTTGGTTATCCATGGCTACCAAGATTTGAATGAAGGTTTTTGCTTATGAGTCTATCGAGAAAAAGATTTTGGGTTATGTACGAGTTATGTGGCTGATTCCACATATAGTGTTGTTTGGAAGGAAATCACTCAAGATGGTCTTGTATATGGTACTTCACATTCTTTATTGAGTATGATGATGATAGTGAAGCTTTCACATTGAACTTGACACAAGAAGAGCGATGGGAAGTAGAGAAAGTCAAAGTTGTTGGTATTAAGAGAGGCTCAAGCACCATCACTGATGCAGTTCAAGATGAAAGAAATCCTAAAAAAAGGCAATTTCAAGATAAAAAGGATCATGTGGAAGCTAGAGACGACAACTTTGAATGCTACACCGTTTGATCTTGTTTATGGTCTTGATGCCATACTACCAATAGAATTTTATTTCCAACACTAAGGGTAGCTAAAGATCTTGAGTGGATCGGACATGAATTATCAGAAAGGCTTGAAGATTTAGAAAATCTTGATGAGCAAAGGCTAGAAGTTGTAGCTCACATCTATGCACAAAAATGGAAGAAAAAACAATTTTTTGATTCACATCGAGTCACAAAAATCTTCAAAAAAGGGGACCCAATTTTAGCTTATTCCCTTAAGCAACACATTCCCAAGTTCAAGAAAAAGGAAAATGGACCATTTATCATTGAAGATGTATGTCTAAGTGGAGCAGTTAAATTTTCCACTCTAGATGGTGAACCAATGGCTAATTGGATTAATGGATGCTTCTTAAAGAAGTACCATTTCCACTAACCAATGATTTGCTAGAGAAAATGCATGCAGCAAAGCAAAGAAAGATTAAACGACAACAGGTTATTGTGATGAAGCTCAAGAGGAAGCTCGACTTTGAGTACTCAAGAGGAAAACTGCTTTCAAAAGTCAACAACCACCTATTCCCATCAACACCTTGGAACCAGATAAAAGATTATGGGAATTACAGAATGATGCAGTGTCAGCGGATGATGAATGGCTGGATGGAATTGACCTTTTCATCAAGGTACAGCTAATAATCATAGCATGAAAGCATTAGTAGATACCGGAGCTCGAATGAATGCAGTCAGTTATTCCATTTACAAGAAAGCTACGACTCATTCTTTAGCATCGGGAATATCTGCTATCAAAGGATGTAACAAAAAACCAACACTAGCATTGGGAGTAGTCAATTTGAATGTGATAGTAGATGGATTTTCATGCCCACATCAATTTGTATGCATACCAGATGAACATATGAATGAAACAATGATTCTTGGAATCTCATGAATGCAGACATACAAGGCAGTACCAGATTGGGACACCAACCGACTAAAGCTATCACTTAAAGGAGGCCGACTCTTAGTTCCAATTGCACCAAGCAAAGAGGAGTGGAAAAGAAGTCACCCACAAAAGAAACAAGGGAGTAATCAATCTAATTCATCCTCAAGAAAAGAAAATTCTACAAAGTGGCATGCAAGGAGTCAGGAAAATTTGGGTACCAAAAGAACAAATTAAGGACAACCCGTCTCAAATTTGGGTGTCCAAAAACTCATCTACCATACTGAAGAAAGCTTCACATCTGACACCGTCGAGAAAAACATCTTTCAGAAGAGACACAGCACGAGATGGGTTTGGAAACCAAAGGAGAATTTATCTTCTCCACCAATTGTAAAGCAGATGAATAAGTGGAAGGTTATGTCTCAAAAACTCAACCACAACAGTTCACCAACGGAAAACCAAAATACCAAAGGAAAGTTAAAGCTCACCAATTGTCTCATCATTGATACCTACAGCTCAGGAAATCAGTGTGCCAAAGCATCCAGATGGTACAATCAGGCAAAGAGCACACAAATTACAAAATCTGCTAAAAATAGGAACAGGAAACCTTGACAACAGAAGCCCTTGAGTTAACTACTCAAGACCCAACTCTTACACCGCATACTGGTTTGAATTGCATTGACCTTCAAAGCACGATAGAGCCAACCACAGCTATGCATAGACACAAGTGTTTAACCCATGCACATAGTCGTCTCGGAGCACTCCATCTAGGAGGGGTGGAAGGAAACTTCAGTAATTAAGGGAAATGTTTGAAGAGGGAGGAAAAGTTGGATGTTAACATGTGGTTTTTTGCAAAATTACCTAATAATACCCTTAAAACTTATGAACAAGGGAATTTTAGTTGATAAAATCTTCTCGATGAACTCATAAATAGTGTATATACTATCAAAAAATACATTAAAAATAGCCTTTTTTTCTTATTTTCATCAATTTTCTTGATATTGGAGCTTAAAAATGGAGAAATCCACCAAAAATTTATTAAAACAGTGTTTTTCAATGGATTTTCTTAATTGTTGATTTTTCAATTTGCTTCTTTAGTGCATTTTATTATTTTCTTTTATTTTTTTAATATACAGTTCAAAAGTTAATACTAAAAAGAAAATGAGCTCTAATGGAGAAACTGAAGATATGTTGATGATCACAAGAACAAGACGGACAGACACAAAAAATTTCAATCAAAACGACAGACGAAAGTGGGAAGCCTAAAAGGCCTGTTTCTGCAAATTCTCGCAGAATGAGCTAACGGCGTTCGATTGAAGACATTTTTTAGTCTAACGTAGATTTCATGGCCTAGTAGGACTAACAGAGGAATTTGGGGAAAAATATTTTGGGAAGTCCGAGTATAGATATCCCAAAGTCACCTCATTTCCACTAGTCACTCTTGGAGAAGAGAGCTCTCTACCTTCTTCGCGCGCGATTTTCGGAGTCTACAGTCGCCCGTCTAACACAAGACATGAAGGGTAATTTCTAAACTCATCAAAGAAAGTTTCTATACAGCCGGGTACCACGTCTAGGACGAAGAAAAAACCCTAGAATCCCAGCTATGTACGGATTCCTACGACACAAAAGTGACCCTAGCGGCTTGTCAGCTCAGCCGAATTGGACAAGACTTGAACTGTAGCATGCCCCAAGATAGTAGAACACTTCCATATCATTAGATGACCATTTGGCAGAGTTGAAGATGCTACCAAAAGAAATTTATGATGTAGCCGTGAAGCCAGCCATAAAAGAAGTGAACAAAAGGTTAGGTCTTTGAGAATTCTATGATTAGGAGCCATATGGAGTAGATTTCCAACGAGCTTATGAATTGTTGTCCACAATCAAAGAGGATGGATCAGCTCAGATCACGGATCAACAAGGCCAAAAAGTCGAAGTGGTCATTAACAAGGACATAGCGGCTGAGGCATTAAAGCTGCCAATAGAGGGAATGCCAATTAGGGCCAGAGATAGCAAAACAATTGGTACATTCATCAAGGATACAGCTGATGCCACCTTCTTTGACCTAATTCTCAAGCAATTGGAGGATCCTTCCCGTCTTTATCACAACACTTCCATTTCCTCTCAAAAGAGACCGCCAAGGTACACTACTCTGAATCATGTCGTTGCAACTACTTTCACACAAGTGTTGAAGTCAACAACAAGTCAAACAATAATCACGCATAGTACATGCTTACAACACTCAAGAGCACAAAGAAGGAAGGAAAGATAACATATCTAGGAGCTCCAGAAGTTCTAACACAAATCTCATACCATGCCATTGGGATGGCAGATAACTTGCCGCCATCCCAAGATTAGAATACATGGATATTCTCAACTCAACCCTCTCCACGAACCACTTGATCAAAGAAGAAAAGAATATATAAATTAGATAAAGAATCAACAGAAAGCTCACCTAAAGCCCACAATAGTGAAAGCTCTGACAATAAAGAAAACAGGGCAAGGATAGAAGAAATGAAGAAGAAAGCAGTGGTAGCCCATCAAGAAGAACCTCAGCTGCCAAGCTGCAACAGAGAAACTAGAGTCATGGAGTCCGAGGGAGATCAAGGGTCCTAGGACCAAGAACCCTGAGAAGAAGGTTGAAGAAGATCCAAAGGATCTGCTTGAGCGAATGTATGCAGAAGCCAAAGCATTGAAGATACAAGAATCTCTAGAAGCTCAAAGGAAAGCAAGAGAAGATTCGGTTGTGCAACAAAGGCAAGGAGAAGCTGCACAACAAAGTGAACCACAACATGAACAAGGAGAGATGTCTACAAGGCCCACTTCACCCACTATTGAACAAGACGACCATGCTTGCCTAGTCCAATTCCTTCACCCACTGCCAAATCCAATGAAGTTGAGGAAACAAAAGGGAAAGAGAAACAAGAAAAATCAGTTGAAGCATCTTGAAAGCCTCAACAAGATTCAGCTGAACCATCTATCAAGCCACAAGCAGAATCCATTGCACCATCGAAAGAGCCGCAAGCTGCATCTGTTGGAACTTCTAAGTAGCCTCAGGTAGAATCTGAAGAATGAAAAATGATGGATGAAGTGATCATCTGAGTTGATGAATATGCAAATCAAATGCAGATAATGAAAAAAAAGATGCAAAAAGAAACTCTTAGTCGTAGTGCCAAAGCTCGAGAGTTGGAACAGGTAATTGATGCTCTCCAAGGCGATCTTGAAGATAGAATGAACACCAGTGAAAATCTTCAAGTCCAGATCAAAGAGCTAAAAAATGAATTAGAGAAACACCAAATTTTCAAGAAAAGGAAACAAAAAGAGATGGTGGATTTAACAGAGCTTCTTAAAAAGCTGTCAGATGCATGCAAAAACAAGGACCAACAAATGACTAAAGTAACCAAAAAACTTTTGAGCACTACTCATTTAGTACAAAAGCTCCAAGGGCAGTTAAATGTAGCAAATACCTCTTTCCAATACTCAGAACAAAGAATCAATGACCAAGTGGTAGTCCTAAAGCAAATCAAGGAAAACCCAGTTGTAGCTTCACTCAAGGGGACAGATGAAGTCTACAAGACTTTAGAAAAGAGAAACAAGGACCTAGAACATACCATCAGTTTCCTTTGCAGATATGAAAACACATCCAACAGAAGGGCCGACACGATATTCTGAATTCCAAGTACCAATCACCAAAGAGGAACATGTGCCAATGGTCTAGCTCTCCAAAGCTGACGAAGATGCACTTAAAGAAGAGATTGTCCATGAAGTGGAGGATGAATGGAAAGCGGCAATGGCTTGGGAGTTGAGAGTTCTTCAGTCAGTCAATGTAACATAGCTCACTCCAAACCAAATCAATCCTTAATGACATCAATAGTCATTTCCCTACCCTCTAACAAAGGTGAAGCTACTGCAAGTCAAAGAAAGATTGTACAAGGATATACAAGAAGAAGGGCCAGATGCTCTCCACCCCAAATGGAGAAAGAATTGGCTCAATAAAAAGTCAAGGTATCTCATTTTGTTTACAAGAGCACCTGTAGCAATACAAAAAGACCCTACATTCTGTCATGTACCAAGGGTAAGGACATGGCCAACACATGAAGCATTGAGGAAGAAGAGACCAACTTGGCTCAATTATCCTAGACTGCCACCTCTAGAGCTTCTTCAAGAGCCTCCTTGATCTCTCATGTGCAATGCTATATAAAATCTCTCAAATGGTGTTCACATGCATTCAAGTTTTTTATGAGCCTCAGCAAGCAGGAGCCCCCTAGATGTCTTTCTTAGAAGGTAACAAAGGCTTGTGCTACAATTTGAGTGGGAAGAAGTCCTCTACGGCTTCTATGCCAGATGTATGTTTTTTCCATCAAGCAATATGTTGGCAATTGAAGAGGATTTTTACACAAGATTCTTCACATGGTGCACAAAGATATTCAAGCCAGTGATTATCATCTGACAACAAGGTTTGTTGGCTATTCTGCCATAGAACTTAAAAATAAAGTCACTATTCAGTTTCTGCAAGTTCCTAAGAAAGAACGACGCATCAGATATTACAAATCACTACAAGCACTTAAATACCACCTCACCAGTCATCAGTCCAAAGACTATTTCAATCCATGAAACTGTGTCAAGGGACGACAAAGTCGAGGAGGGGGAACATGTTAGTAGCAAGCTAACCCATGTAGCATTTTTCAAGATCTTTATTGTAAAAACACCTATTCTTTTGATAAATTGGGAATATTGTAACTTCTATTTTCCAAGTGGATATTGTAATCGATGAGCCGGGGCTATAAGCTTTCAAATTGTATCAATTTATCCCTAGCTAGTACTCCCATATTATTAGTTTTTTATCAAATAAACCTTGGCTAAGGTATAAAAGCCAATTTTTGTAAGTTATTGTTAAGTTTTGGATAAGAAATACACAGCGTGAGCTAACGATGCTCACTTCTCTCCTTCTCATGCTTCCTACTCTCTTATCGATTGTCACATTTGAGTGTCATCTGTTGCGTTGCAACCACAGGTAAGAGCTCTACGCATTGACCTAAACATATCATGGTAAATTGTAGCTTTTGCATCGCCAACCTGTAGCCTAATTTCATCATAAGTACAAATTTAAGCTAGGAAATCACAAAGTAATCATAGGCGGGGTATTGGAGCATCATTGCTAAGCATTTAGATGTATCGTGGATCAAAAACGACTAGGTCAAAAACTCATTGTTGTTAATAATCGCGTTTTTTACACTTATCAAAAGTGATGTTTGAAACTATAAGCATGTGTGCTTAGGTCTTATATACTTGTCCTATAAGTTTGGTAACATTTGATTGTCATTTGATGCTGTAACGATCATGTTTTGGTGCCGATTAGTGACTAGATTTTGATGACTTAGGTCATTTGAGTGTAGCTTGATTTTTCAATTTTCTTTTTTAGTGCATTTTATTATTTTCTTTGATTTTTTAATAAACTGTTCAAAAGTTAATACTAAATAGAAAATGAGCTTTGATGGAGAAACTAAAGATATGTTGATGATCACAAGAACAAGACGAACAGGCACAAAAAATTCAATCAAAACGACAGACGAAAGTGGGAAGCCTAAAAGGCCTGTTTCTGCAAATTCTCGTAGAATGAGCTAACGAAGTCCGTATGAAGACATTTTTGAGTCTAACGTAGATTTCATGGCTTAGTAGGACTAACAGGGGAATCTAGGGAAATTTATTTTGGGAAGTCCGAGTATAGATATCCCAAAGTCACCTCATTTCCACTAGTCACTCTTGGAGAAGAGAGCTCTCTACCTTCTTTGCGTGCGATTTTCAGAGTCTACAGTCGTCCGTCTAACACGAGACACGAGACATGAGAAGTAATTTCTAAACTCATCAAAGAACGTTTCTATACAGCCCGGTACCAGGTCTAGGGCCCAGGAAAAAACCCTAGAATCCCAGCTATGTACGGATTCCTAAGACACAAAAATGAGCATGCCCCTAGATAGTAGAACACTTCCATATCATTAGATGACCATTTGGCAGGGGTCGAGGGGGTCCTAAGTAAATAATCTAGGTTTTGGACACATGCCAGAATTGGATTTTGACTCCACGGCACTTTATAGACAAGGTCTATACACAATGTACCTAGATGGTTTCAAGAAAATAGTCAAGGCAAGCTCTCAAACAACAGGAAACAGCTTGAAGACTACAAAGTGTCAAATTTGATATTGAGGCGGTTCGGGGCGGGCAACAAGAAGAGCGGCCTCTAAACACCCTTCGAGGCTCCCGTGCTGCTCAATTGGGGCTCGGGCAAGCAAAATCAGAGACAACAACAACCCACATCCAGAAACCAAACAAGAAAAGGGGCACCACCTAGTTGTAGATGCGAACTAGGACGCACGTGATATCTCCTTGTACTCAAACGCACAAAGAGAGGGGAACGCAAGATAGCCACACACACCAAACACAAACATTCACCACGCCAGAGAGAGGTAAAGCGTACAAATCAACTTGAGCAACTCAGTCTTAGCCTTAAAGGCTAGATGCACACAAATCTTGATGAGAAATCGCGAGACAACACAAAACTTGACCTTGTTGCCAATACACAAATTGTCTTAGGGTCACGGGAGCCCTCTCACCGAGCACCCTCTTACAATTTACCTTTTAGGCAAATAATTCAACAAGCCCTCAAACCACCAAGCATGAAATGGCACAACAAACTTCAAGGACAATATACCTTCAACCACCTGATGAGCCAACTTATCAAGTCAATTTGGAGAGAAGAGTCGTAGTTGCAGCATACAATTGCCCCCAAAACTATGAATCTTATTTATGGACAAGAGTAGGCTACAAGTGTGGTGAAGAGTATGGCAACACTCCACTCCTCTAGATAGCATAACTAACTTCAAGCTTCTCCATGCACCTATGTGTAATGATGGAATAGAGCACTCACGATGCACACACTCTACAGAACTAGTCTTGAAGAGTGGTGTGTTATGTGTTGAGAATGGTGTGGTGTAGTGTGATCATGTGATGATTTACAAGGGAGAGAAGGGCTCTATTTATAGGTTTTAGAAGCCCCGATTAGGATTAGGCCTAATCAAGTTTATTTGAAGGAATAAAAGATTATGCATTTTTTTTTTTTAATGAGGGTAGGTCTCTCTTGTCTTTTGAGTCACATGGATGTGGGCTCAAGGGAAGAGAATTATTGAGGATGATAGGAGAGAGGATTGAGTGAATAATTTGGGAGTGCCTACTCTAGTAGAGGGTGCATTTTATAATAAGGTTAGTGGTTAGTAGTTAGTAATTATCACTAAAAAATATTTACAAAATCATTCACCAAATGGTGAGATATATGATGAGAAAAGTTAGAGAAGGGATGAGCTTGTAAAGAGAGGTTGAAGCCTTGGGAAAGTTGACATTCACCTCTTTACAGCACCAGAAGAAGAAGCAGTCAGCATGGTGAAGTAGCGCGTGTCGATGAAGCTATGTTATCTTCAAACCTTGGAAAATTCATGATAAAAGCCTTTATTTGTAGAGGTTATCCTTGGATTTTTGCTGATTTTTTGAAGTTCTTTACAAAGCTAAAGAGAGTATGGTAATATGGACATATATGTAGAGAGAAAGGGGGACACATAGGGTGTAGAAATGGAGGATGAACGCTATGGAGGTGTGAGAGATGTGGCAATGGTGAAGAGGGTGAATTAGGGCATAGGAGTTGCAGGTTTGGGAGTGGGAAGGAGAGGGAGGAGTGTGTGTGAAAGAGGAAAATGATAAAGTGGAAGAGGGAGTGTGGTTGCATAGCATGGGCAAACTGGGGTCCACCAATAAAATCATAGCTCACAGCTCGTAGCTCAAAAAAATATAAAAAAATTTGAGGTGAAAGTTCAGCTCACGAGATACAAATTTTGTTTGTTTCACCTTTTCAAATTTGGGGAGCATGTGATCTTTAAAAATTCAGCAAAACCGACTGTTTTTTCCACTGCACAAGGTCCTTGTGAAGTCCTTCTTTGGATGATTCTTTTGAATACCTCCAAGAGTGAGCTCCCCATGGTGCATGCATGCATGCCACATACCCTTGACCTTATTTGGTAGATCTATAATTGAAGATATTGTTGAGATCATGATATAAGTGAATAGTATAACTAAGAAAATCAAATATTGAGGGGTCTAAAAAAATATATACATGTCAAATATAAATAATATAGGTGAAAAAAATATAAAGGGATCAAAATAAATCTCTCTCATTATAAGTCTACCATAAAAAGATGAATATTTTTGGTGTTCTAATTTATGAGAGTAAAAGAGAATAGATGTAGGAAGGAAAAAATCACAATAGTGAAAAAATATACACATAAATAATACTAGTTTTTTTGGATTTTTGTTGGGATGGAGTTACACCAAAAATAAGAGAATCTTGCATGAAATTATTTTTATATGGAATAAAGATTATGCAAAATGGTAAGAAAAAATATGGTAATGATGAGTCAATGTACATAGCATAAATAACACACACCTAAGTATAAATATTTAAATAAATACCAAAATAATTATAAAAAATCAATACAATAAAATATTTACACACAAATGGGCCATAATATACTTATATTTTTTATCTTTATTTTGGCTCAACTAACCCAGTGACTAGCTAATTGAGGATTTTTAGGAAGATATGGGAAAAGTCCCCTAACTCACACACGCCTATGTACAGTGAAATGGTAGGGATAACCAAAATGTTTGAGTGATTTGATAGGGTGAGGTAGCTTACTATGGAAATTATGGAAAGCAGAAAAATGGCTATCATTAGCCCCCCCCTTAGATAATGGTACATTCATGTACCATTTATCCGACCATACAACATGTAGATTGTGTAACGTCTGTCTTTGTCTGCTCTCATTTTTGAAGAATCTTTGTTGTATGATTAAGAAACCTTGTGTGATATGAAAGGTTCTCAGAGCCAATAGCAGGATGTAATGAAGTGACTGAATAAACCTCCTCCATTGAGAAAGTTTCCATAAGCATCCCCCAGGATCAAAGATCTTGAAATATCTTTTCCAAAGAAAGACGTATGGTATGGAATCACTTACTGATTTTGGTTGAAGAAAGTTGTAGATTCTATTGTTGTCCATCATTGCATCTATCCCTATGAATGTGATATAAAAGATTGGTTGCTCTTCCTCTTGTGTAAAGTTGATATATCTGCTACGATCTTCAAGAGCTTGTATGAGCAAATTCCTGAACTGTAGCTCATAAAATTCATTCAACCTGGGTAGACTCATCAAGTCAAAAATTCTATGACCTTCATGATTTAGGAAAGCTTGATCCATGCTTCCAACTGCTATTGGAATATATTGCAAATAGTTTACTATATAATTAGATAATAGACGAAGGTTTCTATTGCTTCCAACACATTGGAAGAGAATAGATTTTGGTACTGATTGATGAAATATCAATATGTAGCAATCAACAAGTTTTTCATCTATGATGAAGACCAGAAGCATCACAATGTGCGACCTCCATACACCAAAGAACCAAATGAAGAAGGTTTGGAAACATCCGTTCATCACCAAGTATTCATGTCCTCTTCCACTTAAGAAGGTATGGTGCCCCCGATGAAAGGTATATGTGAAGAGAGGAGAATTTGACTTTGAAGAGGTGAAACCCAATGTGAAGATGATTGGGGCTTCAAAAGCTTGGATTTTCTTGCTAAGAGATTGTCCCATGAATGGAGAGCCACCCACTAAAACACCATTGGAGAGAATGATACCCTTCTGACAGTTTCCTTTTATGATTTTATTTTTTACTACTCTCTCATGTTCTTCATCCCCTTCTAAGCCCCCCCTTTGGAAAGGTTGTAACTCCTCACATTGTACCACCTCAAAGGTTGATGGATTACTGTCTGATTTTGTGAAAACTTTGGCTTCTTGCATGATAGGTTCCTCCATGCTTAACATACATGGGTCATACCAATGCTTTTCAACATCCTCAAACACTTCTTGAAGATTATCCTCACATGGATTCAACTCACACTCTTCTACTTTGTTTTGGAGTTGGCATTCCATGTACACAATCATCTCTTTATGATCAATGTGGTCTATGATCTCCCCACCTATGATTTCATCTTCTTCTTCACTCTCTTCTTTTAGACAAGATACACTCTCACAACATTCCATAAGATCAAGGTTACCTTCAAGGTCTTCATTCTCCATAGAGTCATGTTGCACAAAAGCTTTGTCTGCTTGGACTAGAAATTGATCCTCCACCAAAAGGTTGGATGCATCCATTATTGAATCATCAATGCCATTTGAGATATCTTGTGTCGATTTTTGCATGCTTGTGATAAAGGTAGAAGAAAGAGATTCCACATTTGAATCTTGGCCACACACTTTAGCACTTGAATAATCAGTTGGCATGCAAGTAACTTCTTCAACATTTGTCGGAGTAGAAGGAGACAAGTATGGCAAAGGAGATGACTCCTTGATAGAAACACTTTCATGATGGTTGGTTCTTCCAGCATGATGGAAACCATTTTTGATGTAGAAGTACTTATGAAACTTCCTTCGGGCAATAGTGACCGCTTCTTCAAAGGTAGAGGGTCCACTACAAGTAACCTTAGTCTTTAGGAAAGGAGACAAACCCGAAATAAATTGCTCCATTTTTACATAATCTAGAAATGTAGAACTAAACCCATATCCTCCCCATTGACGAGAAAAAATATCCTCATAAGCATAGTAGTCTTCACCATGTTGTTGAAGTCTCCCTAATGAAGCCCATGCTTTCTCTATTGTTGGAAATTTAGAGAATCTAGTCTTCAAAGCTTTGGAAATTTGGGTATACCCATCTTCAATCTGAGAAGACATACTCCAAAACCATTGCTCAGCGTTGCCTCTAAGGCATAGCAATAGAAAATCCCCTTTTTCAATGTCATCCCTTTTACCAAGGATACGACAAACCATTCTAAAATCAGCAAGAAAATCATCAACATCTTCTTCTAGATTTCTGAAGAAGATTGGGATATCATCAAAGGTATAGCGTGTCATAGTCTCTCAATGCTAGAAACGCACAAAGATTAGTTCCAAACAATCACTTTCTCTCATGACATCAACTAACTACACAAAGTTTTGAAAGGTCTTTCAACATGAATTCTAGATTCTTATGTGAAAATGTTTTTTTCCTTTCTTATGTTATGCTAATCCAAACCATATTCTAGATCAATTTTTGTTGCATTGAAATTACACTCGGTCATACAAGTTTTCATGATTCATATAATCTTCTTGATTATGCTAAAATTCAAGCATTCATGCAATACAACAACACTAAACACAAAGTCAGTCCTCAGTGGGGGCACCAATTTGAGGTGGTCCGGGGCGGGCAACAAGAAGAGCGGCCTCTAAACACCCTTCGAGGCTCCCGTGCTGCTCAATTGGGGCTGGGGCAAGCAAAATTAGAGACAACAACAACCCACAGCCAAAAACCAAACAAGAAAAGGGGCACCACCTAGTTGTAGATCGAACTAAGATGCACATGATATCTCCTTGTACTCAAACGCACAAAGAGAGGGGAACGCAAGATAGCCACACACACCAAACACAAACATTCACCAGGCTAGAGAGACGTAAAGCGCACAAATCAACTTGAGCAACTCAGTCTTAGCCTTAAAGACTAGATGCACACAAAGCTTGATGAGAAATAGAGAGACAACACAAAACTTGACTTTGTTGCCAATACACTTATTGTCTTAGGGTCACGGGAGCCCTCTCACCGAGCACCCTCTTACAATTTACCTCTTAAGCAAACAATTCAACAAGCCCTCAAACCACCAAGCATGAAATGTCACAACAAACTTCAAGGACAATATACCTTCAACCACCTGATGAGCCAACTTATCAAGTCAATTTGGAGAGAAGAGTCGTAGTTGCAGCATACAATTGCACCCAAAACTATGAATCTTATTTATGGACAAGAGTAGGCTACAAGTGTGGTGAAGAGTATGGCAACACTCCACTCCTCTAGATGGCATAACTAACTTCAAGCTTCTCCATGCACCTATGTGTAATGATGGAATAGAGCACTCACGATGCACACACTCTACACAACTAGGCTTGAAGACTGGTGTGTTATGTGTTGAGAATGGTGTGGTGTAGTGTGATCATGTGATGATTTACAAGGGAGAGAAGGGCTCTATTTATAGGTTTTAGAAGCCCCGATTAGGATTAGGCCTAATCAAGTTTATTTGAAGGAATAAAAGATTATGCATTTTTTCTTTTTAGTGAGGGTGGGTCTCTCTTGTCCTTTGAGTCACATGGATGTGGGCTCAAGGGAAGAGAATTATTGAGGATGATAGGAGAGAGGATTGAGTGAATAATTTGGGAGTGCCTACTCTAGTAGAGGGTGCATTTTACAATAAGGTTAGTGGTTAGTAGTTAGTAATTATCACTAAAAAATATTTACAAAATCATTCACCAAATGGTGAGATATATGATGAGAAAAGTTAGAGAAGGGATGAGCTTGTAAAGAGAGGTTGAAGCCTTGGGGAAGTTGACATTCACCTCTTTACAGCACCGGAAGAAGAAGCAATCAGCATGGTGAAGTAGCGCGTGTCGATGAAGCTATGTTATCTTCAAACCTTGGAAAATTCATGATAAAAGCCTTTATTTGTAGAGGTTATCCTTGGATTTTTGCTGATTTTTTGAAGTTCTTTACAAAGCTAAAGAGAGTATGGTAATATGGACATATATGTAGAGAGAAAGGGGGACACATAGGGTGTAGAAATGGAGGATGAAGGCTATGGAGGTGTGAGAGATGTGGCAATGGTGAAGAGGGTGAATTAGGGCATAGGAGTTGCAGGTTTGGGAGTGGGAAGGAGAGGGAGGAGTGTGTGTGAAAGAGAAAAATGATAAAGTGGAAGAGGGAGTGTGGTTGCATAGCATGGGCAAACTAGGGTCCACCAATAAAATCATAGCTCACACAAAAAAATATAAAAAAATTTGAGGTGAAAGTTCAGCTCACGAGATACAAATTTTGTTTGTTTCACCTTTTCAAATTTGGGGAGCATGTGATCTTTAAAAATTCAGCAAAACCGACTGTTTTTTCCACTGCACAAGGTCCTTGTGAAGTCCTTCTTTGGATGATTCTTTTGAATACCTCCAAGAGTGAGCTCCCCATGGTGCATGCATGCATGCCACATACCCTTGACCTTATTTGGTAGGTCTATAATTGAAGATATTGTTGAGATCATGATATAAGTGAATAGTACAACTAAGAAAATCAAATATTGAGGGGTCTAAAAAAGTATATATATGTCAAATATAAATAATATAGGTAGAAAAAATATAAAGGGGTCAAAATAAATCTCTCTCATTATAAGTCTACCATAAAAAGATGAATATTTTTGGTGTTCTAATTTATGAGAGTAAAAGAGAATAGATGTAGGAAGGAAAAAATCACAATAGTGAAAAAATATACACATAAATAAAACTAGTTTTTTTTTTTTTTTTGTTGGGATGGAGTTACACCAAAAATAAGAGAAGCTTGCATGAAATTATTTTTATATGGAATAAAGAGTATGCAAAATGGTAAGAAAAAATATGGTACGATGAGTCAATGTACATAGCATAAATAACACACACCTAAGTATAAATATTTAAATAAATACCAAAATAATTATAAAAAATCAATACAATAAAATATTTACACACAAATGGGCCATAATATACTTATATTTTTTATATTTATTTTGGCTTAACTAGCCCAGTGACTAGCTAATTGAGGATTTTTAAGAAGATATGGGAAAAGTCCCCTAACTCACACACGCCTATGTACAGTGAAATGGTACTGATAACCAAAATGTTTGAGTGATTTGATAGGGTGAGGTAGCTTACTATGGAAATTATGGAAAGCCGAAAAACGGCTATCAATATATGAAGTCAAACTGACTTCAAATGAGCCCAAGCTGGATGAGCAACAAGACTATGTAGTAGCGAACAAGTCCATGGTTTCAAAAGTGACCAAACAACTTTACACACCAAGTAGTAACAAAAATCGGTGATTTTAGAGTCAACGGGAACACTAAGTGATGTCGACATGACTAAATCTTACCAAATTTATTTTAGGACTTTCTTTAGGTGTAATGAAGATGTGTAGGTCATAAAATTATCTCTTCATGCAAAAAATGTGATTGTAGTTAATAATCACGATTATTTACTTTTGTGCAAAATTGGCTTGAAAATCATCTTGTTGTCTCATCTATCACTTGTACACATCTATCTCATGCCACATGTCACTTATGAGCCCAAAAGATCAAGAAAATCTCAGATTTTGTCAAAAAACGTACTAAAGGCTCTTCTATCCAAATTTTGAGTTAATTGTCTCATTTTTTGATCCAAAATCATCCCATATCTCACACAAAGACTCTATAGCATGTCTAGAACCAACTTGCAACAAAAATTGTTCAAATTGATGAAAAAGTAAATAATCGTGATTATTTACTTTTTCATGAGAATAAGCTCAAATTTCAACTTTGACCTTATGGGACCAAAGTACATGTTGTGACAAGCCCACCAATCAAGTTTGATCACATTTGGATCACAAAAACCCAAAATCCCTTTACGCCTATTGTTTTAGACTCTAAAACCTCAATCTGGCTCCATTTCCACCTAGTGCACTCAAATGAGCCCACACTTCACTCAGAGCATCTAAATCACATATATTTCAAGCCTATGATGTCAAAAATGTAAAAAGTTTGAAAAATTTTCCAACTGTAAATAATCGTGATTATTTACTTTGGTTGCAAATTTTTCCTGGATTGCATGGTTTTGATTCTTACTTGTTTTTATGCATCTATGCATGCTCCAAAATTGATTTGAAGCAAAATGGACATCATTTGCTAGCAATTCAAACACAGGGCATTTCAAAGAGGAAATTTGTGGAATTTTCTAACTACGAGTTGTATTCTCCTAACAAGCAGCTGAGAAAGCAAAGAAGAGGATGACTCAAAAAGAAAAGCTGCAAGGTTTGTCACCCTACCAGTTGGAGCCGAGTTAAGTGAAAACAGCCAAGGTAACCTACCTATCAAAGGAACACCTTGAAGAACACAACACCACAATCTTCCCCAGCAGGTTCAAGAGTGACGATAGAAATCAAGCAGAGTTGCAGATGCTACCAAAAGAAATTTATGATGTAGTCGTGAAGCCAGCCATAAAAGAAGTGAACAGAAGGTTAGGTCTTTGAGAATTCTATGATTATGAGCCATATAGAGTAAATTTCCAACGAGCTTATGAATTGTTGTCCACAATCAAAGAGGATGGATCAGCTCAGATCACGGATCAACAAGGCCAAAAAGTCGAAGTGGTCATTAACAAGGACATAGTGGCCGAGGCATTAAAGCTACCAATAGAAGGAATGACAATTAGGGCCAAAGATAGGAAAACAATTGGTACATTCATCAAGGATACAACTGATGCCACCTTCTTTGACCTAATTCTCAAGAAAGTGGGGAATCTTTCCTGTCTTTATCACTAACACTTCCATTTCCTCTCAAAAGAGACCGCCAAGGCACACTACTCCGAATCATGCCGTTGCAACTACTTTCACACAAGTGTTGAAGTCAACAACAAGTCAAACAATAGATCATGCATAGTACGTGCTTACAACACTCAAGAGCACAAAGAAGGAAGGAAAGATAACATATTTGGGCACTCCAGAAGTTCTAACACAAAACTCATACCATGCCATTGGGATGGCAGATAGCTTGCCGCCAGCCCCAGATCAGAATACATGGATATTCTCAGCTCAACCCTCTCCATGAACCACTTGATCAAAGAAGAAAATAATATATAAATCAGATAAAGAATCAACAGAAAGCTCGCCTGAAGCCCACAACAGTGAAAGCTCTAACAATGAAGAAAAGAGGGCAAGGATAGAAGAAATGAAGAAGAAAGCAGTGGTAGCCCATCAAGAAGAACCTCAGCAGAAAAAAACAAGGTTTGAAAGAGAGAGAATCATTTGAAGGAAGCTGCCAAGCTGCAAGAGAGAAATCAGAGTCATGGAGTCCGAGGGAGATCACGGGTCCTAGGACCAATAACCCCGAGAAGAAGGTTGAATAAGATCAGAGGGATCTACTTGAGCGAATGTATGTAGAAGCCGAAGCATTGAAGATACAAAAATATCTAGAAGCGCAAAGGAAAGCAAGAGAAGAGTCAGTTGTGCAACAAAGGCAAGCAAAAGCTGCACAACAAAGTGAACCACAACATGAACAAGGAGAGATGTCTACAAGACCCACTTCACCCAGTACTGAACAAGACGACCATCCATGCCTACTCCGATTCCTTCACCCACTACCAAATCCAATGAAGGCGAGGAAACAAAAGGAAAAGAGAAACAAGAAAAATCAGTTGAAGCATCTTCAAAGCCTCAAGAAGATTCAGTTGAACCATCTATCAAACCACAAGCAGAATCCATTGCACCATCGAAAGAGCCGCAAGCTACATTTGTTGGATGAATATGCAAATCAAATGCAGATAATGACAAAAAAGATGCGACCAGCAACTCTTAGTCGTAGTGCCAAAGCTCGAGAGTTGGAACAGGTAATTGATGCTCTCCAAGGCGATCTTGAAGATAGAATGAACACCATTGAGAATCTTCAAGTCCAAATCAAAGAGCTAAAAAATGAAGTAGAGAAACACCAAATTGTCAAGAAAAGGAAACAAAAAGAGATGGAGGATTCAACAGAGCTTCTCAAAAAGCTGTCAGATGCATGCAAAAGCAAGGACCAACAACTGACTGAAGTAACCAACAAACTTTTGAGCACTACTCATTTAGTACAAAAGCTCCAAGTGCAATTAAATGTAGCAAATACCTCTTTTCAATACTCAGAACAAAGAATCAATGACCAAGCAGCAGTCCTAAAGAAAATCAAGGAAAACCGAGTTGTAGCTTCACTCAAGAGGAGAGATGAAGTCTACAAGACTTTAGAAAAGAGAAACAAGGACCTAGAACTTGAGTTGAAGCTGGAACAGACACAAAGATGAGACCTCTCCTTAATGTGGGTACAAAGAGAAGAGTAGTTGCTCAAGGATATAGAGGATTTAAAGAGAGCCAACCAGTTGTTTGCTGAGAGAAGGGCATACGGAAGCTCAAGAGGATGCAGGTACCTCTGGATAGCCAAATAAAGACATACCATCAGTTTGCAAAGTCTATACCATTAGTTTCCTTTGCAGACATGAAAACACATCCAATAGAAGGGCCAACAAGAGATTTTGAATTCCAAGTACCAATCACCAAAGAGGAACATGTGCCAATGGTCTAGCTCTCCAAAGCTAAAGAAGATGCACTTAAAGAAGAGATTGTCCATGAAGTGGATGATGAATGGAAAGAGGCAATGGCTTGGGAGTTGAGAGTTCTTCACTCAGTCAATGTAACATAGCTCACTCCCAACCAAATCAATGCTTAATGACATCAACAGTCGTTTCCCTACCCTATAATAAAGGTGAAGCTACTGCAAGTCAAAGAAAGATTGTACAAGGATATGCAAGAAGAAGGGCCAGATGCTCTCCACCCCAAATGGAGAAAGAATTGGTTCAATAAAAAGTCAACGTATCTCATTCTGTTTTCAAGAGCACCTGCAGCAATACAAAACGACCCTACATTCTGTCATGTACCAAGGGTAAGGACATGGCCAACACATGAAGCATTGAGGAAGAAGAGACCAACTTGACTCAATTATCCTCGACTGCCACCTCCAGAGCAAGGATCATCTATACTGAGGAATACATGGTGAAAACCCTCACGGGCGCCATGAACTTCTTCAAGAGGCTCCCTGATCTCTCATGTGCAATGCTATATAAAATCTGTCGAATGGTGTTCACATGCATTCAAGTTTTTAATGAGCCTCAGCAAGCAGGAGCTGTTGGAATTAGGGTTGCAGAGAAACACACACAGCTTGGAGAAGACGAAGGAAGCTCAAGGCACACAATAGAGAGTGTATTCCTTAGTGTGCAATGGAAAGATAGATAGCCCTAGAGTGATGGGCGTATATACAATGCACGGGGGAAAAAACCTCCTAAAGAGGGAAAAAATGCCCCGGCGGTCCTAGTGTGTTCACACACATCACTACCACATGTATATGGTAACAAATCCCCCCTGGAGTGATGCGGTGAACGAGAGCTGGCACATGAGTAAAGGGAAGTGCCATGCCCTGAGGACAGGATCAGTCCACAAAGGGGAGTAAGCCCAAAGCTTTGCGGAAAGCTTCAGGCTTCTCACGAGACAATGCCTTTGTGAAAAGATCTGCAAGGTTGTCCTGTGTTGGCACATAAGCCAAGCTGATCTCTCCTGCTGAGAGCCTCTCCCTGACATAGTGGTAATGCACCTCAATGTGCTTTGTGCGAGCATGAAAAACTGGGTTCCTCGCAACTGCCAATGCGCTCTGACTGTCAGTGTAGATAGTGTTGGCAGTGTCCTGTCCAACACCCAAGTCAGCCATAAGGCGTCTGAGCCATACACACTCAACCGTAGCTGTGAAGACTGCCCTGTACTCAACCTCACAACTCGAAGTGGCCACAGTAGGTTGCTTCTTGCTCAACCATGATATACATGAACTGCCAAGCATGAAACAAAAACCACTTGTGGACACTCGCGTGTCAAAACAACCAGCCCAATCTGAGTCCGAAAAAGCATGTAAGTCTGGCGGCAATGATCCCCCCTTGGGATAAAACAAGCCAAGATGTAAAGTGCCACTAAGGTAGCGGAAAATCCTCTTGACAGCCTGCCAATGCTTAGACCCTGGGCTATGCATAAATCTGCTGACCTGCGAGACTGCAAACTGAATATCTGGCCTCGTGTTGCATACATAAATGAGGCAGCCAACAGCAGTTTGGTAAAGAGTGACATCAGCAGGATCGCCAGCATCATGTAGACTCAACTTCAAACCTGTTTCCATGGGAGTGGCAATAGGTTTGCAATCCTCAAGTCCAAACTTACATAGCAATGTCTCTATGTAACTTTTCTGACACAAGGCAATACCACCATCACACTGCTTAAACTGTATACCCAAGTAATGATGCAACAGCCCCAAATCTTTCATCTTGAAAGTAGCATTCAAATCAGCCTTAAATTCAGCAATATGTCTCTCATTTGGTCCAGTGATCAGCAAATCATCAACATAAAGAACCACAATGAGAAATACATCATCCTCACGCTTTACATACAATGTGCTTTCTGTTGGACTGTTACGAAAGCCTCGTTTAACCAAATGAGTGTCAGCTTTCTCATACCAAGCACGAGGAGATTGCTTCAACCCATACAAAGCCTTCTTACATTTGCACACTTTGTCCTCTTGTCCTTTTATGACAAAACCGCGAGGCTGCGTTACATAAACTTCCTCAAATATGTCACCATTCAAGAAAGCAGTAACAATGTCTGATTGATGTACATCCCAACCAAAATGAGATGCCAATGCACATAGACAACGCACAGTAGTCATACGACAAGTGGGAGCAAAAGTCTCTTCATAATCTATGCCTTTTTGTTGTGCATAACCCTTTGCAACAAGTCGAGCCTTATGGCGATCGATCTCACCATCCGGCTTGCGTTTCAACTTGTAAACCCACTTCGTACCAATGGCCTTTTTGCCAGGAGGCAAATCACATAAAGTCCATGTGTCATTCTCTATAAGTGCATCATATTCTGATTTCATGGCAGCAATCCAATTTTCTGAATTCTGTGCTTCATCAAAAGACAGAGGCTCCTCAACATCATGTAAACTAGACACAGCCAAAGCATAACAATCTGATGCATAAGATGCATGGCGAGAGCCTGAACGAGTACGACTAGATAAAGGTGCATCCAATTTACTGTCACGCAAAGTGTGCACCAGCCATTTTGGCATACCTCTAGCCTGCTCATTTTCAGCCCTTTCCTCATCAAGTACATCATGTACATCTGCATCAGTAATAGGCTGTTCTAAAACATTTTCAGAAACCCCCATAGGCTGTAGATTTGCCTCATTGGAACTTACATTCGTATTTCCACCACTGAAAAGAGGCAACAAAGTGTCATAAATGTCCTGTGAGCTTACATTACTGTCTCTAGTACATGACAGCAAGGGTTGAACAGAATCTTCCACAAACACTACATCCCGTGAAACCAAAATACGTTTTGTTTGCGGATGATACAACCTGTAACCTTTGCTTTCAGCACTATAACCAACAAAAATACATTTGACAGCCTTATCATCCAATTTTCTGCGCTGCACTTGTGGCACCAAAGCATATGCCAAACAGCCAAAAACACGCATGTGCTCAATAGAAGGTTTTCTATCATGCCATGCTTCATATGGAGTAATAGACTGCAAAGCTTTCGTAGGACACCTGTTAAGTACATAAGTGGCACACATGATGGCCTCAAGCCAAAAAGAATGCGGCAAAGCTTGACTTTTGACCATACATCGTGCCATTTCCGTTAGTGACCTGTTTTTCCTCTCAGCAACACCATTTTGCTGAGGTGTATAAGGCACTGTACATTGGTGTTTTATCCCACGACTAGCCAGAAATGCATTAAATTCATGAGACATATACTCCCCCCCTCGATCGGAACGGAGGGTGCCCATAGTACATTTTGAGACATTTTCAGCCATAGCCAAAAATTGTTTGAAGCACATAAAAACTTCGGACTTCGCTTTAAGCGGAAATACCCACGCATGCCTGGAGTAATCATCAATGAAAGTCGCGAAGTACAGGTAATTGCCCAAGGACGGAGTTTGCATGGGCCCACAAACGTCACTATGCACAAGCTGCAACCTGCATGTGGCCCTAACTGAACCATCCTTTGGAAACTTAGAACGCTGCATTTTACCCAGAATACAGCCTTCACAAACATGTTTGATAGGTGCTTCAAGAGGCGGCAAAGAAGCAACCATATCAGATTTCTGCAAACGCAGCAAACTGGCAAAATTCAGATGACCAAAGCGTGCATGCCAAAGTTTTGCATCTGAAATAGCCCTTGAATCTGCAACAGCATTTGCAAAATTTTGTCCACACTTGTCATACAAAGTGAGCTTATACAGCCCACGGCACAAAAGCCCAGATGCAACAATTTCATCACCAAAACTGAGATCATGAACTGTACATCTGTCATCCACAAATTTGACTACAAGTCCAAGTCTAGCAAGTGCGGATATAGACAAGAGATTCTTCTTGATCCCAGGTACATAAAGTGCATCAACAAGTGTGAAGGAACTGCCATTAGCAGCAGTGAGCACAATCTTTCCAACTCCCTGAACTGGATAAGAGGCGTTGTTGGCACAAGTGACTGAATTCCCATGAGGGACAGACTCGAGAGAGGTAAAAAATTCACGATGTGAGGTAATGTGCTTTGTAGCACCACTGTCGAAATACCACACATGTGAATCTGCAGCAACTGACAAGCATGCATCATGGACAGCAGGATTGTAAGTGCACTCTGCGCTAAAAGCCCATTCTGCATCAACATCGGCATCACAATCTCCTTTCACAGAAGACTCAACAATGGCTGCATTTGTAGTGGAACCAGCATTTGCAGTGGAACCACCCTCTTTCTTCTTAGCCTCTTTGGCCTTCAACTTAGGACACGACTTGATCAAGTGATCATTGGCTTTACAATAATGGCAACGCATCTTCTTTTTGCCCTTATCACCAGAATTGCCAGACGAAGTGCTGCCAGCAGAAGCATTAGGAACAGAATTTTTGCCACTCGCAGCAGAACCATAAGAAGTGGCTGCATTACTGTTACCACCCTTTCTTTGAGAAGCAATAAAAGCCTGTTCAACTGCACGCTGCCTAGTCCTGTTTTTTCTAGAAAGTGACTCTTGCAACAGCAATGTGCATAATGCATCAAACTTGACAACTTCAGGATTTCCTTGGGTCATCAGTCTCCAAGTACTAGCAAAAGTCTGGTAGGAATCTGGTAAGGCATCAAGAACAGTCTGCACAAGGGAACTGTCAGAAATGACTTCACCTGCAGAAATGAGTTGCTCATTGATATCCTTGACACTAGCAAGGAAAGTGTCCATATCATCTTCCTCATGCATAATCTTCGACTCTAGCTCTTTACGCAGCAAAGCAATTTTAGCCTCTTTGCGGCTTGCATAAAGACCTGCTAGAATATCCCAAGCCTGTTTTGCAGATTTTGCTGAACGGATGTGAGGAATAATGGTGCGCTTCACAGACAACGCAATCAATGCATGAGCCTGCGCATCCTTAACATCCCAACGAGCTTGTTCTGCTGTAGGCAAAACAACTCTAACAGCTGCAATCCTTGCAGCAAGGCCTGCAACATCCTCAATATCGCCTACATCTTCAGAACCAGGACGTACATCAATGCCCTGCACAATGTTCCAGACACCTTTTGACACAAGAACGTGTTGCATCATATAAGCCCACATAGGGTAGTTGTCCCCATCCAACCTGTCCTCAGCAGCAAACATCTTGAACACATCTGTGTTGTTGTTGTCAGCCATGGTAAATGCTGCACCTGATGTGAAAACTGCCCGAAAATAGGAGAAATGGAGCGGGAACAACTTGTGCTATATAGCACAAACCGTAGAAGACTATAAGGCACCTGTTATGCAGAAAACGGCACTGACAGAAAATCTGCACAAAATGACGAAATAACCTGTGCAGTACTGCCCGTAGTGGAAACGGAGGCCGAAATGAGCCCAAATCAAAATTCTGAGCAGACCGAGCTCTTCGAGCTCACCCAAAATATTTGTCGACCTGCGAACGCTTGCCAAAGCTCACTGAAATCGGAGAAAGTGAGCAGGCGTGTGCTGGAGCAGCTGGCGACTAAGCCCGGGAGGACGTGACCTGCTCTGATACCAATTGTTGGAATTAGGGTTGCAGAGAAACACACACAGCTTGGAGAAGACGAAGGAAGCTCAAGGCACACAATAGAGAGTGTATTCCTTAGTGTGCAATGGAAAGATAGATAGCCCTAGAGTGATGGGCGTATATACAATGCACGGGGGAAAAAACCTCCTAAAGAGGGAAAAAATGCCCCGGCGGTCCTAGTGTGTTCACACACATCACTACCACATGTATATGGTAACAGGAGCCCCCTGGATGTCTTTCTTAGAAGGTAACAAAGCCTTTGTGCTACAATTTGAGTGGGAAGAAGTCCCTTACGGCTTCTATGCCAGATGTATGTTTTTGCCATCAAGAAATATGTTGCAATTGAAGAGGCTTTTTACACAGGATTCTTCACTTGGTGCACAAAGATATTCAAGCCAGTGATTAGCATCTGACAACAAGGTTTGTTGGCTATTCTGCCATAGAACTTAAAAATAAAGTCACTATTCAGTTTGTGCAAGTTCGTGAGAAAGAACGACGCATCAGATATTAGAAAGCACTACAAGCACTTAAAGACCCTCTCGCCAGCCATCAGTCCAAAGACTATTTCAATCCATGAAACTATGTCAAGGGACGACAAAGTTGAGGAGGGGGGAAATGTTAGCAGCAGCAAGCTAACCCATGTAGCATTTTTCAAGATCTTTATTGTAAAAACACTTATTCTTTTGATAAATTGGGAATATTGTAACTCCTATTTTCCAAGTGGATATTGTAATCGATGAGCCGGGGCTATAAGCTTCCAAATTGTATCAATTTATCCTCAGTTAGAACTCCCATATTATTAGTTTTTGACCAAATAAACCTTGACTAAGGTATAAAAGCCAATTTTTGTAAGTTATTGTTATGTTTTGGATAAGAAATACACAGTGTGAGCTACCGATGCTCACTTCTATCCTTCTCATGCTTTGTCATATTGTAGTGTCGTCTGTTGCGTTGCAACCACAGGTAAGAGCTCTACGCATTGACCTAAACATATCATGGTAAACTGTAGCTTTTGGCGTCACCAACCTGCAGCCTAATTTCATCATAAGTATAAATTTAAGCTAGGAAATCACAAGTAAGCATAGGTGGGGTATCGGGGCATCATTGCTAAGCATTTAGATGAATCCTGGATAAAAAACGACTAGGTCAAAAAGTCATTGTTGTTAATAATCGCATTTTTACACTTCATCAAAAGTGACGTTTGAGACCATAAGCATGTGTGTTTAGGTCTTATATACTTGTCCTATAAGTTTCGTAACATTTGATTGTCATTTGATGCTGTAACGATCATGTTTTGGTGCCAATTAGTGACTAGCTTTTGATGATTTAGGTCATTTGAGTGTAGCTTGTGTTAGATGCGAGTTGTCTATTGTTTTCCAAGAGATTGACGTCCTCTTGTAGCTTCTATGCACTAGTCAAGTCAGCTTCATCCCATGGATTGACAATTGTGTTCATGGTTCTCGCTATGTCTACAATAACATTGGAGTGAAGTTAGAAACCCATCCCACATTGCCTATCTCTCTCTTTCTCCCTTTCTTTCTCTCCATGAATGCAACATTAGGTTGGAAATTTTTCAACGGCACATTACCTCAAAAAGGAGACAGACATGTAATGTGCACAGGTTTCCCTCGAACAAGGAGCTGTTGTGAAGAGATGAAGAGCAAGAATCATAGTAAAGAAGCTCTTCTTCAAAGCACTCTAGAGAAGCGGGAACACTCTCACACTGCACACACCACAAAATGGTGACTTCACTTACAACCATAGATTTTTAAGCAGTTTACACTAGGGAATGGCTACAACTGAACACGAGGCAAAGGAGTTTTGTACACTACATGCGTTATCATGTAGACGTGGGTGTGTAGATTTTACGTACCCACAAATATAGGCATTGACCAATAAAGACGAGATCATAACCCATTGGTTCTGATCTCCGTGCACCTCTAGACCAAGGTGTGCAGGGTTTAGACATGGCTAGAGAATTTGAGGTAGTTTGCAGTGTGATCTATGGTTTCTCAATTGCGAGGGAGACTAAGAGAGAGGGAGAGATAAAAGAGACGGAGGAGAGTAAGAGAAGATTAAATTTATGTTCACGGTTCAAGGTTTTTACACTCATTCACAGGTGCTTTACTCAAGCAACATACGTGAGGCCACAAAATGCAGCCTCTGACAACTCGAAGGGTGGATCATGCAGAGCACATTCCCAACGATGCTATGTTTGAACCTAAGGTCGACAAAATTATCAAGACAATCTTGGATTCGTAAAGGCTTATCTATGAAAAGTGAGACCGATACGCCATTATATGGTGGAGCACGAGTGTCTAGATTGAAGGTGCTCTTGGTTCTTCTCAACATGCAAGCAAAGTTTGGATGGAGTGACACTAGTGTCACAGCACTTTTCAGGTGATCTATTATAATGTGTCTACTTCAATAAAAAAATGTAAATGTATAATGTACCAAATTACTTACACAAGTGTTTTGCATTTTTTCTATGTGTAGATTTCTCAAAGAGCACATACTGTCCGCTGATAATGTGATGCCAGATTCCAAAGAGGAAGCAAGAAATATCTTGTGAAACTTGGAAATGGATTACAGATTCATTCAAGCTTGTCCTAAAGACTACATTATTTTCAGAGGGAAATACATGGACATGGAGAAGTGTCTGAAATGTGATTCCGAGATATATCGAGTAGATCTCCACGAACAAAAAGTGCCACAGAAGGTGTTGCAACACTTTTCTCTATTGCTTTGCATCAATCATTTCTTTGAATGCAAGTCCATGGACGCTCTAGCATCATGGCATGAGGAGAATAGATCTTCAGATGGTGTGCTACGGATCCTTGCAGATTGGACATCATAAAGCATATAGATGACACATGATCGGATTTTTCCAAGGAAGCTCAAAATTTGCGCCTCGGCCTGGCTATGGATGGCATAAATCCATTTGGTTAGAGATCGACATATCATAGTGTATGGCTAGTTGTCATTGTCACCTACAACATTCCCCCATGGTTGACAACCAAGAAGGGGCACCTATTGCTAAGCTCGATTATGTCGGTATGGTATAAAGTGAAGAATATGGATGTGTATCTTCATCCACTATGAAAAGAGCTACAACAATTGTGGATTGACATAGAATTGGTGGATATGAGGTGATACACAGGATGACGCAATGCCTTGATTAGAGGTATTTTGATGTGGACCATGCATGACTATCTCGGACAGTAATAGAATTGCTCACGTGATACTCAAACTCAAACACTATAAACCTGTTTCTCTCATGTGGATTTATTGTCATGTGTGTACATGCAGGGCTCCAAACAAGCGGATACAAAGCATGCATCACATGTGGCCCTAGATTTAATGCACGTCGGGCACCCTCACTCAAGACGCAAATCTACAAAGTTCATCAAGCGTATCTTTCAAAGGATCACGAGTTACGCAATGGTTTTTTGGAAAGATAATTACCAAGGATGTCTACTTGAGCATGGTTAGATCAGAAGGAGACGTGTGATGACAGTTTGCCCCCAGGGATGAAGAGATTCTCTCTATGGTACAATATGCCATATTGGCTCAGACTCATGATCAATCACTAGATCAATTCAATGCACATATACAGGAATGTGGGTAATCTGTTATGGGACCATCTCATCAGCAAGAAAGATACTTTGGGAGCCAGAATTGACCTTAGAAATGCGGATCATACGGAGCAATATTGGCCATAGACAGCACCCGATGGATCGATAAAGCTACCTAAAGCACCATGGATTTTGACAGGAGTTCAGGAATGCAAAGTAAAAGAGATCATTTGATTCATGCATACGTCCACTGGCGTAATGCACTCGCTCCAAACATGTTTCACTAAAGAAGCAAAGCTTACTGGTTTGAAGTCACACAACTAGCATAAAATGTGTGAAATAGATCATAGTGGAATTGTGTAGCATATCCATCTATGGACTTTAATACCATTGCTAGACTTGTTTTGTAGTTTATTTTATCGGTGGCCATTGAGGGTGAAGTATGTTTGAAGTGAAATAGATCATAGTGAGAATTGCGTAGCATATCCGTGTGTGGACTTTAATACCATTGCTAGATTTGTTTTGCAGTTTATTTTACCGGTGGCCATTGAGGCTTGTCTGTCCCTTAGCGTCTGTACCAAAATCTACAAACTCGCAAAATTGGTGCAATGGATCTCTCAGAAGGAGATTGATGTAGGTTCCATACCATCCGCCAAACTAAACACTATGGAGGTTGTTTCCATGTTCAAGAAACACTTTCCTACCACCATGCTAACCATTCAAGTGCATCTTCTTGTTCACATAGTTCATGAGGTGGAAATAGCAGGCATAGTGCATTCCAGATCGATGTTCCTTTTAGAACGTTTCATAAAAATGGTCAAGGGATATGTGCGTCCAAAGGTACATTCAGAGGGTAGCATGGTAGAGGGTTGACTGAATTCAGAATTCCTAGTGTACATTGAAGAGTGGCTAGACAGATTCGATCCTGCCCAAGATACGCTTTGTCATAAAATCTAATATCTAGCTTACCCAAATGATTTTCTCATATTAAACTATTCATTTAATGTGGGAGAATAAACGGGAACAAGAGTTAGAATTGAGACATGTGCTTCTAGACCTATCTCAATAGGAGACCAAAAGGAGAGATGGTTGCATCTCAATATGGGTCCAAAAGGAGATGGTCTACCAAAGAGCAATGTGAAATAAGTGCTTCTAGACTTATCTCAGCAGGGGACCAAGAGGAGAGATGGTTCCATCTCAATACAGGTCCAAAAGGAGGTGGTCTATCAAAGCAACGTGCAACTAATGGAGCTTAAAAAACCTTAGGGTTAGCTTCATTAAAGACCTCCAATGGTTAGTATTAAAGTCCTATGACCTTAGGAAAGCTAGTTGAGGTGGGAACCCGACCTAAGCTTGAGGTGCTTGTCATGCTTGATGACTAAGGTGCTTGAGGTGCTTGTCGTGCTTGATGACTAAGGTGCTTGAGGTACTTGTCCTGCTTGATGACTAAGGTACTTGAAGTGCTTGTCATACTTAATGAGGAAGGTGCTTGAGAAGCTTCCCATGCACGGGGGATAAAGTGATAGAGTCAAAAAGAGACCCTACAAACTTTATGAGAAAGGTGCTTGAGAAGCTTCCCATGCATGGGGGGGTAAGGTGCTTGAGTCAAAAAGAGACCCTACAAAGGAGGGGGAAATACCCAAAGTTAGGGTAATATTTGACTTAACCTCCCACTCACCCAAAGGGCATCCCTTTTCTCAAGGGGCACATGGGACACATGTCAGGCTCTCCTTATGCTTAGCCACATGGTGTGCTTGAATGCTATTGGTTGGGCTAAAGAGGGGTCCAATGAGCTTCTAGCTCCATCTGAAAAATATCTAGATATTTTCAAGCTCTCTCTCTCTCTAAGGGGTAAGGAGGACACTTGTCCAAAGACTACCCATGTACTTGAAATGCATGTTGCATATGATTGGCTAGGGGGAGAGGGGTCCAATGAGCTTGAGGCATGTACAAAAAGTAGAACTCTCCCCAAGCAAGCAAGGGGTGTGCTGGGGGGGTATACACCACACACACACTCATTTTGTGGATTCATTCTCACTTGGTGAAAGTTGAGTAACTCCACCTCCTTCTCTAAGCTTGTGAGAAGTGAGAGCCTACACCAACACTCTTGGCTATGGAATGCAAATCCAACCAAGAGCCATGCTTCAATGCTTAAGCTTGCCATCTTCTCCATCTTCATTACTAAGCTATTATGTATGCCAGCAAGAAGAGTGATGATAAGTGAGGAACTATTTCTTTTTCCTATGGAATGTTTCTTTTCCTCTTCCCTACCCTAATTCCCCGCTAGCTCTCTCCACCTTCGAAGGTGTTTGAGGTCTTGGAACTGAGGCTTGGGATAATTAATGCTTTCTACAAAGTTTATGTTATGCTTGTGATGCATGAAGTTTTCCATCTTCATCGCATCACCTAGGTCACAAGGAACACAAAGATTGTATCGTACCAACTCTCTCTTGATGGAAGACTCATTATCGTATTTGGTTGTAGTATAAGTCATACACGGTACCATGGTGTAAAGGTCGACATTTCAAGGTGAAAAAAAATAATAAAAAGTTTTTTACACAAGATTGTGAAATCATGGCAAAATTCAAACGATCTCGTCGACGACGGTCCTCTGATGCAAATCATGTGGTGACTAAACTCACGTACTTCGGCACGCTACAAGAAATTTTGAGGATAGAATATAGAGGATTTTTTGTGCATTTGTCTGACTTGCAATGGTTCAAGATAAACATGGAGGGTTGCAACGCTACTGTGTGCAGAGGAGAGTCAAGTTTCCTTGAGGTGGACTCAACCAAAAAGTGGACCAACCTTTGAGACAATTTCGTACTACCCAAGAATTATGAACAAATAAGTCTGTAAATACTTAGCATCCAACTTTAGAAAACTGGTGATATGGAAGCACTCATGTAAGTTAGGTGGCTCTTGCAAGTGGTATTCCATCCTACAAAGTCTGCACCAAACTGGTGGTATGTCATAGAGGTAGCCCCTTGTTGTGCACAGATGTATAAGGGCTACAATTTTCCAATCACCTTGGCATCTGTGGAGGAGATCAGAGAGGATGTTCATTTGGAAGCCACTAAGGTGGTGTGAGACGAGCCTAGCGCTACTACTCTCTATGGGATGCATGCGAAGAACCTACAAAATGAAATGGAGTACATTTGCCTACACAGAGAGCTCTATATGGACATAAGGAGTTATGTTGAGTTATGCGAGGATGAGAGAGAGAACTCTTAAAGCCATAGACATTGTATCTGGGCAATTTTGCTCCCTTTTATCATATAAATTGTATTCACATGGAGTTTTTCCCATTATTATCTCAATGCTAAACTTGTGAAATTTAAATTGTGAATCAAATTATAACTTATTTGGATTTTCTTTCTCCATTCATCATTAAGATTTAATGTTCGTATATTCAATGCAGGTATGGGTGATGATTAGTTTCTTGCTTCCTTGGACCTTGACCAGAGGAGGTGGTATGAGGACTACCATCACTCTGGTACATAGTTGTATCATTCCACTCCTTCAGAGTCTCTGTCTGCTTTGGAGCGATCAGCACGCTCTGAGAGTTTGGTGTCGACTAGACGATCTGCACACTCCTCTAGGCATCAACGCTCTAGTGGTGCCTATGGTTGCTGTGGAGAAGGCACCGTTGATGCTCCTACATCACCTCGTAGTTGTCGAGGCTCCTTACCTCCCCCTTCTTTTCTCGCCCCAACACCATCCACGACGTCCCCCTCTACTCCACATTTTGCATGGCTATTGGCCGTTCTTGGCTACACACCACTCGCTACTGCTCTGGGACTCACCCCACTCAGCACTCCTCTCTTCAAGGCACAGAATCCAGTGGAGACACCTGCAGCCCATAGCCCCATTAGGATGCCACGCAAGACCCTACCAAGATGCCTAGAGTGACACCCAGGTTCATGTGTCACAGGCGAGAGGGCTTGTCGTACTCGGTCAAGTTTTCCCTCATGGTAAGCAAACTCCAACTAGAGAGATAACCTTTCCAATTGGATTGGTTGGTGCTAATGTGCATTCTTATCATATCCTTTAGCACAAGATTAACACTTGTAATATGCATATCCTCTCTAGATGATTGACAATAATGAGGTGTGTTTTCCCACTATTTATAGACAGTCCTCCAAAATGACTTGTAAATAGGGATTACAATTCCTTGCAACATTCCTTAGTAATCATCGATGTTATGAATAGTAGAATGAACCTCATTGTACCGGCACGCCATGCATGCATATTAGAGAATTAGTGGTTAATCCCTTAGCTTCAATGACAGTCTCAACAATGTGATCCAATGACATATCACCTTGCACAATTTGTACTTGCATGGATACATCACAATTCAATATTGCTAAACATAAAATGTGAGCTTATATATATATATATATATATATATATATATATATATATATATATATATATATATATATATATATATTTGTCAATTCTTCAAACTTGTGTGCCGTTATCCTTGATTCTAAATCAATGGATAGTACTTTGGCATGGAATAGAAGCCTTGATTCATCTTAAGGCTATCAAAGCACTTTGCTTTTCACAGCAAAGAAATATTTTCAAATGTTGGTAAATTTAGAGCTATCAAATGTACCATGCATGCCCTCATGGCTTGGTTCATATTGATCTCCAGTGAAAAATCAGGGAGACATGTTGCAAGGTTTCCCTAAGTTCATATGTTGAGAGCATATTCTAAACTTTGGAAACTTCTAGGCAATATGCCCTAAAGTGAATCCTTTCAAGTTATAGAAGTCGATCAAAAAAATGAGATAGAATGGATCCTGAGTGCTCATAGCTAACAAGTGCTCCTGTTGACAAAAAGATGTCAAATCAAAAGAAAATTAACCTTGTCGAGCTTTCAGATAGAATCGGCCTTGCCAATCATGCATCGTATTGAGAATCCTTAGATTGCCCAATCTTGAAATAGATAGCTCAAGAAGCTTAGCTATCAAATTTCATCTTAACTACCAAACTCTTCTTGACCGAAGCAACATTTGTTGTCAAGTTGGCATTGTAGAAAATTTTGCAAGAGAAATAAGTTCAAAATGTGAAACTAAAATTTGACGTACTTACCAACTTTCTCTAAACCCCACCCTTGGCATCAAAAGTTGTAGTATCACTTGGTGTGATTTTGCTCATGCACTAGTAGAAGTCCACATACAAAATCGTGTCTGAAGTCCAGCTCATGGGGAGATATCTCTACATCCTTCACCAAGGCTAGCAACAGTGAATCTATGTATGCTTGTCATGTTTGTAAAACTCTGCAAAACTCAAAGATAACATATGCTAGAGAAAATTCCAGCTTTACCTTTCTTAGGATCTCTATATGCATCAGCTACGACCAATCAAATGATTAAAAATTAAAAGAAGTCACCTTGTTCAAGGTGTTACCATATACATGTGGTAGTGATGTGTGTGAACACACTTAGGAATGACGGGGCATTTTTTCCCTCGCTAGGAGGTTTTTTCCCCCATGCATTGTATGTACACCCATCACCCTAGGGCTAACTTGTCTTTCCATTGCACACTAAATAATACACTCTCTATTGTGTGCCTTGAGCTTCCTTCGTCTTCTCTAAGTTTTGTGGATTTTCTTGCAACCCTAATTCCAACAATTGGTATCAAAGCAAGTTGCGTCATCTCGGGTTTAGTTGTCAGCAGCTCCAGCACACGCCTGTCACTTTCTCCGATTTCAGTGAGCTTTGGAGAGCGTTCGTAGGTCGCTCAGATTTTTGAATCGGACTCATTTCGGCCTCTATTTCCACTACAAGTAGTATTGTGAAAGATATTTCGTCATTTTGTGCAAAATTTCTATCAGTGTGGTTTTTTGCATAGCATGTCCCTTACAATCTTCTACGGTTTGTGCTATATAGCATGTGTTGTTCCCGCTTTGTTTCTCCTCTTTACAGATAGTTTTCACATCAAGTGTAGTCATTTGCATGGCCGACACAACACAGATGTGTTCAAGATGTTTGCTGATGAGGACACATTGGATGGGGATAATTACCCCATGTGGGCTTACATGACAAAACATATTCTTGTGTCAAAGGGTATCTAGAATATTGTGCAGGGCATTGATGTACGTCCTGGTGTCGAGGATGTAGGTGATGTTGAAGATGTTGTAAGTCTTGCTACAAGGATTCCTATTGTTAGGATTGTTTTGCCTATGACAGAACAAGCTCGTTGAGAAGATGCATAGGCTCATGCATTGATTGCGTTCTCTATGAAGCGCACTATTACTTCTCACATTCGTTCAGCAAAACTTGCAAAACAGGCTTGGGATATTCTGGCTGGTTTCTATCAAGTCGCAATGAGGCTGAAATTGCATTGTTGCATAAAGAGTTGGAGTCAAAGATTATGCATGAGGAAGATGATATGGACACTTTCCTTGTTGGTGTCAAGGATATCAATGAGCAACTTATTTCTATAGGTGAAGTCATTTCAGACAGTTCCCTTGTGCAAACTGTTCTTGATGCCTTGCCAGATTTTTACTAGACTTTTGCTAGTACTTGGAGACTTATGAACCCAAGGAAATCCTGAAGTTGTCAAGTTTGATGCATTATACACATTGTTGTTGCAAGAATTGCTTTCCAGAAAAAACAAGACTAGACAGTATGCAGTTGAGCAGGCCTTTATTGTTGCTCAAAGAAAAGGTGGTTACAACAATGCAGCCACTTCTTATGGTTCTTCTACGAGTGGAAAATCATATGTTCCTAATGATTTTGCTGGCTGAATTTTTTCTGAAAATTCGGGTGATAAGGACAAAAAGAAGATGCATTTCCATTATTGTAAAGCTAATGATCATTTGATCAAGCAGTGTCCTAAGTTGAAGGCCAAAGAGGCTAAGAAGAAAGAGGGTGGTTGCACTACAAATGAAACTATTGTTGAGTCTTCTATGAAAGGAGTCTGTGATGCTGATGCTGATCTTGGGGGGCTCACTATGTGTAAAACTACCATATCACGTGCGTTCAAGACATGTTTGTTGTTTGGCAGACAAAGCAATGGTCTCCAGAGAAAGGAGTCACATTTTTCAGGGAATCTACATTTTTGCGGAAATCTCATTCTTTTGTAAAAGAGATTCTCTAAGCCGAGAGCTTGTAAAGAAATTTTTGATTATTTTTTCGAGAGCATTTGTATAGTGGAGATCCAGTTAGAGGTTTAGGACTTTTTGGCCGGACAAGCCATTTGTAAAGACCTAAACTATAAAGGTCAATTTTGTAAGTTTGAACCTCATCATCTTTTATCACAAGTTTTGAAGAAGACAACGTACGTTTGAGAGCTTCCTCTTGCTCCAACTTGTAATCTTCGCTATTGTGGCTACGGTAATCCGAATTCAAATTCATTTATTGCATTGTGTTCCTCTTACTTTGCTCTTCCATTCAAGTGTAAGCATTCAAGATTTGGTGTAGGTGCTCAACTACACGTTTGAGACCTTAAATCGTTGTTTTGAGTGTTTAAATGCGTATTTTATGTTGTTTTTACCCTAGGAGAGGCTTCAAGGACCCTTTGGGATCATCTGTTCATTGTTTTGGCTGACTTTGGTACGAACGATCGCGATCCATGTACCTCTCCAGAATGTTGTGATAGTGATAGGATAGATTCTAAATAGTCCCATGTAGCTTCCCTTCAAGTTTGGTACGAATCCGATACGATTTGCATGGTAAAGGGGCATGACGACTGTAGAGCTGTGTAGAAGGACATAGGCAGATTACTTGGCTTTAGTGCGTATGATTTGCTTGTTGCAGAGTTAGCAGTTGCATCTCATCGAGTTCACTTCATTAGGAATGACACCCTAGTGAGTTTCCATGCCTCATCCTGGTCGCTTCCCTTGTATTGATATTTTAGGTTGATGCGTGAGAGCTATGCTATGGACGTCCGTCACGGCGACCCGCAAACATTGGCACTGCTTCCGGGGAATGCACCTTAGGTTATGAGTGACCGAGTGCGCAGTTAGCTTCCTTAAAAGAATATCAATCCACAAATCCATTTTACACCTCAGTTAGGCTGCTAGACAGGGGTTTAGAGCTTAGTGGAGTCTAGAGTCAGTGGACCGGCTAGATCCTCTCTTAGGAGATTTAGGGAGTTGTGGTGAGAGTGTTCAAAGCATTTTTTCAATTTCTCTAATTCGATTGAGTAGTGAAATCTCACCCAGAATCCGTCTTGTTTTGTTTGATTCATTTCTTTATGTTCTTTCATTTCTATACTTAGGAGTAGGATAAGTAATTCGCATTCCAATCAGATTTGGGGCAAAAGTTAGAGTCGAGAAACCAGGAAACCATAACTTTGGCAAAAAGGCCATAAGACTCTGAAATTTAGAAAATCTGACCAAACAGGGTTGATATTGATTCAAATCACCAAGTGGTAGCACAAAACACTGTAAAACACTTGTCAGAGGGAGCAGACTAAATTTCATCAGATTTGGCTCATGTACTACGATCGTGATTGGTGTACCTCTGTGCCAGAATTGGACAAGAATTGTTGTGTGTCTTCCTGATAAGATTCTAAACAAGTTTTTCTAAAGCAACCACACCCAAAAACATCAAAAATCAAGAAAATCAGGCTACTTGGGCAAAACTAGCCTAACAAACCCAAAAAGTGCAAAATCTTGTCTTTTAGTGATCCAAATGCTAAGTGAATGGGGAAATAGCCTCAAAACACCTTTGCCAACAAGCACACCAAAATTGGTCTGATTGGGCCTTTGTACTACGATCGCGATCGGTGTACCTAAGTGCCAGGTTTTGACCAGATTTCATCTGTGGGATCCTCAGGTGTATATAAACATAAAAGTATACTGGACTAAGAGCCAGAAACCTCAAAATACCTGTCAAACCATCTGAGTATTGATCCAAGTCGGAAATTGATATATTGACATAGAAATTGACTTTCATCAGGATCATATACATCAAATTGGGTATAGACTATTAGGAATTGGATCGATCTAGCTAGGGTGGATGAAAGAGAAATATAGTGTCAATGTGTGAGTGTGTGTGTAAGCAAGATTATCACTCAAGTGAATTAGGTTCCAAGATAGAATTAGCTTGGACTAAT
Organism: Adiantum capillus-veneris; assembly: GCF_014529385.1. Lineage (NCBI taxonomy): Eukaryota > Viridiplantae > Streptophyta > Polypodiopsida > Polypodiales > Pteridaceae > Adiantum > Adiantum capillus-veneris. The sequence goes on along the minus strand of NC_140942.1, from coordinate 78,453,198 downwards.
AACACAATCTTGAGTATGGACTTAGCTTAGCACAAGCTCACCATAGACAAGCATGTAGTGCAAAATGGAGTTGTTGTTTATTCATTCATGAAATGAGCTTTAAGTAGCTCTACAACCTTGCTCCACATTATGTGGGATAAATCCACTCTCCTCTCCTTGTCTCACACTTTAGGACAAAGCTCACACTTTACAATCCTCCCCTTGAGGTTTGGACTATGACAAGATACTGAAGATGCATGATCCACATAGGCTAGCAAAATCCACATAGGATGGTGATATCCACACAGGAAAATAAAGTCCACAAAGGATGATGATATCCACACAGGATGATAAAATCCACACAAGAAAAATCCACAAAGGATGGTGATGTCCACATAGGGCGATAAGCTGGTATCCACACAAGAAAAAGTCCTCCCCTACAAGTAAAGAGTCTGCATCTTCAAAATGGGTCTTCATAAAAGACAACGTTGCTCTCGTCTTCATCCTTTTTGTCTTCTACTATGTGAGATGATCCTCTGTCAGGTCTCTTGCCTTCGTTGCTTCTGCTGTTGCTTCTAACTGCTTCATGGTCTTTGACTTCGTATCCTCCCCTCAAACGAGTGCTTCTGTCCCCCTTTTTGTTGTGCAATCAGGCTTATTCCATGCGTCATAATGACATGCAACAATATGTTAAAATATCCTATGAAAAGGTTTATGCAAAAATTAATGCTCTCTTCCATCTTGGTCATACTCCGAGAGCCCAAGCATGCGGTGTTTCTCATAAAAATAGAGAGATTTTAGCAATTTGGAGACTCTCCAATGCCAATGTCTATCCCATTACAAAAGCACATAATGTCATCCATGTAGAAAAATACAATTACATACATTGCAAGAAGTTGTTGTGCTTGGCTGCAAGATTTCAATTTGTACTTTGGAATTTCCCTTCAATGTGAAGCTCCTCTTCACTGTCGGTGAAGCCCCTCTTCACAGATAGGGGAAATAACTCTTTGTTTTTGCTTTTGATGCTTGAAAAAACTCCTTGTAGCTTGGTAATGCCGCGGTTGGTGAGAATGGCCCATTTGGCAGCCCTTGGAGTGCTCGATGGTTTTAGAGTGGCTTTTCGTGTGTTCCCTCTTTGAAGTTAGCCTTTGAAGGGTTCTTTTGAAGTTCCGGTGGGACACTCCCCTTGGACAAATATGTGAGCCAAAGGGTTGTCCGTGGGTTGGAACTCTTGAGGTAGTAACCTCGCGGGAAGGTGATCTTGATTGGAGTGCTCGAGGCCCGGGAGCAGCGCGGGAAGAGCCTTTTATGAGGTGCTTAAGGCTTCGAGCCTTTAGAGTAGTGGGGCCGCGGGATAGGGTGCTAATGCCAGTGGGCAAGGTAGGCACAGCCGTGCAGCAGGGCACCTTGCCGGGCAGGCGCGAGCAAAACAGTCAACCTCCGGGCAACAGGTAGCTCATCCGGGCAGCAGGGGCAGTCTGGGTAACAGTCGAAAAAGCTTATGCGTGTGAGCACTCCCCAGCGGACCCGCCAGCCTTCAAAAGCTCCTTTTCATGGAATTTTCGGGTCCGCCCACTCTCCCCAATTTATCCAAGGGTTTTGACCCCGAAACCTCAAGCCAAGATTAGGATTCCTATTTTGGGCTAGCCAACAAGCCCACGGGACTTGCTTGTTTAAGAGCTCCGAAAAGCAAGCTGTTAAGCCAAGCTCGGTAGTCCCTTTCCCACACAAACTCACACACACACCTATTTTTAGGCAAAGTTGGGGATGGAGTTTTAGGGGGTTCTCGAGCTCGGATTTGAGTGCTTAGGGACTCTATGGAGAGCTTGCGAGGAGAGATTCGAGATGAGGTGATTAAAGCTTGATAAGTATAAAATCGGAAAGATTAATTGAAGATGCGAACAACTAGAAAACTGACACAAAAATGACTAGAGCATGCAAAAATTGGATACTAATCTTATCCCTAACAAAGCCTGTCTAGCCATGGAGGGTAGTGGCCTCTTGGTTGTGCCAAGGACATGCCCACACATAACTAGATTAGTGCTTAATTAGTGAGATGCAACTAGTTATGAAAAATGTTAATGGGCCATAACAATGAAATGCTAATCGATTTAATGGAGATGCTAATGATTAACACACACTAATGCATAATAACAATCCTATCTAGCACACCATGTCTCTGATACCAAATGTTAGGAATTGGATCGAGCTAGCTAGGGTGGATGAAAGAGAAACGTAGTGTCAATGTGTGAGTGTGTGTGTGTGTAAGCAAGATTATCACTCAAGTGAATTAGGTTCCAAGATAGAATTAGCTTGGACTCATAAACACAATCTTGAGTATGGACTTAGCTTAGAACAAGCTCACCATAGACAAGCATGTAGTGCAAAATGGAGTTGTTGTTTATTCATTCATGAAATGAGCTTTAAGTAGCTCTACAGCCTTGCTCCACACTATGTGGGATAAATCCACTCTCCTCTCCTTGACTCACACTTTAGGACAAAGCTCACACTTTACATAGACTATACAGAGGAAGAGCATGTACACAGGACGACCCCAGATAGCTTTCATATCCCAAAACAAACACCAAAATCAAGTCACAAATTCGGGAAAACAGACACTTCCAACCAAGAACTGGTAAAAGCTTGACTTTTTGGGGTTTGAATACAAAAGTATTTGGTGGGTAGCCTTAAAATAGCCCAGTAAACAAGCTAGTGAAGTTTCATCAAATTTGGGCACTGTACTACGATCGCGATCGGTGTACCTTTGTGCCAGAATTGACTACCTGTTCATAGACCTAGACTATTTAAGATATCAGGAGTTGTCAAAACCCAAATTGGACATACTGTCAATAATCTGCAAGCAAAATTGTGTTGAAGTCGTTGTGAAGTCGTTAAATCTGCTGATAGTTGGAATGATACAATGATCTCATAGCCATCAAGTGTATTCATTTGCAGAGACCAATCAAGTAACAATCCATGCAGTCGTGCGAGTTGGAAGATCACTCCATCTCCATGTAAGAGGTTTGTATTCAATCGGTAAATTCCACTTTCTTCATGTTTTTGAGATCGGGAAAACAAATCAACAACCAACACCGAAATTTAGCGGATCAAGCAAGTGTTTTATCAACGGAGGAGAGTGTAAACCAAGGTGTAGTACGACCGTTAGAGTTGATCCTTGAAGGAAGTATTTCCGATACTTCTTCAGAGAGATCTTACGAGTATTTCACGGAACACTTGGGACATTTAAATCTAAACAAAAGAGAAAACATAGCAACAGGACCATCAAACCCTTCGGCCACAATGAAGCTATTGTTCATCAAGTATCAGTATGACAACAAGCAAGGTGCCAAGTACAAAGATGGTATGGACCGCTACTGTGTGAAAATAGAAGATAGACCAAGTGAGTTCAAGGACTTAGTGCATGTGAGCTAGAGCGGAGATAGGTACCTAGATGACAAAGGTATCATGTACTTGGTAGTCCTGAATCCTAACATTGTGGACAAGTGGGGATTGATGGGCACGAAAGCCAAAGTAGATGAGGAACTTGAGGAGAAAGCACCAATAATGAGCTTCCCTGATGTGAGGTTAAGACGAGAAAACAGAACTTTGAGAGTAAACACAGACAACGTCTACGTGGGATTATACAAGTATAATAATGGAGAGCAAGATCTCTATTATAGATGCGAGGAACCCTATGTCGGAGAGTCGACAGAGCGGAAAAGACTTTATGTCTTCGCCTACACAGAGGGATCAGAAACGAAAATCGTCGCATACGACAAATATGGAAGACGATACGCAACAATCGATAAAAAGGAGTTGGAAGGATATACGTACGTTCGGGGACCACTCTACCAGTATTATGTCACTCGAAGCCCATAGAGACCAGCACCTACAAATGTCATGCCAGACCCGATGGCAACAGGTGGAGAGAGGATTTATGTAGCCGATTCTTTCAGTCAACCTCAGTATTCTATGCCAAACCCCATGGGAACATTACATCCCAGAGAGTCAATGGCTATGAATCGAGGTAGTGCGGTTCCTATCTCTACACATACCGTAGTAGGTCCGATATTTGCAGCCACACCATCACATTTGCCTCCTAGTAGTAGATTCGTGGGGCAGGGGAGCCAACGAGAGAAACCACGACATCCATGATGTACGGGAACGATTAAGTCAAGACACGGGAGCATTGAGATTGGTCACAGACCATAGACGGATAAGGCCATCCCAGGTAGCGAAGTGCATGCCAAAGAAGTATAGCGGATCAGGGGATCCATATGCCCATGTGTCGCTCTTCAAGAAAGTCTTAAGAGTAGAGCAGATCACTAATTTCCATACTCAATATGAGGGATTCGGGCTGACCTTGGAAGGGACGGCCTTAACATGGTTTCAACCTTTGAACCCTGAAACTTGTCCAAATATTGAACATGTATTGCGGGAGTTCGCAAAAGAATTCTCAAAACGGGGTATAAAGCATAATACTGTATCACATATATATGCTTTTAAACAAAAGGAGAACGAAAAAGTGAAGAAGGCATCCTTGAGATTCAAGCAATACATTGAGAGGTGTCCAAGGAGAGAATTACCACAGGACGAGAGATTGTCTGTGCTCTTCATTGAAGGACTTAGAAAAGAAACCTTGAAAAAGGACCTTCACTTGAAAGCGTGTAGCACATTTGAACAGGTTACAAGGGAAGCTTTATATCTTGTTGATAACTGCAAAGAATATGGAGAAGTGTCAGAGGATACTGATTCAGTAAGCAGTGGCTCTTCATCTATTAAGAGTGGACCCTCTATCAAGAAAGATGCTCAGGCTTCTTTGATGCCGACAGCTGACCAAATGATAGAGGAAGTAACGAAGAGAATGCAGCAACATATGAGATCAAATCCGGTGATGAGACAGTCTCAGACGAGGAAATGTGACATATGTGGTGGGGATCACCCGACGCCGTGGTGCACACAACAACTGAAAGCACCAGTTGTGAATGGACGAGTACTCAAATGGTGCACCATAGAGCAAAAATGGATGAACCATGGCACGGATGGGTCTTTTTACAACAAAAAATATGTGAGGGAATGGCCGTATGGACCTCCAGTAGGACTACCCCATCCACCTCCTCCAAGATATCAAGTTGGGCCAAATGTGAATATGGTAGCAAGAGCAGACAGACCTCAACCTACGGTTGGGTCAACAACCTCCTTTACCACAGGAAAATAGGGCCATGATTAGGTATGCTCAACCTTACAAAGCATCACCAAGAACAAATAATACACCTCAAATTTCTTATTACGAGGAACCGAATGAGCCATACGTAACTGAACCTGAACCACAGATGTACGCAGACGAAGCCTATCAACCGTGGGGAAATAACGAGGGTATGGCACCACCAACGTACGTAGCACAACCTTCGAGGGATCAATATTTGGTGAACGAAAGAACGCTAATGTTCATTGCGAACCAGAACTACAAACCAAAAGGATATCCTAATAGGGCAGGACAACCTATGGGACCACCTCCTCAAAATCAACCACCAATTGGACCGTGCTATAACTGTGGAAGTACAGATCATTGGGAGCGTAGTTGTCCTTTCAAAGGAAAAAGAGTGAAAATTTTAGGGTTTTGTGACGGGTGTGGTCTGAATCACATACTGTCATATTGCCCAAGGAATCCAGACAACAAGGGAAAAGCAACTATGCATATTGTGGGGGTGTTACCAAGTGCAAGCAGTGGATCAGAAACCAAACCCATGATCCAAATCAATGCGGTAACCAGAGCCCAAGCCAAGGACTTAGAGAAAAACAAGCCATTGGAAGAAAAGGTCAAGTTGCCAATACCCACAGAAACGAGAGTTTATCTGTGAGAACACAGCGGAAATCCTGGAAGGCGAAACGAGACAGAATGAAAGCAAGAAGGATAAAAACCGAAATTGCCATGCAAAATTAATTACATGAAACGAAAGAGCAACTGAAACAAGAGAGAGATAGTAAAACTATTGAGGACAACAACAAGCCGAGGAAAGCATCCTCAGGGGGATCAGTCTTGGGAGAAAGTGCATTAGGTGAAATTTGGACTTACAAAGGGGCCCTTTAAGGAGTTTGACTTTACCTCTCTCTACCAAAACGGGCACATGGATAATTTTTGCAAACAAACTCCAAAGTTGGTAGAGATTTAACAGTTAAAATATCCTCTTCAAGCTCTATCTACTGATATATAGCATGCCATGAGATTCCTCATATTTTAGAAGATTCTTTTTTTTATTCACCTATGATGTGACAACTCTGTCGGAATCTAAGTGATGTTACCATATACATGTGGTAGTGATGTGTGTGAACACACTAGGACTGCCGGGGCATTTTTTCCCTCTTTAGGAGGTTTTTTCCCCCGTGCATTGTATATACGCCCATCACTCTAGGGCTATCTATCTTTCCATTGCACACTAAGTAACACACTCTCTATTCTGTGCCTTGAGCTTCCTTCGTCTTCTCCAAGCTGTGTGTGTTTCTCTGCAACCCTAATTCCAACAATTGGTATTAGAGCAGGTCACGTCCTCCCGGGCTTAGTCGTCAGCTGCTCCAACACACGCCTGCTCACTTTCTCCGATTTCAGTGAGCTTTGGCGAGCGTTCGCAGGTTGACAAAAATTTTGGAATAGCTCAAAGAGCTGGGTCTGCTCAGAATTTTGATTTGGGCTCATTTCGGCCTCCGTTTCCACTACAGGCAGTACTGCACAGTCTATTTCGTCATTTTGTGCAGAATTTCTGTCAGTGCCGTTTTCTGCATAACAGGTGCCTTATAGTCTTCTAGGGTTTGTGCTATATAGCACAGGTTGTTCACGCTCCTTACTCCTATTTTCGGGTAGTTTTCACATCAGGTGCAGCATTTACCATGGCTGACAACAACAACGCAGATGTGTTCAAGATGTTTGCTGCTGAGGACAGGTTGGATGGGGACAACTACCCTATGTGGGCTTATATGATGCAACATGTTCTTGTGTCAAAGGGTGTCTGGAACATTGTGCAGGGCAGTGATGTACGTCCTGGTTCTGAGGATGTTGCAGGTCTTGTTGCAAGGATTGCAGCTGTTAGAGTTGTTTTGCCTATGGTAGAACAAGCTCGTTGGGATGTTAAGGATGCGCAAGCTCATGCATTGATTGTGTTGTCTGTGAAGCGCACCATTGTTCCTCACATCCGTTCAGCAAAATCTGCAAAACAGGCTTGGGATATTTTAGCAGGTCTTTATGCAAGCTGCAATGAGGCTAAAATTGATTTGCTGCGTAAAGAGCTGGAGTCAAACATTATGCATGAGGAAGATGATATGGACACTTTCCTTGCTAGTGTCAAGGATATCAATGAGCAGCTTATTTCTGCAGGTGAAGTCATTTCAGAGAGTTCCCTTGTGCAGACTGTTCTAGATGCCTTACCAGATTCCTACCAGACTTTTGCAAGTACTTGGAGACTGATGACCCAAGGAAATCCTGAAGTTGTCAAGTTTGATGCATTATGCACATTGCTGTTGCAAGAGTCACTTTCTAGAAAAAACAGGACTAGGCAGCGTGCAGTTGAACAGGATTTTATTGCTTCTCAAAGAAAGGGTGGTAACATTAATGCAGCCACTTCTTATGATTCTGCTGCGAGTGGCAAAAATTCTGTTCATAATCCTTCTGCTGGCAGTACTTCGTCTGGCAATTCTGGTGATAAGGGCAAAAAGAAGATGCGTTGCCATTATTGTAAAGCCAATGATCACTTGATCAAGTCGTGTCCTAAGTTGAAGGCCAAAGAGGCTAAGAAGAAAGAGGCTGGTTCAACTACAAATGTAGCCATTGTTGAGTCTTCTGTGAAAAGAGATTGTGTTGCTGATGTTGATGCAGAATGGGCTTTTAGTGCAGAGTGCACTTACAATCATGATGTCCATGATGCATGCTTGTCACTTGCTGCAGATTCACATGTGTGGTATTTCGACAGTGGTGCTACAAAGCACATTACCTCACATCGTGAATTGTTTACCTCTCTCGAGTCTGTACCTCATGGCAATTCAGTCACTTGTGCCAACAACGCCTCTTATCCAGTTCAGGGAGTTGGAAAGATTGTGCTCATCGCTGCTAATGGCAATTCCTTCACACTTGTTGATGCACTTTATGTACCTGGGATCAAGAAGAATCTCTTGTCTGTATCCGCACTTGCTAGACTTTGACGTGTAGTCAAATTTGTGGATGATAGATGTACAGTTCATGATCTCAGTTTTGGTGATGAAATTGTTGCATCTGGGCTTTTGTGCCGTGGGATGTATAAGCTCACTTTGTATGACAAGTGTGGACAAAATTTTGCAAATGCTGTTGCAGATTCAAGGGCTATTTCAGATGCAAAACTTTGGCATGCACGTTTTGGTCATCTGAATTTTGCCAGTTTGCTGCGTTTGCAGAAATCTGATATGGTTGCTTCTTTGCCGCCTCTTGAAGCACCTGTCAAAAATTTTTGTGAAGGCTATATTTTGGGTAAGATGCAGCGTTCTAAGTTTCCAAAGGATGGTTCAGTTCGGGCCACATGCAGGTTGCAGCTTGTGCATAGTGATGTTTGTGGGCCCATGCAAACTCCGTCCTTGGGCAATTACCTGTACTTCGTGACTTTCATTGATGATTACTCCACGCATGCATGGGTATTTCCGCTTAAAGCGAAGTCCGAAGTTTTTATGTGCTTCAAACAATTTCTGGCTATGGCTGAAAATGTCTCGAAATGTACTATGGGCACCCTCCGTTCTGATCGAGGGGGGGAGTATATGTCTCATGAATTTAATGCATTTCTGGCTAGTCGTGGGATAAAACACCAATGTACAGTTCCTTATACACCTCAGCAAAATGGTGTTGCTGAGAGGAAAAACAGGTCACTGACGGAAATGGCACGATGTATGGTGAAAAGTCAAGCTTTGCCGCTTCTTTTTGGCTTGAGGCCATTATGTGTGCCACTTATGTACTTAACAGGTGTCCTACAAAAGCTTTGCAGTCTATTACTCCATATGAAGCATGGCATGATAGAAAGCCTTCTATTGAGCACATGCGTGTTTTTGGCTGTTTGGCATATGCTTTGGTGCCACAAGTGCAGCGCAGAAAATTGGATGATAAGGCTGTCAAATGTATTTTTGTTGGTTATAGTGTTGAAAGCAAAGGTTACAGGTTGTATCATCCACAAACAAAACGTATTCTGGTTTCTCGGGATGTAGTGTTTGTGGAAGATTCTGTTCAGCCCTTGCTGTCATGTACTAGAGACAGTAATGTAAGCTCACAGGACATTTATGACACTTTGTTGCCTCTTTTCAGTGGTGGAAATACGAATGTAAGTTCCAATGAGGCAAATGTACAGCCTATGGAAGTTTTTGAAAATGTTTTAGATCAGCCTATTACTGATGCAGATGTACATGATGTACTTGATGAGGAAAAAGCTGAAAATGAGCAGGCTAGAGGTATCCCAAAATGGCTGGTGCACACTTTGCATGAAAGTAAATTGGATGCACCTTTGTCTAGTTGTACTCGTTCAGGCTCTCGCCATGCATCTTATGCATCAGATTGTTATGCTTTGGCTGTGTCTAGCTTACATGATGTTGAGGAGCCTCTGACTTTTGATGAAGCACAAAATTCAGAAAATTGGATGGCTACCATGCAATCAGAATATGATGCACTTATAGAAAATGACACATGGACTTTATGTGATTTGCCTCCTGGCAAAAAGGCCATTGGTACGAAGTGGGTTTACAAGTTGAAACGCAAGCCGGATGGTGAGATTGATCGCCATAAGGCTCGACTTGTTGCAAAGGGTTATGCACTGCAAAAAGGCATAGATTATGAAGAGACTTTTGCTCCCACTTGTCGTATGACTACTGTGCATTGGCAGCTCATTTTGGTTGGGATGTACATCAATCAGACATTGTTACTGCTTTCTTGAATGGTGACATATTTGAGGAAGTTTATGTAACGCAGCCTCACGGTTTTGTCATAAAATGACAAGAGGACAAAGTGTGCAAATGTAACAAGGCTTTGTATGGGTTGAAGCAATCTCCCCGTGCTTGGTATGAGAAAGCTGACACTCATTTGGTCAAACAAGCCTTTCGTAACAGTCCAACAGAAAGCACATTGTATGTAAAGCGTGAGGGTGATGTACTTCTCATTGTGGTTCTTTATGTTGATGACTTGCTGATCACTGGACCAAATGAGAGACATATTGCTGAATTTAAGGATGATTTGAATGCTACTTTCAAAATGAAAGATTTGGGGCTGTTGCATCATTATTTGGGTATACAGTTTAAGCAGTGTGATGGTGGTATTTCCTTGTGTCAGAAAAGTTACATAGAGACATTGCTATGTAAGTTTGGACTTTAGGATTGCAAACCTATTGCCACTCCCATGGAAACAGGTTTGAAGTTGAGTCTACATGATGCTGGTGATCCTACTGATGTCACTCTTTACCAAACTGTTGTTGGCTACCTCATTTATGTATGCAACATGAGGCCGGATATTCAGTTTGCAGTCTCACAGGTCAACAGATTTATGCATAGCCTAGGGTCTAAGCATCGACAGGCTGTCAAGAGGATTTTCCGCTACCTTAGTGGCACTTTACATCTTGGCTTGTTTTATCCCAAGGGGGGATCATTGCCGCCAGACTTACATGCTTTTTCGGACTCAGATTGGGCTGGTTGTTTAGACACGCGAGTGTCCACAAGTGGTTTTTGTTTCATGCTTGGCAGTTCATGTATATCATGGTTGAGCAAGAAGCAACCTACTGTGGCCACTTTGAGTTGTGAGGCTGAGTACAGGGCAGTCTTCACAGCTACGATTGAGTGTGTATGGCTCAGACGCCTTATGGCTGATTTGGGTGTTGGACAGGACACTGCCAACACTATCTACACTGACAGTCAGAGCGCATTGGCAGTTGTGAGGAACCCAGTTTTTCATGCTCGCACAAAGCACATTGAGGTGCATTACCACTATGTCAGGGAGAGGTTCTCAGCAGGAGAGATCAGCTTGGCTTATGTGCCAACACAGGACAACCTTGCAGATCTTTTCACAAAGGCATTGTCTCGTGAGAAGCTTGAAGCTTTCCGCAAAGCTTTGGGCTTACTCCCCTTTGTGGACTGATCATGTCCTCAGGGCATGGCACTTCTCTTTACTCATGTGCCAGCTCTCGTTCACCGCATCACTCCAGGGGGGATTTGTTACCATATACATGTGGTAGTGATGTGTGTGAACACACTAGGACCACTGGGGCATTTTTTCCCTCTTTAGGAATTTTTTCCCTCCGTGCATTGTATATACGCCCATCACTCTTGGGCTATCTATCTTTCCATTGCACACTAAGTAACACACTCTCTATTGTGTGCCTTGAGCTTCCTTCGTCTTCTCCAAGCTGTGTGTATTTCTCTACAACCCTAATTCCAACAAGTGAATCAAAAAAAGAATCTTCTAAAATATGAGGAATCTCATGGCGTGCTATATAACAGTAGATAGAGCTTGAAAAGGACCTTCTAACTATCAAACCTCCGCCAGCTTTGGATTTTGTTTGCAAAAATTTATCCGTGCACCTATTTTGGTAGAGAGAGGTAAAGTCAAACTCCTTAAAGGGCCCCTTTGTGAGTCCAAATTTCACCTAATGCTAGAGTCTTTAGATGCTCTATTACAAGCGTATGAAGCAAGGCTAAAAACAAACCAAATATTAGAGCAGAGATGGTTGACTTATCCTCAACCAGAAGTGGAAACGAAGCGTTTGGAAATGTGTAAATACCTCATTGAAACAGCCCAGGCATTGATGGAACCTAATGCGATTAGAACCCCAGAACAAGAAGTGTTGATTCACAAAGAGCAAGAAAAACTGAAGATCGATGAATCAAAACAAGTAAAAGGACCCAGGCTTGAAACTATATTCTCATTGGATCACCGAGTGGTGCCGAACACCACTGATGATGCTAAGTCAATGACTATAATGCCAATTCCAAAAGTGGAAGAACAACCATGGCCACAACACTTATGGGAAACCATTAGAAATAGAAAGAATGGAAGTGCGACATTACAGTCTGCACCAGTTCTTGAGGTTAACATGGACAACGAATTTCATCCAGGAGATATACAATCGCTGTATGGAGATGCAGGAACGGAGGTTTTGATGGAAAGCAAAGCTCAATCCCTGAAAATACTACCTTCATTTATAGGTGAACACGAGGCACAATCAGGGATAAGATTAGTTCCATCCCAGATGAGAGCTATTCCACAAATGATTGACTCAAAAAGTCTTCAAGAGATGCTGTCGACACCTGTAACATGCACAATCACACTGTCAAAACTCTTGAGAGTCATACCACACTTATGGGAAGACATGGGGAAAAATTTGGAGAACAAAGGAATAAATATTCCTCTTCAGACAAACCCTACGGTAGAAGAAAACAAACGGGAAGGTCAACCCAAATCCCACCAACCTATGCCCATAAACAAGGTCGGAGATAACTGTAAAGGTGAGGAAGGTAATACAACCTTACCTGCTGAATATTAGGATATAAAGACAATAGCTATCCTAGACAGTGGAGCGGGAGTTGCGATTGCTACAAAGCAAATCTGGGAGAAATGGGGCCGTCCAGCTCTCAGAAAGACAAGAATGAAACTACAACTCGCAGATGGGTATGTAGAGAGACCATTGGGAGTCCTGGACCAAATAGTTGTAACTTCGTGTGGAATTAACTATGAGCACACCTTTGCCGTGGTAGATTTTGGAAAAACGAACAACTTTGACATTATTTTGGGGCGACCTTTTATGCGTCAACTCAAAATGATACAAGATTGGGGGTACGACCAAATTTACGTAAGTCATGAGGAGCTAATAACGAAAATCAACATGAAGGATCACAGCTATAGAGACGTTGCAAAAACACCAGTGCAAGAATTTGATTCAACCACACTGAATGGAAAAGAAATACATGTGTGGTTACAAATGAAAGCACGTGTCTGGATGTGTGGAACATCTGATTGTGGAGACTTAATCAAAGAGGAATGTGTGTTGGAAAGGTCAGTAGAAGACGAGGCTTATCTCCCAAAACCTTTCCCTGAACATTTATTTGAGCCATTTGGGTGGACTCAAATATTGTCAACCTTGGATGTATGTGTTAACGAATGCACGCCTACAAAATTTTGTGACGATGAAGGATACGACCTAATAACATTGCAAATGGCTAGCGTCATCCTTGAGTCGGGATCAAATAGTGAGGAACAAGAAGAACCACTATGTGAGACTGAGTGTAAAAGAATAGTTGATGAGATATCTGTAATGGACGATAGGAATCGAACAAAGAAGGAATTCACAAACTCACTAAGCGATGACCTTCCATCACTGGGTGCTGAAATCCAAATGATAGATGCTGATGAAGAAAGATCAAGTGGATCAGAGACGGATAGGAAGTATATGTCGAGATCGGATAGGTTTTACGAGTTTCCTAACCAAAAACCTAGTCGACAAGAGCGATAAAGATCAAAGAGAACAAGGAAATCAAGAGCGAATAAACATAAACCCATGCTCTTGTCAATGACAAAACGGGATATCTAAGGCTTGTAAAAGCTGACGATTGTGTCAAAGACAAGGTCACTGGCCGGTTTGTCAAAACTAAACCATGGAAAAAAAACAAGAAGAACAAGCGCGAAAAGAAAACGACTGAGACACATAAGGAGGGGAAAACAGGGTCTAGAATGACCAAAACAAAGAGGAAAATAGAGTACAATAAGCCCAAACAGACCCTCAAAGACATATGGACAACTGAAATGGAAACAGATGAGGACACGAATTCTGACAAGATGGATGTGCCATCCCATTATAAGAAGTATACCATACAAGATACAAGAATCATAGTGCAACAACCGATGAGAGAATTGAAGGAACCTGGTACATCATACGACGGTCCTAAAAAATCCAAACGAATAGATCTAGCGGATCCAGGAGAAGATCCGAAACCTGCATATATTACCACGTATCTTACTAAAGAAGAGGAAAAGCTTTTGAAGCTACTCTAAAACAGTATAGAGATGTGTTTGCATGGTCATACAAAGATCTTAAGGGGGTGGATCCAAGTATTTGTCAACACACAATACCCCTTAAGAATGACGCCAAACCAAGCAGACAACGTCCTTATACTTACAATGAGATGTTTGCAAGGAAGATCAAGGAGGAGATAGATAAGCTGAAAGAGACAGAGTTTATTTACAAAATTGAGCACACTGACTGGGTTTCACCGATTATGGTGGTCCCGAAGAAAAATGGAAAGTTGAAAGTATACGTCAATCTCAAGAAAGTAAACGCTGCTACAATTCGGGACAACTATCCCCTACCCATTACTAGTCATGTAATATAAAGAGTGGCAGGAAAAGAAGCTTACACTTTCTTAGATGGCTTTTCAGGCTACAACCAACTTGCAATAAAGCCAGAGGATCAGCACAAGACGGTTTTTGCAACTGAATGGGGCATTTTTGCATTCAGGGTAATGGCTTTTGGCTTAACGAATGCACCAGCCACATTTCAGAGGCTGATGGGTCATGCTTTTGAACAATATCTAAGACAGTTCTTAGAAATTTACATGGATGACTTGTGCATTCACTCTCTCGTAAGATTGGAGCACATAGAGCACTTGACCAAAGTATTCAAAAAATGCAGACTGTATCGGATTTGCCTGGAAATGTGTCTTCATGGTAAGACAAGGCAAAATATTGGGACATATAGTGTCCAAAAATGGTATTTCAACAGACATGGAGAAGATCAGCGTAATTGTTGATCTACCACGACCATTAAAGGTAAAGGAGGTACAGACATTTATGGTCCATTGTGGATATTATCGTAGATTTATCTACTCATACGCTATAATTGCGAAACCACTTTACGTGTTGATAACTAAATTTGAGTGGACAGATGAGTGCGAGAAAGCTTTTCAAACTTTGAAGCAAAGATTGATATCAGCTCCAATTTTGAAGGCTCCGGATTGGGAAAAGAGATTCCACATCCACGTAAATACATCAACATATGATATAGGATGCATACTTGCACAACCTGGAGAAAAGAACATGGATTTTCTAATCAGTTACTCCAATAGACAACTAAATAGTGTAGAGAAGAATTACACAACAACTGAAAGGGAGGGTTTGGGTATGATCTATGCTGTGAAAAAGTTTAGATATTACCTACTTTCCAATAAATTTGTATTCTTCGTTGATCACCAAGAATTGTTGTACTTGGTAAACAAACCTTGCAGTATGGGGTGGATTGTACGATGGTTCATCATACTGCTTGAGTTTGACTTCACGGTTGTAGTCAAAAAAGGAACTACACACCAAAGAGCGGATCGTTTATCTAGAATGGTGCATGGAGAAAACCATGTAGGAGTTGATGATGATTTGCCAGATACATATCTCTTCAACATAGAAATGGTTCCAAGATGGGGTGAGAATGTAATTCCTTTGTTGACTATTGAGTCATTGAATTTGACAAGACAACCATCTACCATTACAGCATCTAGATCATTGGTAATGCTGGCTGGAAGGCTAACAAACAAGGATTGGATCAAATCCTTAGGCTTTGTGTTGAATCAAATGAACAGGACTTGTATCTAAACCAGTCTCATGTACAAACGGGGATTCACAATGGGCATGCACAGATGTATCAAAGATTGATGAGAATGGGTGTATATTGGCCGAAAAGGCAACAAAGTGTTCATAAGCATATCACATCATGGAAAGGTCCCGAAGAAAAATGGAAAGTTGAAAGTATACGTCAATCTCAAGAAAGTAAACGCTGCTACAATTCGGGACAACTATCCCCTACCCATTACTAATCATGTAATATAAAGAGTGGCAGGAAAAGAAGCTTACAGTTTCTTAGATGGATTTTCAGGCTACAACCAACTTGCAATAAATCCACATGATCAGCACAAGACGGTTTTTGCAACTGAATGGGGCATTTTTGCATTCAGGGTAATGGCTTTTGGCTTAACGAATGCACCAGCCACATTTCAGAGGCTGATGGGTCATGCTTTTGAACAATATCTAAGACAGTTCTTAGAAATTTACATGGATGACTTGTGCATTCACTCTCTCGTAAGATTGGAGCACATAGAGCACTTGACCAAAGTATTCAAAAAATGCAGACTGTATCGGATTTGCCTGGAAATGTGTCTTCATGGTAAGACAAGGCAAAATATTGGGACATATAGTGTCCAAAAATGGTATTTCAACAGACATGGAGAAGATCAGCGTAATTGTTGATCTACCACGACCAGTAAAGGTAAAGGAGGTACAGACATTTATGGTCCATTGTGGATATTATCGTAGATTTATCTACTCATACGCTATAATTGCGAAACCACTTTACGTGTTGATAACTAAATTTGAGTGGACAGATGAGTGCGAGAAAGCTTTTCAAACTTTGAAGCAAAGATTGATATCAGCTCCAATTTTGAAGGCTCCGGATTGGGAAAAGAGATTCCACATCCACGTAAATACATCAACATATGATATAGGATGCATACTTGCACAACCTGGAGAAAAGAACATGGATTTTCCAATCAGTTACTCCAATAGACAACTAAACAGTGCAGAGAAGAATTACACAACAACTGAAAGGGAGGGTTTGGGTATGATCTATGCTGTGAAAAAGTTTAGATATTACCTACTTTCCAATAAATTTGTATTCTTCGTTGATCACCAAGAATTGTTGTACTTGGTAAACAAACCTTGCAGTATGGGGTGGATTGTACGATGGTTCATCATACTGCTTGAGTTTGACTTCACGGTTGTAGTCAAAAAAGGAACTACACACCAAAGAGCGGATCGTTTATCTAGAATGGTGCATGGAGAAAACCATGTATGTCATAAAATCTAATATCTAACTAACCCAAATGATTTTCTCATATTAAATTGATCACTTAATGTGGGAGAATAAACGGGAACAAGTGTTAAGATATAGGTATGTGCTTTTAGATCTATCTCAACACGGGGCCAATGTAAAGGGGCCCAAAAGGGAGATGGTCTATCAAAGAGCAAGGCTAACCAATGGAGCATAAGACCTTAGGGTTAGCTTCATTGAAGACCTCCAATAAATGTGTGTAAAAGTCCTTTTGACCTTAAGTAAGCTAGGGCTGAGCTTGAGGTGGGAACCCGGCCCAAGCTCGAGGTGCTTGTCCTGCTTGAGGTGCTTGTCATGCTTGAGGTGTTTTTCATGCTTGAGGTGCTTGACTTGCTGCATGATTAAAGTACTTGAGGTGCCTTGAGAAGCTTGCCTGAGATGCTTGTGGGAACCCCCCCTAGTTCAAGTGCTTTGTCATGCTTGGTGAGTAAGGTGCTTGATCACCTAAAAGTCAAAAGCATTCCTACAAGAGGGGGGGCGAGCCCTTTTCCTAGGGCCTAGAGAGAGAACACCCACTCACACACACAAGGGAAGCCCATCTTGAAGAGGCAGCAAGGACACATGTCAGGCCCCTACCCATGTTACCTTCATGTGTTGCTTGAAGCCTATTGGCTAGGCTTCAAAGGGGTCCAATGATAAATTACATGAATTATCTAATTGTTTTAGCATTTATCAAGTCCTCTCTCTCAAAGGGGAAAGGGGGACACTTGTCCCAAGGCTACCCATGTTGCTTGTAATGGCTCCTGCTTGTGATTGGCTAGGCCTGGAGGGGTCCAATGAGCTTCAGGCATGAGCTACAAGGGGGGGTCGACCCAAGAAAGCTAGGGGGGTGCCTAGGGGGTATACTCACCCACACACACTCACAGGCACTCTCATTGTGTGATATGCAAAGTGCAAGAGCTCCCTCTCCAAGCAAGTAGAGGTTGAGAGCCTACACCAACACTCTTGGCTATGGAGTGCAAATCCAACCAAGAGCCATGCTTCAATGCTTAAGCTTGCCATCTCCTTCTTCTTCATTACTATGCTATTATGTATGCTATCAACAAGAGTATGATAAGTGAGGAACTAATTCTTTCTCCTACGAAATGTTTCTTCTTCCTCTTCCCTACCCTCATTCCCTGCTAGCTCTCTCCACCTTCGAAGGTGTTTGAGGTCTTGGGACTGAGGCTTGGGATAGTTAAATCTTTCTTCAAGTTTATGTTATGTTTGTGGTGCATGAAGCCTTCCATCTTCATGGCATCACCTAGGTCACAAGGAACACAAAGACTGTATTGTAACAAGTCTCTCTTTATGGGAGAAATCATAATACAAATGCCTATTGGAGGGGGGACCGGCTCCACATAAATCCGGTCCTCAATTGTTGTCATGTTCTCTAAACTCTCTCTCTTGCAAAAGTATTGTCTATGCCAAGTTAACTAATTGCTATGATTATGTTGCTATCTTCAATTATGTATACCCGCTATGCTCACAAAATCATTTCTTGAAAGTACTCTCATTAAATTCCGCTATTCTCAAATTGAATAGGCAAATTCCATTACAATGTAGGAGTTTATGATGATTTGCCAGATGCATATCTCTTCAACATAGAAATGGTTCCAAGATGGGGTGAGAATGTAATTCCTTTGTTGACTATTGAGTCATTGAATTTGACAAGATAACCATCTACCATTACAGCATCTAGATCATTGGTAATGCTGGCTGGAAGGCTAACAAACAAGGATTGGATCAAATCCTTAGGCTTTGTGTTGAATCAAATGAACAGGACTTGTATCTAAACCAGTCTCATGTACAAACGGGGATTCACAATGGGCATGCACAGATGTATCAAAGATTGATGAGAATGGGTGTATATTGGCCGAAAAGGCAACAAAGTGTTCATAAGCATATCACATCATGTATTATCTTCACTTTTCAAAAGCCGATAGAACACGCGATTCTATTCAAATTATCTGTAGCACCCAGATGGAGTAACTACATTGTAGAATACCTCACCACCGGAATATTGCCTGAAGGGATCAGTAGATCACGTATCAAAACGATCACGAAAGAGGCAGAAAACTATGTATTGATTGAGGACAATCTTTACAAGAGGGGAAAAGACAATCAATTGAGAATGTGTGCGACGGAAGAGAAATACGTTCCTATCTTAGAGCAAGCACATGGCGGACAAGCTGGAGGACATTTCTCAGCTGACAAAACAGCCAAAGCAATTCTTATTGCTGGCATATGGTGGCCTACACTATTCATGGACGCCGAAGGGTTTGTGAAACGATGTGATGATTGCCAGAGGACAAAGATTCCTAGAGCACGAGATGACATGCCCATGAGACCAATGATGGGGGCAGAGCGTTTACAAAATGGGGAATAGATTTTATAGGACCAATTGCGCCTCCTGGATATAAAACGCACACTCAATACATTATTGTGGCAACAGATTATCTAACAAATGTGCCTGAAGCGAAAGCAACAACCAAAAATGATGCAAAAACGACAGCACAATTTTTGTATGAGAACATTTTCACCAGGTATGGCTTACCAATAGAGATAGTGAGCGATAGAGGGACTCATTTTGTCAATGAAGTGATCAAATTTCTATTGGATGAATTCATGGTAATTCACAAGAAGTCAGCTCCCTATCATCCACAAGCTCACGGCCAAGCAGAAAGTACGAACAAGATTTTGGTGACAATTCTCACAAAAATTGTTAGTGAATCAAGATCGGACTGGGATCAGAAGCTACATTCAGCTTTATGGGCATACAGTAGCGTACAAAACCTCAATCGGAACGACTCCGTTCAACATGGTTTATGGAATTCAAGCAATTTTGCCACTTGAATTTCTTATCCCCACACTTCCGGTAGCTAAAGAATTAGAATGGACGGGCCATGAATTATCCAATCAAATAGATATCCTGGAAAAACTGGATGAAACTAAATTGAGAGCAGTTGCATCAATCTATGTGCAAAAACAAAACATGAATCATTCTTTGATCAACATGTTATCAGCAAGGAATTTGCTACAGGGGATTACGTCTTAATGTATACCTGAAACAACATTCCCGGAAACTTAAAAAGCGAGGCAATGGACCCTATGTGATTCATGACATATCATCTAGCGGTGCCATTAAGCTTGCAACGTTAGAGGGAGAGGAGATGCCTAATTGGATTAGTGGCTGTAGATTAAAGAAGTACAACCTACCACTAACCTCAAAGATGCTTGCCAAAATCCACGTTGTGAAGGAGCACAAGAACAAAGCAAATGAGACAAAATCTCAAGCACAAGAGGAGGCCAGAATCAGGATTTTAGAGCGGAAACTGAAATTACAACAACAAAGACTTTCTCAACCAGCAGATATGGCTCAAATGCCTCTTTCTATAATTCACACTAACGAGCAATGGGAAATAGGAATCAATGTTCGCATCAATGTCAGACTTCCGAATGGCAGATATCAATGAGCATTGATTGACACAGGGGCAAGAGTCAATGTGGTCAACTTCTCCACTTACAAGATGCTTATCGATAAACCCCTAGTGAAATCCACACAAGATTTACAAGCCGTAAACAAGGCAAAATGCCAACATTGGGAATAGTAAACTTACCAATTAATATTGATGGAAATAGTTGTCCTCATTAATTTCTCGTAATGAAAGACGAAGGAATCAGAGAACACTATGTTTGGGAGTTCCATGGATGAGAACGTACAATGCAGTTACCGAATGGTAAGAACATGCGCTGATGTACACACACAACTCTAACACGTACATGACTCCATTCGCCAAAAGAGATCATTCATGGCCGATTATCCCCATCGCGACAAAAAGCAATCAGCTCATCAGCCAGAAACACCGAAAACGGCTGTTCGAAAAGTATGGATAAAGAAAACCGTCATGCAAAAAAAACAGAGACAGATATGGCTGCCCAAGTCACAACTCCCGACGACAGCAACACCATATCAAAGACCTTCAGGAGCTAATCCAGAGTGGAAATGGCAACCAAAGCCTAGACAACCAAAAATTCAGCGACAAAGATTGAATGGAGACCAAAAAGTCAACCTAGGAAGCCTGAACTAACAAAATGGTAATGGAAACCTAAGAAAATTCAGGAACCTACATTAAAATCTGCAAATATGAAAAAAACTGAATATAAATGGGTTCCAAAAATAGTTGCCATCAAAAAACCAACAATCAAGGAGAGAGCAATTAAACTACAAGCTCTTATGTTCCATAAACAGCTAGCCTCTCCATCCAAAGCCACTGAAAATTACATTCAGCCCCTGCATCTTGCACACCACTTTGTTTCCCAATGCATTGTCTCAAACATGAGGATAGGGCCACATTACACGGCCATGCATAGACACAGATTTCAAAACCCATGCACATGCACACAACCTTCGTCCGGGACGACTCAGTTTAGGAAGGGGGGAGTAACTGTTGAATCTAGCAGCAGTCAGGACCATTAAGGCATCCAACGTGTATATATATACATAATGCGTGTGTTTTTTTCATTTTTTAGAGTTCAATTTCGAACAAATTTGATCAAAATCTGGCATTTTTTTAGCGTTTTTATAATCCAACCAGCATAATAATGAGTTGTAATGACAAAATCTGGAGCATTAGGATGCTTCTAGTAAAAATATATGCTTAGGGGGTGAGTATGATAATTTTTGGCTAATTTTTGCCAGTTAATAAAGTATTTTCAATTTATTTCGCTTAATTTTCGTTAATAAAACTTCAAAAATTAAAAAATATATCACCCACAGTGTCAGAATCAAGTTCTGGAAGCAAACGCCAAAGTATCATGATAGGGTTATCAAGCATGGAATATATGAAGCTAATCTGAAGACGTCGAATTTCAGCCTTAATGATCATGACCACATTTCCCCAGAATCGCATCAAACAGTGATACGACGCCAGAATGACGAACCATTCAACCCACAGGTGGTATACAAATTATCTTGAGATCAAAGGTAAGGAAAATTAGCCCTATGTCACGAAAACCTCGGGAAGATATGGGTCAGGTAGGCCAAAAATGTAGCTCATTGTTCAAATTCTAAGAGAGAAGAGGAGAGGTTCTTGACCTAGAGCGAGCTGCTATATTTCTACTCCGTACAGATGATCGGAGCCGGTATTTCACACCAGATTTCACAGGTATGTTCCTTGTCGAGTAAAGATCAAGTGTATTACACATGCAAG
This sequence comes from Adiantum capillus-veneris, assembly GCF_014529385.1. NCBI lineage: Eukaryota > Viridiplantae > Streptophyta > Polypodiopsida > Polypodiales > Pteridaceae > Adiantum > Adiantum capillus-veneris. Next base: position 78,431,117 of record NC_140942.1, on the reverse strand, counting down.
CACGAAATATCGCACAAACGGGCGCATTGACCAAATCAAAGTCGGATTGAGTCGAATAGGTCAAGGGCCCTTAGAGGCATCATGACAAAGCTTTTTCAAGGATAGAACACATCAATGTGCTCCCCACAATGTCAAGAACAAAGCCATGTGATTAGATCTCAATTTGGTGGTGGTACACCGATCGCGATCGGTGTACCTCACTGACCAAATTTGACACAGAAATTGCAAAAAGCCTTCTCTCAACTTCGCCAACAACCAGCAGGTGTCAAAAATCAATTTGGGATCTATGGTACGATCAGGATCGGTGCCCCCAGTTTCAGATTTTAGAAATTTTGACATGGCCCAGGCTTAGAACTCATGGAGGAGTACACTCTCTTGAATTTTCATAAGAAATGCACATAGTTTGCTCATAGAATGGGCCAAAATTGTCAAACACACCCGAATCGGGAAATTTGACCTACAACTACCAAAATTCGACTGAAAATTATGACGGATGGTTTGAAAGGCATACCCGTCCGACTCAGCACGGTAGTAGAAAACCCTGAATGGAGCTCAGAATCTCCTACAAGGATGGAGATGACCATTTCAGTCTCGAGTGATCACACAAGGGAAGAATTTGGCCGAACTAATGTCAAAGACTAAAAGGCGACTTAGAGATGCCCAATTATCCCATTGGTATCCAAAGAATGCGTGAAAAATACCCAAGTCTGGAAAATCTCCAAAGACGGGATAAAAAGTGCCTGATCAAGTCAGAATCAGACAGCGGAGTAGGCTGATGATAGCAACACATCATGGAAGCAGTAAAAGCTTTTAAAAACTAACATCAACTAACTCCAGGCTCAAACCAAATTCATCAGGAACACCCAATATGGTTAGACTTAGTAAAATAAGGTCAAACAGTGAAAAATTGCTCTAATTTGTTCATTTTAAGTTCAAAACTTGAACATAAATCATCAGTGGGCTAGGCAGGCATAGGAGACTAAAGCCATCTAGTTTTCACCCAAAAAAGCCCAGGTACTACGATCGCGATCGGTGTACCTTAGCATCAGATTTTGACCAAAACCTAACAGATCTCTTGTACACTTGTTGTTCAAGTCACACATCAAGCTTCAAGCCAATTGGACATCAAAAACCCATGAAAAATCGAAGTCTAGTCCAAAACTCCCTTGTAACCCAAAATTGGGACTTATAAACTCAAAAGTGGTTCAAATAAAAGACATAGTGGACCAAAATGACCCTCTAGCTATAAGCAAACCACTCATGTGATCAAATGTTATTTTGGTCATGGTACTACGATCGCGATCGGTGTACCTCACGCCCAGATTTGGCTCAGATTTCAATCAGTCATAGCTCTAGTCTTCCTAGTCCCACTGGTGAAATATGGACAAGAATGGATGAGATTTGTTCAAGTTATGATCAATTTTAACTTTTGAACTGCTTTTTACTAAAAGTCTAAATACTACTGGTTGCGAAAGGAAAATCCTGACAGCTTGTGATTCTAATGACACAGAATGCCTCGCCAAAAGCAAGCAAGGTAGTGGATGGTAGCACCATATGAAGTGGATGAGCTCTCTACAAACGAAAAAACTCACATCTCGGATGAAACACTAGCTCACATCCCTGTTCACATTTTCATCGCGAAGTTTAGGGATGCTGATGGTGACATGGTAAAGACAACCATCATGCCACGGGAAATATGGAATCTCCACCGAAGACCAGAGGTCACCGAAGCCATGCGGGCTATTCATTTGGAGCAGTTTTTCAGATTGCAGCCATGGGGAACAGACTGTCCCACGAGCTCATGAGCTCGATACAGTATGATGGGCAAGCGATGCTCACCGACAAGGATGGTTCAAAGGTGAAAGTAAAGATCACAAAAGACATCATCAACGAATCTTTGCACTTCCTTCCAGGGCAACACGACTTGCTGGCAAAGACCAAGTCACTGGACAACAAGAAGGCGTTTATCAAAGCAAAAGGAAACAAGTACAAGTACAATGACATGATATACGGTGAGCTACAGTTACCAATGAGATTGATCTCTCAACATTGCAGGGTACAAAAGCCTCCTCGCTACATCGAGTTGATCCTGCACATTGCAGTGGTCATGGCTCTAGCAACAGTTGAAAACAGAACCATCCGATGCGATTATGGTTCTTACATCTTGGAAAGCTTGGTCGAAGTAAATTTGAAGGGCTCGGCAAAAAACAAAAGCTACATGAGCGCGGGGCCAATGCCAACAAGAATAGCATACCAAGCTTTGGGAATGATTGAAGACCTGTCGGCAGCCAGTTCTCAAGCGGCCTTGATTCAGAAGGCAAGCTGATTGCTCACTCAGTAAGGACGACCACTAGCGCAACATCATCGCACTCGGTCAAGGCATCCAACAAAAGCTCAAGTGATGAAGAAAAGACGGATACTGAAGACGAGGGAAACCCTCAAGGGTCAAAAGACAAAGGACCATCTGAATTTGAAGAAAGCGAGGAAGAAGACACCACCACACCGCTCATGAGAAGTGGAAGGGAAAGAAGTACAGAGCCGAGGTCCAAACTTCAAAAAGTATATGCAGAGGCCCAAGACAGAATTGGGGAAAGAAGGACAAAGTTGCGGGCTGATAGAAAGGCAAGGGCTGCAGCAACACAACAAACAGAAACACGAAGGTTCGAGAAGGAAAGACAAGCAAGAGTAGAAAAGGCAGCTCAAATACGGGCTGAAAAACAAAGGTTAGCCACGGAACAAAAGGCTGCAGAAGTGGAGGTTTCTTCTCAGTCCACTGAAGGAACAAAGGAGAAAGAAGTGGCTGAACACACGAACCAAGCAGAGCAACTAAAGAAAGCTCAAAGAGAGAAGAATGTGGAAGCACGACAGGTGGCTGAATTGACTCGCCAAAGAATAATAAAGCTTTTAAAGAAAAGAAAAGCGGACGCGTCTGTTTCACAGCCAAGGGAAGATGCACGGAAAAAGAGACACGTACAAGAAGTGGAGGAAGTTATAGAAGAAGTACAAATGGATCCTACTCCTCCCTCGCCAAAATCACCACCTCCTCCTCCTTCATCCTCAAACCCAGGAGTGCCACCTCCTCCTCCTCCTTCTTCATCAACCCAAGAACCACCACCTCCTCCTCCATCATCTACACACAAAGAGTCTGTGCCCCCTCCGTAAGCAATAGGGTACCAAGAAGCCTGTCAGGCTATGGCTGATTTTGACTACAGAAAAACCTTGCAAGTTCTGGAAAAACAGTTACGATGCCAGCACGTGGTGCTAGAAGAAAAGGAAAGGCTGGTACAAGAGGCTCAACACATGCAAAAATCTGGGCAAGAGGAGTTAGAGAGCCTGCGGGCACAACTGGAGCTCACAACGAAGGAAAGAGACACTGAGCGACAGCAGACTTAGTCTCTGATCAGAGACCTGGTGGATGTCAGGACGGAGTTGACAACCAAGGAAATGGAATGCCAAGATTTGACAGCAAGGGTAAAGAAAGTGATGGAGCAGTTTGATTACGAAAGCGCAAGGTTCCAGAGGGTTAATAGTTCATACCTCACTGTCAAAAGTACTCTAACAACCTACTGTGGCGAACCAGAAACCTTTTGGAGCATTGGTCTCCACATCAGACAATGCTGCAGCAGTGAACACCCTAGCAGCGCTAAAAGAGGAGTTAGAGCAAGAAAAACTTCAAAGAGAGTTGCTCGCCTCGGGAATGATATCCCAGATGGCGGCCAACGAGAAAAAAGTAAAAGAGTTGGAGCAGCAATTGGCACAAGCGAGAGCCAAATTAGAGACGCAGAAGCAAATCAGCGAGACACTGCTGAAAGAAAAAGAAGCACTGATTTCTCAACAACAAATCAGAACAGACGAAGCCCATGTGCAACCGTAACTGTTGCCTAGTCAAGACATGCCTGACTTGCCTGAACTTCACATGAAGGAGAACAAGGACAGGGATCAGCTGAGGCAAGCCTAGATATTAGAGGTGAGCTCACCCAAAGCATTAAGGAGATGCCAGAAGGTCCAGCCAAAGAATACATGCTCTATGAAGTAAATATAATGGAGTCAGCGGCACTGGCATTCTTACAGCTAGAAGCAAGTACAAGGGTTTGGCCATGACTACCTACCTTTTCCTTTGATATGACACGAAGCCAATTTATGGAAGGAAAAGATGCGGCCAACCCTGCCACGAAACAAAGAAGGAAATTATGAAGGTGTAGCACTAACAGCAAAAGAAGCTCAGGTTCTCATCAAAGATTGCCCGAAATGGAGGCAGAAGTGGCTGGACAAGAGGCCGCAAGATCTAACACATTACCACAATTCTCCTCAACACATCCAAATAGATCCTACCTTCTATCCAGTCCCTCAAAGAAGGCCATGGAAGGACTTTGCAGCATGGAGAGGCTGGAAGAGACAAAGACTGAACTACCCAGTCCTAACAGCACAAAACCCTCCTTTGGTAGCCTACGTAGTAAACACTCTCAATTCGACAATCACTTTGCTGAAGGATGTCCCCGATGTAGCTTGTCAGATGCTGGTAAAGATAGCTCGGATGATCATCACCTGCATCCAAGTGTTCAAAGACACTGAAGGCGATGATAATCCATGGAATCTGTTCTTAGAAGGGCATAGAGGAATTTGCAAGATTCACCACCATGACATATCTTGATGGCAATGTACTCCAGACCTATGTACCTGCCGTCACATTACTTGCAGACATTCGAGGAGGCCTTCGTCTCACAGGTTTATTCAAAATCGACTCAAGAATATTTCATTCTATGACGAAGGACCTCAAGGCACGGTACATAGCATACCAGCACACAGTAAGTGAAAACCCTTTCAGGCAGCAACAAGAAAACCTGGAGGCTATACTCCGCACACGAAGCTTTTCAGCAAAACTTGCCTCCTTGGAGCCCCATCAATGACCAAAGCTCTGATAAGGAAGGGGGGAGTGTTTGGCGGACGAAGCAATGGTCTCCAGAGATAGAGTCGCATTTTTTACGGAATCTACATTTTTGCGGAAATCTCATTCTTTTCTAAAAGAGCTTCTCTAAGCCAAGAACTTGTAAAGAAATTTTTGATTATTTTTCCGAGAGCATTTGTATAGTGGAAATCCAGTTAGAAGTTTAGGACTTTTTGGCCGGACAAGCCATTTGTAAAGACCAACACTATAAAGGTCAGTTTTGTAAGTTTGAACCTCATCATCTTTTATCACAAGTTTTGAAGAAGACAGCGTACGTTTGAGAGCTTCCTCTTGCTCCAACTTGTAATCTTCGCTATTGTGGCTACGGTAATCCAAATTCAGATTCGTTTATTGCATTGTGTTCCTCTTACTTTGCTCTTCCATTCAAGTGTAAGCATTCAAGATTCGGTGTAGGTGTTCAACTACGCGTTTGAGACCTTAAATTGTTGTTTTGAGTGTTTAAATGCGTATTTTATGTTGTTTTGACCCAAGCAGAGGCTTCAGGGACCCTAAAACGACCCTTAGGAATCATTTGTTCATTGTTTTTGCTGACTTTGGGACGAATGATCGTGATCCATGTACCTCTCCAAAATGCTATGACAATGATAGGATAGATTCTAAATAGTCCCCTTTAGCTTCCCTTCAAGTTTCGTGCGAATCCGATATGATTTTCATGGTAAACGGGCGTGACGACTGTAGAGCTGTGTAGAAGGACATAGGCAGATTACTTGGCTTTAGTGCATATGATTTGCTCGCACAGTTAGCAGTTGCATCTCATCGAGTCACTTCATTAGGAATGACACCCTAGTGCGTTTCCATGCCTCGTCCTGGTCGCTTCCCTTGTATTGATATTTTATGTTGATGCGTGAGAGCTATGCTATGGACGTCCATCACGGCGACCCGCAAACATTGGCTCCACTGCCGAGGAGATCCAGTTAGAATTTTAGGACTTTAATACCATTGCTAGACTTGTTTTGTAGTTTATTTTATCGCTGGCCATTGAGGGTGAAGTATGTTTGAAGTGAAATAGATCATAGTGAGAATTGCGTAACATATCCGTGTGTGGACTTTAATACCATTGCTAGATTTTTTTTGCAGTTTATTTTACTGGTGGCCATTGAGGGTTGTCTGTCCCTTAGCGTCTCTACCACAATCTACAAACTCACAAAATTGGTGCAATGGATCTCTCAGAAGGAGATTGATGTAGGTTCCATACCATCCGCCAAACTAAACACTATGGAGGTTATTTGCATGTTCAAGAAACACTTTCCTACTACCATGCTAACCATTCAAGTGCATCTTCTTGTTCACATAGTTCATGAGGTGGAAATAGTAGGCATAGTGCATTCCAGATCGATGTTCCTTTTAGAACGTTTGATGAAAATGGTCAAGGGATATGTGCGTCAGAAGGTACATTCAGAGGGTAGCATGGTAGAGGTTTGACTGAATTCAAAATTCCTAGTTTACATTGAAGAGTGGCTAGAGAGATTCGATCCTGCCCGAGATACGCTTTGTCATAAAATCGAATATCTAGCTTACCCAAATGATTTTCTCATATTCGACTGATCATTTAATGTGGGATAATAAACGGGAATAAGATTTAGAATTGAGACATGTGCTTCTAGATCTATCTCAATAGGGGACCAAAAGGAGAGATGGTTGCATCTCAATATGGGTCCAAAAGGAGATGGTCTACCAAAGAGCAATGTGCAATAAGTGCTTCTAGACTTATCTCAACAGGGGACCAAGAGGAGAGATGGTTACATCTCAATACAGGTCCAAAAGGAGGTAGTCTATCAAAGAGAAACGTGCAACTAATGGATCTTAAAAGACCTTAGGGTTAGCTTCATTAAGGACCTCCAATGGTTAGTGTTAAAGTCCTATGACCTTAGGCAAGCTAGGGCTAAGCTTGAGGTGGGAACCCGACCTAAGCTTGAGGTGCTTGTCATGCTTGATGACTAAGGTGCTTGAGGTGCTTGTCGTGCTTGATGACTAAGGTGCTTGAGATACTTGTCATGATTGATGACTAAGGTACTTGAGGTGCTTTTCATACTTAATGAGGAAGGTGCTTGAGAATCTTCCCATGCATGGGGGGTAAAGTGCTTGAGTCAAAAAGAGACCCAACAAACTTTGTGAGGAAGGTGCTTGAGAATCTTCCCATGCATGGGAGGGTGAGGTGCTTGAGTCAAAAAGAGACCCTACAAAGGAGGGGGAAATACCCAAAGTTAGGGTAATATTTGACTTAACCTCCCACTCACCCAAAGGGCATCCCTTTTCTCAAGGGGCACATGGGACACATGTCAGGCTCTCCCTATGCTTGGCCACATGGTGTGCTTGAATGTTATTGGTTGGGCTAAAGAGGGGTCCAATGAGCTTCTAGTTCCATCCGAAAAATATCTAGATATTTTCAAGCCCTCTCTCTCTAAGGGGTAAGGAGGACACTTGTCCAAAGACTACCCATGTACTTGAAATGCATGTTGCATATGATTGGCTAGGAGGAGAGGGGTCCAATGAGCTTGAGGCATGTACAAAAAGTAGAACTCTCCCCAAGCAAGCAAGGGATGTGCTGGGGGGGTATACACCACACACACACACACACACACTCATTTTGTGGATTCATTCTCACTTGGTGAAAGTTGAGCAACTCCACCTCCTTCTCTAAGCTTGTGAGAAGTAAGAGCCTACACCAACACTCTTGGCTATGGAATGCAAATCCAACTAAGAGCCATGCTTCAATGCTTAAGCTTTCCATCTTCTCCATCTTCATTACTAAGCTATTATGTATGCCATCAAGAAGAGTGATGATAAGTGAGGAACTATTTCTTTCTCCTATGGAATGTTTCTTTTCCTCTTCCCTACCCTCATTCCCCACTAGCTCTCTCCACCTTCGAAGGTGTTTAAAGCCTTGGAACTGAGGCTTGGGATAATTAATTCTTTCTACAAAGTTTATGTTATGCTTGTCATGCATGAAGCTTTCCATCTTCATTGTATCACCTAGGTCACAAGGAACACAAAGATTGTATTGTACCAACTCTCTCTTGATGGGAGAAACTATAATACAAATACCTATTGGAGGGGGGACCGGCTCCGTATGAATCCGGTCCTCAACTGTTGTCATGTTCTCTAAACTCTCTCTCTTTCAAAATTATTGTTCATGCCAAGTTAACTAAGTACCATGTTTATGTTGCTACCATCAATTAAGTTCACCCGCTATGCTCACAAAGTAATCTTACAAAAGTGCTTCATCTAATTTCCTAATTCCGCTACTCACAAAGTTCATAGGACATTTCCATTAAACGCTTTGGTGCACCATAGATAATGAGTGCATATCTAGGATTGTGATGTGCAATATCGGTGTTGAAAAGAAAATGATGGAAGATCTAGAGGCTAAGATCAATTGATTTTGCATGCTTCACAATCTAGTGATGCAAAAGTGGATTTCATAGTACAAGGATGCAAAGCAAGAGCGACAAAGGGCATCAATCGAGTGGAGACGGGGAAGACGACCACCAATACATTCTCCGGTGGGTCTTGAGAGCCCACCAACATTCATGAGCTTAAGATGGCTGCACAACCAATTGAAAAGCGCACAACACCACTGCGAACAGGTGACTGAGGAGGAGTGGAAGTACTCGCAGGGTTGCAGCCCCAAGGTATGTTTGTAATGTTTGACTTGTGGATTTTTAGATGTTTAGGCGACCACTCATTATCGTATTTGGTTGTAGTATAACTCATACACGGAACCATGGTGTAACGGGCGACATTTCAAGGTGAAAAAAATTAATAAAAAGTTTTTTACACAAGATTGTGAAATCATGGCAAAATTCAAACGATCTCGTCGACGACGGTCCTCTGGTTCAAATCATGTGGTGACTAAACTCGCTTACTTCGGCACGCTACAAGAAATTTTGAGGATAGAATATAGAGGATTTTTGTGGATTTTTCTGACTTGCAATGGTTCAAGATAAACATGGAGGGTTGCAACGCTACTGTGTGCAGAGGAGAGTCAGGTTTCCTTGAGGTGGACTCAACCAAAAAGTGGACCAACCTTTGAGACAATTTCGTGCTACCCAAGCATTATGAACAAATAAGTCTGTAAATACTTAACATCCAACTTTAGACAACGGGTGATATGGAAGCACTCATGTAAGTTATGTGGCTCTTGCAAGTGGTATTCCATCCTACAAAGTCTGCACCAAACTGGTGGTATGTCATAGAGGTAGCTGCTCGTTGTGCACAGATGTATAAGGGCTACAATTCGCCAATCACCTTGGCATCTGTGGAGGAGATCAGAGAGGATGTTCATTTGGAAGCCACTGAGGTGGTTTCAGACGAGCCTAGCGCTGCTACTCTCTATGGATGCATGCAAAGAACCTACAAAATGAAATGGAGTACATTTGCCTACACAGAGAGCTCTATAAGGACATAAGGAGTTATGTTGTGTTATGCGAGGATGAGAGAGAGAACTCTTAAAGCCATAGACATTGTATCTGAGAAATTTTGCTCCCTTTTATCATATAAATTGTATTTACATGGAGTTTTTCCCATTCTTATCTCTATGCTAAACTTGTGAAATTTAAATTGTGAATCAAATTATAACTTATTTGGATTTTCTTCTCCATTCATCATTAAGATTTAATGTTCATGTATTTAATGCAGGTATGGGTGATGATTAGTTTCTTGCTTCCTTGGACCTTGACCAGAGGAGGTGGTATGAGGACTACCATCACTCTGGTACATAGTTGCATCATTCCACTCCTTCAGAGTCTCTGTCTGCTTTGGAGCGATCAGCACGCTCTGAGAGTTTGGTGTCGACTACACGATCTACACACTCCTCTAGGCATCGACTCTCTAGTGGTGGCTATGTTGCTATGGAGAAGGCACAGTTGATGCTCCCACATCACCTCGTAGTTGTCGAGGCTTCTTACCTCCCCCTTCTTTTCTCGACCCAAAACCATCCACGACGTCCCCCTCTACTCCACATTTTGCCTGGCTATTGGCCGTTCCTGGCTAAACACCACTCGCTACTCCTTGGGGACTCACCCCACTCAACACTCCTCCCTTCAAGGCACAGACTCCAGTGGAGACACCTGCAGCCCGTACCCCCATTAGGATGCCACTCAAGACCCTGCCAAGATGCCTAGAGTGACACCCAGGTTCATGTGTCACGAGTGAGAGGGCTTGTCGTACTCGGTCAAGTTTTGCCTCATGGTAAGCAAACTCCAACTAGAGAGATAACCTTTCCAATTGGATTGGTTGGTGCTAATGTGCGTGCTTAGCATATTCTTTAGCACAAGATTAACACTTGTAATATGCATATCCTCTCTAGATGATTGACAATAATGAGGTTTGTTTTCCCACTATTTATAGATAGTCCTCCAAAATGACTTGTAAATAGGGATTACAATTCCTTGCAACATTCCTAAGTAATCAACGATGTTATGAATAGTAGAATGAACCTCATTGTACCGGCACGCCATGCATGCATATTAGAGAATTAGTGGGTAATCCCTTAGCTTCAATGACAGTCTCAACAATGTGATCCAATGACATATCACCTTGCACAATTTGTACTTGCATGGATACATCACAATTCAATAGTGCCAAACATAAAATGTGAGCTTATATATATATATATATATATATATATATGTCAATTCTTCAAACTTTTGTGCCGTTATCCTTGATTCTAAATCAATGGATAGTACTTTGGCATGGAATAGAAGCCTTGCTTCATGTTAAGGCTATCAAATCACTTTGCTTTGCACAGCAAAGAAATGTTTTCAAATGAAAAGATAAAGACATCAAAACAAGAAGAACTTGAAATTTTCTAACCTTGTCGCCCCTCTAAGATCAGTTAGCTTTGCTTGAATCTGGCTTGTAGTAGCAATTAATGTTGGTAAATTTAGAGCTATCAAATGTACCATGCATGCCCTCATGGCTTGGTTCATATTGATCTCCAGTGAAAAATCAGGGAGACATGTTGCAAGGTTTCCCTAAGTTCATATGTTGAGAGCATATTCTAAACTTTGGAAACTTCTAGGAAATATTCCCTAAAGTGAATCCTTTCAAGTTATAGAAGTCGATCAAAAAAATGAGATAGAATGGATCCTGAGTGCTCATAGCTAACAAGTGCTCCTGTTGACAAAAAGATGTCAAATCAAAAGAAAATTAACCTTGTCGAGCTTTCATATAGAATCGGCCTTGCCAATCATGCATCGTATTGAGAATCCTTAGATTGCCCAATCTTGAAATAGATAGCTCAAGAAGCTTAGCTATCAAATTTCATCTTAACTACCAAACTTTTCTTGACCGAAGCAACATTTGTTTGTCAAGTTGGCATTGTAGAAAATTTTGCAAGAGAAATAAGTTTAAAATGTGAAACTAAAATTTAACATACTTACCAACTTTCTCTAAACCCCACCCTTGGCATCAAAAGTTGTAGTATCACTTGGTGTGATTTTGCTCATGCACTAGTAGAAGTCCACATACAAAATCGTGTCTGAAGTCCAGCTCATGGGGAGATATCTCTACATCCTTCACCAAGGCTAGCAACAGTGAATCTATGTATGCTTGTCATGTTTGTAAAACTCTGCAAAACTCAAAGATAACATATGCTAGAGAAAATTCCAGCTTTACCTTTCTTAGGATCTCTATATGCATCAGCTACGACCAATCAAATGATTAAAAATTAAAAGAAGTCACCTTGTTCAAGGTGTTACCATATACATGTGGTAGTGATGTGTGTGAACATACTTAGGACCGTCGGGGATTTTTTCCCTCACTACTAGGAGGTTTTTCCCCCCATGCATTGTATGTACACCCATCACCCTAGGGCCAACTTATCTTTCCATTGCACACTAAATAATACACTCTCAATTGTGTTCCTTGAGCTTCCTTTGTCTTCTCCAAGTTGTATGTGTTTTCCTGCAACCCTAATTCCAACAATTGGTATTAGAGCAGGTTGCGTCCTCCCAGGCTTAGTTGTCAGTAGCTCCAGCACACGCCTGTCACTTTCTCCGATTTCAGTGAGCTTTGGAGAGCGTTCGTAGGTCTTCTCAGATTTTTGAATCGGACTCATTTCGGCCTCTATTTCCACTACAAGTAGTCTTGTGAAAGATATTTTGTCATTTTGTGCAAAATTTCTATTAGTGTGGTTTTTTGCATAGCATGTCCCTTACAATCCTCTACGGTTTGTGCTATCTAGCACGTGTTGTTCCCGCTTTGTTTCTCCTCTTTTCGAACAGTTTTCACATCAAGTGTAGTCATTCGCATGGCCGACAACAACATAGATGTGTTCAAGATGTTTGTTGATGAGGACACATTGGATGGGGATAATTACCCCATGTGGGCTTACATGACAAAACATATTCTTGTGTCAAAGGGTGTCTGGAATATTGTGCAGGTCATTGATATACGTCCTCGTGTCGAGGATGTAGGCGATGTTGAAGATGTTGCAGGTCTTGCTGCAAGGATTCCTATTGTTGGGATGGTTTTGCCTATGACAGAACAAGCTCGTTGAAAAGATGCATAGGCTCATGCATTGATTGTGTTGTCTATGAAGCGCACTATTGCTCCTCACATTCATTTAGCAAAATTTGCAAAACAGGTTTGGGATATTCTGGTTGGTCTTTATCAAGTCTCAATGAGGGTGAGATTGCATTGTTGCATAAAGAGTTGGAGTCAAAGATTATGCATGAGGAAGATGATATGGACACTTTCCTTGTTGGTGTCAAGGATATCAATGAGCAACTTATTTCTGTAGGTGAAGTCATTTCATACAGTCCCTTGTGCAAACTGTTCTTGATGCCTTGCCAGATTTTTACTAGACTTTTGCTAGTACTTGGAGACTTATGACCCCAAGTAAATCGTGAAGTTGTCAAGTTTGATGCATTATACACATTGTTGTTGCAAGTATTGCTTTCCAGAAAAACAAGACTAGACAGTATGCAGTTGAGCAGGCCTTTATTGCTGCTCAAAGAAAAGGTGGTTACAGCAATGCAGCCACTTCTTATGGTTCTTCTACGAGTGGAAAATCACATGTTCCTAATGATTTTTTTGGCAGAATTTTGTCTGCAAATTCTCGTGATAAGGACAAAAAGAAGATGCATTGCCATTATTGTAAAGCTAATGATCACTTGATCAAGCAATGTCCTAAGTTGAATGCCAAAGAGGCTAAGAAGAAAGAGGGTGGTTGCACTACAAATGAAACTATTGTTGAGTCTTCTGTGAAAGGAGACTGTGATGCTGATGTTGATCTCAGGGGGTTCACTATGTGTAAAACTACCATATCACGTGCGTTCAAGACATGTTTGTTGTTTGGCAGACAAAGCAATGGTCTCTAGAGCAAGAGTCACATTTTTCAGGGAATCTACATTTTTGCGGAAATCTCATTCTTTTGTAAAAGAGATTCTCTAAGCCGAGAGCTTGTAAAGAAATTTTTGATTATTTTTTCGAGAGCATTTGTATAGTGGAGATCCAGTTAGAGGTTTAGGACTTTTTGGCCGGACAAGCCATTTGTAAAGACCTAAACTATAAAGGTCAATTTTGTAAGTTTGAACCTCATCATCTTTTATCACAAGTTTTGAAGAAGACAACGTACGTTTGAGAGCTTCCTCTTGCTCCAACTTGTAATCTTCGCTATTGTGGCTACGGTAATCCGAATTCAAATTCATTTATTGCATTGTGTTCCTCTTACTTTGCTCTTCCATTCAAGTGTAAGCATTCAAGATCCGGTGTAGGTGTTCAACTACGTGTTTGAGACCTTAAATCGTTGCTTTGAGTGTTTAAATGCGTATTTTATGTTGTTTTGACCCTAGCAGAGGCTTCAAAATGACCCTTTGGGATCATCTGTTCATTGTTTTTGCTGACTTTGAGACGAACAATCGTGATCCATGTACCTCTTCAGAATGTTGTGACAGTGATAGGATAGATTCTAAATAGTCCCCTGTAGCTTCCCTTCAAGTTTCGTGTGAATCCGATATGATTTGCATGGTAAACGGGACTGACGACTGTAGAGTTTTGTAGAAGGACATAGGTAGATTACTTGGCTTTAGTGCATATGATTTGCTTGCAGAGTTAGCAGTTGCATCTCATCGAGTTCACTTCATTAGGAATGACACCCTAGTGAGTTTCCATGCCTCATCTTGGTCGCTTCCCTTGTATTGATATTTTATGTTGATGCGTGAGAGCTATGCTATGGACGTCCGTCGCGGTGACCCGCAAACATTTGTATAACCCCTTATCAGTGAGTTTTGTTAAGAATATAATGTACCCTTTTCTTTTAAAATCTGCAAATTTTTTTCAAATTTGAAAAAATAATGCCCTTCTGTATATATATTTGTGTAAGTTTCAAGAACTTTAAATACCCTTCTGTTGAACTCACGTGATAGGTTACATTTTTGTTAGGTGACCTTCGCAGGATGTTGATGCAGAATGGGATTTGAGTACAGAGTGTACCTGTAATCCTATTGTCAATGACGCATGCATGTCAGTTGCTGTAGATTCACATGTGTGGTATTTTGATAATGGTGCTACAAAGCACATTACCTCACATCATGATTTGTTCACCTCTCTTAAGTCTGTCCCTCGTGGGAATTCAGTTACTTGTGCCAACAATGCCTCTTATTCACTTCAGGGAGTTGGAAAGATTGTGCTTACTGTTGCAAATGGCAGTTCTTTCACACTTGTTGATGCACTTTATGTACCTGGGATCAGGAAGAATCTTTTGTCTATATCTGCACTTGCTAGACTTGGTCTTGTAGTCAAATTTGTGGATGACGGATGTACATTACATGATCTCAGTTTTGGTGATGAAATTGTTGCATCTGGCATTTTATTTCGTGGGTTGTATAAGCTCACTTTGTATGACAAGTGTGGGTAGACTTGTCCAAATGCAGTTGTGGATTCAAAGGCTATTTCAGATGCAAAACTTTGGCATGCACATTTTGGTCATCTGAATTTTGCCAATTTGCTACGTTTGCAAAAATTTGATATGGTTGCTTCTTTGTCGCCTCTTGAAACACCTCTCAAACATGTTTGTGAAGGTTGTATTTTTGGGTAAGATACAGCATTCTAAGTTTCCAAAGGATGGTTCAATTAGGGCCACATGCAGGTTGAAGCTTGTGCATAGTGATGTTTGTGGGATCATGCAAACTCCGTCCTTGGGCAATTACCTTTACTTCATGACTTTTATTGATGATTACTCCAGGCACACATGGGTATATACGCTTAAAGCAAAGTCTGAAGTATTTATGTGCTTCAAACAATTTCTGGCTATAACTGAAAATGTCTTGAAATATACTATGGGCACCCTCCGTTCCGATCAAGAGGGGAGTATATGTCTCATGAAGTTAATGCAATCGTGGGATAAAACACCAATGTACAGTGCCTTACACTAGACTGGTAACAGGACACTTTTATGTCCTTGGACACTTTTGTGTCCTGTTAAAAGTGACCATTTTTCTTGAATTATTTGAAAGGTATGAATTTCTAGATGCTATATAACTTATGAGCTAAAAAAAACTTGACATTTTTTTTGGAATATCAATCTCACCATTAACCTTACTTTTGCACAACGGGTCCTATTTTTGGCTTTTTTTTTTTCAAAAAAAATCAACTATACCATTCTAAGCTTCATGTTTGTGAGGTTTATATTGCTAGAGGATGAGTCTTCATAGTTCTCAACATGTTTTGATGCTTCTAGGGAGGACTAAGTGTTAAAATTGAAAGTTATGACCAAATTATAAGAATTTCCTAATCCTGTTTCTTGGACAAAATTAGCACTTCTATGATTTTTTTGGTGGCTTTCTTGATATTCAAATGCAATTTTGATTGTGTAAGTGTCATGTATAACATAAAGCTAATATTCCTTGAGCTTTGGGGGACCCAATATTCTATATAGCATAGTATATGATGATGGTTGAGTTTTTTGATTGGAAGAATACGATACATTTTAGTGTAGCAAGTGTACCTTTCTTAATATTACTAGTTTCTTAGGTCAATTGTGTGTATTTTGTAGGTATTAACTTTATCTAATTATAAACTATAAATTTGGCTAGATATTGAGTAGTTTATATGGGATTCTAGAGGCCATATTGCTAAACCCAGTTTTGTCATGTTTGTTGTATTTAGCACTTCATCATTGTTCCCAAGGTTCCACTTAGTAAGAGATCCATTATTATTTTGACATGCTCCATGGCTCCTTTTGGATCCAAAGGCACAATGGAAACTAAGAAAATATGTATATAGTATTTTTATTGAGCGTGACTATAGAAACTTTGATGATAGGTCTGCAGAATGATAAAAATGCAACCTTTTTTGTACCTTTTTTTGCCCAAAAAAATAGTGAGGAAAAAGTAACCATATGTTTTGATCACAAACCCATTGAAGTTAATGGGGGTAATTTTATCTCATGTCCTACAAAAATCCCTACTCTTATTTATATGCAATCAACCATAAGAAATGGCTGTTTTGGGTAAAATGTCAACTCTTGAGGCTGGTTATGACTAAGACATGAGAAATTTTACAAATTTCTCATCTTTACCATATGTAGTAGTCTTTGAACTATAAGCTCATGAAAGGATTTTTCAAAATGAGTGGATCTACTATGGTTTTGGAATTTTTTTTCCAAAACCTTGAAAGGACACTTTTACGTCCTGTTAGGTTACCAAACTAGTGTTTTACGCCTCAGCAAAATGGTGTTGCTGGGAGGAAAAATAGGTCGCTTCTGGGAATGGCATGATGTATGGTCAAAAGTCAAGCTTTGTCGTGGCTTGAGGCCATCATGTGTGCCACTTATGTACTTAACAAGTGTCCTACAAAAACTTTGCAGTCTATGACTCCATATGAAGCATGGCATGACAGAAATCCTTCTACTGAGCACATGCATGTTTTTGGTTGTTCGGCATATGCTTTGGTGCCACAAACACAGTGAAAAAAATTGGATGATAAGGTTGTCAAATGTATTTTTGTTGTTTATAGTGCTGAAAGCAAAGGTTACATGTTGTATCATAAATAAACAAAGTGTATTTTGGTTTTACGAGATGTTGTGTTTGTGGAAGATTTTGTTCAGCCCTTGTTGTCATGTACTAGAGACAATAATGTAAGCTCACAGGACATTTATGACACTTTGTTGCCTCTTTTCAATGGTGGAACTTTGAATGTAAATTCCAATGAGGAAAATGTACATGCTATGGGGGTTTCTAAAAATGTTACAGATCAGCCTATCATTGATGCAGACGTACATGATATACTTGATGAGGAAAGGGCTGAAAATGAGTAGGCTAGAGGTATGCCAAAATGGTTGGTGCATACACTGCGTGATAGTAAATTGGATGCACCTTTGCCTAGTCACCCTTGTTCAGGCTCTTGCCATGCATCTTATGCATCAGATTGTTATGCTTTGGTTGTGTCTAGCTTACATGATGTTGAGGAACCTCTATCTTTTGATGAAGCCCAAAATTCAAAAAATTGGAAGGTTGCCATGCAATCAGAATATGATGCACTTATAGAAAATGACACATGGACTTTATGATTTGCCTCCTCGCAAAAAGGCCATTGGTACGAAGTGGGTTTACAAGTTGAAATGCAAGCTGGATGGTGAGATTGATCGATATAAAGCTTGTTGCAAAGGGTTATGCATAGCAAAAAGGCATAGATGACAAAGAGACTTTTTCTTCCACTTGTCGTATGACTATTGTGCATTTTCTATGTGCATTGGCAGCTCATTTTGGTTGGGATGTACATCAGTCAGCCATTGTTACTGCTTTCTTGAATGGTGACATATTTGAGGAAATTTATGCAATGCAACCTCGTGGTTTTTTCAAGAAAGGACAAGAGGATAAGGTGTGCAAATTTATCAAAGCTTTGTATGGGTTGAAGCAATCTCCTCATGCTTGGTATGATAAGGCTGACACTCATTTGGTCAAACAAGGCTTTCGTAACAGTCCAGCAGAAAGCACATTGTATGTAAAGCGTGAGCGTGATGTACTTCTCGTTGTGGTTCTTTATGTGGATGATTTGTTGATCACTGGACCAAATGAGAGACAGATTGCTGATTTTATGGCTGATTTGAATGCTACTTTCAAGATGAAAGATTTGGGGATGTTGCATCATTACTTGTGTATACAGTTTAAGCAGTGTGATGGTGGTATTTCCTTGTGTCAAAAAGTTACATAGAGACATTTCTATGTAAGTTTGGACTTGAGGATTGCAAACCTATTGCCACTCCCATGGAAACACGTTTGAATTGAATCTTCATGATGTTGGTGATCCTCCAAATGTCGCTCTTTATCAAACTGATGTTGGATGCCTCATTTATGTATGCAGCACAAGGCCGGATATTCAGTTTGCAGTCTCACAGGTCAGTAGATTCATACATAGCCTAGGGTCTTAGCATTGTTAGGCTGTCAAGAGGATTTTTTGCTACTTGAGGTGCACTTTACATCTTGGCTTGTTTTATCCCAAGGGGGGATCATTGCCCCCAGATTTACATGCTTTTTTGGACTTGGATTATTGGGCTGGTTGTTTTGAAACACGAGTGACCACAAGTGGTTTTTGTTTCATGCTTGCAGATCATGCATATCATGGTTGAGCAAGAAGCAACCTACTGTGACCACTTCTAGTTGTGAGGCTTAGTACAGGGCAGTCTTCACAGCTACGGTTGAGTGTGTATGGCTCAGACACCTTATGGTTGATTTGGGTGTTGGACAGGACACTACCAACACTATCTACACTAACAGCCATAGCACATTGGAAGTTTCAAGGAAGCTACTTTTTCATGCTCGCACAAAGCACATTGAGGTGCATTACCACTGTGTCAGGGAGAGGCTCTCAATAGGAGAGATCAGCTTGGCTTATGTGCCAACACAGGACAACCTTGTAGATCTTTTCACAAAGGCATTGTCTAGTGAGAAGTTTGAATCTCTCAGCAAAGCTTTGGGCTTACTCCCCTTATTGGATTGATTATGTCCTCAAGGCATGGAACTTTCCTTTACTCTATGTGCCAGCTCTCGATCACCGCATCACTCTAGGGTGGATTTGTTACCATATACATGTGTTGTGATGTGTGTGAACACACTTAGGACTGTCGGGGTATGTTTCCCTCACTAGGTGGTTCCCCACATGCAATGTATGTACACCCATCACTCTAGGGCTAACTTATCTTTCCATTGCACATTAAGTAATACACTCTCTGTTGTGTGCCTTGAGCTTCCTTCGTCTTCTCCAAGTTGTGTGTGTTTTCATGCAACCATAATTCCAACACAAGATTGAGGAGCATCATAGAAACCCATTTTGGTCCTATCAATCTTCCCTATAGTGGAGCCCATATGGCTGAATTCAAGGGAAAATTTATCGTTCACATCAATTATATATGGAGCCTTTCACCTTGTTGCACGAATCCAAATGACTTGCATAATTTTCTTTAGATGATGCTTGTTCAATCGTTTCTCTTCCAGATTTTGGTGACACTTGTTGAACATTCCTCAACCACAAATATTTGGTAAAAAGAATTGTCTCTGTATGTGGTTGGTGGGCCAAAGATAAGAAAAAGAAGATACCACCGATTTTGAATATAGCAGTAGTGAGAGCTTCTTCTTGGCAATGTCATAGCTTAAGGAAGCTTTCTTCTTTGCAAAGACAAACGCGACTTTGCATGTTGCCCCCGTCAAAGATGTGAGAACCTGCCCTCACAATGGGAGGTTTTCCAAAATAGGGCGCCCTCATGTAAAACAAGAGCCAAAAAAAAGTCTACAATTTGCATGGTAGTAGGCAGCAAAATGTTGAGCAAGAGTAAGGGGAGGGGAGGGTAGACGAATCCCTCTTCTACACACGCTCTAGAGACAAATATTAATGGGGACATCATGGAGTACTTGACAAGTCCACTCCTGACCCCGTTGTTGCACGTTGATTTGGCAACTCTTTGTGTGTAGGAGGTCTCTCCCATGGTGCTTCAGCCTCTATCAACCTACCTTTCTTGATCAAAGGGGCCATGCCCATGGTGCTTTAGCCTCTTTGTGTATAGCAAATCGCTCCCACGGTGCTTCAACCTCTACCACCCCGCCTTGCTCCACCCAAGGTCCATGGCCATGCCATGGCAACTTGACAACATGAGAGAGAGAGAGAGAGAGAGAGAGAGAGAGAGAGAGAGAAGGAAGACCCATGCCTCCATGCTTGAGAAGCTCCATATCTCCACGCTCCTCCCTGCTCTTCTCCCATGAGCTCTGATACCATTGTAAAAAATTGGGGTCTAGAACATGCAACTCTCCACCCAACCATAACCGATATAAGCCCTTGGCCTTCTAAATATAGGTGCTTGTTAACTGAGTCAACGTCAGTTAACAGAAGCTACTAAAGACCAAAGATGTACGAATGCACATCGAAGATCAAAGTGAAGAAGCAGTAAAGATTGGAGTTACACATTTTCCACATTTTCCTAAAATGGTCATGTATTGTAAATCCACAACTTAATTCAAGCCATTGTAATATTTTAATGTGTCACGGGCTCAATGGGAGTTCCAACGTAACATTTAATGGCCTAGAATTTGTGTGTAGCGGAAAATAACATGAACATAGTGAGCATTTCATTAGAATAGATTCCTAAATGAGCATAACAAGAGTGCTTGGGTGGAGAGAGACACAAAAAGCATAACACCTAGTTAGATAGGCATGTACAATACTTCAAAAGAGAGAGAAATTAAGTTATTAACAACACTTGAGGACGGGATTTACATGGAGCCGGTCCCCCCTCCAAAAGGCTTTGTATTATAGGTTTCCCCCATCAAGGGAGACATTTTACAATACAATTCTTTGTGTTCCTTCAATAACTAGCTAGTGCAATGAAGATGGAAGCTTCAAGCACTAAGCAAACACTTATAAAACACAACATCAATTCCCTCACAGTCTCAAACCCAAGACCTCACACACCTTTGAAGATGGTAAGATCTAGCATGGTATGAGAGTAGATTGAGAGGAAGAAGGAGTAGTCTTACGAGAAAGAAATATATTTCCTCACATAATCACTCATAAAATCTTAGCATAGCTTAGTAATTAGCATGGTAGAGGAGATGAGCATGCATTGAAGCCTGGCTCTTGGTTGGATTTGCATCACAAATCCAAGAGTTGTTGGTGTACGCCTCCCTTCTCACAAGCTTGGAGCAGATGATGAGCTTTCCATTAAAGCTTGAGAAGGAGAGAGAGAGAGAGAGAGAGAGAGAGAGAGAGAGAGAGAGAGAGAGAGAGAGAGAAGAGTCTTCTTGATTCACACATGAGATTGTGTGAGTGTGTGTGTGATAATGCCTTCACAAATCACCCCCCTCTCTCATCTTGGTCAACCCCTCCTGCTAATTTCTCCTGTTGGTTTCCCATTGGATATTTCCAAGCTTAGCCAATAGGAATTAAGAGGCATAAGTGATAGCCTTGTGACATGTGTCTCACCCCTTTTGTGAGAGCTTTAGGTCAATAAATACTGCAACTAAACTCTCATTGGACCCCTTTGTCTTTTGGCCAATAGGAAGCAGGCAATCCATTCGGTTCTTAAATGCTCATTGGACCCCTTGGGATACTGTCCAATAGTCTTCTAGAGAGATTAATTCTTATTGGTTCTTTTATCAAGTGTTTTTAAATAAATTAAACTAGATTTACTCTAGCCTAATTCTTATTGGTCCACCTCTATGACCATCCAGTAGGATTTGAGTACACCTTGGGGGCAACTGGGCTAGGGAGCTGACATGTGTCCCTTATTCCCTTTGTGTAAAGGGGTTTTCATGAGTGTGTGTGTGTGTGTTTCTCTCTCATCCCCTACTAAAAGGGCTCGCCCCCATCAATCTAGGACCACTTGAAGACTTTTTGTACACTCACAAAGCATCCAATTACACTAAGCTTGACCATTTGGACTTACCTTTGAATTTTTGAACCTTAGCATTTTGGAAGTCTTAATGGGCTGAACCCTAAGGTCTTTGGAGCCCATTGTTGCACATTGCTCTTTTTCAAAGGGCCCCCCCTTTGGATCCCTATTTTCCCTCCTTTGGATCCCTACTGTGGCCAGTCTCCCACCTTAACCAATATTCTAGCTTTTTCTCGCCTGGTACTTTCCCATATTAAATGATCAGTTTAACATGAGAAAATCATTTAGGAAAATTAGATATTAGTTATTATGACATACCTCTCTCTTGAAATCATAGTCGTCCTTTTTCTAGTGGGTAGAGGATCCTATCTTACCCTATGACTTCATTCCAGAACGGATGACTAATCCATTTGGCGCTAAGGCTGCCGCAAGCATGTCTGCACAGTAGTCCTATCAATCTTCCATAGTAGAGTGCAAGCTCTACTTGGTTTTTTGGAGACGTCGTCTCCACAAATTTGATTCTAAGCATGCATACTACTTCACATTTGTGCACAATAACAAAAAAGAGAGTCTTATAAGACAAACACTTTGTTCATTTTAAACATTTGTACATTTGCTTACTCTAGGGAAGCATTGTAAGCATTGACAAGGTTTAGGTTATCCTTTAATTGTATGCCTTGCATCCATCTAGCATCTTCAAAAGGATAATCTTAAACTTTATAAAATATCGTCAGATAGTCTTACCACCTCTTAATACCTTGTCTTCATGTCGGAGAATGGACTTGGGCTCCAGCACCTCTTCTTGGTCCTCCATCACCGGTGGTTCTTCAATAGTTGGTTCTTGAGGTGGCTCTCCTTTGTAAATCTTTAGTAGGCTCACATGGAAAGTATTGTGTATGAGCCAAAGGCTGGGCAACTTGAGTTGGTAGCTCGGGGGATTCACCATGGAAAACTTACCGCACCACGTAAGTGCAGGGGAGGGGGGTTCTTTTACAAGTTATATAAGCGTATAAGTTAGGGGTAGGCCCCCATTAATTTATCTCCCAAGCTTAAAAATAAGGGAGAAGGTATCATATTTATTGGCCGGGGGGGGTGAGAAAGGGGAAAATGAAGTTTTTGTGTTTCAAAATGATTCCCAAAAGAGTTTTCCCTCGAACTTGTTAGTCAATAGCTGCAAAGATACATGCAAGAACTAACACTGCTTTGTATCAATTTCTTGTTTTCTGATTATAGTTCATTTGTTGAGGGATGAAAGCTATAAAGAGTTTGTATAGATGCAAATTCACATGGAGAACCTAACACAACTTTATAACCATGTTTTTTGAGTAATTTAGATGGGTCAAAATTGGACGAGTAGCTAGAGTGCACGTTGAAGGGGCACATAGTTTGAAAGTCAAATTAAAATACATTGAGGGTACATCTAGTTATGAATAGAAATGGTTCCTTAGTACGTGTCCAATCACTATGTTGCATGCTCTGTGACTAGTTTTACTCAGTTAGATCATGTGAGACCTAAATTTTATATGTAACATAGGGGTATGATAGTTTTCTACATTGATTGTCGTATAAGCATAGAAAAGGGGGTCATATTCCCTAATATGAGTCGTATATATGGGTTTTATCAAAGTTGTCCGCTTGCAGGTGGCGTCCTGTTTTGTATATAGAGTGAATCCCCCGCGGTTGGTAGGCCATCTCATTGATTGGTCTAAGAATCTAGAAGGTACCATAGTACCTTTTTTCTAACTTAGCATAGTACTTTTGGTGTCCCGTAGGATTCTTGCCCGTCGTGTGCCTTAATCAAGCCTTGGGAAATTTAAGTAAGACCCAATCATTTTCTTTAAAGTCTTGGGCTCTTCTGTGCTTATTAGCAACAACCTTTTGCCTTTGCTGTGAGATAGAGATAGCATCCTTAATCTTTTGGAACAATTCTTGTAGGTCTCGGCTATACTCATCTGCAGCGAAGATCTTCCCGTGTACCTTAACTAGCAAGGGATTTTTTTATCTTCCCTCAATTACCTCAAAAGGTGCTTTTCCTGTGGAAGTATGTACAGTGTTATTGTAGGCATACTCCACTAAGGGTAAGTACTTCTCCCATTGGGATCTTTGATCTCCTTTCGTTACATAGGCTTTCAGTAGATCAAGAATTGTTAGGTTATCTATTTCACTTTGGCCATCCATTTGCGGGTGATAGGCCGAAGAGAAGTTTAGCCTTGGCCCTAAATTCTCAAAGAGACCCTTCCAGAAATTACTCGTCATTCTAGGATCTCTATCCGACACTATGGACATCAGCAAGCCATGGTACTTAACGATTTGTGATATGAAGAGGGTTGCCATTTGATGGGCTTTGATAGTCTTTTTGACAAGTATAAAGTGAGCTTGTTTACTGAACCTGTCTACTATTGTCCATATTCTCGTATTCCCATGGATAGACTTAGGCAATCCAAAGATTAAATTCATGGATATGCTCTCTCATGGTGAATTAGGGATTGGCAAGGGTTGAAGCAATCCAGGTTGCTTCCCTCTATCAAACTTTGTCTTTTGGCATACCACACATTTAGAAACATACTCTTGTATGTTTTCTTTCATAGCAGGCCAATAGAAATATGTTTCGATTCCTTTTAGGGTAGACTGAATCCCTCTATGCCCCGCATAAGGAGGAGCATGAGATTCATACATTACTTTCTCACGTAGTGAGTTAGTAATGCATAGTCTATTGCCATAGAGAAGATCACCATCTTGTAAGATAAATGGTTCCCCTTTCTTCCCTAGTGCAAGGGCTGAAATCATATATCTAAAATCGGGATCAATAGCATACTCATCTATCATAGAAGATAGATCATTTGTGAGTTGCTATGGAAACCGCATTCACTCTCGACCATCTTGAGAGTGCATCGGCTACTTGATTATGCTTTCCAGCAATATGAGCAATATGAAAATGAAATTGCAAAAGGAAATTTGTACACCTCATTTGTTTTTCGGAGAGCTTGGTCTTCTGCGTCATCAAGTACTTAAGACTTTGGTGATCCGTCCGCAGAATGAAAGGGGTCCCCAATAAATAGTGCTTCCATGAGTCTAAGGCATGTAGACCTGCGAGGATTTTTTTCCCTTTTCATATATGCCTAGAGCTTGCTCAACAGGGTTGAGCCTTTGACTTTCATAGGCTATGGCTTTCCCTTCTTGGAGCAAAACAAATCCAAGGCAATCACCACAAGCGTCACATTGGACCTCAAATGTCTTTGAGAGATCCGACAGTGTAAGCACAGGTTGAGAGATAAGCTTTTCGAAAGCATTATTTCTCCTTGGCAGACCATGTATACCTAATGTTTTTCTTTGTTAGGGCATGTATGGTCCTGCGATTTGTGAGAACTTTTCTATGAAGCGTCTATAGTATGCACACGTACCTATAAAGCTTCTTAGTTCATAAAGATTCCTTGGATTAGGCCATCCTTTTATTACCTCTAACTTTGATGGATACATTTGGATACCATCTTGAGAGATAATGTGACCTAAATAATGAATCTCTTGTAAGAAAAACTCACTTTTCTTTCGATTAACATAAAGATTATTCCCTCTTAAGACTTGAAATATTACCTGAAGGTGTTTCTTGTGTTCGTCTAATGAATTAGAGTAGATGATGATATCATCAAAGAACACTCCAGTAAAGGTTTGGTGAGGCCTGAATAGCTTCTCCATCAAGCGGTTGAATGTGGCTGGTGCATTGGTCAAACCAAAAGGCATGACAATGTATTCATAAAGACCAAATGTAGTGCGAAATGTGTTCTTTACAATGTCTTGATCAACTATCTTTATTTGATGGTAGCCAATTTTTAGGTCAATTTTGTTGAAGTAGGTCAACCCTTGTAGCTTATCAAATAGGTCTTCTACCCGTGGAACGGGAAACCTATTTTTGATAGTGGTCCTGTTTAGTGCTCTATAGTTGACACACATACGATATGTGCTGTCTTTCTTTTGCACTAATAACATAGGTGAGAAAAATGGAGATGTGCTAGGCCTAACCATACCCTTCTCAACTAGCTCATGCACTTGCCACATAATCTCCTCTTATTGAGCTTGAGAAACTCTATAAGGAGGTGTATTAGGCGGTGAACTTCTTGAATAATTTCAATTGCATGGTCATCATTACCTCGTTTAGGAGGTAGTTCACAAGGGATGTTGTCAATAAAGAAATTTTGAAATCCCTTGAGAAAATTGGATAGCTCTAATTCTTTGTGATTGTTTATATTTTATTTTGCTAAAGCCTTAGGTTCCTTTTGAGAATCTTTAACAAAAATCATGTACATGGAAATAGAGGTCTTTATTGACTTATTGGAAGCTTGCGTATGTACAATGGGTATGGTGTTACCCATTTCCTTAGCGTCTATATACATATCTTTTTCCCTGAACCTAAAGTAGATTCTCCTTTTGGGGAATTTGACATTGGCAGCCATGCAATCAAACCATGGTGCCCCTAGGATTACATCCTCATGCTTGAGAGGAGAGATAAAAAAGTCCTCTTTGTCCACATAGCTTTGGACATGGAGCCTCAATTTCCCAATAAAGGGAGTAACTGAAGCTTCTTGCCCCTTGAAAGCACCATCTGCGGGTAGGACATCTCCCATTTCATAGGCTTGGATGCCTAGCTTGGTGGCCAACTCTATGGATATGAAATTGTGAGTAGAACCAGGGTCAAAAAAATAAAAGCATCATGTTCCGTTACCTTTCCACAAGCATGGCATAGAGGAGATCCTTTGTGGTGAGCTTCCTCTTCTTGGATTTTGACCAAGGTAGCTCTAGGCTCATGGCGGGTGTTCTTTTGGGGACAAGCGCGGTACGCATGCCCTTGCTTGCCGCACTTGCAACAACATTTATCCTTGCAATAACGCTCAAGCTCGTCCGGAGAGATTTTGTTTTTGCCTTTGTAAACTCCCTTCTCCTTAGCTTTGTTGTTATTGGAATTGCCCTTAGGAGACTTTTGGACATTGTCCTTCCCCTTAGGCTCATTGGAACCCTTGTTTTCCGTGGGCTTAAGATTTCTCTTAGCCCCTATTTGGAACTTGATTCCAGAAGCCTTTGGGAGTTGACATACTCCGCCATTTCTTCAGTTAAACCCGCACAAAATTGTTCTTTTTTCCCTCCAAAATCCATCTTTTTGAAGACAGTGGCTTTGAGATGTAAGTCCCATGTTAACCCTCACGGCTCACGGACACCCTATCACCTACGGACGCTGTAACCTACGGCGGACATTGTATTATTTATTTGGTAGAGTCAGGTACCGGGCTTGTCGGTCCAATAGGAAAAGGGTAAGAGTGATCGCCAATGAGAGGCGCACTCTAACTGGAATATTCAAGGGATTAGTTGGCTAAGCATGGGCACCCAAGTGTGAATGGGGCGAGCTCATATAAAAGTCAACTAAACCTAAAATTCACTCATTCTCTCATTTGTGCAATTGAAGAGTGCTCTTGCTCCATCTCCATCTTCTTCTTCTCCATGTCCTTGTGTGTGTGTGTATGTGTGTGAGAGAGAGAGAGAGAGAGAGAGTGAGAGTGTGTGTGATCGAGCATTGTGGCGGCACGACGGCGGCGAGGCGGTTGAGCACAGCGTAGCAGCGTCTCCCTCTTCTTCGCGGCGAGGAATCCTCCACGGAAGGAAGCGTAGAGCGGTGAGTGACATACCAACGCCATCTTTGAGCTTGCTAGTTTAGGCTTGTTGTGTGCTTGGAGCCATTTGTGGCTTGCACGCGGTGTATCGGCAAGTTCCTTGCATTGACCCTTGCGACATACGCGCACATTTTTGGCGCCGCTGCCGGGGATTGCCATATACTAAGCTTGAATGGCACTCTGTGCTTCTTTTGTGGTGCAATTTCTATTGTAGGAAAGGTAAGGAAGGAGGGTGTGTGTGTTGAGAAGAGGGATTTGGTGTTATACTGTGTGTGTTTTTTGTTAATGGAGTTTTCAAAGGTACTGTGTTTATTCTCTGTGTATTAAGGTTGTTAGTTTCCTTTGTTAATGGAGTTTTCAAAGGTACTATGTTTATTCTCTGTGTACTAAGGTTGTTAATTTTCTGTGTACAGTAAGTAGGAAGTAGATCTGTGAGAGTTAATAGAGTGTGTTAGTGTGTAACAATAGGTGTATTAGTTAGAAGTAGGTAGATAGAGTGTGTGTGTGCGCTCTCGCGCAGGCAGCGGCAACCTTATCCTTTTAAAATAAAAAATTTAAAAATTTAAAAAAAAATTAAAGGTAGGACCAAGATTGGGAATATCTCCCAGACCCAAGCCCAAGCTCACGCTCAGGCTTTGGCCTCAGTCGCCTTTTAAAAAAACGAATTTTAGCTTCACACGTAGCTAAAAATCGATTTTTTGAGGACCAACGGAACATCAGATGCCCAAAAATTGTGTTGTAAAGCACACAGCGACCCTCTAAGTGATACGCTCATTTCGAGCTGTCATACACTTTAATAAAAAAAATCAAACATTAAAAAACATTAAAAACGTAAAAAACACGAGTGAAAACGGACGCTTAAAAAAGGTAAGCGGTTAACCTTCGAGGTTATTCGTCGACGTTTGTAGGGTGCCAAAGGCACATGCATCTACGCTCTAGTTGTGTGCTAGAGACGGAGCAACTAGAGAGAATTTTGACTTACGCGAGTTCTCAATATCCACCTACTTTAGGTTCTGGACCCTCGGCGGGGACCCAAGGTAGTACAAACCAAGACCCGAACATAGCGGCTAGTGACTCTTCCTCTGACTACGACGTCATGGAGGGTTTCCCAATGCCTAATCCCGATAGCTCGAGCCAAGACATGCATGCCATGGGTCCTCGGTCCAGGCCGAGCGTGCTTAGCCGCCTGAAGGAAACCTCTAGTAGAGCCACTCGCTCCAAACATAGAGCTAATGATGTAAATGAGGGGGGTGGGGAAGAAAATTCTCCAGTCGTGACAAACGTAGACCCTATACCGTTAGAGAATGTGCACGTGAATACTTCATTCACTGCACCTCCTAACTCTTTAGAGTTATTTCCCTCCGAGGTCATATTACCTGATGGTAGAAGCCTTGCCGAAGTGCAAGAGGTTGAGAGATATATCCTTGCAGCGAGGGAAACGGAAGTCGAGAGCTTACGCAAGGCGGATCAACGAAGAGATTTAAAAGCGAAAGCTCCTATCTCAATATCCTTGCTAAGAGAGAAATCAAGTGCTCTTGATTTAGCAACCGATAAGGGCCAACCCCTAGAAAGCAACATTACATCTAGCTCAAAGGACACCCCTAGCACCTCAATCCTAGATGGAGTGTTCTTAAATGAGAACTGGGAGTACGAATTACAAACAGAGACTCTGTCCGACCTATAGACAAGTCACACCTATCATGTGGGTTGGTTAGATGTCCTACAATCCACAATGGGTGCTAGTAGTATAGAGGATCAACAACAAAGAGTTTGTGAGGTCATCCATAGGGTCATTGAGTTAGAGAGACAGAACAAGGGGATCAACATGCCTTCAACGGGTCTCATGAGATTCTTGGATACATGGAAGGCTAAACAACCGACCTTATCGCAAATGGAAACTCCCTTGGTAAGTTCAATGGATCCCCCATATGTTGTTTCTCCAGGGGTCTCAGTGCAATCTGAGCCCACAAGTGATAGCTTCACCTTTCCAAGTCTAGCTCATCTTTCACTTGATGACACCACGGATACCATGCCTACCCCAATGATGGGCATGCCGAGAAACACTCCATGGACCTCATTTGTTAGTAAAGCACCACTACATGGTAGCTCAATGCCTGCAACAGTACCTACAAGTGTGTACCAAGCGTATGCACCTATGGGGCATCACACTCATGTAGTCCCTACCCCTCCCATTGTTTCAACTACCTATGCTCCACAACCACAATACACAAATTCTTATTTCCATGGGACTATACCGGCTAGCATTAGCATGTCACATCCAACGTCTACTATGCCTAGGGCCACCCATATGAACTATGGACCACCACATGGCACAACATCGTACCCAAAGTGGAACCCAAGGGCTTCCTATGCACCAAGCCCAATGCCAATACCTACTCCACATGTAGTCTCTGGAGCACCTCCACCCATGGTGCCTCCTCACTTAGGTGACTTGGCAACATTTGCTCAAGCTAACGGTCGATCTATTGCTAGAATATGCGTAACGCGCCTGATAGAGAGCCTAGAAGTAAGGCAGTACAAATAGCCAAGCTCACACAAAAATTTAGTGGAGACGGGGATGTGAGAAAGCATATCGAAGTGTTTGAACAAATATGCGATTCTCTAGGAGAACACAATGACCTACACAAGAGCAATGCTTTAAGCCTAACCTTAAGTGGAAAGGCTGGGGATTGGTATAGAACCCGAAGGGTGGAAGAAAAAACGATTTAACCTACTCTTAGGAGACTGTTCTTAAAATAATACATACGAGAGGGAGTGCTTTGGGGTGTAGCCTCTCAGCTCCAGAAAGCCCAACGAGAGGAAGGAGAGTTGGTAAGAGACTTTATAAGTCGCTTGAAGCATTTGAATTCTTGATGTAATCCAATTGAGCGCTTCAACAATAACCAACTGCTTGATAGATTCATTAGGGGATTACGACATGAGGATATCTACAATGGCTTAGTCATTAGAGGTATCACCACTTGGGAAGCAGTCACCACCAATGCGATCCAATTGGAGGATAATTTAATGATTCAAGGAGAAAGAGTGTCTGTTGAGTCTAAATCTATTAGCTCACAAGCATCAGGGCATCAGCCAATTACCCTAAAGCCTATTGCTAAGGAGCCAAAGATATCTTAGATGACTTTAGCAGATCTCACCAAGGCTATTCAAGAGAGTCTTAGAGACAATCGTGCTCCGCAGAACAATCATATGTATCCAAGAAGGGAGCATCAATGGTGCTCAGTATGCTATGGACCGCATAGTACTAGTGAATGCCCTACTTTTAGAGTAAAATTCAATGGGAATTGCAATGCATGTGGAAGGTATGGTCATCAAGCTAAGGATTGAATAGTATTTAAGCGCGCGATGGCCAATAGACCAACCTTAGCATGGATAGACACACCTCGAGTGCCTGCATTGATGACGGCCCCACCTCTTGAACAAACAGCACAGCACATGGTCCCTAGGGCCCAAAATGTTGTTTAAACAACACCCTTACCACCTCCAGTGCTAGGACCGCAACCACCACATCCGAGAATCACTTATGTGAATCAAGTGGGTTCTGAGTTATCTATTTCTTGTTTAGAAGGCTGTGAGGAAGATATAGATCCTAACATCGCCTATGGGATGGATGTGCTTGAAGAAAGTCAACAATACTACATGGAGAACTATTGGGGACAAGTCAAACATGTATATCAAGTAGCTGCTCTTGCGGCAAGAGGCCAAAATATCAATTACACTGCTAAGAGACCACCTCTTCAATGCTATGAGTGTGGAGGTCCACATCGTGTAGCCGAGTGTCCTACTAGGCTACAAAAGAACACCACACTAATGCAAACCAATCAAGCGAGCACGTCTACAATGCCGATACTCATGTGTAATCGATGTGGCATAGATCATTTGATTGCCCAATGTCCAAATAATCCAAATGCATCGAAGATCATGCCATTAAACTTGATTGAAGTTACCGAGGAGCCATCACCAAGTACACCCGTGGTACCAGTAAACGTACTCACACGATCGATGCTCCAAAAACAAATTATATTCTTGAGGAAAGAGACACAGCATCAATTGCCCAATCTCAGAAAAAGAAGAAAACACAAAGAAAGAGATCACAAAAAGCAACGAAGTCAGACCCCAGTTCAAAGACCAACATAGGGACTGGTGACGACCCCGTATATATGAACGATGTTGAAGAAGATTCTGATTCAGGTTAAACCATGGAGACCAAAACAACCACTAAGATAGAAACCAACAAGGAAGATCTTCATGAGCCACAATGGCTAGGATCCAAAAAGAAGATAGGAACTTACCCAAACCCTACAGAGGAGATTGAGCGAGTGAAGCAATTAAGGAGTTTGGTAGAAGATACCCAAAGGGATCTAGAAACGGCACCTAGGAAGATCCAGATTACAGACACCGTGTTACCTACGCAACAAAAACCTCACCAAGTCCATAGACCCTTGGACATACGTAGTGTCATCCAAGAAGAAAGTGACTTAAAGTCATGGGAAAGTGGGCGTAGTCACTTCTTGATGGAAAGAATGTTTACAGAGGGACTACCTGATCCTATCGAAGAAATGGAGATCCCATCTTCCCCACGTCAAGGGACTCAAGGCCAAAAGGTGCCGTTAAACATTGCCAAATTGATGGATTTCATGTCTTCAGAAGTTAGAACCACCATCATGTCCAGACTATATAAAGACCCTGAGCTAGTCTTAGCTCTTCGAGCCTTCCTCAATGGAGAACTGAAGTTTGGTCTACCACAATTTGCACAGAT
The DNA here is from genome assembly GCF_014529385.1 of Adiantum capillus-veneris. Taxonomy (NCBI): domain Eukaryota; kingdom Viridiplantae; phylum Streptophyta; class Polypodiopsida; order Polypodiales; family Pteridaceae; genus Adiantum; species Adiantum capillus-veneris. Next base: position 78,398,889 of record NC_140942.1, on the reverse strand, counting down.
GGATGGAGCTCGGGAGATGCCAATAGAGGAGGAATACATAGATCCACATATAGAAATACCTGTTAACAAGTTGGGACAATACTTTGAGGGTGATGAATCCAATGCGACTATACCAATCACTACTAAGGGATTAACTGTGAAGGGAATCCTTGATGGTGGCGCTGGGGTCAGCATTGTGACTAAAAATTGCTGGGAAACTATGGGAAGACCTCACCTTGCGACCACAACCATAGTAGTGAAGATGGCCAATGGGTCTATTGTTAAACCTATTGGGATGCTAGAAGATCTGAAGATTAAGGTCTTTGGACATAAAATAAGGATTACCTTTATTGTTATAGATTTCTCCAAACACACTATGGCATCGGAGATGATCTTAGGACGTCCTTTCATGAGGGAAGCAAAAATGGTGAATGACTGGTCCAAAAACCATGTCTACCTGCAGTTCCAAGATTCTGTCATTCGAGTGGATCTTGTGACCGGTTGAGCACATCCTCTAGGAAACATGTTTATAATTGATCATAGATCTGACACCACAGTTCACTCGGCCCCATTGCAGTATTGTTACACGTGTAAAGCGGACACTGATGTTGGGGAAGATTCTCCTTATATGGATGTACTACTTGGGATGACTGAGTCGGACAATGTGGATTGGGTCCACCTAGCAGCAACCATAGACACTTGGGAAAATAGAGGGACGCCTGGGTAACACTTGAGGGGGATGAAATACCACCACTTGTACCCTTAAACATGCTGGAAGCAATGCATATAGCTTCTGATGATCTACAAGATGAAAGTTTGACTGGCATTGAAACCAGTAGCGCCTCACAAGACTATAGCCCACACGATTTGGGGTCAGAATCATCAGTTGAAATTGACTCTGAGGACGAAGAATCTAAGTTAAATCTTAGTTCAAATGTGGGGACAAACAATTTAGGGCCCAACTTGGTAACCTAGATGATAATCTATCCAAGGGAGCAGAAGACACAAGTAGTGATTCATCTAGTGAGTCTTCACTAGAAATCGACCATAATCGGGAATTAAACAAGAAGAGTAAGCGATATAAGAGGCGACAATATCAAGAAAATGTGCTTGCTAGAATAAATGAAAAGAAATCTACTGCAGAATGGCTTAATTATATAGGGGCATGTGATGCTCATCGAAAGTTGGTAGATAACTGGGGTGAATACCTTCAAAGCGTTATGTGGTGTAGTCCACAACCCATTGACATCGCACAACTAGAGGCTACAGAGAAGCCAAAGTTGAGCCACACCATAAGGAGACAACAAAATGGAGAGTTAGCTCAACAACAAAAGGAATCAGAAGTTAAATCATAGTCCACAGAACAATAGGACCCCACAAACTTACACCCTGCACCTGAACATTTCAAATCCTATACCACAGAGGAACGTAAGGTTGTGTATACAAAGGCTCAAAGAAAACCTATCGATGGGAGCAATGGAGTCTATGATGGTCCAGCGATAGTTAAGGAAATAGAGTTAGTAGACCCAGGAGAAGAGTCTAAACATGTTTCATTGCCCAAGATCTGACCGAGACTGAGGAGTGTGTACTTAAAGAACTTCTCAAGGAATTTAGGGATATATTTTCCTGGACTTATCATGATATGAAAGGTGTTCCAGCTTCCGTGGTGCAACACACAATCCCTATGAATAGCATGGCTAAACCAGTTCAGCAACGACCCTACCCAATGAATCCTAAATATGCAAAAAATGTTCAAGAAGAGATTGAAAAGCTTGTGGATTGCGGATTCATATACCCTATTGAGCACTCAGAATGGGTGTCACCAAGAGTGATTGTGCCAAAAAATAATGGGAAACTCAGAGTGTGCGTGGATCTCAAGAAGGTGAATGCCGGCACTAGGAGGGACCATTACCCCTTGCCATATTCAGAACACGTGCTTGAAAGAGTTGCAGGGAAGGAAGCTTATAGCTTTTTAGATGGGTACTCTCGCTACAATCAAATCACAATTGCATTGGAGGACCAAGCTAAAACAGCCTTTATAACTGAATTTGGATTGTTCGCATTTCGTGTTATGGATTTTGGTTTAACCAATGCCCCTGCTACCTCTCAAAGATTAATAAACACTGCTTTTAGAGAATATTTGAGGGACTTTTGTGAAGCTTTCTTAGATGACCTTTGTGTTTATTCCTCTTGGAAAGAACATCTATCATGCTTATGAAAAGTGCTTGAGAAGTGTAGATTGTATCGCATCTCCTTAAACCCTTTCAAATGCCAATTTTGGGTTAAACATGGAGTCATTTTAGGGCATATAGTGTCCAAAAATGGGATTTCCACAGATGAGAGCAAAATTAAAGCCATTGCTGAATTGCCACCACCTACAAATTATAAAGGAGTTCAAAGGTTCATGGGCCATGTTGGTTATTACCGACGGTTTATTTTAAACTTTGCCGAGATAGCTCGTCCTTTGTACAAGCTTCTTATTGAGTTCCAATGGACTGTGGAGTGTGACCATGCTTATGAGTCATTGAAAAAGGCCTTGACTAGCGCTCCTATTCTACGAGTGCCCGATTGGAATGTAATTTTTCATATGCATATTGATGCATCGAACATTGCTATTGGGTGTGTTCTAGCTCAACTAGGAGAACATTAATTGGACTACCCCATTAGCTTTGCAAGTCGTCAATTGAATGATGCCGAAAGAAACTACACCACTACAGAGCGAGAAGGTTTAGGTATGATTTATGTAGTAAAGAAATTTCGCTACTACCTTCTGACCAACAAGTTTGTGTTCTATGTTGATCATCAAGCCTTGTTGTATCTAGTAAATAAACCTTGTTCCACGGGAAGAATTACACGATGCTTGTTAATTCTCCTTGAGTTTGATTTTACCGTTGTGGTGAGACCTGGTAAAAGACATGTCATGGCTGATCATTTGTCTCGCATACCCAATGGTGAAGCCCCTACTGGATGTTGGGGTATAAAGCCCAATGTGGTCGCCCATGTAAGTGGGCGGGCCGCCAGGTATGTACACATATTCTTTTGTAAAAATCTAATAAGAACTCACTATGCTCTACACATTACAATAGAGCGAGTTCACCATATCGTCGTGCTCTTCTTCTCGCACTCTCTCTCGCGTCGCACTTCTGCTCGTACTCCTTCAACTGGTATCAGAGCTCAGATCGAGGCTCGGGGCAACACTGCAGGAGGCTAGAGTCACCAGCTCAGATTGGAGTGAAATTCGACAGGCAAATACACGGCCCCAAATCTTATGGGAGGACCTGTAGGAGTTGGTGTGCTCAGAATTTCATTCTGAGGTCATCTCGGTCACCGTTCGGCTTCGACAAAGTTCTGCGCAGGTCATTTTCGACTACGTGGTCTCAGCGGGTGCATATCCGACTCTGCAAATTTGGGGTTTTCGGCCTACGACTGCAGGTGCTCAGGATATCGACACTCCCAGAGTGTTGATTTGTGGCTGTCTACACATCGAAGGACGGCTCACAGTTCTTGGAGTCGTGTCACATACGACACGGGCGCATCTACACACAGACTGTAGGCGACATCCACTAGTTCATCAGGTAGCTTGTGTTTGCTGCTTGATATTCCAGATTTCATCCTGACATTGCAGGTACTTCCACATGGGATGTATTGTCAGAGATGATGTATGTCTGTTGAGGGTTTGCTGGCTGTGAGTCACACAGTAAACAACCGCCGAAGCGGTTACAGCATACAGTGGGAAATTTGTGGATGTATGACTTTGTGGGAAGTCTATGTACTGTCAGATTTACTGCAGCCTTTGTTGAGGGTCGAGTGAGGTTTTATTGAGCTAGGGGATTCTCGAATGTTGAGATCCTTTCGGTGATACAGGTCTTAGAGCGATCCCTCCAGCACCCTTAGATAGGCAGCTAGGATGTATTGACTGTGAGTTAAACAGTTGGGATTGCATCTTTTCTTTACTGCCATTGAGGCATTGTCGTAGTATATGCTTACAAGACAGTGACAGGACAGTCAGAGATAGTACAGGTGCAGGACAGGTTTACCCACAGCTTACAGTGTTAGAGAGACAGTGGTTTTTTGAGCTGTTTTTTGGTCTGTTTTTAGTACACCAGAGCCATTTTACAAAGGAGACTCTGCCAACATTTCTGCAGAATCTAAAGCTTTCTTGGTTCATTTGACAGGTTGATATTGGTTCAGAGGTCAGTTTACAGGGGAAACTCTGCCGAATTTTTCCCAGGAAAGTAAACTACTGTGAAGCGTAGCTATGGCTGGATCACAGGACACTACTCTTCACAATATCAAGAAGCTGGATGGAACCAATTTCCCATTGTGGAAGAAGAAGATTTGGCACGTGTTGGTACAAAAGAAGCAGATAAAACCTATAAAGCTCAAGGGGATAAAACCATAAGATATGGACGAAGATGAATGGAACGAAATGGATGAATTGGCACTTTCTACCATTATGCTGACTTTGGCAGAAAGCGTTTACTTCAATGTAGCAGACGAGATGTCGGCTTATCAAGCATGGTTAAAGCTGAGTGATCTTTATGAGAAGCAGAGTGCAGCTTCACAGGTATAATGGCTTAAGAAGCTTGTTGACTTGAAGATGAAAGAAGGGACACCTATGTCCAATCATCTGAATGAATTCAACACAATCTATAGTCAGTTGTCAGCTCAAGGTGTCAAGTTTGATGAACCTGTTAGAGCTATATTCCTGTTGATCACATTGCCAGAAAGTTGGGACACTTTTCTCACAGCTTTGAGTAATTCTGCACCTCCAGATGGTTTGAACATAGCAGGTGTAGAAGGAAGTCTGCTTACTGAAGAAACCAATAGAAAGACAATGGACAAAGGCAAAGGAACAGCCTTAGTTGTCAGGGGAAGGACCAAAGAAAAGTACAAAGGTGGAAAGAGGAATCAGTCTCGTAGCAAGTCCCATAGTGCTAAAGTCAAGAGTGACATAGAATGCTACCATTGTGGCAAGAAGGGTCACATGAAAAGAGACTGCAGAGAATGGAAAGCAGAAAAAGGCAAAGAGAAAGCTGAAGACCATGGTGAGAAGAACAAGTCCTCAGTGAAGATTCAAGAAATAAATGTGACAAACACTGTTGTAGAGGATGACAGTCTAGTGTCAGGAGACATCTACTTCTTGAAGAATACAATGGACTCAGCTCTTCTTACAGCATCTGATGGAAATGCACTGAGTGACTGGATTATAGACTCAGGGGCATCACTTCATGTGTCTCCAAACAAGGAGTGGTTTACCTCTTATGTGACCACTAAAGATCATGTTCGGCTAGGCAATGGGCAGACATGTGAGATCTTAGGTGTTGGAGATGTTCAATTGAAGTTTCAGAATGGCTCTTCTTTCACGTTGAAGAATGTGAGACATGTTCCCGCAATTACAAAGAGCTTGATCAGCACAGGTTTACTTGATGATGCTGGCTACGTCACCACTTTTGGACAGAACATGTGGAAGATATCCAAGGGTTCTTTGACAGTAGCACATGGAGTAAAGTCTGGAGGACTTTACATGATTTATGTATCAAATGTCTCTAAAAATGTAATAAATGTAACCAAGCAGCCGAACTTTTCTTTGTGGCATAGCCGGTTAGGACATATGTCCAAGAAGGGAATGGAAATCTTGTCTCATTCTTGTTATTTGCCTGGATTTTCATTTAATGATTTTGAATTCTGTGAACATTGTCTGTATGGTAAGCAAACACAGCATCCACATAAGCATAGAAGCAGTAGAAGAGATACACAGTTGTCACTTGTTCATAGTGATTTGTGTGGACCTATGCCTAACCTATCTCTAGTGGGAGCTTCTTACTTTATGACATTTATAGATGATTACTCGAGGAAAGTATGGGTTTACTTTCTCAAGAACAAGGATGAAGCGTTTAGTGTTTTCAAAACGTTTGTGACACTTGTGGAGAATCAGAGTGGCAAGAAGCTTAAATGCTTACGCATTGACAATGGTGGAGAGTATGTTTCAAAGGCCTTTCAGGACTTTTGTGAGTCAAAAGGTATAAAACGTGAACTTACTGCTCCTTACAATCCTCCTCAAAATGGTGTTGCTAAGAGGATGAATAGGACCATACAAGAGAAGGTCAGAAGTATGTTGTCTAATGCACAACTGCCAAATGGGTTTTGGGCTAAAGCTGTATCAACAGCTGTTCATCTTGTAAATAGATCTCCTAGAAAGGTTTTGCAGAAGGATTCAGTGCCAGAGATGGTATGGTCAGGCAAAATGCCCTCATACAAGCATCTCAGAGTCTTTGGCTGTGAGGCATATACTCACGTTCCAAAGGAATTTAGGAACAAACTTGAGCCAAAGAGTAGAAAGTGCATCTTTCTAAGCTATGGTAATTCTGGTGAGATGGGGTACAGACTTTGGGATCCCGAATGGAGAAAGGTTGTCCGCAGCAATGATGTTCACTTTAATGAATCCAAATATCATTCTAAACCAGAGAGGGTTGAGGAGATTAGAAGAGTTGTCTTCCAAGAAGATGGGCCTGCACGTGCAAGACAAAATGTCAGGGCTCAAGAGGATCAAGGGCAGGATAGAGTGGAACCACAGGTTGTGGCTGAGCCTGAGCCACCTATTGTGTGTAGATCTGGACGTGTCACGCGACCTCCTGATAGGTTTGTTCCATCTATGAACTATGTCATGTTGACTGATTGCAATGATCCTTCATGTTACAAGGAAGTAGTGCAAATGAAGGACTCCGGGAATTGGCAATTGGCCATGCAGTCAGAGATGACAGCTCTGCATAAAAACAAGACATGGAAGCTAGTTAAATTACCACAGGGCAAAAAGGCTCTACCTTGTAAATGGGTTTACAGGTATAAGATCACCGCTCATGATAGTCAGCCAAACTACAAAGCAAGGCTTGTTGCCAAGGGCTTTAAGCAAGAACAAGGCATTGACTTTGATGAAGTCTTCTCTCCGATGGTCAAGATGACTACATTGAGATGCTTTCTTGCATTGGTTGCCATATTAGATTTTGTGTTGCACCAAATGGATGTCAAGACAGCGTTCTTGCATGGTGATTTAGATGTGGAAATTTACATGCAGCAGCCAGAAGGGTTTGTTGAGAAAGGCAAGGAAGATTGGGTATGCCAGTTGTTAAAGAGTCTTTATGGCTTAAAACAATCACCAAGGGCATGGTACCATAAATTCCACAAGTTTATGCTTTCTCAAGGCTACAAAGGTAGTGAGTTCGATCACTGTCTATATACAAAGAAAGCTAAGGATGGTAGTTGGCTGATCCTTATTTTGTATGTGGATGACATGGTGATTGCTGGCAAGCACTCGGAAGAAGTTTCAGCTTTGAAGTCAAAGATGGAAAAATCGTTTGACATGAAAGACATGGGTGAGGCAAGTCATATACTTGGTATGCGCATTGAGAGAGACAGATCAAAGAAGTTGATTTGGTTATCTCAAACAGAGTATATTGACAAGGTTTTGCAACGTTTCAATATGGAGAAGGGAAAGGCACTGAGTGTTCCATTGCCACCATATGTGAAACTTAGCAAACAAGATTGTCCTGTGTGTGAGGAAGAACAGGCTGAAATGGATAAGATTCCATATGCATCTGCAGTGGGTAGTTTGATGTATGCAATGATTTCTACTCGCCCAGACATTGAATTTGCAGTGGGAGTAGTAAGTCGATACATGTCAAACCCAGGCAAGAAACATTGGGAGGCAGTGAAAGGAATATTGAGATACCTGAAAGCTACAAAGAGTATGCGTATATGCTATGGGAGTCAGGAGCTAAGTGTAAAGGGTTTTATAGACTCAGATTATGCAGGTGACTTAGACAATCGAAGGTCTCCGTCAAGGTATGTCTTTACATTGGCTGGTGGAGCAATATCATGGCGTTCTAGATTACAAGATTGTGTTACTCAGTCTACTACAGAGGCTGAATATGTTGCAGCATCAGAGGCATGCAAAGAATCAATTTGGCTTAATCGACTAGTAACAGATTTGGGAATCAAAGAAGAGATGCCTGTGTTATATTGTGATAGTCAAAGTGCTATACAATTGGCTCGCAATCCAGTTTATCACTCAAAGACAAAGCATGTGGATCTGAAGTATCATTTCATCAGGGAAATGCTCGAGGATAAGCAACTTCAGCTTTTCAAAGTTCACACCACAGAAAATCCTGCTGATCTACTTACAAAAGGACTTCCCTCAGAGAGCTTTGCGCATTTTCGCAAGCAGTTAGGTGTAGGGTAGTACATCACTTCTCTACATCTCTTGTATATTAGCTCGTATAGTAGCTTCTCTCACACTTAAAGTACCACATTGGACTTTAAGTGGGAGGTTGTTGGGGTATAAAGCCCAATGTGGTCGCCCAGGTAAGTGGGCGGGCTGCCAGGTATGTACACATATTCTTTTGTAAAAACCTAATAAGAACTCACTATGCTCTACACATTATAGTAGAGCGAATTCACCATATCGTCGTGCTCTTCTTCTCGCACTCTCTCTCACGTCGCACTTCCGCTCGTACTCCTTCACTGGAGTCGATGATGAATTGCCTGATACTTCTCTATTCCTAGTCGAAACCATACTTGAATGGAGTGAGAAGATTATGAACTTTCTAGTTAATGGTTTTCCTCCCAAAGAGCTTCGTAAAGACAGATCTCGAAAACTGTTAAAATAATGTGAACCTTACTCTCTCATTGCGGGAACTCTCTACAGGCTAGGGAAGGATGATATTCTTAGACGTTGTGCCCGTGAGGATGAGTATTTATACATACTGCAGGAAGCCCACATGGGTATAGCCGGAGGACATTTCTCAGGGGAACTAACAACTAGAAAGGTGTTGCAATCAGGCTATTGGTGGCTAACCTTATTTAAGGATGCATCACTTTTTGCAAAAGGATGTGATGAATGCCAACGTTACAAGATCACACAACAAAAGGATAGGATGCCCTTACATCCTGTTAAAGTGACTCAACCATTTCAAAAATGGGGTTTGGACTTTGTAGGCCCAATTAGTCCGGCAGCTCGTAGCACTCAATCTCTATATATTATCATTGCCACTGACTATGTGACAAAGTGGGCGAAAGCCAAGGTGACACGTAAGGCTGATGCGAGGTCAATTGCCAAGTTTCTCTTTGAGAACATTATTACAAGATTTGGTTGTCCCTTTGAGATTGTAAGTGACAATGGTACTCATTTTATAAATGGGTAATAAAAGAACCCACTACCAACTTTATGATAGCTCACCATAAATCCACACCTTATTATCCACAAGCAAATGGCCAAGCTGAGAGCACCAATAAGACCTTAATCTCTATCTTAACCAAAACGGTGGAAGCTCATCGCACAGATTGGGATTTAAAGCTTACATCATCTCTATGGGCTTATCGTACTGTGTATAAAGTTTCCATTAACTGCACACCATTCAAGATGGTGTATGGCCAAGAAGCGGTTATGCCATGGGAGTTTGTCGTTCTTAGTCTTCGAGTAGCTCCTCAAGAAGGTTGGGATGGTAACCCCTTAGTTGAGTGATTATATATCCTTGAAAGGCTAGATGAAGAGAGGCAATTAGCTATGCACTTGTGGAGAAAGATAGGAGAAAGAAATGGTTTGACCGTCATCTAAAGAACAAAGATATCAATGTTGGTGATAAAGTCCTTATGTATGGAGTGCGTAACGAAAAGAAAAAGTTGAAATATGCGGGAAAAGGACTATATAGAGTATGTGAGATCGCCCCACAAGGAACCATTCGTGTGGAGACTCTTGATGGAGTTGAAACCATTGGATTCCTCAATGGGAGAAAATTTAAAAGATACTATGATCCTATAAGCCAAGAGAAGTTGCGTGCCATCCATACAAAAAAAGCAGCCAAGGCACAAATAGAATTGAATAAGATACAGGCTCAAGCTGAGGCTAAGGAGCGACAACAACGTATAAGACGAAAACCAGAGGCTAACCTTGGAGTCACACATGCATTCCACGTTGAAATCGATGAGGATTGGTTGGACTCTGACACACCTCTACGATACCCTATTGAGCTAAACAGCACCTATGGAAAAGTACTATATAACGCCTTATTGGACACGGGTGCTAAATATAATCTGCTATCAATGGGGTGTGGTGTCAGTTAGGGAAGCCACCTCTATCTGAGAGTATTATCACAAGAAAAAAACTGTAGTTTTTGGAATCTGACACACTTCTGTCAGTTATGACAATGGGGTTGTAGCTCAAGACTTTTTGGTCATGCCTGTTGGAACTATGGAGGGTAATATGAACCTAGGACGCACGTGGATGATAGCCACCAAATGCACTATTGATTGGGGGACAGGGGGTGTCACAACATAGAAACCAACTCTTAGCCCTGCCACACAAGCCATAGTCCCTGAGATATTGCCTCTTAAGGAAATAAAACCCAAAACATTGCATGTCCAAGAGGTTGAACCATATGTCCCCATAGCCCGAGTCTGTAGAGCTTCAACTGATGTAGCTGAAATAAAGCTTGAGACCCACAAGACCCATCCCAATATAACAAAGAAAACATACAATGGGTCCCTAAAGCTTCTTTAGCAACCATAGCCAATGCTAAAAGACAGGAGCCTCGTAAGAGACGTCCCATTCGCCCCAAGAAATGTCAAGAAATGTTGCGTTGGATTCCTAAAAAACTATTGGAAGCCCAAGGCTACTATGAAGGAAATGATCAAATCTGGGTGCCAAAACGTAAATTGTGCTCTTACTTGTCACCGGGCCCATGTGAGCTCAATCTTGTGGCTCCAAAACAAATTGAAGATCGTGGAAAGGAAAAAATCACGGAATGCGACACACCCTCTGCAGATCTAGTTTGGGTACCAAAGAAAGAACGATTTGTTCCACCTAGCTCAGGAACAGGGAAAGCAAATGAAGCCTCTTGCTCTTCATGTAGTTCCTATACGGAAATAGAAGCTTCGACACAACCTCCACCTACCATTGTACATATCTATACAAGCAAGAAAGAGTTTACACCTCCCGTTTTAAGTTCACCACCTACAACGATGTTGCAAATAAAACCATGGGAGAGTACCTTACCACCCTTGCAACTAGATGAAACTCATAGAGCGGTCGAAAACTATTGGTTAAAGCCTTCACCTATAACAACTTGGAACAATTGGTTTCAAAGGGTGACGACATCATTTCAAACCGTATGATCTACCCAAGGAAGGGGGGAGTGTTTGTTGACATCCATCATTCACTTGCTTCTCTCTCAACCTTTCTCCCTGACCTCTTAATCTCCAATCTTAGGGAATGTATATATAATCCTTATACTCCCAAAAACAAGATTAAAAAGTAAAAGAGCAAGAGCCATAACACAAAATCATAAAAACACATTATGCACAAGAACACGACCCTTGTAATATTTGCACTCTAACCATCATCTATTTGCGTGTACAGATATGGCTAGTACGCTAGAGTCATCCACTCCTGCCTTGGGTGAGAGGTACCCTCGTTACTTTTCACAAATGTTTCACATGGTCTTTCCGGTGCTTGCATGTGAATGTGATTTGGTAAGTACGCTAGCATGTGAGAGGAATTTTGAGGAGTTAGAGTAGCTGATACGTCTCTTGACCACGACTGATCCATACTTAGTAGAGAGCGTTTCTCCCATTGCACAAGCCTATCCTTTTGACCAAGACGACTATAGGCGTCTAGTGACCTTCTTAGTAAACATGGGTACCTATGATGAAGAAGAAGATTTACATGACTACACGGATGGCACATATGGTCTCATGGATGATGACTTTGTTTATCTCGACGACGAGGATAGGGGTTTAGCCTTAGGGTTTCCCCCCAATCTCTACAATATCCTATTCCCTTGACTCTCTAGGGGGAGTGCAAATAATTAGGTTAGGATTCCTTATGTTTCTTTTGTTGTGTTCAATAAGTGTTGGTACCTTTTCCCACTGATGTGCCTCCTAGAGGTATTCTTTGTGTTTCTTAGTGTGTACAGGAACGTGTTGCTGTTGTTAGGATTTGGACCTTCATAGGATCTTTCTCTCATTCACACTTCAAATCAAGCGCGACCATCGACACAAACAGGTGTTTCTTGTTCATTAGCATTGCCCCTTATCTTTTTGCATCCATGTTTGTCTGCTTTGATTGTGATTGGTAGCATAATATTCAGCGCATTTGCTTAGTACCAAACATTAAATTCAATGAATTTTTTGTCATAATCACTTGTCTAGATTTAAAAATCAAGCAGTCCGACTAAGCTAGTTTGACCAAGTTAGGTATTAGAGATCTTCTCTTAATACCATGGGGAATGCCTTCCTAATAATCAATGGTTACTTAGGTTCTTAATCCGATTTAGGCAGCATTGTGTGAAATGTACTAGGGCTTTCTAGTGGGCTTGACCCTATTGACATTTAGCTTAAGTATTATAAAGGGAGTTTACTTGTGTGATGAGCTTGGGGAGGTTTATCAGTGTTATATGAACCCCCAAAGTTACAAAATTAAAATGCTGAAAATGAACAAACAAAAAATCAAAGTGCCACATTGTAAAATCTTAAGCTGAAAGAGAAATCTCAACTTGATTGGGTACTTCACTCACATGTATCGCCTATGGTACTAGAGCCCTAGAGGTTCCCAGTGTGGGCGCTTTTCCTTGAAAGGCAAAAAACCCAAGGCATACAAAATAAGCACACATCAAAATTGAATCACTATGAAAAGACTTTGGGGGGTCAAAGAAAAGGTAATCAGTCAGGCGATGATTTCATAAGAAATTCCTTTTATTGTAGCTTAACTACAAGGTCTTCTAGGTATAGCCTCTAGTCAGCCCTCGAACATGAAATACTTGGCTCTCGCGATTAAACAACTTAATTGACCAGAGAAAATAAAGAAGCTTACCCATGGTATTAATAGTCGATCTCTAGTGCCTTTCGACCATTAAATTAGCGATCCCATACTTGTTTAATTTTTTACCTTTACATCTGTTTATTGATTTGATTATATTGCAATTTAATGTTTATTGCTGACAAATTGTTTAAAATTCTGTTACCAATCAATTTGTCTGCCTGAAATTGCATATGCTTTTTAATCGCTTATAAGAATGCAATTACTGTGCCAATGTTGTTTGATTTTGCAGTGACTGAAGAAGGCTAAGGACATTCATCTCAAATGCTATTCCACCTTCACGAACGAGCTTCAATTCAATAGCTTCCGAGGACGGAATCTACATCAGGAAGGGAGGCATGTTAACCCTCACGGCTCACGGACACCCTATCACCTACGACGGACGTTGTAACCTACGGTGGACATTGTATTATTTATTTGGTAGAGTCAGGTACCGGGCTTGTCGGTTCAATAGGAAAAGGGTAAGAGTGATCGCCGGATGAGAGGCGCACTCTAACTGGAACACTCAAGGGATTATTTGGCTAAGCATGGGCGCCCAAGTGTGAATGGGGCGAGCTCATATAAAAGTCAACTAAACCTAAAATTCACTCATTCTCTCATTTGTGCAATTGAAGAGTGCTCTTGCTCCATCTCCATCTTCTTCTTCTCCATCTCCTTGTGTGTGTGTGTGTGTGTGTGTGTGTGTGTGTGTGTGTGTGTGTGTGTGTGTGTATGCGTGAGAGAGAGAGAGAGAGAGAGTATGAGAGTGTGTGCGATCGAGCATTGCGACGGCACGATGGCGGCGAGGCAGTTGAGCCCGACATAGCGGCGTCTCCCTCTTCTTCGCGGCGAGGAATCCTCCACGAAAGGAAGCATAGAGCGGTGAGTGACACACCAATTCCATCTTTGATCTTGCTAGTTTAGGGTTGTTGTGTGCTTGGAGCCATTTGTGGCTCGCACGCTGTGTATCGGCAAGTTCCTTGCATTGACACGTGCGACATACGCGCACATCCCAAAACTTGTCTATATATTTATGAATGGATTCATAGAGGGAGAGAGCTTCAAGATTCACCATGCGGTGAGTACTTTGTCTTTGGCATCGGTGGCCAAAAATTGCTTCATAACGGAAGCTCTTAAAGCTTTCCATGTTTGTGGGGCTTCAGCGTTGGCCTATAGGCTAGACCACCATTGCTTGGCGGACTTTTGAAAGTGCATGGATACATGGCGTAGCTTAGAGGACTCCATGAAGCCCTCACCTCCAAAGCCCGCATCAAATTGTTGGATAACTTTGTCCGTAGCACCAAAGGTGCCATCGTAGGTAAGGAAAGAGATGCTCTTTTCTCCCTCTTTGAACTTCTTGAGCTTGAATAAACTCTTCCACGTGGCATAGCATTTCCTATGGCCTCTCTTTTTTATGGTTCAAAAGTTGCACCATTGCTTTCTTCAAAAGATGAAGAATTTGAGGAAGATGGAGAAGAGGATGATCTCTTTCTCACCTTTTTCTTGCCTTGGTTGTCTTTGTCCGCATAATCACTTTCTTCATAAGAGGAAGAGGATGAAGAAGATGGAGAAGAGGGTGACCTCTTTCTCCCCTTTTTCTTCTCTTTCTTTTTGTCATCCCTCTTTGAATTATGGTGTGGAGAAGTGTGTGAAGGTCTTCTCCGTTTAGGAGGTGATGGAGAGCATTTAGCCCATTGTCTTCGTGGAGCCATCTTTGCCGAGGTGGTAGGAGACTCGCTTCTTTCTCGCTCCTTTGATGGGGGCTCTTGAGTTCTCCTTTGGGAAGGAGATGCATCATGAAGGAGAAAATTTTTGAGCCCTTCGTATGGATCCTCTTTTTCTTCCCGAATCGGAGAGAGGCCTCTTTTGGAAGTCTCACAAGGAGGCTTCCTAGGTACTCTCTCTTCATGGTAGGGAGCTTGAAGAATACCTTGAGCATGTAGCTACCATTGCACTTCACTTTGGAGGGATGGATTGCCCATGACATGTTGAAGCCTAGAAACAAGGTAGTTAACAAGCATATGGGCATCATTAGTAGCCTACTCATTAGCAAAATCAAAGCTATCAACATTAGTTTCACTCTCTTTACTATTGTCAGCCATTCTAACAACTTTTAGGTGTACTTTGGCACTTCAAGCCCTAGTTGCTACTCCTCTTTACCCATTTGAAAAAACACTCAAGCTACTGTACCCGTGGCTCGAATACCATTAATTGCAAGGAATAGAAGAGAGGGTCTTTCAACACTAAAACAGCACCGGGTCCTGTTAAGCTTCCAATAGCTTAATAGTGGTCAAGCCCCGTAGGACTCCACTATTAAGACCATAGCTCTTGACGTTGATGCCATGTTATCTGCACGAAGGTAGGCACACTGCAAGGCTGAGAAATCTCTATTCTACTTACTCAATCGCAATTAATAATAACAACTATTTATAG
Organism: Adiantum capillus-veneris; assembly: GCF_014529385.1. Classification (NCBI taxonomy): domain Eukaryota; kingdom Viridiplantae; phylum Streptophyta; class Polypodiopsida; order Polypodiales; family Pteridaceae; genus Adiantum; species Adiantum capillus-veneris. Next base: position 78,383,627 of record NC_140942.1, on the reverse strand, counting down.
CTAGCTTGAGGACCTCCCTTCTTGAGTAAGAAAAGAGAAACCTTGTGCTCTAATACCAATGTAACATTTGATGGCCTAGAATCTGTGTGTAGCGGAAAATAACATGAACATAGTGAGCATTTCATTAGAATAGATTCCTAATCAGCATAACAAGAGTGCTTGGGTGGAGAGAGCAACAAAAAGCATAATGCCTAGTTAGATAGGCATGTACAATACTTCAAAAAAGAGAGAAATTAAGCTATTGACAATAGTTGAGGACCGGATTTATATGGAGCTGATCCCCTCTCCAAAAGGCTTTGTATTATAGGTTTCCCCCATCAAGGGAGACGTTTTACAATACAATTCTTTGTGTTCCTTCCATCTTCATTGCTAGTGCAATGAAGATGGAAGCTTCAAGCACTAAGCAAACACTTATAAAACACAACATCAATTCCCTCACAGTCTCAGACCCAAGACCTCACACACCTTCAAAGACTGTGAGAGCTAGCGGGCTATGAGAGTAGATTGAGAGGAAGAAGGGGTAGTCTTATGAGAAAGAAATATATCTCCTAACATAATCACTCATAAAAGCTCAGCATAGATTAGTAATTAGCATGGTAGAGGAGGTGAGCATGCATTGAAGCTTGGCTCGTGGTTGGGATTTGCATCACAAAGGCAAGAGTTGTTGGTGTAGGCCTCCCTTCTCTTAGCCCCTGTTTGGAAATTGATTCGAGAAGCCACCATGGTATGGTGTATAACCACAAATATGGTGCATGGCCTTTGGGATTTGACATTCTCCGCCATTTCTTCACTTAAGCCCACACAAAATTATTGCTTTTTCTCTTCAAAATCCATCTTTTTGAAGACAGTGTCTTTGAGATGTAAGTCCCAAAACTTGTCTACATGTTTATGAATGGATTCGTAGGGAGAGAGCCTCAAGCTTTGCCATTCAGTGAGTACTTTGTCTTTGGCATCAGTGGCCGGAAATTGCTTTATAATGGAAGCTCTTAAAGTGTTCCATGTTTGTATGGCTTTATCGTTGGCCCGTAGGCTAGACCACCATGGCCTGGTGGACTTTTGAAAGTGCATGGCTACATGGTGTAGCTTAGAGTACTTCGTGAGCCCTCACCTCCAAACGTCGCATTGAATTGTTGGATAAAGGCCAAAACTTTGTGCATAGCACCAATGGTGCCATCATAGGTAAGGAAAGAGATGCTCTTTCCTCCCTCTTTGAACTTCTTGAGCTTGGATGACCTCTTTCATGCACCACAGGATTTCCTATGGCCACTTATTTTTAATGGTTCAAAAGTTGCACCATCGCTTTCTTCAGAAGATGAAGAATTTGAGGAAGATGGAGAAGAGGATGACCTCTTTCTCGCCTTTTTCTTGTCTTGGTTCTCTTTGTCCGCACCATCACTTTCTTCATAAGAGGAAGAGGATAAAGAAGATGGAGAAGAGGGTGACCTCTTTCTTGCCTTTTTCTTCTCTTGCTTTTTGTCATCTCTCTTTGACTTATGGTGTGGAGAAGTGTGCGAAGGTCTTCTCCGTTTAGGAGGTGATGGAGAGCGTTTAGCCCGCCGCCTTTGTGGAGCCATATCCGCCGACGTGGCAAGAGACTCACTTCTTTCTCGTTCCTTTGGTGGGGGCTCTTGAGTTCTTCTTTGGGAAGGAGATGGTCATCAAGAAGCAAATTTTTGAGCCCTTCGTATGCATCCTCTTTTTCTTCTTGAATCGGAGAGAGGCCTCTTTTGGAAGTCTCACAAGGAGGCTTCCTAGGTACTCTCTCTTCATGGTGGGTAGCTTGAAGAATCCCTTGAGCACATAGTTGCCGTTGCACTTCACTTTGGAGGGATTGATTGCCCATGGCCTGTTGACGCCTAGAAATAAGGTAGTTAGCAAGCACAGAGGCATCATTAATAGCCTGCTCATTAGTAAATTCAAAGCTATCAACATTAATTTCAGTCTCTTTACTATGGTCAGCCATTCTAACAACTTTTAGGTGTACTTTGGCACTTCAATCCCTAGTTGCTTCTTCTCTTTACCCCTTTAGAAAAGCACTCAAGCTACTGTACCCGAGGCTGGAATACCATTAATTGCAAGGAATAGAAGAGAGAGTCTTTCAACGCCAAAATAGCACCGGCTCCTGTCGCTTCTAGTAGTTCAATAGTGGTTAAGCCGTACGCAAGCCCGTAGGACTTCACGATTAAGACCAGAGCTCTCGACGGTGATGCCCCGTTATGGCAGGCGCACTGCAAGGCTGAGAAATCCCTATTCGACTTACTCAATGGCAATTAATAATAACAACCATTTATTGCTAGCTTGAGGACCTCCCTTCTTGAGCAAGAAAAGAGAAACCTTGTGCTCTGATACCAATGTAACATTTAATGGTCTAGAATTCGTGTGTAGCGGAAAATAGCATGAACATAGTGAGCATTTTGTTAGAATAAATTCCTAAATGAGCATAACAAGAGTGCTTGGGTGGAGAGAGCAACAAAAAGCATAACACCTAGTTAGATAGGCATGTACAATACTTCAAAAGAGAGAGAAATTAAGTTATTAAAAACAATTGAGGATGGGATTCACATGGAGCAGGTCCCCCCTCCAAAAGGCTTTGTCTTATAGGTTTCCTTCCCCCATCAAGGGAGACATTTTACAATACAATTCTTTGTGTTCCTTGAATAACTAGCTAGTGCAATAAGATGGAAGCTTCAAGCACTAAGCAAACACTTATAAAACACAACATCAATTCCCCCACGGTCTCAGACCCAAGACATCACACACCTTCGAAGATGGTGAGAGCTAGCGGGGTATGAAAGTAGATTGAGAGGAAGAAGGAGTAGTCTTACGAGAAAGAAATATATTTCCTCACATAATCACTGATAAAAGCTTAGCATAGCCTAGTAATTAGCATGGTAGAGGAGATGAGCATGCATTGAAGCTTGGCTCTTGGTTGGATTTGCATCACAAAGCCAAGAGTTGTTAGTGTAGGCCTCCCTTCTCACAAGCTTGGAGTAGATGATGAGCTTTCCATTAAAGCTTGAGAAGGAGAGAGAGAGAGAGAGAGTCTTCTTGCTTCACACATGAGATTGTGTGAGTGTGTGTGTGATAATGCCTTCACAAATCAGTCCCCTTCTCCCATCTTGGCGACCCCTCGTGCTAATTCCTCCTGCTCGTTTCCCATTGGACCTTTCCAAGCTTAGCCAATAGGAATTAAGAGGCATAAGTGATAGCCTTGTGACATGTGTCCCCCTTTCCCCGTTTGTGAGAGCTTTAGGTAAATAAATAATGCAACTAAACTCTCATTGGACCCCTTTGTCTTCTGGCCAATAAGAAGCAGGCAAGCCATTGGGCTGTTGAATGTTCATTGGACCCCTTGGGAGATTGTCCAATAGTCTTCTAGAGAGCTTAAATCTTACTGGTTCTTTTATCAAGTGTTTTTGAATGAATTAAACTAAATTTACTCTAGCCTAATTCTCATTGGTCCGCCTCTATGGCCATCCAATAGGATTTGGGTACACCTTGGGGGCAACTGGGCTAGGGAGCTGACATGTGTCCCTTATTCCCTTTGTGTAAAGGGGCTTGCATGAGTGTGTGTGTGTGTGTGTGTGTGTGTGTGTGTGTGTGTGTGTGTGTGTGTGTGTGTGTGTGTGTGTGTGTGTGTGTGTGTGTGTGTGTGTGTGTGTGTGTGTGTTTCTCTCTCATCCCCTACTAAAAAAACTCGCTCCCATCAATCTAGGACCACTTGAGGACTTTTTGTACACTTACAAAGCATCCAATACCACTAAGCTTGACCATTTGGACTTACCTTTGAATTTTGGAACCTTAGCATTTTGGAAGTTCTTAATGGGCTAAACCCTAAGGTCTTTGGAGCCCATTGTTGCACGTTGCTCTTTTGCAGATGGCCCCCCCTTTGGATCCCTATTTTTCCTCCTTTGGATCCCTATTGTAGCCAGTCTGCCAGCTTAACCAATATTATAGCTTTTTCTCCCCTGGCACTTTCCCATATGAAATGATCAGTTTAACATGAGAAAATCATTTAGGAGAATTAGATATTAGTTATTATGACATCCAATCTGTAAAGAATAGGTCAGTTAGTGTGCTTAGGTAGCAGCTTCAATAACTGGTGGAGCCCTAAAGGCCTTGGGCTCCCGAACATTGCATTTTTTTACCCTAGGTATATAAAGCAATGTGTAAAAGAAATTAGGGTTCTCAAGCTCATTTGTTGAAAGCATTCTTTGGTGAGAGCTCTTGAGGTGTGTGGCTATGGAGTCCTTGAGCTTCTCCTTGCTCATGTGACTTGGTTAATAGTATAGTCAATGCTTATTTCTCTTTCTCTATGCCCTCTCATGCTTCTTATGATTACTAATGATGATTTGATTAGCTAGATCGTAACTAATTAATGGTTAATCCCTCTCTAATCTTGTGTAATTTCCCCTTTTTGTTTGTGTGTGCATTTAGGTTTGACTGGAGTGTGGTGCTCAATAGATCTATGTCTCTCTTTAATCTTGTGTGATTGACCTCTTTTGCTTGTGTGTGCATGTAGGTTTGATTGCTCGATAGATCTATGTGTGTGTGCTTGCGATTACTGTGTTGCATGATAGGATTAGTGTTGTGTGCGTCTTGCAATCGTTAGTGTGTGTGATTGGGTTGATTAGAGGTGAAGGGAAGTGGATGTGGAGATTGCCTTCATTGTGGCTTAGTTCCTCCATAGGCCGAGAAGCTCATCTCATAGAGTTTACCATTTGTGTTGCCATGATTAGCTCACTAACCGTGTCAGTGTTTCCATGCCCTAGCCGGGTAGCTCATCCTTTCGGATTGATAATTTTGTTGGTCAATGGAGCTATGCAACGATGGAACCCCCAACATTTGGCGTCGTTGTCGGGGATGATGGCCTACACTAGTGCAATTGTGGCATAATCGGATGTGTTTCCTCATTAATTTCCCTTGTGTGTTTATGTTTTTCTGGATTTTGGATGTGTGTGCATGAAGCAATGTGTTCATTATTCCCTAAGTTGTCACCGTATCTTGCCAATTGTGTGTTTACACACTCTAATTTCACTTTAACGCCTTGCTAATTTCACTAATTTTGCTAAATTACACACTAATTTTCTACGAAGGATTGAAGCTTTCAACCGTCAATCGATCTTTATTGGAAAGGTAATCAAGGTGGTATTCTCAACATCCCTAGAAATTAAAGATGTGTAGAATTGTGTAGAGACTCCACAATGATGATGCAATGTCAATGCCATGTTGTTGCAATGCAATGTTGATGCTATGAAAATTTTTGGATTGTTCATTTTCACGCCGTCGTAATGCCGAAATTTTCCAGATTTGGTGGCGTATGAAGTTGACAAGTTCAATTATTAATTGGTGAATGTGTGTTGCTAATTGTGTGCTTAATTGATCTAATTGCATGCTTGAATGGTCAATTGCAAGTGTGTGTGCACTAAAATCAAGTGTGTGGGAATTCTAATTGAGTGTGTGTAGGCCTAATTTTAGGTGTGTGCACTATTTTGCCCTTGTTTGTGCACCTAAAAATCAATGTGTGGTTAATGATTTTTCAATTGTGATGATTGATTTGTGTTGCGGTCATGCCCAACTAAAGATTTATGAAATCACATTGCAATTTCGACAAGATTAACCATTCTGTGTGCGCACCTAAAGATTGATAAAAACTGCCAATTATTTGTGTGTGTGTGTGTGTGTGTGTGTGTGTGTGTGTGTGTGTGTGTGTGTGTGTGTGCGCGCGCGCGCGCACGCGCGCCTAAAAAGTGCTTAATGGGCATGATTAATTCAATTTTCGATTGCATATTTGATATGTGTAATGGTTAATTGCTACATTTTAGCTCAAAACAGGGATTTACACACTCTAAATGCATCAATTTTTTACCTAATTTTGCCACTAAATTTACCGATTTAATTGCCTAGTTTGGATTTTATTGATCAAATTGTTTGGAAATTGAATTGATGTGATCTTTGTGATTTTATTTGGCTACACTAATCCCCTATGTGTGGAGAATTTTTTTTTTAAAAAAGGAAAATTTTCAGATAACTTTTGTAATTTTTTTGCTAATTTTTGCTTAATTCGATAAAAATTTGATATTTTGCGATCTTTATGAGCTATTTTGAATGTGTGCTTACGGCTTGATTTTGAGCGCATTTGGGCTTTCGTTTGTCAAATTTTAAGCGTTTTACTATTTTCGGCGGCTAGATTTATGATTTTGTCGAATCTGGCATTTTCGATAAAAACTTCTATTTTTGGTGTACTTTTGCATGTCAAAAGTGTTTGATTGTGATTGTCGATGATTTTCTAAGATTTCTAAACAAATTTGGATTTTTTGGTGATTTTTTTAATTTGCGGGTGATTTTTTAGCGTTTTGGCTAATTTTGGTCCTATTTTTGGCATTTTTGTACAATTGAATAATAAAAAAACGGGATTTTGAGCTTCGACACCTTGCCTTGCGGCGCATAAAAGTTCCTCGTCGGTGGACAAATCTTCACGGTCTGTTGGGATAGTTTTCATCGACATTAAAATACTCTTCTTCTTCTTCTCTCTCCGGGTGAACCCCCCCCCCAATACAACCGAGGTGTTAATCCGTGAAAAGATTCAAGCGTTAAAGGACTGAGGGATCAAAGATGGAGACCAAACAGATTCGGTAAATGAAACACCTTTGGATACAAGAATGGTAGCCAATACAACAGATGGAATGTATTCACAAGCACCTATGCCAATTCCTGAATTGGAAGAACAATGGCCACAAGATCGGTGGGAGGATATCCGAAATAGAAAAGATGGAAGTGCAACACTTCAGTCAGCCCCTATCACGGAGATCCACCTCGAACATGAACTCTACCCAAATGATATCCGATCATTGTATGGTGATGCAGGTACAAAAATGTCGGAAGACAGCAAACCTCGATCGTTGAAAATGTTACCTTCATTCATCGGCAACCATAAAAGCAAATCAGAAGTTAAAAAAGTACCATCTCAATGGAAAGCTAATCTTAAGATGATGGATACCAAAACTCTTCATGAGGTAATGTCATCCCCTATCTGTTGTACACTAACTCTATCAGAGTCACTGCATATAAGACCTCATCTTTGGGAAGAGGTGGGAATTTTTTTTGGAGAAAATAGGGCTAGTAATTCCGCCACCAATTGTTTCTCCAGAAACACTAACAATGAATAACCAACCTCGAAACAAATTAAACATGAGCCGGTACTAGTGAACAACGTAGGAGACTATTGTGAAGGAGAAGAAGGAAACACGGCCTTGCCTGTGGAGTACAAAGAAGTAAAATCGGTAGCAATACTGGTGGATAGTGGAGCCGGAATTGGCATAGCCACCAAAGCAATGTGGAAAAAAAAGGAAAAAAGGGAAAAATAATAAAAATAAAATAAAAATCCAATAAAAAAATTTAAAAAGGGATTATAAAATCACAAAAATTAAAAAAATCATTAAAAATTCACAAAAAAATAAAAACCTCATAAAGAATTCATTAAAAAATCAAAATATCCACAAAAAAATAAAAACCTCATAAAAACTTCATACAAAATCGAAAACAATTCATAGATAAATCACAAAAATTATAAAAATTTCACAAAACTCAAAAAAAATCTTTGAAAAAAAACTGACTCGAAAAATCCCAATAAATCATAAAAATTTCATAGAACCTTCAAAAAAGCCAAAAAGAGACAAAAAAGCAAAAAAGAAAAGCCGAGAGTGTCCCACATCGAGAAAACAGCACAAATCGAGCAAGTAAAAAAAAAACAAATCCAAGAAGATTACACCACGCAAAGTGAATCAGAATAGCCAAAAAAAAGCGAGAAAACGATCAACTCGAAGCAGTGGAGCGTTAAGCAAATTTCAAAATTTTGCATGCTAGAAATTGGCAAGTGCAAGTAATTGCACTGAAAATTGAGCATCCAACGGAACAACAGGGACAAATCACGGTGGATTGCAGATTAGGCTATTCAGAGCCCATATTTTAATCATTTCAAGGGATGCAATCAATTCTGAAACTTTTAAGCTAGAGTTAATCAACTCTTGTGAGTCTGAAGAGCAATCAACTGCAAAAGTGCTTTGGTTATAGCAGTGTTATCAAACCCGAGGAGGAGAAATTTTGCTAATCAATACCAGAATTTAATAGGAGACAGTTTTTACAGAACAAGTTGACATGGACTCAAATCGAGCCGAGAGTTCAAGTACAGCAGAGCAAGCTAGTAGCATTGGCAACGCAGGTACAAGTGCAACAAAGCAGATTTTACAGCTATATAGCTACAATGGAGATAAGGTCTTATATGCAGATTCAGAAGGCCATAGATACTTGATGAGCAGTAAAAGCAGCACAAGAGCCAAGATCCTGTTGATCAGAGTAAAGCCAGATTTAGAGAACTCCCAAATGTTCACAGACTTCAGTGGAGCCAGGTATTGCAATGTAACATTTAATGGTCTAGTAACTTGTGTGTAGCGAAAAATAGCATGAACATAGTGAGCATTTCATTAGAATAGATTCCTAATGAGAATAACAAGAGTGCTTGGGTGGAGACAGCAACAAAAAGTATAACACCTAGTTAGATAGCATGAACAATACTTCAAAAGAGAGAGAAATTAAGCAATTGACAACATTTGAGGACCGGATTTGCATGGAGCCGGTCCCCCCTCCAAAAGGCTTTGTATTATGGTTTCTCCCATCAAGAGAGACATTTTACAATACAATTCTTTGTGTTCCTTCAATACTAGCTAGTGCAATGAAGATGGAAACTTCAAGCACTAACCAAAACACTTATCAAACACAACATCGATTCCCTCACGGTCTCAGACCCAAGACCTCACACACCTTCAAAGATGGTGAGAGCTAGCGGGGTATGAGAGTAGATTGAGAGGAATATGGAGTAGTCTTACGGGAAAGATGTACATCTCCTCACATAATCACTCATATTAGCATAGCTTAGCTTAGTAATTAGCATGGTAGAGGAGATGAGCATGCATTGAAGCTTGGCTCTTGGTTGGATTTGCATCACAAAGCCAACAGTTGTTGGTGTGGGCCTACCTTCTTACAAGCTTGGAGTAGGTGATAAGCTTTCCATTAAAGCTTGAGAAGAGAGAGAGAGAGAGAGAGAGAGAGAGAGAGAGAGAGAGAGAGTCTTCTTACTCTACACATGGGCTTGTGTGAGTGTGTGTGGATAATGGCCTTTGAAAAATCAGCCCCCTCTCTTCTTATTGGTTATTTTATTAAGTGTTTTTAAGTTAATTAAACTAGATTTACTCTAGCCTAATTCTCATTGGTCCACCTCCATGGCCACCCAATAGGATTTGAGTACACCTTATGGGCATCTGGCCTAGGCAGCTGACATGTGTCCCTCTTCCCCCTTGTGTACAAATGAAGCTTGTGAGTGTGTGTGGGTGTTTCTCTCTCATTCGCGACTTCTTGGGCTCGCCCCCTCCTATGTAGGGACTTGTGAAGACTTTTGTACACACAGACAAAGCATCCAAATTTCCTAAGCTTTGACGCTTGGACACAACCTTTGAATTTTGGAACCTTAGCATTTTGGAAGTCTTAATGGGCTGAACCTTAGGGTCTTTTAAGCCCATTGTTGCACATAGATCTTTTGCAGATGGCCCCCCCTTTGGATCCCTGTTTTCCCTCTTTTGGATCCCTATTGTGGCCGGTCTGCCAGCTTAACCAATATTCTAGCTTTTTCTCCCATGGCACTTCCCCATATTAAATGATCAGCTTAACATGAGAAAATCATTTAGGAGAATTAGATATTCGTTATTATGACATTACCTCTCTCTCAAAATCATAGTCGTCCTTGACTATGGGGTAGAGAAGATAAATCATATTCATTAGTCCTTTTTCTAGCGGGTAGAGGATCCCTATGTTACCCTACGACATCGTTCCCAAATGGATGACTAGTCCATTTGGCGCTTGAGAGCCTAAGCTGCCGCAAGCGTGTCTGCACATTAGTCCTATCAATCTTCCATAGTAGAGTGACAAGCTCTACTTGGTGTTCAAGAGACGTCGTCTCCGCAAACTTGATCTAAGCATGCATACTACTTCATTTTTGTTTGCAATAAATAAAAAGAGAGTCTCATAAGACAAAAACTTTGTTCATTTTTAACATTTGTACATTTGCTTACTCTTGGGAAGCATTGTAAGCATTGACAAGGTTTAGGTTATCCTTTAATTTGTATGCCTTGCATCCATCTAGCATCTTCAAAAGGATAATTCTTAAACTTAATAAGATATCATCGGATAGTCTTACCGCCTCTTAGTACCTTGTCTTCATGTCAGAGGATGGACTCGGGCTTGGACTCGGGCTACAGCACCTCTTCTTGGTCCTCGATCTCCGGTGGGTCTTCAATAGTTGGTTCTTGAGGTGGCTCTCCTTTGTAAGGCTTTAGTAGGGTCACATGAAAAGCATTGTGTATGAGCCAATGGCTGGGCAACTTGAGTTGATAGGCCATCTCGTTGATTCGCCTAAGAATTTGGAAGGGACCATAGTACCTTTTTGCTAACTTAGCATAGTACTTTTGGTGTCCCGTAGGATTCTTGCCCGTCGTGTGCCTTAATCGAGCCTTGGGAAATTTGAGTAAGACCCAATCATTTTCTTTAAAGGCTTGGTCTCTTCTGTGCTTATCAGCAGCAGCCTTTTGCCTTTGCTATGAGATAGAGATAGCATCCTTAATCTTTTGGAAAGATTCTTGTAGGTCTCGGCTATACTCATCTGCAGCAAAGATCTTCCCGTGTACCTTAAGTAGCAGGGGACTTTTTTATCTTCCCTCAATTACCTCAAAAGGTACTTTTCCCGTGGATGTATGTACAGTGTTATTGAAGGCATACTCCACTAAGGGTAAGTACTTCTCCATTGGTATCTTTGATCTACTTCCATTATATAGGCTTTTAGTAGATCGAGAATTGTTAGGTTAGCTATTTCACTTTGGCCATCCGTTTGCGGGTGATAGGCCAAAGGGAAATTTAGCCTTGTTCCTAAATTCTCAAAGAGACCCTCCCAAAAATTACTGGTCATTCTAGGATCTCTATCCGACACTATGGACATTGGCAAGCCATGGTACTTGAAGATTTGTGAAATGAAGAGGGTTGCCATTTGATGGGCTTTGATAGTCTTTTTGACAGGTATAAAATGAGCTTGTTTATTGAAACTTTCTACTATCATCCATATTCCCGTATTCCCATGGATAGACTTAGGCAATCCAAAGATAAAATCCATGGATATGCTCTCCCATGGTGAATTAGGGATTGGCAAAGGTTGAAGCAATCCAGGTTGCTTCCCTCTATCATCGTCTTTTGGCATACACACATTTAGAAACATACTCTTGTATGTTTGCTTTCATGGTAGGCCAACAGAAATATGTTTCAATCCCCTTTAGGGTAGATTGAATCCCTCTATGCCCCGCATAAGGAGGAGCATGAGATTTATACATTACTTTCTCACGTAGTGAGTTAGTAACGCATAGTCTATTACCATAGAGAAGATAACCATCTTGTAAAGTAAATGGTTCCTCTTTCTTCCCTAGTGCAAGGGCTGAAATCACATCTCTAAAATCGGGATTAATAGCATACTCATCTATCATAGCAGATAGATCATTGTGAGTTGCTATGGAAACCACATTGACTCTCGGTCATCTTGAGAGTGCATCGGCTACTTGATTATGCTTGCCAGCAATGTGAGCAATATGAAAATGAAATTGCGAAAGGAAATGTACCCACCTCATTTGTTTGTCGGAGAGCTTGGTCTGCATCATGAAGTACTTAAGACTTTGGTGATCCAATCGAAGAATGAAAGGAGTCCCCAATAAATAATGCTTCCATGAGCATAAGGCATGTAGAACTGCGAGGAGTTTTGTTTTATATATGCCTAGAGCTTGCTCAAAAGGGTCGAGCCTTTACTTTCATAGGCTATGGTGTGCCCTTCTTGGAGCAAAACAGCTCCAAGGCAATCACCACAAGCATCACATTGGACCTCTGATGGCTTTGAGAGATCCGGTAGTGTAAGCACAGGTTGAGAGATAAGCTTTTCGAAAGCATTGTTCTCCTTGGCAGACCATGTATACCTAAGGTTTTTCATTGTTAGGTCATGTAATGGTCCTGCTATTAGGGAGAACTTTTCTATGAAGAGTCTATAGTATGCACATATACCTATAAAGCTTCTTAGTTCATGAAGATTCCTTGGTTTAGGCCATCCTTTTATTACCTCTAATTTTGATGGATCCATTTGGATGCCATCTTGAGAGATAATGTGACCTAAATACTGAATCTCTTGTAAGAAAAATTCACTTTTCTTTCGATTAACATAAAGTTTATTTTCTCTTAGAACTTGAAATATTACCTGAAGGTGTTGCTTGTGTTCGTCTAATAAATTAGAGTAGATGATGACATCATCAAAGAGCACTCCAGAAAAGGTTTGGTGAGGCTTGAATAGCTTCTCCATCAAGCGGTTGAATGTGGTTGGTGCATTGGTCAAGCCAAAAGGCATGACAATGTATTTGTAAAGACCAAACATAGTGCAAAATGCGGTCTTTATAATGTCTTGATCAACTATCTTTATTTGATGATAGCCACTAGTTCAATTCTATTGAAGTAGGTGGACCCTTGTAGCTTATCAAATAGGTCTTCTACCCGTGGAACGGGAAACCTATTCTTGATAGTGATCCTATTTAGTGCTCTATTGTCGACACACATATGATATATGCCGTCTTTCTTTTGCACTAATAGCACAAGAGAACAAAATGGAGATGATCTAGGCCTAGCCATGCCCTTCTCAACTAACTCATGCACTTGCCACATAATCTCCTCTTGTTGATCTTGAGAAACTCTACAAGGAGGTTTGTTAGGCGGTGAGCTTCCTAGAAGAAGTTCAATTGCATGGTCATCATTGCCTCGTTTAGGAGGTAGCTCACAAGGGATGTCATCAATAAAGACATCTTGAAACCCCTTGAGAAAATTGGATAACTCTAATTCTTTTTTACTGTGTATATTTTCTTTTGCTAAAACATTAGATTCGTTTTGAGAGTCTTTAACAAAAATCATGTACACAGAAATAGAGGTCTTTATTGACTTATTGAAAGCTTGCGTATGTACAATGGGTATGGTGTTACCCATTTCCTTCGCATCTATGTACATATCTTTTTCCCTGAACCTAAAGGAGATTCTCCTTTCAGGGAATTTAACATTGACAGCCATGCGATCAAACCATGGTGCCCCTAGAATTACATCCTCATGCTTGAGAGGAGAGATAAAGAAGTCCTCTTTGTCCACATAGCTTTGGACATGAAGCCTCAATTTACCGATTAAGGGAGTGACTGAAGCTTCTTGCCCCTTGAAAGCACCGCTGGGTAGATATCGTAAGCTTGCATGCCTAGCTTGGTGGCCAACTTTGTGGATATGAAATCGTGAGTAGAACCAAGGTCAAAGAGAATAAAAGCATCATGTTCTCTTACCGTTCCCCAAGCATGGCATAGAGGAGATCCTTTGTGGTGAGTTTCCTCCTCTTGGATTTCAACCAAGGTAGCTCTAGGAGGCTCATGGGGGGTGTTCTTTTGGGGACAAGCGCGGTACGCATGCCCTTGCTCGCCGCACCTGAAACAACGGTTATCCTTGCGATAACGCTCAAGCTCTTCAAGAGAGAGTTTTTTTTTGCCTTTGTAAACTCCCTTCTCTTTAGCTTTGTTGGAGTTTCTCTTGGGAGACTTTTGGACATTGTCCTTCCCCTTAGGCTCATTGGAACCCTTGTTTTCTGTGGGCTTAAAATTTCTTTTAGCCCCCGTTTGGAAATTGATTCGAGAAGCCACCATAGTATGGTGTATAACCACCGATATGGTGCGTGGCCTTTGAGAGTTAACATACTCTACCATTTCTTCAGTTAAACCCGCACAAAATTTTTGCTTTTGCTCTCCAAAATCCAACTTTTGGAAGACAGTGGCTTTGCGTTGTAAGTCCCAAAACTTGTCCACATATTTGTGAATGGATTCGTAGGGAGAGAGCTTCAAGCTTCGCCATTCGGTGGGTACTTTGTCTTTGGCATCGGTGGCCAAAAACTGCTTCATAATGGAAGCTCTTAAATCTTTCCATGTTTGTAGCTTCACCGTTGGCCCGTAGGCTAGACCACCATTGTCTGGCGGAATTTTGAAAGTGCATAGCTACATCGTGTAGCTTAGAGGACTCCGTGAAGCCCTCATCTCCAAACGCAACATCGAATCATTGGATAAAGTCCAAGACTTTGTCCGTAGCACCAAAGGTGCCATCGTAGGTAAGGAAAGAGATGCTCTTACCTCCCTCTTTGAACTGCTTGAGCTTGGATGACCTCTTCCACGTGGCATAGGATTTCCTATGGCCTCTTCTTTTTTATGGTTCAAAGGTTGCACCGTCACTTTCTTCAGAAGGTGAAGAATTTGAGGAAGATGGAGAAGAGGGTGACCTCTTTCTTGCCTAGATCTTCTTTGTCTTTACCATCACTTTCATAAGAGGAAGAGGATGAAGAAGATGGAGAAGAGGGTTTCCTCTTTCTCGCCTTTTTCTTCTCTTGATTTTTGTCATCCCTCTTTGAATTATGGTGTGGAGAAGCGTGAGATGGTCTTCTCCGTTTTGGAGGTGATGGAGAGCGTTTAGCGCGCCATCTTCGTGGAGCCATCTCCGATGAGCTGGCAGGAGACTCACTTCTTTCTCGTTCCTTTGGTGGGGGCTCTTGAATTCTCCTTTGAGAAAGAGATGCGTCATCAAGGAGCAAATTTTTGAGCCCTTCATATGGATCTTCTTCTTCTTCTTGAATCGTAGAGAGGCCTCTTTTGGAAGTCTCGCAAGGAGGCTTCCTAGGTGCTCTCTCGTCATGGTGGGGAGCTTGGAGAATCCCATGAGCACGAAGCTGCCATTGCACTTCACTTTGGAGGGATGGATTGCCCATGGCTTGTTGAAGCCTAGAAACAAGATAGTTAACAAGCATCGGGCCATCATTAGTAGCCTGCTCATTAGCAAAATCAAAGTTATCAACATTAATTTCACTCTCTTTACTATTGTCAGCCATTCTCACAACTTTTAGGTATAAAATTTTTAGGTGTACTTTGGCACTTCAAGCCTTAGTTTCTACTCATGTTTACCCCTTTAGAAAAAGCACTCAAACTACTATACCCGTGGCTCGAATACCATTAATTGCAAGGAATAGAAGAGAGGGTCGTTCAACACCAAAATAGCATCGGCTCCTGTCAAGATTCTAATAGCTCAATAGTGGTTAAGTCGTAGGCAAGCCCCGTAGGACTCCATTATTAAGACCATAGCTCTCGACGGTGATGTCCCCTTAACTACACAAAGGCAGGCGCACTGCATGTTGGGGTATAGGCGTCTGTGCCTTGCCCGGCCGCCCAGTGTCTGGGCGCCCACTGACTTGTATACCTTATACATAGCATAAGTGTATAGGGGGCTGCTCACTCTTAGAGTCTCCCCACCCACATCGTGTCTGTCTCCTTCTCTCTCTCTCTCACTCTCCGTCTGTGGTGCTCCCCGATCCCCTTCAATTGGTATCAGAGCTATGGTGACCGCGGAGAGCACGACGGCTTTGAGAGCTTCGAGGCGATAGCTCGCTCGCTCTCGACGGTGGAGTTCGATCGTGGAGTTTCACGGAGAGAGATTTTAGCTTGAGGAGCATTGTCTTTGGAGCTTAGGACCTTGGTGTGGTCAAGCTTGGTCGAGGAGGCGGTTGCGGCTTCCTTGGTGAGAGGAGCTTTTGAGCTCAGTGGAGCTCGTTAGAGAAGTGCTCGGCGGAGGAGAGCTTGACATTCGAGTGCTTGGATGCTGTTGTGGCAGAGCTCTTGTGTTGGAGCTTGCATTGAGAGGACATTGCATCACGCAGAGTGGAGCAGGAGCAAGTTCAAAACTGTGTGCAGCTCGTTTTTGCCATTTTCGGGCTCTAAAACGCAGTTTTTTGCGTAGCTCCGTCATACAGAGTCAGATCTACATGATCCAGGAGTCTAGGTCAGGGTTTTGGCACGCTCCGGACGCGATGCTTTCACACCCGGACTCGGATACATATGATCCAGGAGTCTACCTTGGGGTTTTGGCATGCTCCGGACGCGCTCGTCATATCAGAATTTTAAAATTCTGAACGCTGAATTTTCTGCAGCAGCAGTTGTTTATTGTGTGTCGAGGATTCCACACATGGTTTGCTCTCAGATGTGAGAGTGATATTTGCTGCAAGTTTCCTCACAGGTGGGAGGATACGATGTATGCCTTATGTGGTTTGATGCTCAGGGAGACTAATGTGATTGCATTTTGAGCTCGGCAATGTATGCCTCGAGCATGTTTTTTGGCAGTCACAGGTAGAGCATATATTTGTGTACTAGATTTGCAGGTGTTTGCAATGATGTATGCAAAGTGTGGAGATTGGTGCATGCATTTGGAGTACGGTTTGATGCGCTTTGGTTGCTCATGGTTTTGAGCGTGGTGTCAGTTTGGTTACTGGTTTTGTGGCCGTTTTACTGACGAAACTCTGGCGAAATTTTCCCAGGAGTTTTATGCGCATCATTTATGCGATCTAGGTAGAGATTGCGGGTTGCACTCAACATTTGCGTGCGGTGTTCTCTGCAGGTGGGAGATTTGTGCGTGTGTATGCATCGATACCGCACAGTGTGGGCTTGGTGATTAGCTCACAGATTGCAGTGTGATACTAGAGCAGGCGAGGCTTGTATTGACATTGCGGGAGCTCTATTTTGGAGTGTGTCTCACAGGTTTTACATTGTGTTTCTGGCCATATTGGTAGACAGTTTCCAGGTGTTGTTGGTGAGGTGGTTTTGCTTTCTAGTTTGCTACATTGTGCTCATGGCAGAGACAGGTGATCGATCAGATTGTGACCTCTCACAGATGCGCGTGTTTGATGGGTCAGACTTTGCGGCATGGAGAGAGTGTATGCTTGATGCATTGACACAGCGAGGGTTGCATCGACCATTGAGTGGTGATGTAGGTAGACCTTCAAACATGTCTGACGATCAGTGGCAGGAGCTAGAGGAGATGGCACTATCTACGCTCTCTTTGCACCTTGCGGAATCTGTATATGCTCTTGTTATGTATGAGACTACTTCGAGAGCACTTTGGCGCAGATTACATGATATGTATTATAGATCTGAGTCATCACGGACTCGTGTGAGACATGTACATTCACGAGCACGCCGACAGATGACATGTTGGTATTGTGGTCATTCTGGACACGTTAGACGGCGCTGTTTTCGTCGTATGCGACATCGTAGGAGACATGGCAGTCTCAGAGATGTATGTAGTGATGCCATGGACTCAGTTGCTTTGACAGTTGAGGCACATGTAGTGTCGGAGTATACTAGTGACGGGGATGTCACTTTTACCTCGAGCTATGCACGAGATGCTATACATGTGGATAGTGCACTCCCTTCGCAGTGGTTGCTAGACGCAGATGCTATGTTTCATGTCACGCCACATCGTGCATGGTTTTGTAGCTATTCTAGCGGGATGCTTGGCAGTGTACGTTTGACCGATGGATCGGTGCATGCGATAGCAGGTGCAGGAGATGTGAGACTGTCATTACCGAGTGGTGCATCTTACTTGTTACGACATGTGCGCTATGTACCAGATTTGACAGTGAGTTTGATCTCGATTGGTCAGCTTAGAGATTGTGGATGTCAGATTTCGCTACGAGAGCGAGATTTTGTGATGCATTTGGGTTCGCTAGTGATTGCGAGAGGTGCCAGGAGTGGTACAGGTTACCCATTGCATGTGGATCACGCGAGAGACGGTGTTGTCTCTGTGATCATGCAGCCAGGTAGACAGCGAGAGAGCAGGCGAGTCTCTTTTGCTTGTGGGTTGCAGGATGCTTTGCATGGAGTGCAGAGTAGTGAGCTTGTTGTGCACACAGTTGGGGCACGACTTGAGCAATCACACAGAGAGGTGACAGAGTCAGACATGCATGCTTTGCTAGTGACTGAGCAAAGCAGAGAGTCAGTTGTGCGAGATACTTCTATGCAGGATAGATAGGTAGAGCGGTCTTGCTCTAGTGAGTCACAACAGGAGGACGTTGTGCAAGAGTCTATGCATACGGAGTTAGAGCATGAGAGCTCTAGTGAGTCACAGCAGATTGAGTGGTCATGTTTGCAGTGGATGATTGCAGAGGAGGCTGAGATGTCAGCGATTATGCAGTCATTCCTTTCTATGCTCGACAGTGAGCATGGGGATATAGTTGTGCAGGATATGTCTTCCAGCAGACACCTAGAGCAGCTGGTTTGCTCTGAGGTTGCACGACAGGTTGATGCGTCTTTTGCGGACAGTCAGGAGATGCATGTGGCTGACACGCCTTGTCAGTCAGAGATGCCTATTGCCAGGGATATATATGTTGATGCATGCTCCGTAGAGCTAGCAGGGCCCGCTAGCATTGCATCGGCATTCGGTGGTCTCATGTATGAGATGTTGATCTTGAGACCGGATATCGCAGCTGCAGTGGGAGCATTTGCAGTTGGGGTTGTCAGTCGTTTGTTGACTGATGATGGCATAGTGCACGAGGGAGATATGCAGGTATTGTGTACATACTTGCAGTACGTGTGCGGTATGTCTGGTGGTGTATGGACTTACACGGGAGCAGGACAGCCGGATGCACACGATCACAGCCAACCAGTGGGCATCGGTTGAGAGCGGTTTTCTCTCACCTTTTGTAGTCTTTAGACTAGGTTCCCTTGCTTATAGGCACAGTCGCCTTTAAGTGGGAGGTTGTTGGGGTATAGGCGTCTGTGCCTTGCCCGGCCACCCAGTGTCTGGGCGCCCACTGACTTGTATACCTTATACATAGCATAAGTGTATAGGGGGCTGCTCACTCTTAGAGTCTCCCCACCCACATCGTGTCTGTCTCCTTCTCTCTCTCACTCACTCTCCGTCTGTGGTGCTCCCTGATCCCCTTCACTGCAAGGCTGAAAAATCCCTATTCTACTTACTCACATGCAATTACTAATACCAACCATTTATAGCTAGCTTGAGAACCTCGCTTCTTGAGCAAGAAAAGAGAAACCTTGTGCTCTGATACCAATGTAAGATTTAATGGTCTAGTAACTTGTGTGTAGCGAAAAATAGCATGAACATAGTGATCATTTCATTAGAATAGATTCCTAATGAGAATAACAAGAGTGCTTGGGTGGAGAGAGAAAAAAAAATTATAACACCTAGTTAGATAGCATAAACAATACTTCAAAAGACTGAGAAATTAAGCAGTTGACAACAGTTGAGGACCGGATTTGCATGGAGCCAGTCCCCCCTCCAAAAGGCTTTGTATTAGGGTTTCTCCCATCAAGAGAGACATTTTACAATACAATTCTTTGTGTTCCTTCAATACTAACTAGTGCAATGAAGTGTTAGAAAATAAGACGTAGCTAAATAGATTTTTGAGTAGATTACTTAATGGAGAGAGATAGATTTCACACACAAGAGATTATAGAGTAGAGAGAGAGAGAGAGAGAGAGAGTACACACGATATACGTGGTTCACCCAATGTGGGCTACGTCCACGGGAAAGCAGCCACTCAATGGCTTTAGCACTTCAAAAGAAGAAGTAGTTTACAAAGGGATTAAACCCTTGATAGAGCTCCCGCCTTGCTTCACTCTCACCACCTCACACTCACCTTGTTGCATCAACTTCACACTATGAAATGTGTATAGAAATGGCCTCCTTTTATAGGCCAAAAGAGCTGCCCTCTCTTATGAGAGACAGCCATGTGTAGCCGCCCTTGTGCGAATAAGTCCAAATCAGACCCTCCAATCCGCCCATGTGTGGCCGCCCTTGAGAAGACAAGTCCGCTTTTGAATTCGGCCATCGGCCATTGACTTCCGACCACCGGCCATCGGCCATTGACTATCGGCCACCGGCCAACCGACCGGTTGTTTTCCGATTACTTTCCAGCCGTCGTCCGGCCATAATATTCCGGTGAAAAAAAAAAGTCTTGGGGGCCTCCGCCCTCGAGGCCTCTAAAGTTGCCCCTGATTCTTGTCCGTGAACATTTTGGTTTCCGGTGAGTGATTTTCCTTCACGCACGATGGCTTCTCCTCATAATGGGGACCTTACAAATGTGCGCTTTTACCACAGAAAATTACAAGGGTAAATCAGGCTCCATACTTAATAATCTCCCACTTGGAGACTATCTCCAAACCAAACATGTGACTGCTTTCCATTCTGGCTTCTTATCCTTGAATGCCGATTGAAGATGAGAAAAATCTCAACTTCTCCTTGTTGACCACCTTTGTAAACATGTCTGCAGGATTTTTACTTGTATGCACCTTTCCTAGCTTTAGCTGTCCCTCTTCCAAAAGAGTGCGTATGAAGTTATATCTCATCTCAATGTGCTTTGTCCTTGAATGAAAGGCTGAGTTCTTCGCAAGATGGATAGCGCTTTGGCTATCACTGTACAAGACACAATTGTCTTGTTTGAATCCAAGCTCTTCTAAGAATCTGTGAAGCCACTGAATTTCTTTGCTTGCCTCCGTCATTGCTACATACTCTGTTTCCGTGGTAGAAAGTGAAACCACTTTCTGCAGCTTTGAAGCCCAGCTTACTGTTGTGCCTCCAACCGTGAACACATAGCCAGTAGTTCTCCTTCGAGTATCTTTGTCACCTTCCATATCTGCATCAGCATACCCTTCTAGAAAAATATCAGTTCCTCCAAAATACAAAGCATTTTTTGTTGTCCCTTTTAGATACCTAAGTATCCACTTCACAGCTTGCCAATGCTCTTTACCTGGGTTGTCCATGAACCTACTCACAACTCCCACTGCATGTGCAATGTCTGGCCTTGTCCAGACCATAGCATACATTAGAGAACCTACCGCTGCAGCATATGGAACTTTAGACATATAGGATATCTCCTCTTGTGTCTTTGGACACATACCCTTCGTTAGTTTAAAATGACCAGCCAAAGGTGTAGAAACTGGTTTTGCATTTTGCATTGCAAACCTTTCTAGTACCTTCTTGATGTAATCTTCTTGAGATAGCTTTATTGTCTTCTTCGTCCTGTCCCTTGATATTTTCATACCAAGTATACTCTTTGCAGCACCTAAATCTTTCATTGAAAAAGATTTGGACAGCTCCTCTTTTAGGTCTTTGATGTCCTGCATGTTAGCACTTGCAATCAAAATGTCATCAACATACAACATTAGGATGATGAATTTCCCGTCTCCCAAATTCTTCGTGTAGACGCAGTGATCCGAGTTGCATCTTGTGAATCCATAATCCAACATCCATCGATCAAACTTCAAGTACCATTGTCTTGATGCTTGATTTAAACCATACAAGCTCTTCTTTAATCTGCAAACCATTTTCTCCTTACCTTTTACTTCATACCCCTTTGGTTGAAGCATGTAGATTTCCTCCTCTAAGACACCGTGAGGGAATGCCGTATATACATCCATTTGCTCGAGATTTAGATCATGAGCACCCACAAGGCTTAAGACAAGCTTAATTGAGTTCATTTTTACAACAGGAGAAAAAATATTTCATTGAAGTCAATACCTTTCTTTTGAGAAAATCCTTTTACCACAAGCCTAGACTTGTACCTTTTCTTCCCACCTTCTTCTTCCTTCAGCTTGTACACCCATTTGTTTTGAAGTGTCCGCTTACCTTTAGGCAACTCAACCAACTCCCATGTTTGGTTGCAATGTAGTGAGTCCATCTCCACTTGCATGCTCTTCGTCCATTCTTCTTTGGATTCATGTTGCATAGCTTCTTCGTATGATTCTGGCTCTCCAGAATCTGAGATCAAGAGATGGTTGAAGGAAGGAACAAACCTTTCTAGAGGTCTACTTGCTCTTGTTGATCTTCGGGGAATACGTTGAGGCTCCTCATTTGGTTGACGTTGTTGCACATTGTCACCGTTTGCAGTCCTTGAGTCTTCACCGTCCTCAAGCTCCATGTACTCATCACCTGTTTCTTTTGTTTGTTTTCTTTCCAAGTAATCTTTGTACATATTTTGTTCGTTAAAAATTACATCCCTACTCCTTAAGATTTTACCATCTTCAGGATTCCATAGGCGATACCCAAAGTCTCCTTCTCCATAGCCAATGAAGAAACACTTTTTGGACTTTGCATCTAGCTTTGATCTTAGGCTTCTATCTATGTGCATGAAAGCCTCACACCCAAACACTTTGAGAAATGCATAATTCACCGGTTTACCTGTCAATGCCTCTTCTGGAACTCCCCCATCCAATGTCGTTGAGGGTGACCGATTGATTAAGTACACAGACGTACTTACAGCTTTCGCCCAAAGCTCAAGCGGTAGGCCTGCATGTAGCCGCATGCTTCGTGCTCGTTCCATGATTGTCCTGTTCATCCTTTCCGAAATCCCATTTTGTTGAGGTGTCCTTGGGGTTGTCCTTTGCCTCCGAATGCCATTGTTAGCACAAAAGCTTTCAAACGTTTGGTTGTAATATTCGCCTCCATTGTCGGATCTGAGGCATTTAACCTTGGTACCTGTTTCATTCTCCACAAAGGCTTTCCACCTTTGAAATATGGGAAATACATCGGATTTATTCTTCATGACATAAACCCATGTTTTTCTAGTCGCATCGTCTATGAATGTTACATAGTACAATGAGCCACCAAGTGATGGTGTACTTGCAGGACCCCAAACATCAGAATGAACCAACTCAAGTTTGTTATTTTTTCTTTCATTTCCTGATTTTTGAAATTTTACCCTCTTTTGTTTACCATAAACATAATCTTCACAAAACTCTAAGTCCACTTCTTTCAAACCTGGTAGAAGCTTCTTTGTTTGAAGGATTTGCATTCCTTTGGAACTCATATGCCCAAGTCGGTAGTGCCACACCGCACTGTCAACTTCTGTAGTTGCTGCACAAGCTGAAGGTTGCGTGCTAACAGTACACAAGTAAAGTGTACCGACTTTTTCTCCCTTGGCAACCACCAAAGATCCCTTTGAGATCTTCCACCGTTTGTTTCCGAATGCAATGTTGTGACCTTCATCGTCCAATTGTCCTGTAGAGATCAAACTTTTGCGAAGAGAAGGAACATGCCTAACATCTTTAAGCTTCCATTCATTTCCGTTAGCAGTTTTGACAGAAACTGTACCTTTTCCGACAATCTCACAAGCTCATCATCTCCCAAGTATACATACCCAAAATTACCTTTGGTGTAGTCTTGGAAATGTTGCTTGTGTGGTGTCGCATGGAATGAAGCCCCGGAATCTACTATCCAGGAATTAGACACATTGTCTAATGAGAGAATTAGAGCATCTTGCTCTACTTTACCTGCCACATTGGCCTCCGATGTTGGCTTGTTGTCTTGAGACTCTGTCTCCTTCTTCTTCTTGGACCAGCAATCCTTCTTGACGTGGCCCTTCTTGCCGTAGTTCCAACATTCAAGAACTGACTTTGTGCGTGACTTGCTCCGCCTTGAGCGATCATGACCCTTTTGGTTTTTGAACCTCTCCTTAGGCCTTCCTCTTGTTTCCACTGATAGTGCAGCACTTGATGATTCTCTTGTGCTTCTCCTTCGCATTTCCTCGCTTAGGAGAACACCCACAACATCATCAAACTTAAGAGTATTTGTGCCAGAGATAGAATTACTTACAGCCATCACAAGGTTGTTCCAACTATCCGGTAGAGATGATAGTATAAGGAGAGCTCGCACTTCGTCATCGAAATTGATTTTCACTGATCGAATTTGGCTTATGTTTGTGTTAAAGTCATTTAGGTGTTCTGCAACTGAACCATTCTCTGCCATCTTTAGATTGAACAAGCGCTTCATAAGAAATACCTTATTGGATGCCGATGGTTTCTCGTAGAAGTTGTCAAGTGACTTCATCAAGTCCTCCGTGGTCTTCATCTTCGAAACATTGAAGGCCACCGTTGACGCCAAGCTTAACCGGATTGTTCCCAGTGCCTTTCGATCAAGGAAAATCCATGCTTCATCTGCCATTGTTGCGGGCTTCTTCGCAAGACCGCCTAGTGGCAAATAGAGGTCCTTCTGGTAGAGATAGTCTTCAATCTGCATCTTCCAATGTTGGTAGTTTTTGCCGTTGAACTTCTCAATCTTGAGCTTCCCTTCCTCCTCCATAACTCCCACTCAATTCAAGGAATCCTTTCCTTGAGATAATTTAGCTACGAGCAAACCTTGCTCTGATACCAGTTGTTAGAAAATAAGACGTAGCTAAATAGATTTTTGAGTAGATTACTTAATGGAGAGAGATAGATTTCACACACAAGAGATTATAGAGTAGAGAGAGAGAGAGAGTACACACGATATACGTGGTTTACCCAATGTGGGCTACGTCCACGGGAAAGTAGCCACTCAATGGCTTTAGCACTTCAAAAGAAGAAGTAGTTTACAAAGGGATTAAACCCTTGATAGAGCTCCCGCCTTGCTTCACTCTCACCACCTCACACTCACCTTGTTGCATCAACTTCACACTATGAAATGTGTGTAGAAATGGCCTCCTTTTATATGCCAAAAGAGCTGCCCTCTCTTATGAGAGACAGCCATGTGTAGCCGCCCTTGTGCGAATAAGTCCAAATCGGACCCTCCAATCTGCCCATGTGTGGCCGCCCTTGAGAAGACAAGTCCGCTTTTGAATTCGGCCACCGGCCATTGACTTCCGACCACCGGCCAACTAACCAGTTGTTTTCCGATCACTTTCCGGCCGCCGGCCGGCCATAATATTCCGGCGAAAAAAAAGTCTCGGGGGCCTCCGCCCCCGAGGCCTCTAAAGTTGACCCTGATTCTTGTCCGTGAACATTTTGGTTTCCGGTGAGTGATTTTCCTTCACGCACGATGGCTTCTCCTCATAATGGGGGCCTTACAAATGTGCGCTTTTACCACAGAAAATTACAAGGGTAAATCAGGCTCCATACTTAACATGAAGATGGAAACTTCAAGCACTAACCAAAACACTTATCAAACACAACATCAATTTTCTCACGGTCTCAGACCCAACACCTCACACACCTTCAAAGATGGTGAGAGCTAGCGGGGTATGACAGTAGATTGAGAGAAAGAAGGAGTAGTCTTACGAGAAAGATGTACATCTCCTCACATAATCGCTCATATTAGCATAGCTTAACTTAGTGATTAGCATGGTAGAGGAAATGAGCATCCATTGAAGCTTGGCTCTTGGTTGGATTTGCATCACAAAGCCAAGAGTTGTTGGTGTAGGCCTCCCTTGTCACAAGCTTGGAGTAGGTGATAAGCTTTCCATTAAATCTTGAGAAGAGAGAGAGAGTCTTCTTACTCAACACATGAGCTTGTGTGAGTGTGTGTGGATAATTGCCTTTGAAAAATCAGCCCCCTCTCTCTCTTGGTCGATCCCTCTTGCTTTTTGCTCTTGCTAGCACCTCATTGGACCTAACCGATAGGATTTCAAGAGCATAAGTTATAGCCTTCTGACATGTGTCCCCCTTTCCCCTTTTGTGAGAGCTTTAGGTAATTAATTAATTCAACTAAACTCTCATTGGACCCTTTGCCTCCTGGCCAATAGGAATCAGGCAAGCCATTAGGCTACTGAATGCTCATTGGACCCCTTGGGAGACTATCCAATAGTCTTCAAGAGAGCTTAATTCCTATTGGTTCTTTTATTAAGTGCTTTTAAATTAATTAAACTAGATTTAATCTAGCCTAATTCTGATTGGTCCACCTCCATGGCCATCCAATAGGATTTGAGTACACCTTATTGGCATCTGGCCTAGGGAACTGACATGTGTCCCTCTTTCCCCTTGTGTACAAATGAAGCTTGTGAGTGTGTGTGGGTGTTTCTCTTGCATCCCCTACTTCTTGGGCTCGCCCCCTCCTATGTAGGGACTTGTGAAGACTTTTGTACACGCAGACAAAGCATCCAAATTTCCTAAGCTTTGACCCTTGGACACAACCTTTGAATTTTGGAACCTTAGCATTTTGGAAGTCTTAATGGGTTGAACCTTAGGGTCTTTTAAGCCCATTGTTGCTTATAGATCTTTTTCAGATGGCCCCCCCTTTGGATCTCTATTTTCCCTCCTTTGGATCCCTACTGTGGCCGGTCTGACAGCTTAACCAATATTCTAGCTTTTTCTCCCATGGCACTTCCCCATATTAAATGATCAGTTTAACATGAGAAAATCATTTAGGAGAATTAAATATTAGTTATTATGACATGCAAACTCAAAGATAAAGTGCAAATAAAAGTTCAGAAAATCATCCCAAGTGTTTATCTAGAAATCTGCAAAGGACAGCCAAACATACAGTTGATGCATATGCAATTAGGATCATTGTACATGGATTATAGTGGTTAGATGTATGATTGAGAACCAGAATTGCAAGATCCAACAGATCAACCAATAGAAGTCAGTCTACTTAGAGAACCAAGCCAAAGACGGTATAAAGGTCAAGATGGAGCAGTCTACAGCTTGATGCTTAGTGTTTTAAAATAAAATGCCGACAACTTGGAAAGCATAGAAACAGAAACTTCTAGCTAGAGCTTGACATGACAGAACCAAATGAAATATCACCAGTCATGGCGTATTGCTCAGATTGTGGACAAAAAGGTGGACATTTTTTTGAAGATTGTCCAAGAAATCCAGCCAACAAGGACACATCAACCGCCAAGCAAGGTACAGATAAAATTGGAAATGCGAATCTTGATATAAAAGCATTTAACTTGTCACTTTTAATGCAATTGGATGATTTTGCATTACCACTAGAAGCACCAGTAAAAACACTGCAAGTTCAAAATCAGCATAAAGATGCACAGGCACCTGAAAAGCTTAAAATTGATTCTTTGAGCAAAAAATTCTTCCATGAATTTGTTCAAGGTGTCCAGATGTCACCAAATGTTGAAAAGACTATTAGGTTTGCAAATGATTCTGCATCCACTGCCACAAGTGTGCATTCATTCACGAGTCTAAGGGACACATCAAACAGAATGTTGTTAGCTTTGTATGGCACCCATAATTCATATGCACACTATGTAGACCAAAAAGGAAAATTGTACAAAAAGCATCAACCAGTGTTTGAACGGCTCACATACCAACTCATGTAGAAGTGTGTCCAGTGATAGATCAAAAAGGATGGTTCATTTCATAGGAAAGAATCTACTATAGCTCATCCTCTCTAGAGCTGAAGGATATTACCCGAGTGAACCCAAAAATTTGTGCAGAGCCAAACTCTCCTCCATCGGAAATTAAGCTTCGACATTGTAACCCAACGAGCATATAATTTGACCAAAACAGTCGTAGATATAGACGAGAGTCTAGCATCTATGATGCCTTGGGTCTTGAAACCACAGAAGCTCATATCATAGGAGACCCATGGGATAGACAATATGAGGGCAAAGATAATTCTATCTACAGCTTAACTTGGGGAATAATTTGTCATGTTTCACGGAGATACATAGGAAACTATGCAGAAGGTCTACAGATGCCAACCATCAACATTGCTACCCAAAGTGTACCTTCACAATCTCAAAAAGTGAGATTAAATCAGAGGCAAACAATTTGAACTCTTACAATGAAGTAGGCTATGGTGATCACCCTAGGAAGGAGGGAGCTGTAAATTCATCAAGCTCAGCTTATGTACCAGGAACCACAATGTTAGTTAGAAGCCCTAGAGCCTCTATTCAACAGACCCCTTCAAGGCAGAAACCATTGAAAGATCATATGGTTGTTGGAAGTTTCCAATTGACCCAGGTTCCCTTAGAATCTGCAGGCAAATGCCTCTATGAAGATCATCAAGGACAAAAGTTTCAGTTGATCTCCACAAGTTAGAGTCAAAAGCCAACAAATCCAATAGTGTCCAAACATTTACATGTGATCAAGCTCACATATGCATATCAAGATACACATGGTAATGAATATCAACAAGATCATGACCTTGTACAAACCCCTATGGATGGTACGGCTGAAGTCAAAGACTATCTAAAGATGATGCAAAGTCTCAAGCTGCTAGAATAGATGACAAAAAAGTCAAAGTCAATGAAAGCTAAAGTCCATAAGGATACACAAAGGTCACCACCAAAATCTCCTCCAAAGAGACAGATTCTACCAGAAAGTACAATGGATCTTCTAAGATCAATGGTTACTTAGATGCAGACAGATAATGCTCAACAATTGTAAACAAAAAGTGCAGTATCCAACGTAAGCAAGTGGCCAAAGCAAAGAAAATGCAGATAAAGCTCAAAAAGTACAATGGATCTTCTAAGATCAATGGTTACTCACATGCAGGCAGATAATGCTCAACAATTGCAAACAAAAAGTGCAATATCACAGGCATACACGTCGACATCAACGGAAGCAAGTGGTCAAAGCAAAGAAAATGCAAATAAAGATCAACCAAAGGACATTGCCACAACAAAAGCAATTGATACTAAAAGAAATCCTAAGACGATCAAGTACAACATTGTTGGTGAAAACGAAGAAAAACTGTCAAGTACAACATTGTTGGTGAAACGAAGAAAAACTGTCAAGTGAGGTAAAGCTAGATTTTCATATAGACAAGAATATCATGTCGTTTTGCACTTGGAAAAGATGTGGCCAACCACAACTTGAAGATGCTCCTGAATTGGTGAGCATATCAAGAAACAAACGAGCAGAATGCTGGGGAATCATCTCCACTACCATTGAAGTAAGTTCATAGATCGTCATAGCTCAATTCCATGTGATCACAACAAAGGATATGCCAAACGACGTCATAATGGGAATGCCAATGGCCCAGAAGATGCTAGAGGTACATAATTCAAACATGACGGACTCATCACAGACAACCAAGAATAAAGACCAAGACTGCTCACCCGCGGACGACAGCGGAAAGTCCTCAAGTACAATTCAAATGGAAGATCTTATTGAAGATGATTCATCTCCATTGAGCAGAACTTCAGAAGAGCTAGAAGCAGATCTAGCAACAACAAGTGCAGATAAAAAAGAGCAGAGAATGCCACCAAAGCTAGAAGTTAAGAAGAACAAGGTTGCAGACAACCAGGAAGCAATAGGAAGTCCAAAGATTAATCACTCTTTGACATTTGAATCAACTGATGTAAGTCAGATTGGAACACAAAGTCTCAAGCCACTGTCCATAGAGACACAATTAGATCAAGATAAGACCATGGCAAGAGCAGGACTGAAATCTTCAATAGAACCAGCAATGAGAATAGCTACAGTTCTTAGCAGCACAAAAGGAGCAAGTGTCAGATGCAATGCTCTACTGGATAAAGAAGCAAAGTGCAATATGATTGCAAAGAATATCCAAAGGATCCTTTAGATCACTCTATGCAAGTCAGGCTTTCAAAACTTTAAGTTAATTGCTGACCCAACTAAAACCTCTAAGGAGACAACAAGAAAAGCAAAGATATATCATCCAAAGTACTCAAGAAAGCAAAGGAAGGTCAAGCAAGTGTTTGTTCCAAGAAATTTATTCAAAGTCAATGATTAGTTTGGATTAAGGACGGGAAGTCAACACACAAGGACAAACACATGGGATGGATAACATCACAATGGAGCTTAAAATAATAGGAGTACTATGGAGGTAGCAGACAGATATGGGTACCAAAACCGCAAGTTAGGGCATATGAAGTAACTTCAAGTCCCTCCCAAGAAAGAAGGCCCTCAAGGTATCAACTTCGACAATATCCTAGGATACCTAAGAAGCAAGTATACAACAAAACAACATCGAAAGATGCTAAAGTTTACCATAACTCTCAAGAGGATATAGAACAAAGAATCTTCCTCTTGGACAAGGATTTTACACAGGGAATACAAAGATTTGGCTACCAGTCAACCATAAGCCAACTGCAACTACACCACACCTGCATGAAGATCTCAAGAACTCAACAAGACCTAGAGTGAATCAAAGTCAACAATGGAGATACAAAGTTATCAAGAGATTTGGATTCCTAAGATTTTCAATGCTCATAGTCAAAGGCCAGATGCTATGACAGCCAATAGAGGCCTATAACAACATCAAAGACTCCTATCAACACGCCCAATTGGAGAATCAAATAGATAATGGAGTTTTCACAGTCAAAGAAGGACAATCCAACCAACACAAATGCAGATTCAAAGATGATAAAACAGGTATGGCAAAAGAAACCTTCAATGCTAACTTGGTCCTTCACTAATCCTCTTTTTGAGGATTCAAGCTTACTTTTACCTGAAAAAATGTTTATAGTAAGCACAAGAAGGTAAAAAGTCAAGTCACCAGGGTGCAAAAAACACTCTTTGGCATAGTCAGAGTCGGGCTGCTGAGCCATAAAATGAGCAGCATTAGTCCCAAAGTTTCAAGTCATATTAAACTCTGTGCTAAGAGTCGTAGTTATTAGGCTTACACTCAAGCTGAAAGAGTTGAGCATATCTAAAGTCGTGTTGCTCATGTTGGATTAGATTAGCATAAGAGTTGAAGTCTATTAACTTATAATTGGTGGACTATCGTAGAGTCCAACACTCACGCACAATGCACAGTAAGATCAGAGCACATATCCTCGACAACAAAAACCATTCTTAAAGGGGTGCTAGCTTGCAAAGCCATGTCATATGCTTTTATAGCTACACCATCTTTTTGAAGAAGTCCTCAAAATCTTTCTTGCACAACATATTGTTTTCCATGCATTTTTGTGTACGCATAAATAGGATGTCCCATTATTGGACATATGCATTAGACACTCTTTTTTGCTTCCACCTATGCACCTTGAGTGGACTACAATAGGTGAACCAATGTTTCATCATGCTACCCTTTCATATTTGCTACCTTTTTAATTTCATATCTATTAGCAAATAATCCCTTGAGTACTTTATTAATATTTCCCATGCTAATAAGTATCCCAATAATGCGCATATCCCAAAGGCATTTTTTTCCCAGTGGGTTTTTTCCCTTTGGTCATCCAGGTATTAGACCCTAATTTAGAACCACATCATTCTACTTCCCTTGTACATAATTTTCATAAATAAGCAGTGGCCTCATCATTATGCTATTACAACAAACAAATGCAACATCATCTCTCACATCAAACATATTTGGACCAATCAAGATGCTACAACAAATTGAACCTCATCAACAAATTCAACGACAAATAAAGATGATCACCCCATCAACAACCAATCAAAACCTTCCCTTGCCTCCACGGACATTTTTCAACAGTGACTGAGGACGAGCACTAAAATCGGAAGGGGGGAATGTTAATTGAGTCAAAGTCAGTTAAGAGAAGGTGCTAAAGACCGAAGATGTAAGAATGCACATTGAAGATCAAAGTGAAGAAGTAGTAAAGATTGGAGTTACACATTTTCCACATTTTCTTAAAATGGTAATATATTGTAAATTCTCGATTTATTTCAAGCCACTGTAATGTTTTAATGTGTTACGGGCTCAATGGGAGTTCCAAGCTGTAAAGAGCAGGTCAGTTAGTGTGCCTAGGTAGAAGATTCAGTAAGTGGTGGAGCCCTAAAGGCCTTGAGTGCTCGGACATTGCTTATTTTTACCTTAGGTATATAAGGCAGTGTGTAAAAGAAATTAGGGTTCTCAAGCTCATTTGTTGAGAGCACACTTTGGTGAGAGCTCTTGAGGTATGTGGCTATGGAGTCCTTGAGCTTCTCCTTGCTCATGTGATTTGATTAATACTAATTAATGCTTAATTCTCTTTCACTATACATCTCTCATGCTTCTTATAATTTCCTATGATACTTAGATTAGCTAGAACTTAACTAATTAGTGGTTAATCCCTCTCTAATCTTGTGTGATTGCCCTCTTTTGCTTGTGTGTGCATGTAGGTTTTATTGGAGTGCGGTGCTCGATAGATCTATGTGTGTGTGTTTGCGATTACTGTGTTGCATGATAGGATTAGTGTTGTGTGCGTCTTGCAATCGTTAGTGTGTGTGATTCGGTTGATTAGAGGTGAAGAGAAGTGGATGTGGAGATTGCCCATCATTGTGGCTTAGCTCCTCCATAGGCCAAGAAGCTCATCTCATAGAGTTCACCATTCGTGTTGCCATGATTAGTTCACTAACCGTGTGAGTGTTTCCATGCCCTAGCCAGGTAGCTCATCCCTCCAGATTGATAATTTTGTTAGTCATTGGAGCTATGCAACGATGGAACCCCCAACAGTGCCCCTATACCACATGTGTGTCCTGGCCTTGGCCCTGTCAACTGTCTCGTCTTACCTAATAAGGTTCTATGTGAATTCATGCCTCAAATCACAATGCCATTTCTTGATGATATTTCTATTAAAGGATGTGAAGAAAAAGAAAAAGATGAAGCTATGGATTTGAGAAGGTTCCGTAACTTTTGTTGCAAATAATATGTGAAGATTGTGAGAAGATTTTGTGAAGGTTGGAAGAAGTCAATCTTATCCTTTTGGGGCAAAAGTCTACATTCAAAGTCAATGAAGTGCTGATTGAGAGGCATATTTGTGGTCCTTATGGTAGAATACTTTGTCCAACAAAGGTGGATGCAATCAAAAACATGAAACAAACATATACAACAATAACTAAAGTGCAAATATTTTTGGTTGCATGCGTCTTCTATTTTGTTTATATACCACATCATATGTACATGTAGAAGATCCACACTATCGATGGTTGAGGAAGAATGAAAAGTTTTAATGGAAAGAAGATCATACAAAATCCATGAGAAATCTTAAGAAGCTACATCTTTCACCTAAGCTAGACTATGCATGTGGAAGACTTGTGATTCTAACATTAGGTACAAGTCCTACAAGGATTGGATGGGCAATAGGAAAAGATGATGAAGAAGAAAATAGGTAGGTGGTAAAGTTTGGTGTTGAGATTCTAAGTTCTTACCAATGCAATTATGTGTAGGTAAAGAGGTAATTGTGGGGAGTTGTAGTATAGCATTGAAGTGTGACAAGAAGTACTTGACAGGAGCAATAGTAATTGTGGAAAGTGATTGTTTACCTCTCCTTGGCATTATTACAAACTATTCAAGTCGTGACATGTTGCAATGTATTGCCTACATTAAATCTTTGAATCCAAAGTTTTAAGAATATTGCAGGGAAGGAAAATCCAATGGTAGATATGCTATCTAGATCAAGGTATTAAGATGAATCAAACATGCTTGTTGAGGGAGATGACATAGGTAACGTTTTACACTATTTCTCTGCTAAGGGTGATCAAATGTGTTTGGTACCTCGACTTGAGCCATTCAAAGAGGAGATGTATGAGGATGAATGATTTCTTATTGGTCACTACTTAAGTACCTTGCAAAAGCAAGAACATTGGTATGAGCAAGAATTCCACGGTATAAAAAAATAGGTAAATGGATATTTTTTGAAGAATGGGTTTCTTTGGAAATGTTCAAGACAAAGAAGCGTATATCCATAGAGGGTAGTATTTGATAAGGACATTCAAATGAAGCTTATCAAGAAGTTTCATGAGAGTGTATGAGATAGTCACTGAGGTGTATGGGAAACCTTTTCCAACTTGAAAGAAAGATATCGATGGAAAAAAATGTACAAAGATGTATCTCACTATGTGGAGTCTTGTGTAACTTGTCAAATGTATTCAAATATAAAGCATCATGATGGGTTGCACCCTACTTACTCATTAACCATGCATTACAAATGGGTAGTAGACTTAGTAACTATGCCTTTAAGATTATGGCAAGTGAGATACTTAGTTCTGGCAAGAGAAATATATCTTACCGAAAAGATGTGCATTAAGGACAAAGACTACAAAAGAAATATGCAAGTTTCTTGTGGCGAATGTAATTTTTCTTTATGGCTGCATTAGAAAAATAGGATCAGATAGGGTCGAGATAGATGGTGAGGAAGCCAGGGAGTCCTTTTCCATGTTGGCAATAAAACTTGTTGTCACTACTGCGCTTACAATCTTGAAGGGAATGGTAAATTTGAGCATGGGCATTCTCCTATCATTAAAGTTCTGGGTAAGTGTCACAAAGGTAAACTTGAAGAGTGACCAAGGTTATTGCTTTACACTTTATGGTCTTATTGTGTAGCTCATGGCTCAGTCATCATCATCAATTATATGCCTATTGAGTTGATGTATGGTCAAAAACATGTAATGCCGATTGAGGATGTTAATGCAACATGGAATGTATTACCTTGGGATGATGGAATGAGAAAGAAATACCTTCTTGATTTATGCATACAACAATTAGAAAGAAGGCCTAAATTTATTGAGTTTGTCACGATTGAAAGAAAAAGGTTGAAAAATAAAGACACGGTTGATAAGAGACACATGCTCAGACCAAAAGAAATAAAGGAATGTGATTGGGGGTTGTTGTATGATGGTTTTCTTGATAACCATCACTTTACAATATAAAATCTTGCAGAGAGATGGTCCGATCCTTATGTTGTTAAGCATGTACATGGGAATGCAACTTATACTCTATGTGTGTTAGATGGGATAGAAATGAAAATTGACATAATAGGAAAACAAATTAAATTGTTCAAAAGAAGAGAGGATGCTCATCCATTTGATGCACAAGCAAGTCATGAAGATGATGGATCTGACTATGTGCAAAGTGAGGATGGAAGTGAAGATATGGTGTTTGACCATGAGTTTTGATGCTTAATAAAGACTATTGTGGCATATATTGGAGGATGCGCAGGTTTATAGGGGATGGATATTGTACTATGGCACATAGATAATGTGAAATTAAAAAATTTATCTTATTTTTTATGATTTTGATATGTTGGAGCAAATGCTACATGTACATAGTGTCATATGCATGAAAGTAATTGCTATAGTTGCAATTGTGTGCATACCTTACAAGGGAGTCGAGGCCTTAGACATGGAATAGTTGTGTGTTTTCTCACTTTAGAACATGCCTACATTGGATTAGTGATGTACATATGTTAATTGCATCATGGTGGTACACTCATTTTGCCTAGAGAGTTCAATGCACGAACAACGTCTGAAAATAGCAACTAGCCTATGTACAAATCAATGATGTGATTAGAGGTCACAACAATTGAAAAACGAGGTTCAACATGAAAATTGAGCTCTAGGGAATTTTTCAAAATTTTAGGAATTTTTTTTAGCTCGTTTGGGCTTTCTATGGCCAAATGGATCATTTTGGGCTAGAAATGGCCTAACCCACATGCATAGAGACATCTAGCACACACTACCTTTGTACACTTTGTACAAGCATGATTTATTTGCATCCAAGTGGTTCAAAAGCAGTAAAATAAGACCTTCAAAGTTTTTGGGTATCTCGTGTCACTCTATAAAAACATGTCACATATTGTCCCTCCAACAAGCATAGAACACTTTCAAGTGTTTCATGTACATACTCTAGCATCAAGTAGTGAGTCTTTATAGTTTGCATCCCAAGAAGGCATATATTCTTATGAAAAAAATCTAAAAAGTGTGGCTTCTCTCACCACCCATTTCCATACTTCATTTAACATCATACACATGGTATACCAAGCTGATCTACCTCTCTTGAAGATAAAACCCATGCGCTTGTGATATCAAGCATATCCCAACTACCACAACTGCATTTGCTCACCCTACACTTTGATTCTTAGACAACCTCAAACACAAGGTACTAAGAAACGGTAACGTTATCCAATGATATCTTGTTAAGTTTAAGAATTATCCTTTTAAAGATGCTAGACGGATGCAAGGAACCTAACTTAAGGATAATATGAACCTTGTCAATGCTTACAATGCTACACTAGAGTAAGCAAATAAAAATGCATTTTAAATGAACAATGTTTTTGTTTTA
Organism: Adiantum capillus-veneris; assembly: GCF_014529385.1. Lineage (NCBI taxonomy): Eukaryota > Viridiplantae > Streptophyta > Polypodiopsida > Polypodiales > Pteridaceae > Adiantum > Adiantum capillus-veneris. Next base: position 78,347,966 of record NC_140942.1, on the reverse strand, counting down.
TAAGACTCATTCTCTTTCTTTTATTGTGCACAAAATTTAAGAAGTATGCATGCTTAGGATCATGTTTGAGTCTTCCAAACACTAACAAGTAGAACTTGTCACTCTACTTTGGAAGTATGATATGGACTAAAGAGCAGACATGCTTGCGGCAGCTAAGTCTCCCAAGCACCAAATGGATTATTCATCCATTCTGGAATGATGTCGTAGGGTAAAAAGGGATCCTCTACCCGCTAAGAAACATGGACTAATTACTAAGCTTTATCTTCTCTACCTTATAGTCGAGGACGACTATGATTTCAAGAGAGAGGTAATGTCATAAAATATAATATCTAACTTTACCAAATGATTTTCTCATATTAAACTGATCACTTAATATGGGAATATAAAAGGGAAACAAGAGTTAGGATATAGATATGTGCTTCTAGACCTATCTCAACAGGGGACCAAAAGGAGAAATAGTTGCATCTCAATAGGGGTTCAAAAGGAGACTGTCTACCAAAGAGCAATGTGCAATAAGTGCTTCTAGATTTACCTCAACAAGGGACCAAGAGGAGAGATGGTTGCAATTCAATAGGGGTCCAAACAGAGGTAGTCTATCAAAGAGCAACGTGCATCTAATGGAGCTTAAAAGACATTAGGTTTTCCTTCAAAGACCTCCAAAAGTTAGTGTTAAAAAGTCATTTGACCTTAGGCAAGCTAGGGCTGACCTTGAGGTGGGAACCCTACCCAAGCATGATGTGCTTGTCGGCTTGTTAGCTGAAGTGCTTAAAATGTTTGTGGGAACCTTACCCAAAGCTTGAGGTGATTTTTATGCTTAAAATGACTAAGGTTCTTGAAATGTTCAACTCAAAGCTAAACTCTCAAGAGGCATCAAAGTTCCATGCTTGATTGACTAAGTGCTTGAAGTATTCAATTCAAACCAAACTTAAGAAGCATTCCATGCTTGATTGACTAAGTGCTTGAAGTATTCAATTTAACCAAATGACTTAAGAAGCATAAAAGACACATGTTTGATTGACTAAATGCTTGAAGTATTTAATTTAAACCAAATGACTTGAGAAGCATAAAAGACACATGTTCAAAAAATTCTCCACATGTTGGCCCTCATGATGTGCTTGAATCCTATTGGAAAGGATTTAAAGGGGTCCAATGAGAATTTAAATGCATAAAAATAAATAATTAAGTTCTTTCTCTCAAAGAGGAAAAAGAGGACACATATCCTAAATGATATAATTAAATATTACTAGAGAGAGAGAGAGAGAGAGAGAGAGATAGTTCTATTATTGTCCTCGGAGGTCAAATATGACCTATGGGACCAAATGAACATGTCACGTGGTGTGAATGGAGGTCATAAGTGACTCTCGATGCTAAAAAATGACTAAAATGAACGTCACAATAGAGAGTCCACATCGTGGTTGGGAGAGGAAGGTATGTAGGGAGAGTTCATGGCTGAATATATGGGGAAAAGAGGACCTAATGTGGTCAAAAGCTGAGCACTCAAGTAGTGTGTGGTACTCACTCTCTCGCACTTGATGAGGGCATAAGGTGCAAAGTTGATGAGACTCCTCACCAGTGTCCCAACGTCCTGTCTCGCAACGTAGAGAATGGGAGCTAAGACGAATGGAGGCAATGGTGCGGATTACACTCAATGGGATGGGCTCAAGGATGTAGGGATGGGTTCGGTTACTGCGTTCGGAGAAGAAGAGAGATTTGTAGTTTAGGAATGTGTGGGGTGTAATGGCTAAAGCGAGAACCTCCGGATTTCTCCCAAGCCGTGATACATTGGCGTTGTAAGAAGACCTCATTTACTTGGGAGTCGATCGACGCATCCTTGACCAAGTGACATGCATCCCATCTTCCAAACCATTTCTTGATGTCAAGCATCCACCCCGAACTTAATATTTTGCTGAGATTTTGCTCTTGCATGTCTTTTGCACCTTTTGACTTGCTTCATATGCGTTTATAGGAAGTCGATACAAAGGGCTACGTTGTGTCTTAAGCATGTACACCACAACCCTTTGCATGCCCAAGACCTCAATGGGAAGCGATCCAGACTCAAAAAGTAAGAGCATGTAAGGTGTTTGTGTCTTGACTTGGAGAAAGTTGGTGAGAAAACGCTTTTGGACATTCTCAAACTCTTTCCAAGTAGACTTCCTGATGCTACCACCCCACACCTCCACTCCATAAAGAAGCACCGGTGTCACCAATGTGTCAAAAGAGGTACTTTTTGAGAGCCCAACACTTGATCTCTCTAGCATTGCACATGTTCTCAAATGCATAATAAGCCCTCTTTCGGGCTTCCAATCGACGCATTGCGCAATCCTTCCATCTATGATTGGATGGAACCTCAAGACCAAGGTACTTGAACCTATCTACCACTTCAAGTTGCTCATTGTTGTATACAATGCATGGATTTTCATCATTGAGGGTCTTTACAAGCATAACCTTGGTTTTTGGATCCATTCACGATCAGTCCGCTATGTAGGCAAAAGCGTTCCAAGACACTCATAAGCTTTTGTGCATCTTCTAAGGTATGTGCCAAGAGCACTATATCATCGGCATAAAGCAAAAGCATGATCACCGCATTTCCGATCTTAACCTCTTCTATGCCTTCTTGTTGCATAAAATCAAGAACCATGCATTCCAATTCATCAATGAGTAGCCCAAAGAGGGTTGGGGGAAGTGGGCATCCTTGTTTGACACCAATGGTGCTTGCAAAAAATTCTGAAATTCCATCTCCCATACGTAGTCAACATATCACTTTTTGGTAGATGCAAAAGACTGCATGCATAAATTCTCTCGGCACTTGAAGGCTTTGCATACGTCTCCAAAGATTTGCTCGCGATACCATGTCAAAAGCTTTCTTGAAATCCACAAAGTAACAATACAACTTTTTTCCTTTGAATCGAGACGCTTCCATAAGAACTCGAAGAGTGACAAGGTGATCAATAGTGCTATGATGCTTTTGAAAACCTGCTTGGCCTAGTGCACGTTTGCCGTTCTTTTCAGCCCATTCACTTATTTTCATCTCCATGATACATCCAAATAACTTTGCCATCAAAGAACCAACCATTATAGTGCGATAGTTATTCACATTGTTTACATCTCCTCCTTTGTGCAAAGGTTTGATCCAATTTTCACTCCAATCATGAAGCATGTCATGCTGAAGTGCAAGGTTAAACATATCGCATATCCAATATCGTGTTTTCTTGCTTGTCCATTTAATCATTTCAGCCTTGATACCTTGAAGGTCCCGTGCCTTGCGAGTAGCAAGTTTCTCAAGCGCGCGGCATATATTTTCAATGGTAAAGAAGGGAGGCATAAACGGAAGGGAGCTACAACACTCCATCTTATCAACATTAGGCTGCTCATAGAGATTCTTGCAATGAATATACATATCCTAAAGAGTCAAGTTACCAAAGCTCTCAACACACTTGCCTTTTAGATTTTGCCAAACCTTGCCACATGCATGTGCTTTCTCTTACACTAAAGAAAGTTGTTTTTTGACTTCCCACCTTCTCCTCTTTTTTTGAACAAGTGCTTTGTATGTGTATGAATGTTCCAAGTAACTTTCTTTTTCTTTGCTTGCATCCAACCTTAGTAAGTGTTTTCGGGCTTGACTACATTCCATGTCGCACCATTTCTTCTTGGTGCTACCCTTCTTAGATCTTTTGCAAGACATGTGTTTCACCGAAAAGCATTCCCTCGCACAAGAGAAAATTACTTCTTTGAAAACTTTCCACTTGCATTCTAATGTTGGGCTCTCTTGATGCTCTGTCATGCTTAACATTTGGTCCACCATATCAACATATATAAGTGCTCGTTTGAAGTCTATACGTAGGTACAAATGATTCACATCATGATTGGAGGCTACATGCTCGGGTCTTTTACCACACTTGAGGTCAATACATAGCATCCTATGATCCGATTCCGGATTCCATTCACCAAGTGTAAAGCTTTGTATGCATTCTACAATGGCTTCCAAAAACAACATATAGTCAATCACACTATCACCATTATGCTTTCTACATGTAAAGTCATTGGTGCCTTGCCATAAAGATACACCATTTGCAATGAGCATTCCGGTACTATTGCACATATGTAGAAGTGACTTTCCATAGTGATCCAATCCTTTTGCATCATTAGAAATTCGATTATACACGTATGAGTCATCCATTCTTCTTGAAACATGCGGCATGTCAACTTGTTGTGTGTCGTGTTATAACGTATTTGTGTGAGCATTCATGTCTCCAAAGACAATGACTTCACCTTGGCCCTTGTAATGAGCAATGTCTTCCTTTACTTCAACAAAGAGCTGATCTCTATTTATATCCAAGCGAGCATAAAAGTCGGATTCATAGTGGGGAATGTAGCAACCAACCACAAACATGACTTGACCATTGGGTGGACTGATTTTCAGCCATAAGTAGCGTTTATACTTATCTTCTTTGACAATGGAAACATCTTTCAAACCCTTTTTTATCATACATGCTACGTCTCCTTGGCCTCTACGTTGCTTTGCATTTTTGGTCCACATCAAAGAATGCACATCATATTTGTCAAATCCAAGAATTCGTTGTGCATCATGCTCCCATGTTTCAACAACAAGTATCACATCAGAGTCATTGGTAAGCTCATCAATGCCAATTCCCACATTCCATGGATAGCCGTTATAATTCCAAAAGCTTATTCGCAAGCGTGAGTTGGTCTCATAGATCATGTGTCCCTATTTGTTGGGTGGACTTGCATCCTCCTCAAGTGACTTTTCTTCTTGAGATGACACCTTGACCTTCTTGGTTATTTTCTCATATGCTTTGCGACGTACATTTTGTTGCATAAGAGTGTGATTCTCATATACATTACAACCCGTTCCTTTGAGGTAGATCCAACTATTGTCAGGATGATCTTTCTCTTTACCTCATCAACCATGGTACATACAATAGGTCTTTCTCCCGAGCAAGGGATTCCTTGTTTTCCAACTCAATGTGCACCATAATCCATGATTCCAGACATGCCAAAGTGTGTAGCAAAAAAGTCTTCAATAGCAACCGCAAGAGATTGGGGTGTTTCCATGCTTTCCTCCTTGATTCCATGAATGACGATATTCTTTGAGCGTTTTTGCCGTTCTTGCAATTCTTGAGTGTCCACATTCTCTACATTCTTTGCTTGGACAACGGCTTGCGTGATAGGAAATGTAGAAACCACATTATCCTTACATATATCAACCCATGATTTGGATGCATTTCTCATCTCACATACATCATGTCGTATTGTATCTATCGTTTCCTCTTTCAATACATGATCACTCTCAACTTTGCTCAAGCGCTCTTTCAATAGATTCATGTCCACAAGAGAGCGCTTACATTCTTGAACCTCATTCTCAAGATGCACCAAGCGTGTTGTTTGCATTTCAAGAACCTTCGTGAGGTGCTCATTCTCCACAACAAGAACTCTTAAAGTACCATTCTCCATTGCAAGTGCGTGCAACTCTTCACCTTGTTTGTTGATGGTTTCTTGTAATGAGATCAAGTAAGCCATGATCATTGCTTCTGTTGTTGTAGACGATGTGGTTGGATTAGCATCCAAATTCCTTGGAGATTTTGCATCATTCTCCATGGCGAGTGTGGATTTTCCACCCTTGCGAGTTTTGGGGGAGAGAGAGAGAGAGAGAGAGAGAGAGAGAGAGAGAGAGAGAGAGAGAGGTGGACCAAGCATGAGAGGGGGGTATACTCTCCCACACACACACACACACACATTCTCTCATTGTGTGGAGTGCAAAGTGCAAGAGCTCCATCTCCTTCTCCAAGCTTGTTTAAAAGTGGAGAGACTACACCAACACTCTTGGCTATGGAATGCAAATCCAACCAAGAGCCATGCTTCAATGCTTAAGCTTGCTATCTTCTTTATCTTCATTACTATGCTATTATGCTATGCTAAGCAAGAAGAGTGAGGAACAATTTCTTTCTCCTATGAATGATTCTTCTTCCTCTTCCCTACCCTCATTCCCCGCTAGCTCTCTCCACCTTTGAAGGTGTTTGAGGCCTTGGGACTAAGGCTTGGGATAGTTAATGCTTTTTGCAAAGTTTATGTTATGCTCGTGATGCATGAAGCTTTCCATCTTCACAGCATCACCAAGGTCACAAGGAACACAAAGATTGTATTGTACCAAGTCTCTCTTGATGCGAGAATCTATAATACAAACGCCTTTTGAAGGGGGGACCAGCTCCAAGGAAATCCGGTCCTCAACTATTGTCACGTTCTCTAATACTCTCTCTCTTGCAAAAGTATTGTTTATGCCAAGTTAATTAAGTACTATGTTCATGTTGCTACTATCAATTAAGTTCACCCTCTATGTTCTCAAATTAATCTCACAAAAATGCTCACTCTAATTCTTTTAATTCCGCTATTCTCAAAGTTCATAGGCCATTCCCATTACAAAACCCCCACCTTTTGCCACACTTCACTCATGACCCAAAACTGATAAAAAGTTCGGTTTTTGACGTTTTAAAAGCACTTACTCACTCTTTGAAGTTTTGACATTCCTATGTACAAAAACAACATATATACCGTGCACAACTGACCTGCACATATGTAGAGATAATTGGCACACACCAGCTTTGTGCACTTTGTATAAGCATGCTTTATTTGCATCCAAGAGGTCCAAAAGCAATAAAAAACATTTCTCAAAGTCTTGGGGGTGTTCCTTATCATTCCGTGTTACAAGGTTCTCTAACCCTACAGGTGCTAATATTCGAAGTTCGATCGGCCCTTTACAAGTGGCAACATCTTTCTCACATATCCCTCTACCTCAAGGCTTCTTGTGCTCAAGAGCCTCCATTTGATATTCCTCTCTCTCTCTCTCTCTCTCTCTCTCTCTCTCTCTCGATTCGGAGTCGGAGTCGGCCAATGCTTGGGAAATATGTTTATGGACCCGGCTTTGGAGCCTTTTCACATGCATTGAACAGACTAACTCTAAATTTGAGCAGGATCATGACACTAAAAATCTCATACTATGCCTAAAATTTCCATAATTTGAACCGGTTTGAGAATCTTCCTGCCCAAACTTGAGCCGGCCATTTTTCATTTTGAACAGGCTTTGGATAGAGCGAACCTATCTTTTCCTTAGCCGCGCTTGAGACATGTGGGTGTGGGTGAGTGGGCTCTCTCTCTTCTCTCTCTCTCTCTCTCTCTCTCTCTCTCTTTATAGACTCTCTCGGTTAGCGAACAATAGCCAACATTTCTATCACTCCCTTTGAGCAAGCCATGACATCCATTCCCCCGAACATCATCGCTACAGGGACCACGGCAACGAGGCCAGGAGAAACCTTATTTTCTGCAACGCCTCAGCCTGCCCTCCGACCCATAGTCAAGAAGGAGCAGAAACCCGCGCCAGAAACTCTAGAGCAGAGCTTGGAGACTCTCAACTTGGAACGCTGCAGCGCCTTCGTCACCAGTAAGAAAATGGGGGTTGTTCGTCTTCGCCTTGCTCGATTTGGGCGCAAAAACGCCCCCTTCTATCGCATTCATGCTGCTGACAGTAGGAGTCCTCGCGATGGCAAGTTCCTGGAGAGAATTGGGTATTATGACCCCAGAGCAGGTGAGAGCCACCACTCACAGCCTTCACTTTAAGAGGTAGCGCCTCCACACACACACACACACACACACACACACACACACACACACACACGCACAGAGGTAGCTACAGCCAAGTATTTGGAGTTGCACTGTGCTTGCAAAGCAAAGTTTTCTATAAGTTTGCATGGATGACTCAGAGAAGCACCGAACAGTTAGCTTCATGGGCCGTGCAACTTGCTCCACTATGTGCTGGTAGCACTGAAAAGCCTCACTTAATGCAGAAAACAACAGAGGTTAGATGTGGATTGTTGGATGTATTGATTAGTGTTGTTGCTAGCTCCTTGTTGCCATGGCTAGTTGTGGACTTGGGCTTTCTTCACGTGGGTTATTTGAGGATGTGCTTTGCTAGAAGGAGATCAGGGTTATTTTGAGGTGGTGCTTTGCTATGAGGAATAACCCTTTTTGTCGCATGCCCTCTTGCTAGCGAAACTCAGCTTAAAGTAAGTGAGGCTTATAAAGTTTAAGTGAGCTTGTGGTGGGCTCAAAGAGACGATAAAATCATGGCACCATATCTTGTGCAAGGCACGATGGGCCGTTCAAGGGACACATCATTCATCATGTAGGCATTATGAAATAAAAAAGTGTCGTGTCTTGACTAAGTTTAAAGAAGTAGAATAGAGGGTGGAGGATAGAGAAAAGGTCGTAACAAACCAATTTCTTTAAAAGGTCCTTCAGTCTACAGATAGGCTTTATCACAATAAACTGTAATCAAAGTTGACTAAGTTTGAAGAAGTAGAACGTAGGGTGGAAGATAGAGAAGAGGTGATAACAAACCGAGCTTAGTCTAGTTGAAAGAGTTGAGGAGCTACCTTAAGAGTTTGTGTGGAAGGGTAGAATCATAGATGGTTTTGGTCTTTTCTCTCTCTTATTGCTTGTGAGTGAAACAAGCTTAGTAGAAAAGAGGCAATAGAATACCAAACTGCTAGAGTTTTGGTTTTGGTCTTTTCTCTCTCTTATTGCTTGTGAGTGAAACAAGCTTAGTAGAAAAGAGGCAATAGAATACCAAACTGCTAGAGTTTTGGCGGTCATCTCTTGGTTTTCCCATCGAGATCTTGTGAGTGAGGGCTTCTTTATGGTTGTGCCCAGCCTTGTGAGGGTTTTCTACAGTTTAGGCATCATAGGGGATTTTGTGAGATTTTGTCCGATGTGCCACTTGTGGCCTTCTTGTTGGGCGCCCTATTTTATTTTTATGGTTTTGACCCTTAATATTTCCATTTATTTGACATGGGTTTTTTGTTAGAGTTTCAGATTCTTGTCTGGTGGTGGCTCTAGTATCTCTCGGAATATCTCCCAGGAGCAGAATATCTCCCAGGAGCAGATTAGGGAGGTGGGTTGTTTTGTTGCTGTGCCCAGCTCTACCTAAGGTAGACATAAATTCTCGGTAGTGCATTCCATTGTATTGCTTACCCCAGGGTTGTCCACGTTTGACGTACGGGACGTTCCGTACGTTCCGTACGACTTGTACGTTACGTACATGAGTCGTCGTTTTTTCTTTTTGTTTTTGTTTTGTTTTGTTTTTTTTGCGGGGCGATTTTTGGTGTGGGAATGTTTTGCATCTCGACTGCATTTGAACAAGAGCCCAATGGCTGCATTGGCTCAAACCACCATGACCTATGTGCGACGAGGCTTGGGTAGCGGATCTACTATGGCCGCCACCACTTTGGAGATCATGATTCTTCTTTCTTCGGACATTGCCGTTTCCAATGTCCATGGACAGATCTTTCATGTTCTAACTTGTAAGACTTAAGTTACAAGTATTTAGTACTAAGCAGTGTTAGAAAAAAGCCGGGGTCTAGTGTATTTTAACCGGTTGAAATTATAAAATCACGGTTAGATTTTGAGCTTGCCTCTAAGAAAACCGGCAAATTTACACAAGTTTTAGTGTAATTACCGGCAAAAGCTTCAAATTTTGACCTGAAAACTCAAGTTTTCCCTTATTTTGATCGGTTAGGAAAAATGTTTGTTTCTAGCCCTGGTACTAAGTACTAAGGTCGATGTCATGACTCATATTATCTATCATGTGTAAGACGCATGATTTTTTTTTGCATCGTACATTACGTCACCGTACGTCTAATTTTTTTTAGTTCGATTAGTACCGCACGTCTTCGTACGTGTACCCGTCGTACGTGACCGTACGTGTCAACTATGGCTTACCCGGTAAGTGTGCATGATGTGAGACCCCTATTCCTAGGGTTTCTGGGGGCATATCCCCTCCTAAATGTGGGAGTATGTCACTTTGAGTGACTTCACACATTTTTGTGGCCTTGGTATATATGTTTGGGTCATGGGGTTTTATACGTGGGTGGGGCATATTTTTGACTTGCCTATATTTGCAGGCATCCCCCGTTGTGTTTTAGCATATCAATGACTAGCAAAGCTTGCCAGCATTTGGACCAACACACACTCTCTCTCCTGCATTTTCTCTCTCTAGCGTTTCTGTGTTTGGCTGCCACCCTCTAGCGTTTTCTCTCTCTACAACGTTTTGCTAGCGATCTTATACTCTCTTAAGCGCTTCCTCTCTTGTTTGCCCAACACCCCTCGTTTGCAGATCAACTTGTAGGTTGGCTACCTGTGCTTGTTCAGTGGGCAGTACACGATTGGAGGATGTTTTTGAGGAGATCTGTTGTGATAGGTTCGAGATCCATTGGCTACTCGGTCACGAGAGGAGGTTTGCTTGCGGTTGCAGGCGAGACCATCATTCAATTCACCCTTTTCCGTTGCAATTTTGATATGGTATCAGAGTCATGATGTGCTTTCAAATGGGATTGGTGATTTGTGTAAGTTTTTGGTGCTGAATTTTCGCGATGGAAAGATTTTAGATTTACACCACTCTACTGCTTCACAGGTCTAGGACATGCATGTATTGCCAGTGTGCCTTCGGGTTGGCCACCCTTTGCATATGGATTTAGACTGCATCACTGTCCGGCCGCCCACTCCGGGCCGGGCGCCCACATATATTTCTATATATCATTTTTTTGTTGGGTTGTGGGGAGCCTTGCCCTACCTACTCTTGGGCACCTATTTATAGGTCCAAGGGGGTACCCACTTCCATCATATTGATTGTACTGAGGATCTTCTGCTCATAGTAGTCATGGGGGGGTTGATTGCCCCCTCCCTACATCTTGCGTTTGTGATCTCTCTCTCTCTCTCTCTCTCTCTCTCTCTCTCTCTCTCTCTCTCTCTCTCTTCACGCTTCCGCACACGCACTCACATGGTATTAGAGGCTAGAGCTTCAGGCTTTGCCTATTCTGAGGCGCTACATCGCATCAGGTTCTTCTCCCAAGGCCAGACGTTCCGCAAAGACTTTTGGTACCGGAACAACAGGCCCGGAATGGCTGGGAATGGGCAGATTTTAGGATTTTGTTGATTTGTCTTGTGAGCCTTCCCCTTGTTAAATGTCCCTTCCCCACCCCTTACCTTCACAATGCACACAAGCTCTTAAGGGCCAAAGCTCTACCCTCTCGAGTCTCGACTCTCAAGCTCTAGCCTCTTTCAAGCTTTCAAGTCTAGACTCTAGAGTCTACAAGGCTAAAAGCTCTCCCCCTCTCTCTCAAGCTCTCTCCCTCTCTCTCAACTTTCAAGCTCTCTCTCTCGCCCCTTCCCTCTCTTCCCCTGTCAAGCTTTCAAGTCTACACGACACACGTTTGCCATAGTAAGACTGAATGGTCTTCAAATCAAGTGTTTTGTGAGTGTTAAGAGTCAAAGGACTCTGATACTACTTCTATTCAATCACACAGAGCTTGAAATTGCATTATTTGGGTGTCTTTATGCCTCCCGTTCCGTGCCGTTCCCGTTCCGGACCCCTCCCCATTGCCCCGTTCCGCGGAATCGCCCATCGTCGTTCCCGTTTCGTGTTTCAAGTAACTGATGGCTGGATTAGGCAACGTTTTGCAAATTGGAGCTAGATCTACCAACGTTTTTGCATCAGCCAGGAAAGCGAAGGAATGGGAGCGTTTCTGTCGCGGGAATCTTTCTTCCCACCTGCGTTTTTGCTCTTCCACCTTGGCGATCGATCAGGTGCTATGGAAGAGAATAAGGATTTTGCTCGGATCTAGTGCTCCGCACACAAACACAAGGGACACTTTACTTCACTTGAAAGAACTGAACTGATTAGGCAACGTTTTGCAAATTGGAGCTAGATCTACCAACGTTTTTGCATCAGCCAGGAAAGCGAAGGAATGGGAGCGTTTCTGTCGCGGGAATCTTTCTTCCCACCTGCGTTTTTGCTCTTCCTCCTTGGCAATCGATCAAGTGCTATGGAAGAGAATAAGGATTTTGCTCGGATCTAGTGCTCCGCACACAAACACAAGGGACACTTTACTTCACTTGAAAGAACTGAACTGAAAGAAACGAGAGAGAGAAAAGAGACGACACAGGGATGTCGGGTCCCAACCTCCAAGGGTCCCCTTGCTCTGTTGCCAAAGCAAGTACTTTCTTTATTCTTGCACAAATGCTACTACAATGATGCTGATGCTGAAGGGTATTGATGCTACTGAGGTACTGAAGGGGTCTATGTCGAAGACGATGATGTCGACGACGGGTTTTGTGGGTTCTATGTCGAAGACGGGGAGGTTGACAACGAGGTCTATGTTGAAGAAGATGAAGTCAACGACGAGGTACTAAGGGTCTTTGTCGACGACGGTTCTGTGTCGGAGACGGTGATGTCGACGACGGGATCTATGTCGAAGACAATGATGTCGATGACGGGTACTACTGGTCTATGTCGACAACGATGATGTCGACGACAACAACGACAATGATGTTGACGATGGTGTTGACGACGACAGCGTCAATGCTGAAAACTGAAAACGCTAGATGTTCTGCTATGGATCTGCTACTGTGGCAGCATTGCGGTTTGGATCTGCAACCGCCGAGTCGCACTAATGCTAAAATGCAAAAACGTTGGTTGATTTGGCTGAATTCTGAAAACACTAGGCTGATCTGGGTGTAGATGGGGAATCTGGCGAGGATCTGCAATCGGGTGGGAGCGGGTTCTCGCAAGGCTAAGGGCTGAAACTGAAAACGCTGGTGGCTGAAAACGTTGATTGTTGGAGGCTTAAAACATTGGGCTGATCCTTGAGAAAACGCTGGGACCTGTGGGTGCCTGCTTGCTCTGTTGCAGGTGCTTGCCCTTCTGTGTCCTGCTTCTTCTGCTTCTATTGAGTGTCCAATGGGTTTTTTTAATAGATCAGTCCTAAGCTAGACTATGGCAAAAGTGTGTCCACGTTGCGCAAGTGAAGTGTGCACGTGACACGATCACCTGCTAATTGCCAGCTCTACCATTTTTGGACACCTTTGTCACGAAAAACCCCTCCAAATCCATTTGCGTTTTTGACCTTCATCTGCGTTTTTGGGTTTTCAGCCCATTTTCGGCGGTTTTATTGGTCACTTTGTGTTGTTGACACCTGCTAGTATCTACAAGTTGCTGGGCACCATCAAGCCTTTGTTTATTCAGCAAACAAAAGGTTTTTGGTGCCAAAAAGTGCAGCAAAAGTGGGCTGCAAATTGACCTGCGTTCTTGCAGCAAGAGGGCAGCGCTCAGCTTGTGGACCCCGGATCTTGCCACTACCTACCCAACCTTGGCATCAGGTGCCTTGCCCGCAAAGTTCCTCTTCAAATCATCAGATTTCAGCCATATACACTCATTGTTTTTCTCTGTTTTCAGCCCTCTTGGGGTTGTGACATTGATTCCCCACCCTCCCCATACTCCTCTGCACCACTCCGGACACTGTTGGGAGCGTAGGAACATGCTGAAAATCGCTGGACAGCAGCGTTTCATCACCTTGCAGTTGAGTTTTTGGGTGGACAGCAGACACTTGGCTTGTGTTTTTCACAGAGGATGAATTTACCTCCTGCCATGACACCATCCGGTGGTGGTCCATGTGGTCTCTCAATGACTGCTGCAGTACACGGTATCTTTGACATCGGCTTGATCATCTACGGGCGTATGTTCCTTTGGAGATCCATTCATTCCAGCCATCATTCGGCGTTTGCGCACTCCAGAGGGGGTGATGACTCGTGGTTTGCTATGGATACACCTATGCACTCATCAGAGGAGTTCACACGAGATATGGCCATGCTCATGGCATATGGGATTCCGACATTCCCAGGGATGCTAATGGGTTCTTGAGGCTACTGATGCTGAGGGGTACTTGATGCTACTGATGCTTGTACTGCTGAGAAACTGATGGATGTTGTCGTGGATGCTGAGGGGTACTGGGGTACTGCGGGTATTGAAGGTACTGAGGGGTACTGTGGGGTACTGAAGGTAACGATGCCAGATGGGTGCTTGGTACTTGGTGCTGCGGGTACTGAAGGTACTGGGGTACTGTGTCGACGACGATGAGGCAGCGATGGCTGAAACTGAAAACGTTGATACGACGAGGCTAAAAGCTGAAAACTGAAATCTGAAACGCTATGAATCTGAGCGAAAACAATGGCTGAAAGTGAAACGCTGGAAAACTGAAAATGCTGGGGACTACTGGTGCTGATTGGTGGGTATTGCAGATCCCTTCTCCCCTTTTCTTTGCACGCTCAAGGGCTGCCTTTATGCCAGTGTAACAGGGGACGGGCGGAACGCAGCCCAAACGTTCCGAAATGGCGTTCCGGACGAGTCGCGTTCCCGAAATGGAGTCGGGAGCGGAACACCGTTCCGGAACAGGGCGTAACCGGAACGATGTTCCGGAACGGGGGGGGGAACAGGGCGGAACGTGAGGTGGAATGGCGGAACGGGCAAAAGTAGGCATTTGGGGGCAAAAAAGTAGTCATTTGGGGGCAGATTTGGGGTTGTTTTAGGGACGTATTGGGAGCAGATTTGGGGACAATTTTGGGGTTGTTTAGGAGTCGATTTGGGACTAAGCCGAATGGAGGTAATTCAAGCCTTACTTTAGTCGACCGTTCCGGACCCATTCCCATTCCGGGCCCTCCTCCTCCCCGTTGCCGTCCCGTTTCGGACCCTCCCGTTCCCGTTCCCCGTTCTCGTTCCGGGTAACTATGCTTTATGCGAGCGTAAGGCTAAGTCGGCAGTTTTCTACGATCGGGCCAATTCCACGATCTCATTAAAATTGCCGAAGTTCACTTATTATTAAGTGAGTCTCTAAGGGATTGTTCACACGCGCTATTAAAGCCTATATGCTGAACTGATTGTACTGTGCAAGAGAGGGTATGCAACTATGACTAGCCTTGGCATGCACGTCCTGTTAGAGGCTCACAAAGTGCTAGGCTAGGTCGTAAGCTAAGAATGATGCTAGACTGTAGCAGAAGCATGTCCATGTAGCGCAGGTGAAATGCGCACGTGACATCCCCCCCTGTTAAAGGTGAGGCACAACTGCCGAACTTGTATCTGTGAATACTTCTTGTACTTTTGATGTTGAATGCTTATGATGCTTGTGGATGCATAAGCCGATGAAAACTCCTCCAAACTTGTGGATACTGCGGATGTAAACACCGACCATACGAGTTACTAGATAGCCTTAGTACTGTCGCAGAATACCAGCCTTGGTGTTGACTCTGCCTTGCGAGCAAGTGCTACCACTCGAATAGTCGTGTCGTGAAAACATTGTGGGTGAAGCTAAAAGGTAAGGGTACTCGGAGGTATTTCCAATGGTTGCTTGTCGACGGAAGTGGGTGCACGCTACATGTGAATGCGAATGCGAATGCGAATGCAGAAGAGGGTTAGGGATCCTTTCTCCAACTCCTTCCATACCCGCATAGGAGGCAAGTAGATCTTGGTACTAAGATCTGGATTTTCGTGTATCGTGATGAAGACGGGAGCGCACCCGATGCACGATGGACTAAGGGTGGGAGTCGCTTATTAGGTCCGAGATCGGGGCACGAAGATTTCTTAAGGGGGGAAAACTGGGAGAGGTTCTTTGGGTTCTTGGGTTCTTGGTGGTTCACCGCTCTTCCCTTGAGTTCGCGAAGCCAAAGCACAGAGATTCGATACCAATGTCAAGTGCAGCGGAAGTGTTCAAGGATTTAGCTCGGATCTAGTACTCTGCACAAACACAAGGGACATTTCACTTGAAAGAATTGAACTGAACTGAATGAAAGAGAGAGACACAAGAGAGAAAGAAAAGAGACGACTCCGAATGTCGGGTCCCAAACCCTTGCTCGGCCCCCTTGCTCTGATGCCAAAGCATTTATTTCTTGCACAATGCTCATACAATGACTAAATGCTGAGATGCTAATGGGTACTTGAGGCTACTGATGCTGAGGGGTACTTGATGCTATTGATGCTTGGTTCTGCTGAGGATGCTTCTGTGGATGCTGAGGGGTATTGTAGGTATCGAAGGTACTGATGGGTATTGAAGGTATTGGGTACTTGGCACTTGGTACTGTGGGTACTGGGGTATTGTGTCGACGACGACGACGACAAGGCGGGCTATTTTGCTATCGCCATGGCGGCGATGGCTGAAACTGAAAAGGCTGATGCGATAAGCCTAAAGCTGAAAACCGAAACGCTGGCTGAATCTGAGCTAAAATGATGGCTGAAACTGAAACGCTGGAAAACTGACAAGGCTGATGCGATGAGGCTAAAGCTGAAAACTGAAACGCCGGCCGAATCTGAGCTAAAACGATGGCTGAAACTGAAACGCTGGAAAACTGAAAACGCTGGGTACTACTGGTGCTGATCGCTGGGTACTCCAGTTCCCTTCTCCCCTTTTCTTCGCACGCCCAAGGACTGCCTTTATGCGAGCGTAAGGCTGAGTTGGCAGTTTTCTACGATCAGGCCAATTCCACGATCTCATTAAGATTGCCTAAGTTCGCTTATTATTAAGTGAGCCTCTTAGAGGTTGTTCACACGCTATTAAAATTTAAAGCCTTCATGCTGAATTGACTGTATTGTGCAAGAGAGGGTATGCAACTATGACCGGCTTGGGCATGCACATCTTGCTAGAGGCTCACAAAGTGCTAGGCTAGGTCCTCAGCTAAGACAATGCTAGAGTGTAGCAGAAGCATGTCCACGTAGCGCAAGTGAAGTGGGCACGTGACATTACACCACATACAAAGTGCTTTTTTCCACATGCATGTGGTCTTTTTATCTCCTGCATGGTTCTAGAGCAGGAAGGTTGAGGACGTCTTGGTGACCCTACAGGCTTCTACAAAGGATTTTATAGTGACAACTTGTTTGGTAATGTTGCATTTTGGCGCCGAAGTCCTAACCCTTCTCTATCGACGGCCTAAGCAAAAGAGACCATGATGATGGAAGGAGAGGGAGGACGGAGAAGCCTTGAAAGGAGAGGAATCTTTCAATGCAAGAGACTAGATTCTAGAGATTGAGATTTAGACTTCGTGAGGATGGAGGAGGGATTACAATTCAAGCTATATGAATGGGTGTTGGAGACCTTGGGGAAGGTTTGAGCAAGAGAGTTTGGACTTGCGAGCCTAGAGGGCCATGCTTTTCTTCGATGGTTACCTGATTGGACCTGTCTTTCCTCTGTGTGCAAGATAATATTCTTGGTCTACAAGCAGTCACTTGAGTAAAAAATTATTGTGCTCATGGTTGAGCCCTAAGCTGGCATTTTTTCATCTATGAAACTTTTGCCAGGGTATAGACTCTAGAATGTCAGTGTTGTAAATTCACATGCGGAGAGATAGTTGTATAAATGTATGTTGTTGTACTCATGTGCGCATTACTATATTTTTGTGTACCTATTGATGATGCAAATGCATGTTTGTTGTCTAATTTTTGTCATAATGGTTCGTTGAATTTCAGGGAAGGATGGTCACAAGAGGATTGCACTGAACTTCGAAAGAGCAAAGTAAGAACTTACTATTTTTAAAATAGTTCGGAAATATTGTATATTTTTGTGGCCATCGGTGATAAAGTCATATCTTGGTTTCTGACCATGGAATGTTTGTCTGCAGGTACTGGTTGTCGGTGGGAGCGCAACCATCAGATGTTGTAAGGCGTATCTTTTTTATAGCCGGGTTACTTCCCAGGCCACCCCTTCCTCGCATGCCTAAGAAGGGCAGCTTGAGTGAAGGCGCTGGCCTGGTTGGTGTTCTTGACAATGAAGAGGAGGATAACGACTCTGATGAAGAGGGCATTGCCAACATTGTGGAGTAAAGGATAATGCTGCACTCTGGAGCTTTGTCGCATTAATGAGCTTTTTTTTTGTTTAATTCCGGGTTTGAGTGGCCCAAACTTTTGAGGTAGGCTAGAAAATCACTTCAACTTGTGCAGCCCCAAGGGATCTATCATGGTTATCAAAGCAGAACTCTTAGAATCTTGAAGTTAAATTGTTTTCTTTATACATTTGCCTTGAATGTGGTCTTAAATTTGTTTGATGTAATTAGTAGGATAGTTTTGCCGGTTTCGTTATTGGTCACCGAAGACGCTGATTGTGGCTACACTGATAAGGGATCTCCTCTTATAGACAAAGTTCAATCACTCTCGAGTTGTTGAATGCTCTTTGCTAAGCATGGAAAAGGACCAGCATGGCTGCCTAATGTGTGAGTGTGTGTGTGTGTGTGTGGTGCAGAGTTCTTGTTGAGTACTCTTTTAACACATAACTTGGGTACTATCATACTTCGCTATTTAACCTTGCAAGTGGTTGCAGAGGTAGAGTGAAGTGGATCGTCTTGAGCAAGCACCACAAAAGCAGGTTTTAATCATGTGTGTTACTGTTTGCCCTTTGCACAGCATGGTGTAACTCCATGGTCCCATCAACTCGTGATTCTATGATGACATGATTGATGGGGAGGTGTTGACTTGGATGAGTGATGTGAGACATGCTCGCTCTCACGACAATTGCGAACTCTTAAACTCCCCTTGATCTTAGAGAAGTAGAGAGGGAATGAGAACAAGAGCACTACGTGTGTAACACTCCACCCAACCGTTGCGTATATAGGAAAACCTGTGCCTTTCTAGAACTTTTAAAATGATCCATGAGACATTGCCCTTGAGGAGCCTTTGGAATGTCCTCCATTCGCACTTAACAGCTTGTCCTGTGCGACTTTTCCTTCTTATGAGCACCCTTGAGCGCAAGCTGCGGATTCCTAGCTACTTGTAATTTGAGGCCAACCTTGGCGCATTTCTGTATGTTGTGCTGTCACGCTTGACAGGTCTCAACCATCTAGTTTACTTACACACTTGCACTTGATCTATCTTTAGGACCTATGCTTAGTTCAACACCCTCACCATTCTTGGATCTCATTGACCTTTTGGTTCTTGCCACCCTATAAACATGCCTTGGTTTTCTTGATGTTTAACACTCACCCTTCGACTTAAATCATTGTATTGAATGACCAGTTGGAAGGGCGTAGTGAGAAAAGAAAATTGTTTAGTATGCAAATCTTATGCCAAACCTAGCAAGAATTAGTTATAGTCAACTTACCATTTTCTCGTTCAGTCTTTTGTTCAAATGTGAACCTTATATTGCCACTTGCAATATCTACAAACTATATAGCTACAACGAGGACACTAACCAACTAGTAGTCAATTTAACAACCCCATTAGAGATTATGAAGAATTTTTTGAATGAGTGTAATGGTTATGATATTTGGAGTACTTGTTTGTCTAAGACTCTATGGAGTGTCTGTTATTATTTTTTCCACCCCTCAAAAGATACATTGTCTTCAATGATAGTTAAAGATTCTTCTTTAGTTAAAAAAGATGTGTCCCATACCACACTGTAAAGCAATCCCCACAACGAAGTGAATTCAACTCTCAAAGCTTTTGGTTTGCTTGACCAAAACAAGAAAAATATCCAACGGAGAACTTTGTTCAACCACATAGATACTTGACAATTGTATTCCATACCACATTGTGAAGCAATGTATGTTGCTAAGTAAACTTGTCTTCGGATAATATTGGTTTGCTTGATCAAAACAATGTAAATAATAATGCAATGGAGATTCCTACTTAGCTGCAAAGATACTCGACAGATGTGTTCCATACCACAATGTAAAGCAATCAATGCAACAAAGTGAACTTCTTCTTCAATTAGATTGGTTCCCTTTGATCAAAACAAAGAAATGGTGTCATCATGAGAATCACAATGACCGATTTATGATCCGTTTACTTCCCCTAAACAACTCGTCTACATTGGTCTAAATGAAGAGTCAAACAAAGTTGCTCTTTATCATAACGTATCTACGTACTATAACAGAGACCACAACTTGAGTCTCTAATTTATTTACTTTTTCTCTATAAAACTTGTGTTTTCTTAGGCTATCCCTGTCCTTGTACTTCCTTGGCTAATTGCATAAGAGAACTCTATTGAACAAAGGTCCATTACTTACTTTTCTATGCATGTGCCTATACTTGAGACCTCTTGTCCCACATGATAGTGCAATGAGTTAATATGAAATTGCTTATGTACCCTTCGAAAAAAAAAAGAGGAAACGTGACTATAAATTCCCGGACTTGACTCTCACTTGAGTCTAGGGTTTTAGGGGACTCAGAAAAAAAAAAAGAACACCACAACTTTCCATCATCTGTTATGTTTCAATAATGTCCCCATCACACTTATGTCAAGTACTTAACATGCTACTTGCATGTTTAGTTTCTAAAGAACAATACTTGGACAACCAATTACCCATAACATGAAACCAATCTTCTATTTTAATTATATCAAAGTGTTTGAATTGTTCCATGTCCAAACATAGTGTCCCTAGCTACTTGCTATGACATTGAATTCAACTTAGTTATCTAACCTCATGTGGTGATCAAACACATGAAGTCACCTTGGAATTTAATTTCACATATGCTTTACGAGAGGGTATGCCACCCAACCAACGTTCTCAAGTTCTAGCAAAAATTTTGTAACTTTGTCTAGTCAAATTCCATTTTGAGGGACCAACTCTCATGGGTGGCTAACTAAGTTGCCTCTAGCACCCCAATTTATGAACCGGAAGCCTCCTATATGAGTAGTTATCGAGGGACCAAGTGGCCCATGCACAAGCCACTTTTGATTAGAACCTTATTACTTGCTTTCTTTCCTTTGTTGCTTCAAAAAGGGTTACCCAATGATTTAGGAACTTCACGTTCCTCAATGGGTACTCAAGCCACATCGTTCATCTTCAAAGAAAAATTGAGATGTGCACTTGCAAAGGATATTTATGAAGACTACACTAGCCTTCATCTTGTGGAGTCAAAACACATCAATGCGGTTTTCAAATCCTCACAGTCTCACACTCGCTTACATTTACCATCTTTGCCCTAAGACCTTATCACTTTGTTGTGCCTTACCCAATCGGCGAAGCACGTGAGAAAATCTTGCCCATAAGGCCTTGATGACTTTTGATGCCCAAAGACTTGGTCTTATCAATGTGACGAACGTATACGCTAAAACATGCATCATTCTTCTCTCACTACAGAGGTTGGCGACCTCCCCCTTGAATATATCAAAGTATAGAAATACTTTAAACCTTGTGTAGTTCCACTCGCACTATTAATCCTTTTTTCCCCCCCTTACTTGGTAAACTCTAGCCAAAAATCGAATAAGAAAGGAGGATTTTTTTTTGTCTTTCTTTTATTCATCTTATTTATTTAATTTCTTTATTTAGTGAGCTTACTAGGCGCATGTCTATGCAACAAATACTTGCGGTGCATTAATATAAAGGCAAATATGTCTAAGTGTGCATTTTTGAAGAAGGGTTTCTTCATTCCACACCACTTGCATCCTATGCACTTACTAGTCTTATAGTATGCTCATGAAAAAGAGAGAACTTAAAGTTTTATTTATTTATTTATTTATTTACTTACATACAATAGTCCAAGGTTTCCTTGCTCACTTGGCAACCTTCTCCCTAATGTATAAGGTATATTCATTACCAAAAGTAGTGCAAACAAACTCTAAAGAGAAGAAAATGTTGTGAAGAGAAAATAAAGGAGTGGAGAATATTATGAAGGCCCCGCTTATATAATAAGGTAAAAGGTGCACATTGCACATCAACATTTTGAAACAAAACAAAATTAAAAAGAAGTAAAATAAAAAGACACATTAAAAATTGAAACAAATAAGAAAAGATAGATTTAAATAATAAAACAATTTATTGAAATGAAAATATTTGAAATTATTACATTAAAGCACCTTTTATCAATACTTCACATAGTGTTCCACTATGGGAGAATGTTGTTGTTATCGCACAACATTACCGCATAAGAGGAGAGAGAGAGCTTCAAGAAAGAGAGAGATTGTATGCTGCAACTTCGTCGACGCGTTTTCAGATTTTTTCGCGAGTATTATCGCACGTATTACCGCATATATAGCCGCGCATATTACCGCAATAGAAAAAGAATCCACGCGGTCCATTCCTCTCCCACTTTTCCCTTTCTATAAATCCTATTCTATTTTGTTACTTTTCAGAAATTGGTACCCCCTTTTTGCATGGAGTGTAAGAAATCCCATTCTCATTGGGATTTTTAGTACCTCTCTTCTCTTTGCTTGCCTCATCTATTGGTATGATTCTCCTACTCTACTCATTTGTACTCCATGAGATTCTATATCAAAAAATATTTTGTTTCCACCTCAAAATCTTATGTCAACTATGCATTCATATGAAAATGGCAAGCGAACGATGATCAAAATTGTGTTGTCTTGCGTTCATAAACAAATACCCCTTTTGTACAGCATAAGTAGAGAAAGAAGACAAAATCTAAAAGATATTTATTAATTTTCATCCTCCAAGAGATCTCTACAAGTACTTACATCCATGTCCAACCCCATGGTAGCTAAATCAACAGATGCCCCATGGTAGCTAAATCAACAAATAAATCTGTTGATTCATCCTCTACAGCCTCTCCTATTGAATCATCATCATCCTCTCCATCCTCGTCCTCCTCCTCACTATGGTTGGTTATTGGGAATGGTTGGTTCTCCTCGACCTCAACTGCATCATCGTCATTGGCGTCTTCTTGAGATGGTATGGTGGGATCTGTCAAAGTCTCTATGTTCGTATCTGCAAAGATAGATCTGCTCCGTGGTTTGACTGGAATAACATACCAAAGTCGTCTTCGATACATACAAGGCACATAAAACACCTGTAGGTCATAGAGCAAACAACAACATGAATGTAGTTTTATATGTATCATATAATGTTTTAGTGAGTTGCACATGGACTTTACCTGCTCACAACTACTAGGTTGCACATGGTTGTCGATCTTCCCGCGATGAAATTGCCCGAAGTCTACCATATAGAGCCCATTCTCATGTCTCTTAACCTCACCCGCAAACCATCGACAGTCAAAGAGATATTTGTGAAATGTTCTGAAATCCACTTTGATTATCCTCTCTATTGTTCCACATTCCCTCACCTCTTGTGTTTTCGTGTCAAAGTTGCCCATAACTCCACTATCGTGAGTGGTTCGACGCTCATCTATCTTGCGGGTTCGAAAATGACATCCTTCGGAGGACCACATAGAGTTGAATGTGAAGGCCTGCAAAAACCAATCAAGATAGATGAGAGAGAGAGAGAGAGAGAGAGAGAGAGAGAGAGAGAGAGATGACACACACACACACACACACACACACACACACACACACACACACACAAAACACATTGAGTATATTACCCTTGGTAGACATCCTCGCGCGTACTCCCATTCTTTAGGGCTTATTTGTTCTCCTTGTGCCTTGGCCTTGGTCATGGCATTGTGTATCCACCCAAATGGAATTAGATCAGGGTATTTGGCAAGCTCTTTAGGAAAGGGAGGTGCTCGCCTACCGCCATGCGACCTCTTCCATGCTTCCCTCTCCCTTTCTCTAGTTGTACGCACCTCCACATACATATCCACCCATTTGCCCATGATGGGAGCATTGAGTAGACAATGGTTGTTGACTATGGCTTGAAATTCCCTATCCAAAATCAAGAGAGAACTTTCCCACTTGGAATGTTTGCGTGTTTTTTTGGATCCTCTTCCTCCATCTTTAAACAAGGCAATGATGGGTCTATTGTGAAAAGATATTGAGAGACATACACAAAAGCCTCTTGTGCAATCCAACCCTTTGCCATGCTTGCCTGAACACATGAAACCATTAGTGATTAAAGTAACCAATAAAAAGCGTTGTGAATACCATCCAATCCTAATAAGGTTTAAGGCTTAAGATCGATGAATACCTCTAGTTGTGATCGTAGCCTTACAAAGTCTTTCAAGGTCTTTAAGAACCTCTCAAGAAAGAACATCCACCTGGAGTGAACCACACCACAAATGGCTATCTCCTTAACAAGATGGAGCAATAGGTGAACTTGGCTAACAAGGATAGAACGTGGGAATGCATCCTCAATAGCACAAGTTTCTTCAATCGCTGGAAGTCGAGCTGTTGGAATGGCTGAAACTTTGATTTCTTTGGAACTCACAGTTGTGTGGATCCTCCTTTCTTAGTTTTAGTGAAGGCACCCTTGAGCGAACGCATATAACCTGTTGGAGTACGGATGGATGCAATGACTTGTTTCATTTGCTCTTGATCCACCCTTGATAGAATCCAAGGTGCCTTTGGAAGAACCATCTTCCCCCGAGGCCCCATGCGAGGTGTGGCCGAAGGAGGGAGCCTCCTTATGGCCCTCATGTCCTCTCTAGCCCCCAATGAATCTTTCTTGCCTACTATGTGATCCCATATAGCTTGCCCAACATTTTTGAACACATGAATTGGATCCAATAGGTGTTGGATTTTCAATGAAGCCCAATAGGGTAGTGATAAGAAAATAGAGTACCTAGACATACCCCTAGGTGGATCATTGGGAGGAGGCAATGTGTTGTGATGCTCGTTCCAATGTCTCTCCCAATCGGCCATGGTCCAATGGAGTGGCTCCATCCCATTGCACGGTGGAGCATAAGATCGATGTGTGGGCGGCAAGAAGCGATGGTTATTGGGGTAGATCACCTTACCAAGTAGAGCGGGTCTCTCTGTCATGAGTGAGGGTCCACAAGTTGGGCATGCACTATGTCCAGATGTCGATAGTCCTACAAAAACAAAAGACATAACCGCATATAAGTGACCAATGCAAAGACATTAAAGAGCGTCACAAAGTATAAGCTTACCAGAAATCTCTCCAAGCTTGGGGTAATCATGCATGGTCCACATGAGAATGCACTTGATCATTGTGCGTCGATCACGAAGTGGTCTTGATACATCAAAAATATCTATGCCGTTCCATAGCTCTTGAAGCTCTTCAATCAAAGGTGCTAAATATACATCCATGTTCTTCACCTTGTGTTTTCCTGGGACTAGAAGAGAGAGCAAAATGTTCCCCTTCTTGGTTGACTCCCATGGTGGAATGTTGTAGTTCACAACAACCACTGGCCAAGTACTCCATGAGGTAGACCGATGCCCAAATGGGTTTACCCCATCACTAGCCACACCAAGCCTCAAGTGACGAGGCTCTTCTCTAAACTCCGGCCATGTCTGCTCAATGTGTTGCCATGCCGGCAAGTCAGCCGGCACTCTCATAACCCCATCGGTGGAGCGATTTGTCATATGCCATGTAAGAAGCTCGCTTGTTCCTTTGGTGCTGAATATGTGCTTGATGTGGGGAACGAGGGGGAAATGACGAAGAACCTTGCGAGGTATTGTGGTTCCTTGCATTCCCTCTTTGTACCTTGATTCTCCACACTCGGGTCAAGCATCAAGCCCTGCATGTTCATTGCGGAATAGCACACAATCATTGACACATGCATGTATGCGATCATAGTCCATCCCAAGCCCTGTCACCACCTGTCGTGCCTTCCTTCGATTTTCTGGAAGATGATTGCCTTTAGGCATCATCTTGCCTAATAGCCTATGACATAATTAAAGAACACTCGTTATTGCATATAACCATGAAAAAAACTCACAACTAACACTTATTACACTTAAACGTACCTCAATAGTGCATTGACCCCTGCATTGCTCCATCCAAACATTGCTTGAATATTCAAGATCTCAAGAGATGCTCGTAATATGGAGTAGGAGAATCCCTCGTAAAGAGCGGTGTGTGTTGCCTCTAGCCATGAATCTTTGGTTTCTTGGGTGGCTTCTTCATATGCACACTCAGGCTCACACTCATTCGCCGCCTCACGTGCAAGAAGATCGTCAATCATATTGTGCAAATGATCTTCCTCCACCTCCATGTGGGGCGAGGTGGTGGGGAGATCCCCATATGTGGTGGATGTAGGATGCGCATGCGCTCGTGTGGACCCACCCACATCGGACGGCGGGTGTGACTTCCCTCCCATGACTGCTTCCTGGCGCAATCGCTCTTCCATCCTCCTCCCGCCTCCGCCCCCGATCACACTCCAATGGGGAGCGACATCGATGGATGCCAAAACCCTCGGATCGCTAGTTTCCATTCGAGCGCGTTTTCTCGGATCGTCCCATAGTCCATAATCATCCACGTAAGCCAAGCATATACGCCGAAGCCATGCAATCGCACGCTTACATCGCGTACATGGACATGTTAGTCGCTTGCTTAACCATCGAGTTCGTTCTGCGCCAACCGGCGGACCCACGTCATCCCAATCGACCTGTACACACGACCACACACTAAATAAGAAAAAATTAAATAAAAAAAAGAAGAATCAAGAATGTTGGTACTGACATGACTGACACTCATTAAAGATAGAGGGGACTGTAAGGTAAAGAGGTGGGTACAAGAGGTCATGCAGTCGGCGTAACCTTAATGTCTCATTAGAGATTTTCACGGTAATACGTGCGGTAATACACGCGGGAGCTGGCCCGGTAATAAGCGCGGTAAAATGCCTAGCAAAATTTTTTATATAAAGGGGGCACCTGCGTACCCCCGCGAAATTGAATGCCAAAAATTCAAAAACGAGCTCCTCTTCTGTGCGGGCCTGTTTCCCTCTCCATCTCCAAGCTCTCTCTCCTTCTTTCTCTGCATCTCCAACCTCTATTACTCTCTTCATCTCCATCCCCACCATATCCAAACGATCGAGGTCACGACTGTAAGTGCTCGAACTCTCTCTCTTTCTTCTCGTTCTTCTACACACACACACACACACACAATGCATACACACACATGCACTAACATGCACACACACATTGTACACACACGCACATACACAAACACAGTATTTTGTGCACAATCACACACTAATGCTTGCATTAGTGTGTGCATGCATTATACACACACTAATGCCTGCATTAGTGCGTGCATGCACTACAAGCACACACTAATGCTTGCATTAGGGTGTGCTTGTGCATGCATTAATGTGTAAACACACTAATGCATTAGTGTAAACACACTAATGCATGCACAAGCACACATGCTTGCACACACTAATGCTTGCATGCACAAGCACACACTAATGCATGCACAAGCACACATGCTTGCACACACTAATGCTTGCATGCACAAGCACACCCTAATGCAAGCATTAGTGTGTGCAAGCATGTGTGCTTGTGCATGCATTGGTGTGTAAACACACTAATGCATGCACAAGCACACCCTAATGGAAGCATTAGTGTGTGCAAGCATTATACACACACACTAATGCTTGCATTAGTGCATGCATGCATTACAAGCACACCCTAATGCAAGCATTAGTGTGTGCAAGCATTATACACACACACTAATGCTTGCATCAGTGTGTGATTGTGCACAAATTAATGTGTTTTCACACATTATTTTGTGCACAATCACACACTAATGCCCGCATTAATGTGTGCATGCGTTACAAGCACGCACTAATTTTTACACACTAATTTGTGCATTAGTTAGTTTCTACACACTAATTTCTACACACTAGTTAGTTAGTTTCTACACACTAATTTGTGCCCAAGCACACAATAATGCTCGCATTAGTGTGTGCATGCATTATACACACACTAATGCTTGCATTATTGTGTGCATGCATTAGTGTGTTTCCACACACTAATTTGTGCCCAAGCACACACTAATGCAAGCGTTAGTATGTGCATACCTCTCTAGCACACACTAATGCAAGCATTAGTGTGTGCTTGTGCACAAATTACTGTCTACACACTAATGCATGCACAAACATACACTATTGTGAGCATTGGTGTGTGAAAAAATTGCACACACTAATGCAAGCATTAATGTGTGCTGTGTGAAAACACACTAATGCATGCATACACACATTAATGCGAGCATTAGTGTGTTTCCACACACTAATTTGTGCCCAAGCACACACTAATGCAGGCCTTAGTGTGTGCATACCTCTCTAGCACACACTAATGCTTGCATTAGTGTGTGCTTGTGCACAAAATTAGTGTGTCTACACACTAATGCATGCAGAAGCACACACTATTGTGAGCATTGGTGTGTGAAAAAATTGCACACACTAATTCAAACATTAGTGTGTGCTGGTGCACTAATTAGTGTGTGAAAACACACTAATGCATGCACACACACACACTAATGCGAGCATTAGTGTGTGCATGCGCTACAAGCACACACTAATGCCCAACGGTAGATTAAAGTCCAACACACACACACTAGATTAATTTCTTTGCCACACGTTAACGCACACACACAATAGATTAATTAGAAGCACACACACACACACACACACACACACACACACTCTAAATGGATGCAAAAAAAATAAGCACACAAACCATTTTTTAAATAGGAGATAAAAGGAATCCTATGCAAGGAGGAATCCTATCCAATAAAGAATCTCACTTTGACTAGAATCCAATGTTAATTAGGGTCCCTTTTTTTAAAGAAATTTTAGGATATGGCATCCTCTTCCACGCCCGGCTATCGATCCATAGAGGACTTTCTCGCCGAGGGCTTCTCTTACGAGGACGCTTGTGATGCTTACTACTCGCAGTCTTTCTCCCGCCAGTGAAGGGGATCGGGGAGCACCACAGACGGAGAGTGAGAGAGAGAGAAGGAGACACACACACACACACACACAGATATGGGTGGGGAGATTCAAAGAGTGAGCAGCCCCCTATACACTTATGCTATGTATAAGGTATACAAGTCAGTGGGTGTCCAGACTCTAGGCGGCCGGGCAAGGCACATGCGCCTATACCCCAACAACCTCCCACTTAAAGGCGACTGTGCCTTTAAGCAAAAGAACCTAGTCTAAAGACTACAAAAGACGAGAGAAAACCGCTCTCAACCGATGCCCACTGGCTGGCTGTGATCGTGTGCATCCGGCTGTCCTGCTCCCATGTAAGTCCATACACCACAAGACGTACCGCACACGTACTGCAAGTATGTACACAATACCTACATATCTCCCTCGTTCACTATGTCATCATCAGTCAACAAATGACTGTCAACCCCAACTGCAAATGCTCCCACTGCAGCTGCGATATCCGGTCTCAAGATCAACATCTCATACATGAGACCACCGAATGCCGATGCAATGCTAGCGGGCCCTGCTAGCTCTATGGAGCATGCATCAACATATATATCCCTGGTAATAGGCATCTCTGACTAACAAGACGTGTCAGCCACATGCATCTCTTGGTTGTCCGCAAAAGATGCATCAACCTGTCGTGCAACCTCAGAGCAAACCAGCTGCTCTAGGTGTCTGCTGGAAGACATATCCTACACAACTATATCCCCATGCTCACTATCGAGCATAGAAAGGAATGACTGCATAATCGCTGACATCTCAGCCTCCTCTGCAATCATCCACTGAAAACATGACCACTCAATCTGCTGTGACTCACTAGAGCTCTCATGCTCTAACTCCTTATGCATAGACTCTTGCACAACTTCCTTCTATCGTGACTCACTAGAGCAAGACCGCTCTACCTGTCTATCCTGCATAGAAGTATCTCACACAACTGACTCTTTGCTTTGCTCAGTCACTAGCAAAGCATGCATGTCTGACTCTGTCACCTCTCTGTGTGACTGCTCAAGTCGTGCCCCAACTGTGTGCACAACGAGCTCACTACTCTGCACTCCATGCACAGCACCCTGCAACCCATGAGCAAAAGAGACTGTCCGGGTCTCTCGCTCTCTGCATGGTTGTAACAAGATTGAGACTCGACCATCTCGCACTAGTACTACGTGCAATGGGTACCATGTGCCAACTCTAGCACCTCTTGCAATCGCCAGCGAACCCAAATGCAACGCAAAAGATCGCTCAAGCAGCGATACCCGACATCCACTATCCCGTAACTGTCTGACTGAGATCAAATCCCATCTCAGATCTGGCACATAACGCACATGACGCAGGATAAATCTCATACCAGTGGGCAAGGAAAAACATACGTCTCGTGCACCCTCAATGTCATACACAACACCATCAGACATGTGCACACAACCAAGTCTCCCACTAGAAAGCGTGCTAAACCACTCACGATGCGACGTGACATGGAAAGTAGCATGTGAATCTAGTAACCAATGTGAAGACAATGTGCAATCCGATATGCAATCCGTAGACATAAGATCGTCTCAAGACAAGCTAGATGTAAATGTGACATCACCGTCACAAGCATACTCAGTACCACCGTACTAATCTCACTAGAATCTATCATGCCCAAATCTGCATCACGCATCTGTCGCCTCCGTTGTCTCAAACGCCTGAAACATCGACGCCTAATGTGCCCTCTATGTCCACAATGCCAACATGTCAAGTCTCTATGCCGTCGAGACTTGCGTGTGGGACCAATCTCTCCCATGGACATAGAAGTGGGACTAGACTCCCCTGTAGACATGGATGTCGCGTACATAGCATGTAAACTCTGCCATAAAGCATGAGTTGTAGTCTCTCTCGAGACCTGCCAGTAAACAGACTCAACCAGATGCAAATGAATTGTAGACATGGCTAACTCATCAAGATCCTGCCAATCATCATCACGCATAGACTTGGGCTTCGCCGATAAACCACGGAAGGGTTTATCCTGCCCCAAATCTGCCAATGCAACAAGCATATGCTCCTTCCAAGCAACAAAATCTGCACCATCAAACTGTGCCAGACCATAACATTGGAAGTCAAATGAAAAATCAGCCATAATGCTCACAAAAGAGCAACCAACAATGAGTAGCAAATGTCAACCTAATCAGCCCTAAACTGGCTCAAATCGCATCAACAAAAGTCTGCAAATATGGCTGCAAATCAGCCCCAAAACAGCCCCAAAATTCAGCTGTTAAACGGCTGCATAAACAAGTCACAAACGTGTCCCAGATCAGCCTACAACTGAGTCATACATGGACACCTGCAAACAGGAAACAATGGCTGAAAATTCAGCGCCCAAATAAGCCCTCAAATTTGCCTGTAAACTTGTAAACCTGTAGCTGAAACCTGCTGAAAAACCTCAAGCCATTAGTGCTCGAATCCGGCTACCTAGCTCGTAGCCACACAAGCATACATCACAACATTCACTCTTGTGAGTGTGTCAAGATAATTGTACGCCTGTCAAACCGTGAGCTAATCACCAAGCCCACACTGTGCGGTATCGATGCATACACACGCACAAATCTCCCACCTGCAAAGAGCACAGCACGCAAATGCTGAGTGCAACCCGCAATCTCTACCTAGATCGCATAAATGATGCGCATAAAACTCCTGGGAAAATTTCACCAGAGTTTCGTCAGTAAAACGGCCACAAAACTAGTAACCAAACTGACTGCACGCTCAAAACCATGAGCAACCAAAGCGCATCAAACCGAACTCCAAATGCATGCACCAATCTCCACACTTTGCATACATCATTGCAAACACCTGCAAATCTAGTACACAAATATCTGCTCTACCTGTGACTGCCAAAAAACATGCTCGAGGCATACATTGCCCAGCTCAAAATGCAATCACATTAGTCTCCCTGAGCATCAAACCACATAAAGCATACATTGTATCCTCCCACCTGTGAGGAAACTTGTAGCAAATATCACTCTCACATTTGAGAGCAAACCATGTGTGGAATCTTCGACACACAATAAACAACTGCTACTGCAAAAAATTCAGCGTTCAGAATTTTAAAATTCTGATATGACGAGCGCGTCCGGAGCGTGCCAAAACCCCTAGGTAGACTCCTGGATCACATGTATATGAGTCCGGGTGTGAAAGCTATGCCAAAAACCTCCGTTTCGACCCAAAAACGCAGCATAAACTGCCAAAAGAGGGCTGAAAAATGCAGCTCCTCAACCGTAGCTCGAATGAGGTTTCTGATGGCTCGAATGGCTTCGAAAGGGGGGTAAAACGCCAAGACACCTCGTGAAAACGCTCTCGGAAAGCTGAATTTGCTGATGCCAAAGTCGAAACCCTACTTGCACTCTTAAAAGTGCGTGCACGCGGACACGAAATCAGCAAGCACAAAACCTCACTCTGATACCAATTGAAGGGGATCGGGGAGCACCACAGACGGAGAGTGAGAGAGAGAGAAGGAGACACGCACACACAGATATGGCTGGGAGACTCAAAGAGTGAGCAGCCCCCTATACACTTATGCTATGTATAAGGTATACAAGTCAATGGGCGCCCAGACTCTGGGCGGCCGGGCAAGGCACAGGCGCCTATACCCCAACAGCCAGTCACAATCCACCTTCGGCTTTCGACGGTTCCAAGATGCAGTACATGACCCCGACCTCGAGAGAGCATACCGCGCCCAAGCAGAGTGGCTATCCTCGCAACAGTGTCTTCTAGGGCGGTACACACCAGTATAGTTGGCTGCCTATGGGCTCTCACCGCTTGAAACACCAGGCGCCGGCACTCCGATCGTGCAGAGTGTGCCTCCCAATGGGCCTCCCTCCACCTTACCCTCGACTTTTCTGTCACCCGCAGCTCCCTTCACCTTGCATTCGTAGCGATCCACGCCCGCACCGTCGAGTTATTCGTCACCTACACCACCCAGCGGTTCGGGCTCGGGCCAGTGTTCTTCGGGTGGCCAGCGCTCTTCCCGTAGTGGTGGCTCACGCTCTCGTCGAGGTAGTGGCTCGTGCTGCTTTGGTGGTGGAGGGGGCAGTGCTACAGATTCACCTCCTCTTACACCCTGACCTCCTCGCTCACCCCTTGGAGCTCCACGTGAGGATGAGGACCGCGATGCGCCCGCCCCAGACACTCGTGGCTACTACTATTATATACATCGAGGGGGGAAGGTGGATCTAGGTTCCTCTTTGGGGAGGACATTTCGAGGGCACCTTAACTAGCAGATCCACTTGACATACCGAGATTGCTTTAAATCTTTCAAAGATTAGGACCTAGCCGACTTGATGTACATTCACACGACATTGCTCATGCGGTTCCCTATTCCGGAAGTGGAAGAGTTCTCTAGGCAGTGGCTCGAGGAGTACGTCAAGAATTTCTTGAAAAATAAGAAGTCCAGTGTACGGAGGGCGGGAAAGCGAACATTTGAATCTGAGGGTCATAACTATCGCCTTGGAAATGTTCACGACGAGGAGTGGGAGAAAGCCCAGGGCGAGCTGGAGGACGAGAGAGCGGCAGGTGCTAGGGCGCACACTTGGTAGGTGGAGACGAGGGCGCAGCAAACGTCCACGCATTACGGCTCGGGCGAAAAAGCAGCACGGAAAGATAAATTTGTGAGTGCGCGTATTTTCATTTGAATTGATTTAATTTGTGGTAATAAGGTTAGGTTTGTGATATTTTTTAATTGATATACAGCAAAATATTACTATGACCCGCCCAAGCCGAGAGATCCAGAGATACAGAGAGAGCCACTCTGAATATCAGACATGGTGCTGGCTGTATGAAAGAATTTGAAAATGCATGTCGTACACTACAGCCTGTTGTTACCATATACATGTGGTAGTGATGTGTGTGAACACACTAGGACCGCCGGGGCATTTTTTCCCTCTTTAGGAGGTTTTTTCCCCCGTGCATTGTATATACGCCCATCACTCTAGGGCTATCTATCTTTCCATTGCACACTAAGTAACACACTCTCTATTGTGTGCCTTGAGCTTCCTTCGTCTTCTCCAAGCTGTGTGTGTTTCTCTGCAACCCTAATTCCAACAATTGGTATCAGAGCAGGTCACGTCCTCCCGGGCTTAGTCGCCAGCTGCTCCAGCACACGTCTGCTCAGAATTTTGATTTGGGCTCATTTCGGCCTCCGTTTCCACTACGGGCAGTACTGCACAGGTTATTTCGTCATTTTGTGCAGATTTTCTGTCAGTGCCGTTTTCTGCATAACAGGTGCCTTATAGTCTTCTACGGTTTGTGCTATATAGCACAAGTTGTTCCCGCTCCATTTCTCCTATTTTCGGGCAGTTTTCACATCAGGTGCAGCATTTACCATGGCTGACAACAACAACACAGATGTGTTCAAGATGTTTGCTGCTGAGGACAGGTTGGATGGGGAAAACTACCCTATGTGGGCTTATATGATGCAACACGTTCTTGTGTCAAAAGGTGTCTGGAACATTGTGCAGGGCATTGATGTACGTCCTGGTTCTGAAGATGTAGGCGATATTGAGGATGTTGCAGGTCTTGCTGCAAGGATTGCAGCTGTTAGAGTTGTTTTGCCTACAGCAGAACAAGCTCGTTGGGATGTTAAGGATGCGCAGGCTCATGCATTGATTGCGTTGTCTGTGAAGCGCACCATTATTCCTCACATCCGTTCAGCAAAATCTGCAAAACAGGCTTGGGATATTCTAGCAGGTCTTTATGCAAGCCGCAATGAGGCTAAAATTGCTTTGCTGTGTAAAGAGCTAGAGTCGAAGATTATGCATGAGGAAGATGATATGGACACTTTCCTTGCTAGTGTCAAGGATATCAATGAGCAACTCATTTCTGCAGGTGAAGTCATTTCTGACAGTTCCCTTGTGCAGACTGTTCTTGATGCCTTACCAGATTCCTACCAGACTTTTGCTAGTACTTGGAGACTGATGACCCAAGGAAATCCTGAAGTTGTCAAGTTTGATGCATTATGCACATTGCTGTTGCAAGAGTCACTTTCTAGAAAAAACAGGACTAGGCAGCGTGCAGTTGAACAGGCTTTTATTGCTTCTCAAAGAAAGGGTGGTAACAGTAATGCAGCCACTTCTTATGGTTCTGCTGCGAGTGGCAAAAATTCTGTTCCTAATGCTTCTGCTGGCAGCACTTCGTCTGGCAATTCTGGTGATAAGGGCAAAAAGAAGATGCGTTGCCATTATTGTAAAGCCAATGATCACTTGATCAAGTCGTGTCCTAAGTTGAAGGCCAAAGAGGCTAAGAAGAAAGAGGGTGGTTCCACTGCAAATGCTGGTTCCACTACAAATGCAGCCATTGTTGAGTCTTCTGTGAAAGGAGATTGTGATGCTGATGTTGATGCAGAATGGGCTTTTAGCGCAGAGTGCACTTACAATCCTGCTGTCCATGATGCATGCTTGTCAGTTGCTGCAGATTCACATGTGTGGTATTTCGACAGTGGTGCTACAAAGCACATTACCTCACATCGTGAATTGTTTACCTCTCTCGAGTCTGTCCCTCATGGGAATTCAGTCACTTGTGCCAACAACGCCTCTTATCCAGTTTAGGGAGTTGGAAAGATTGTGCTCACTGCTGCTAATGGCAGTTCCTTCACACTTGTTGATGCACTTTATGTACCTGGGATCAAGAAGAATCTCTTGTCTGTATCCTCACTTGCTAGACTTGGACTTGTAGTCAAATTTGTGGATGACAGATGTACAGTTCATGATCTCAGTTTTGGTGATGAAATTGTTGCATCTGGGCTTTTGTGCTGTGGGCTGTATAAGCTCACTTTGTATGACAAGTGTGGACAAAATTTTGCAAATGCTGTTGCAGATTCAAGGGCTATTTCAGATGCAAAACTTTGGCATGCACGTTTTGGTCATCTGAATTTTGCCAGTTTGCTGCGTTTGCAGAAATCTGATATGGTTGCTTCTTTGCCGCCTCTTGAAGCACCTATCAAACATGTTTGTGAAGGCTGTATTCTGGGTAAAATGCAGCGTTCTAAGTTTCCAAAGGATGGTTCAGTTAGGGCCACATGCAGGTTGCAGCTTGTGCATAGTGATGTTTGTGGGCCCATGCAAACTCCGTCCTTGGGCAATTACCTGTACTTCGTGACTTTCATTGATGATTACTCCAGGCATGCATGGGTATTTCCGCTTAAAGCAAAGTCCGAAGTTTTTATGTGCTTCAAACAATTTTTGGCTATGGCTGAAAATGTCTCAAAATGTACTATGGGCACCCTCCGTTCCGATCGAGGGGGGGAGTATATGTCTCATGAATTTAATGCATTTCTGGCTAGTCGTGGGATAAAACACCAATGTACAGTGCCTTATACACCTCAGCAAAATGGTGTTGCTGAGAGGAAAAACAGGTCACTAACGGAAATGGCACGATGTATGGTCAAAAGTCAAGCTTTGCCGCATTCTTTTTGGCTTGAGGCCATCATGTGTGCCACTTATGTACTTAACAGGTGTCCTACGAAAGCTTTGCAGTCTATTACTCCATATGAAGCATGGCATGATAGAAAACCTTCTATTGAGCACATGCGTGTTTTTGGCTGTTTGGCATATGCTTTGGTGCCACAAGTGCAGCGCAGAAAATTGGATGATAAGGCTGTCAAATGTATTTTTCTTGGTTATAGTGCTGAAAGCAAAGGTTACAGGTTGTATCATCCGCAAACAAAACGTATTTTGGTTTCACGGGATGTAGTGTTTGTGGAAGATTCTGTTCAACCCTTGCTGTCATGTACTAGAGACAGTAATGTAAGCTCACAGGACATTTATGACACTTTGTTGCCTCTTTTCAGTGGTGGAAATACGAATGTAAGTTCCAATGAGGCAAATGTACAGCCTATGGGGGTTTCTGAAAATGTTTTAGAACAGCCTATTACTGATGCAGATGTACATGATGTACTTGATGAGGAAAGGGCTGAAAATGAGCAGGCTAGAGGTATGCCAAAATGGCTGGTGCACACTTTGCGTGACAGTAAATTGGATGCACCTTTATCTAGTCGTACTCGTTCAGGCTCTCGCCATGCATCTTATGCATCAGATTGTTATGCTTTGGCTGTGTCTAGTTTACATGATGTTGAGGAGCCTCTGTCTTTTGATGAAGCACAGAATTCAGAAAATTGGATTGCTGCCATGAAATCAGAATATGATGCACTTATAGAGAATGACACATGGACTTTATGTGATTTGCCTCCTGGCAAAAAGGCCATTGGTACGAAGTGGGTTTACAAGTTGAAACGCAAGCCGGATGGTGAGATCGATCGCCATAAGGCTCGACTTGTTGCAAAGGGTTATGCACAACAAAAAAGGCATAGATTACGAAGAGACTTTTGCTCCCACTTGTAGTATGACTACTGTGCGTTTTCTATGTGCATTGGCAGCTCATTTTGGTTGGGATGTACATCAATCAGACATTGTTACTGCTTTCTTGAATGGTGACATATTTGAGGAAGTTTATGTAACGCAGCCTCGCGGTTTTGTCATAAGAGGACAAGAGGACAAAGTGTGCAAATGTAAGAAGGCTTTGTATGGGTTGAAGCAATCTCCTCGTGCTTGGTATGAGAAAGCTGACACTCATTTGGTTAAACGAGGCTTTCGTAACAGTCCAACAGAAAGCACATTGTATGTAAAGCGTGAGGATGATGTATTTCTCATTGTGGTTCTTTATGTTGATGATTTGCTGATCACTAGACCAAATGAGAGAAATATTGCTGAATTTAAGGCTGATTTGAATGCTACTTTCAAGATGAAAGATTTGGGGCTGTTGCATCATTACTTGGGTATACAGTTTAAGCAGTGTGATGGTGGTATTGCCTTGTGTCAGAAAAGTTACATAGAGACATTGCTATGTAAGTTTGGACTTGAGGATTGCAAACCTATTGCCACTCCCATGGAAACAGGTTTGAAGTTGAGTCTACATGATGCTGGCGATCCTGCTGATGTCACTCTTTACCAAACTGCTGTTGGCTGCCTCATTTATGTATGCAACACGAGGCCAGATATTCAGTTTGCAGTCTCGCAGGTCAGCAGATTTATGCATAGCCCAGGGTCTAAGCATTGGCAGGCTGTCAAGAGGATTTTCCGCTACCTTAGTGGCACTTTACATCTTGGCTTGTTTTATCCCAAGGGGGGATCATTGCCGCCAGACTTACATGCTTTTTCGGACTCAGATTGGGCTGGTTGTTTTGACACGCGAGTGTCCACAAGTGGTTTTTGTTTCATGCTTGGCAGTTCATGTATATCATGGTTGAGCAAGAAGCAACCTACTGTGGCCACTTCGAGTTGTGAGGCTGAGTACAGGGCAGTCTTCACAGCTACGGTTGAGTGTGTATGGCTCAGACGCCTTATGGCTGACTTGGGTGTTGGACAGGACACTGCCAACACTATCTACACTGACAGTCAGAGCGCATTGGCAGTTGCGAGGAACCCAGTTTTTCATGCTCGCACAAAGCACATTGAGGTGCATTACCACTATGTCAGGGAGAGGCTCTCAGCAGGAGAGATCAGCTTGGCTTATGTGCCAACACAGGACAACCTTGCAGATCTTTTCACAAAGGCATTGTCTCGTGAGAAGCTTGAAGCTTTCCGCAAAGCTTTGGGCTTACTCCCCTTTGTGGACTGATCCTGTCCTCAGGGCATGGCACTTCCCTTTACTCATGTGCCAGCTCTCGTTCACCGCATCACTCCAGGGGGGATTTGTTACCATATACATGTGGTAGTGATGTGTGTGAACACACTAGGACCGCCGGGGCATTTTTTCCCTCTTTAGGAGGTTTTTCCCCCCGTGCATTGTATATACGCCCATCACTCTAGGGCTATCTATCTTTCCATTGCACACTAAGTAACACACTCTCTATTGTGTGCCTTGAGCTTCCTTTGTCTTCTCCAAGCTGTGTGTGTTTCTCTGCAACCCTAATTCCAACACCTGTAAGTGTGAACTTTTTAAAAAAAATGAGTCCATGCAGAATTATGTATCCATTTGTATTAATTAAAGGTTTTGTTGTTTTTTTCTTTTCCAGAGTCAGGGAGTCCCTCGAGAGGTCCCAGTATCCGAGTAGCTCAATCCTCCAAGTGTTTTTGGGCCCGTCTTCTTTTGGCCACACTTGTATAGCCCCCATGTATCGCCTATTTGGGCAATTTTGTAATATCCAATATAATTAAACACTTGATTTTGGCCCAAAGTCTTCTTTTGGCCACAGTTGTATAGCCGCCATGCATCGCCTATTTGGGCAATTTTGTAATGAACAGTTTCTCCAATATAATTAAACATTTGATTTTGGCCCAAAGTTTTTTGCAATGAAAGTTTTTGTGCAATGAAATTGTTGTTTTTTTATTTATTAAATGTATAGGAAAAAAAAGGCAAATGACCATTTGGATGGGTCCTACCAAGGACCATCCAAGTGGTCATCTGCTTTTTTTAAAAAAAAATAGTCGCGTGCGCGATAATGGTTGCGGTAACTCTTACGATAATGCCCGCGGTAATAAGCGCGAAAATATAGCCGGGCCGGTTACCACGCGCATTGCTGAAGGACCATTATCATGCGCATTGACTCCAGCATTACCGCCCCCGAGATTTTTTGACTTGAACTTTTCCTTTGTTTTTGTGCGTCTATCTGAGCGGCAATGTGCTCCAAATGTCATAGTGTTCGAAAAAATCTTTTTGCCTTAACAGTGACATTCCTCCTTATACAGATGCAAACTAGAACTACTAGTAGAAATTTTCAAAATGTAAGATATTTGAACTATTTCCTAGTATATTTTATCGAGTGTTTTTAACTTTACATCCTTTGATGTCGTATAGCAAAGGTCAACTCAAGTTTCTAGGCCACTTGAATGGTTCTAAATAACACAGAATTCCAGAGAGCCCTCATGATATGATGAAGCTATGCTAAGAGTTGACAAGCTTAAGCGGGAGCATGCAATGCAATCATACAATTAGTACTTACAATCTTGATATTTATGCAATTGTGTTCTTC
Organism: Adiantum capillus-veneris; assembly: GCF_014529385.1. Lineage (NCBI taxonomy): Eukaryota > Viridiplantae > Streptophyta > Polypodiopsida > Polypodiales > Pteridaceae > Adiantum > Adiantum capillus-veneris. The sequence goes on along the minus strand of NC_140942.1, from coordinate 78,308,562 downwards.
ACTTTGTAGTCCCATTCACATGCACTTGCATAAAGCCAAAAAAAGAAAAGTAACAATTCAAGATGGTCTATAAGGATCTCTAGCTGAAGCAACACCTTGAAGCAAGCCAAATTCACTAACGATGATGTGACGACTATCTGACATGTGACAACAACCAAAATCTACCTACAAAATCTCTAGATGACTCTCATTCACTTGCAATGGCAGGGACAATGGGAATTCCATGCTTTTTCCTTGTAATTAATTGGCATCTTTATGCTCACAATGCTTAAACCAATGTGAAACCATCCATCATTCAATAAGTAGAGATCCTAGTATCTTCCCCCGTAATTGCAATTACCTATCAAGCCAACAAACCTACTTATACCGCTCTAAACAATCCTTGTAATTTAAGGCCCACTAGTAATTGTACAAGTCCACAAACCCCTCTAGCTATTGTTGGAATTAGGGTTACAAAAAAACACACACATATTGGAGAAGACGAAGGAAGTTCAAGGCAAACAATAGAGAGTGTATTAGTTAGTGTGTAATGGAGAATTAGATAGCCCTAGAATGATGGACGTATATACAATGCATGGGAGAAAAAACCTCCTAGTGAGGGAAAAAATGCCTCGTCGGTCCTAAGTGTGTTCAAACAAGAGCTGGCACATGAGTAAAGGGAAGGGGAGTAAGCCCAAAACGTTGCGAAAAGCTTCAAACATCTCACGAGACAATGCCTTTGTGAAAAGATTTGCAAGGTTGTCCTGTGTTGGCACATAAGCCAAGTTGATCTCTCCTGCTGAGAGTCTCTCCATGACATAGTGGTAATGCACCTCAATGTGCTTTGTGTGAGCATGAAAAATTGGGTTCCTCGCAATTGCCAATGTGCTTTGATTTTCAATGTAGATAGTGTTGGCAGTGTCCTGTCCAACACACAAATCATCCATAAGGCGTCTGAGCCATACACACTCAACTGTAGCTGTGAAGATTACCCTGTACTCAGCCTCACAACTAGAAGTGGCCACAGTAGGCTACTTCTTTCTCAACCATGATATACATGAACTGCCAAGCATGAAACAAAAACCACTTGTGGACACTCGCGTGTCAAAACAATCAGCCCAATCGGAGTTCAAAAAAGCATGTAAGTTTGGCGGCAATGATCCCCCCTTGGAATAAAACAAACCAAGATGTAAAGTGCCACTCAAGAAGCGTAAAATCCTCTTGACAGCCTGCCAATTCTTAGACCTTGGGCTATGCATAAATCTGCTAACTTGTGAGACTGCAAACTAAATATCCGGCCTCGTGTTGCGTACATAAATGAGGCATCATAGCAGTTTGGTAAAGATTGACATGTGCAAGATCACTAGCATCATGAAAAATCAATTTCAAACCTGTTTCCATGGGAGTGGCAATATGTTTGTAATCCTCAAGTCCAAAATTACATAGCAATGTCTCTATGTAACTTTTCTGACACAAGGCAATACAACCATCACACTGCTTAAACTATATACCCAAGTAATGATGCAACAGCCCCAAATCTGTCATGTTGAAAGTAGCATTTAGATCAGTCTTAAATTCAACAATATGTCTCTTATTTGGTCCACTTATCAGCAAATCATCCCCATAAAGAACCACAATGAGAAGTACAACACCCTCACGCTTTACATACAATGTGCTTTTTGTTGAACTGTTATATGAAAGCCTCGTTTGACCAAATGAGAGTCAGCTTTCTCATAACAAGCACGAGGAGATTGCTTCAACCCATACAAAGCTTTCTTACATCTGTAAACTTGATCCACTTGTCCTTTCTTGACAAAACCACAAGACTGCGTTACATAAACTTCCTCAAATATGTCACCATTCAAGAAAGCAATAACAATGTCTAATTGATGTACATCACAACCAAAATGAGCGGCCAATGCACATAGAAAATGCACAGTAGTCATACGACAAGTGGGAGCAAAAGTCTCTTCATAATCCATGCCTTTTTGTTGTGCATAACCTTTTGCAACAAGTCAAGCCGTATGGTGATCAATCTCACCATCCGGCTTGCGTTTCAACTTGTAAACCACTTTGTACCAATGGCATTTTTGCCTGGAGGCAAATCACATAAAGTCCATGTAATGGAATTTGCCTATTCAATTTGAGAGTAGCGGAATTTAATGAGAGTACTTTCAAGAAATGATTTTGTGAGCATAGCGGGTAGACATAATTGAAGATAGCAACATAATTATAGCAATTAGTTAACTTGGCATGGACAATACTTTTGCAAGAGAGAGAATTTAGAGAACATGACAACAGTTGAGGACCAGATTTATGTGGAGCCGGTCCCCCCTCCAATAGGCATTTGTATTATGATTTCTCCCATAAAGAGAGACTTTTTACAATACATTCTTTGTGTTCCTTGTGACCTAGGTGAAGCAATGAAGATGGAAAGCTTCATGCATCACCATCATAGCATAACCTAAACTTGAAGAAAGCTTTAACTATACCAAGCCTCAGTCCCAAGACCTCAAACACCTTCGAAGGTGGAGAGAGCTAGCAGGGAATGAGGGTAGGGAAGAGGAAGAAGAAACATTTCATACGAGAAAGAGCTAGTTCCTCACTTATCATAACTCTTGTGCTAGCATACATAATAGCATAGTAATGAAGAAGAAATAGATGGCAAGCTCAAGCATTGAAGCATGGCTCTTGGATGGATTTGCACTCCATAGCCAAGAGTGTTGGTGTAGGCTCTCAACCTCTACTTGCTTGGAGAAGGAGAGGGAGTTCTTGTACTTTGCATAGTACACAATGAGAGTGTTTGTGAGTGTGTGTGGGTGAGTATACCCCCCTAAGCACCCCCCTAGCTTGCTTGGGTCGACCCCCCCTTGTAGCTCATGCTTGAAGCTCATTGGACCCCTCTAGGCCTAGCCAATCACAAGCAGGAGCCATTACAAGCAACATGGGTAGCCTTGGGACAAGTGTCCCCCTTTCCCTTTTGAGAGAGAGGACTTGATAAATGCAAAATCAATTAATCAAATATCCTAAATTATCATTGGACCCCTTGGGTGGCCAACCAATAGGCTTCAGGCACACCATGAGGGCAACATGGGGAGGAACTTGACAAGTGTCCTTGCTGCCTCTTCAAGCTCGGGCTTCCCTTGTGTGTGTGTGTGTGTGTGTGTGTGTGTGTGTGTGTGTGTGTGTGTGTGTGTGTGTGTGTGTGTGTGTGTGTTCTCTCTCATCCCCCCCCCCCCCCCCCCCCTTGTAGGCTCGCCCCCCTCCTTGTAGGGATATTTTTTACTTTGGATGAGCAAGCCCCTTAGTCATCAAGCATGACTAAGCACTTGAAGTAGGGGGTGTTCCCACAAGCATCTCAGGCAAGCTTCTCAAGGCACCTCAAGCACCTTAATCATGCACCAAGTCAAGCACCTCAAGCATGGATCCAGTCAAGCACCTCAAGCATCTTAATCAAGCACCTCAAGCATGACAAGCACCTCAAGCACGACAAGCACCTTGAGCTTGGGCCGGGTTCCCACCTCAAGCTCAGCCCTAGCTTACCTAAGGTCAAAGGACTTTTACACACATTATTGGAGGTCTTCAATGAAGCTAACCCTAAGGTCTTATGCTCCATTGGTTAGCCTTGCTCTTGATAGACCATCTCCCATTTGGGCCCCTTTACTATTGGCCCCGTGTTGAGATAGATCTATAAGCACATATCTATATCTTAACACTTGTTCCCATTTATTCTCCCACATTAAGTGATCAATTTAATATGAGAAAATCATTTGGGTTGGTTAGATATTAGAATTTATGACATTACCTCTCTCTTGAAATCATAGTCGTCCTCGACTATGAGGTAGAAGAGATAAAGCCTTAGTCATTAGTCAATCGTATTTAGCGGGTAGAGGATCCCTTTTTTACCCTACGACATCTTTCCAAGATGGATGACTAATCCATTTGGTGCTTGGGAGACATAGCTGCCGCAAGCATGTCTGCTCTTTAGTCCATTTCATTCTCCCAAAGTAGAGTGACAAATCCTACTTGGTGTTTGAGAGACGTCGTCATCACAAACATGATTCTAAGCATGCATACTAGTTAAATTTGTGCACAATTAAAAAGAGAATTAGTCTTATAAGACAAAAACATGAGTCATTTAAAAGAGAGTTGTACATTTGCTTACTCTAATGTAGCATTGTAAGCATTGACAAGGTTCATACTATCCTTAAGTTGTACTCCTTGCATCCATTTAGCATCTTCAAAAGGATAATTTTTGAACTTAATAAGATACCGTCGGATTATCTTACCATGTCGTAGTACCTTGTCTTCATGCCGAAGGACAGCTTCGGGTTGTAGCACCTCTTCTTGGTCTTCAAATTCGGGAGGGTCTTCAATAATTGGTTCAGTTGGTGGCTCTCCTTTGTAGGGCTTAAGTAGGCTTACATGAAAGGAATTGTGTATAAGCCAATGGTTGGGCAACTTGAGTTGATAAGACGTCTCATTGATGGGCTTCAAGATTTGGAAAGGACCATAGTATCTTTTTGCTAAGTTTAGCATAATACTTTTGATGGCCCGTAGGATTTTTGCCCGTCGTTTGCCTTAATCGAGCCTTAGGAAACTTGAGTAAGACCCAATCATTTTCTGTGAACATTAAGGCTCTTCTGTGCTTATCAGCAGCAGCTTTTTGCCTTTGTTGAAAGATGGCTATAGCCTCCCTAATCTTTTGAAAAGATTCTTGTAGGTCACGACTATACTCATCGGCCGCGAAGATCTTCCCATGTACTTTGAGTAGCAAGGGACTTTTAGGTCTTCCCTCTATGATCTTGAAAGGTGCTTTCCCCGTAGAAGTATGTACAGTATTATTGTAGGCATACTCTACTAGAGGTAAATACTTTTCCCATTGTGAGCGTTGATCTACTTCGGTAACATAAGTCTTGAGTAGATCGAGTATCGTAAGATTGGCTATCTCACTTTGGCCATCCGTTTGTGGGTGATAGGTCGAAGAGAAATTCAATCTTGTTCCTAGATTTTCAAAGAGACCTTTCCAGAAATTACTGGTCATTCTAGGATCTCTATCTGACACGATGGATGTGGGTAATCCATGGTGCTTGAAAATCTGAGATATGAAGAGAGTTTCCATTTGATGTGCCTTAATAGTCTTTTTGACAGAAATAAAATGTGCTTGCTTGCTAAACCTGTCGACTATTGTCCATATTCCTGTATTCCCATGGATAGACTTGGGTAATCCAAAGATGAAATCCATGGATATACTCTCCCATGGTGAATTTGGAATAGGCAATGGCTGGAGTAATCCAGGTTGCTTCCCTCTATCATACTTGGTCTTTTGGCATACTACACATTTTGAAACATACTCTTGTATGTCCACTTTCATGGTAGGCCAATAGAAATACGTCTCTACTCCTCGGAGAGTAGGTTGAATACCTCTATGCCCTGCATATGGAGGAGCATGGGATTCATACATAACCTTCTCACGAAGGGAATGGGTAACACATAGCCTATTGCCGTGGAGAAGATAACCATCCTGCAAGGTGAATGGTTCCTCTTTCTTCCCCAAAGCAAGGGCTGATATTATGTCTCTAAAGTCAGGGTCAGTATCATACTCATCTATCATAGAGGATAGATCATTGTGAGTAGCTATAGACACCGCATTAACTTTTGGTCGTCGTAAAAGTGCATCGGCAACTTGATTGTGCTTACCAGCTATGTGAGCAATATGGAAATTAAATTGCGAAAGAAAATTTGCCCACCTCATTTGTTTGTCGGAAAGTTTGGTTTGCGTCATGAAATACTTGAGACTTTGGTGGTCGGTTCGTAGGATAAATGGAGTCCCCAATAGGTAGTGCTTCCATGTATCTAGGGCATGTAGAACAGCTAAAAGCTCTTTCTCATAAATGCCCAAGACTCGTTCATCACTATTGAGCCTTCGGCTCTCATATGCTATGGCATGCTCTTCTTGAAGCAAAACCGCTCTAAGGCAATCACCACAAGCATCACATTGGACCTCAAATGGTTTTGAGAGATCCGGAAGCACGAGGACTGGTTGGGAAGTAAGCTTCTCTTTGAGTTTTTCAAAAGCATTTTGCTCCTTAGCAGTCCATACAAACTTAACGTTCTTCTTTGTTAAGTCGTGTAGTGGTCCCGCTACTTGAGAGAATTTTTCTATGAAGCGTCTATAGTAGGCACACATACCAATAAAGCTTCTTAGCTCATGTAGATTCCTTTGGTTAGGCCATGATTTTATTACCTCTAACTTTGATGGATCCATACGAATACCATCGTGAGAGATAATATGACCTAGATATTGAATCTCTTATAGGAAGAATTCACTTTTCTTTTGGTTGAGAAAAAGTTTGTTTTCCCTCAAGGCTTGAAAAATCACTTGGAGATGTTGCTTATGTTCCTCCAAAGATTTGGAGTAGATGATGATATCATCAAAGAACACTCCAGTGAATTTACGATATGGTCTAAAAATTTTCTCCATGAGACGATTGAAAGTAGCTGGTGCATTAGTCAAGCCAAAAGGCATGACTAGATATTCATAAAGACCAAATGTTGTGCGAAACGCGGTCTTTAGGATATCTTCATCCACTATCATTATTTGATGATAGCCACTCTTAAGGTCAATCCTACTGAAGTAGGTAGAGCCTTGTAGCTTATCAAACAGATCTTCTACCCGAGGCATGGGAAATCTGTTTTTGATAGTGATATGGTTTAGTGCTCGATAGTCCACACACATAAGGTATGTACCATCTTTCTTTTGCACTAAAAGGATTGGAGAACAAAAGGGAGAGGAACTAGGCCTCACCATCCCTTTGTCTACCAATTCCTGTACTTGCCTCATAATCTCCTCTTGTTGAGCTTGTGAGACTCGATAAGGAGGTTTGTTAGGCGGTGAGCTTCTTGGAAGGAGCTCAATACGATGGTCATCATCCCCTCGTTTTGGAGGTAGGTCCATAGGGATATCATCGATGAACACATCTTGGAATCCTTTTAGAAAAGTAGACAAGTCTAACTCTTCTTGATTCCTATCATTTTCATTTGATGAAACATTATTAGCTTTTAGAGACTCTTTGACATAAATCATGTACGCAGAAACTGAGCTCTTCATTGATTTATCAAAAGAAAGAGGATTTACAAGTGGAATAGTGCGACCACGCTCACTAGCATCTATATACATGTTCTTTCCCCTGTAGGTGAAGTAAATTCTCCTTTCAGGGAACTTCATGTTGGCAGCCATGCGATCAAACCATGGTGCCCCTAGGATAACATCCTGATGTTGGAGAGGAGAGATGAAGAAGTCTTCTTTGTCGACATAGCTTTGGACATGAAGCCTCAACTTCACAATCAAGGGAGTAACGGAGGCTTGTTGTCCCTTGAAAGCTGCATCAGCTGTTACTATATCTCCCATCTCAAAAGCTTGAATGCCCAACTTGGTGGCCAACTCTATTGATATGAAGTTGAGAGTAGAGCCAGGGTCAAACAAGATGAAGGCATCATGCTCTCTTACCTTTCCCCAAGCATAGGAGAGTGATGATCCTTTGCAATGAGCATCCTCTTTTGGAGCTTCGATGGTGGAATCCCTAGGAGTCTCATTGCGAGTATTCTTCTTGGGGCAAGAACGATAGCCATTTCCTTGCTCCCCACACTTGAAACATTTATGGTCCTTGCGAAAAGCTTCAAGCTCTTCAGGAGAGAGTTTGTTTTTACCTTTGTAAACTCCCTTCTCCTTGGACCGATTTTTGTTGTTGTTATTGTTGTTGTTGAAAGTGCCTTGGGAATTATTTTGAGCATTGGATTTCCCCTTTGCATCATTTTTATCTTTGTTTTCCATGGGCTTGACATTACGTCTAGCCCCTTGATGGAAATTGATGCGTGAAGCAACCATGGTGTGATGGATTACTTCGGTAATAGTACCAGGCCGTTGAGAGTTGATGTATTCGGCCATCTCTTCAGGTAATCCCGCACAGAATTGCTGTCTTTGATCGGCAAACTCTATCTTTTGAAAGACAGTAGCTTTGAGATGTAAATCCCAAAACTTTTCTACATACTTGTTGATAGACTCATGAGAGAGAAGCTTCAAGCCGTGTCATTCGGTAAGAACTTTATCTTTAGTATCGCTTGGAAGAAATTGCTTCATGATGGAAACTCGTAGAGTTTTCCATGTCTTTGGGTCTTCTCCATTGCCACGAAGGCTAGCCCACCATTGACGAGCTGATTTTTGGAAGTGCATAGCTACATGGCGTAGCTTGGAGGACTCTATGAAGCCCTCGTCCCCAAAGGCCGCATCAAATTGCTGGATCAAGGCCAACACTTTGTCGGTAGCACCAAAGGTGCCATCGTAGGTGAGAAAAGAGATACTCTTTCCTCCCTCCTTGAACTTCTTTAGCTTTTGTGACCTTCGCCATGCAGGAAATGATTTGCGATGTCCTCCCCTCTTGTATTCTCTAGGAGAATAGCCATAACTTTCATCGGAAGAGGAGGAAGGTGAAGAAGAAGGAGAAGAGGGTGACCTCTTCCTAGCACTTTTCTTCCTTTGTTTCCTCTCTTGCCTTTCAGAGTGATGAGGAGAAGGACTATAGGTTACTCTTTTCCTCTTGGGAGGAGTAGGCGATCGTCTAGACCGCCGTCTTCGTGGAGCCACCTCTTCAGAAGAACTTAGACTTTCATTGCTTTCTTTCTCTTTGGATTCCTCCTCTCGAATGGGAGAGAGTCTTCTTTTGGGGGTCTCTTCAAGAGGCCTCCTAAGCTCTCTCTCCTCTGGGAGAGGAAGGGAAATTCCATAAGCACAAAGTTGTTGAGTAACTTCGGCTTGCAAAGCAGGGTTGCCCATAGCTTGCTGCAACCTAGCGACGAGATAATTCACAAACATGGGAGCATCATCATTAGCACCTTCATGTGCAAAATCAAAGCTATCAATGTTCATTCTACTCTCTTGATTATTGTCAACCATGTTAACAAAATTTATTTTTATACTTAGTGTATGCTTTGGCAGTTCAAAACCTTAGTTGCCACTCCTCTTAGCCTTTGAAAATCGGCTCTTAAGTATCTACACCCACGGCTCAAAGTGGTTAATTATAGAGAGTAGAGGAGTAGGTCTAACATAGCAGAGTTGCCAAGGGCTAGCTCCTTTCGGACTTCTTATGGCTCAATAATGGTAAAGCCGTAGGCAAGTCTAAAAAGACTCCATTATTAAGTCCAAAGCTCCCGAGGTGTGCACCATCCCCCACATAGTGGGCTTAACAAAACCGATATTAGATCCCAGCTCCACTTACTCTATTATAATTAACAACATCAACCATTTATAGGCTACTTAAGGACCTCTCTTCTTAAGCAAGAAAAGAGAAACCAAATGCTCTGATACCAATGTAATGGAATTTGCCTATTCAATTTGAGAGTAGAAAAATTTAATGAGAGTACTTTCAAGAAATGATTTTGTGAGCATAGCGGGTAGACATAATTGAAGATAGCAACATAATTATAGCAATTAGTTAACTTGGCATGGACAATACTTTTGCAAGAGAGAGAATTTAGAGAACATGACAACAGTTGAGGACCGGATTTATGTGGAGCCGGTCCCCCCTCCAATAGGCATTTGTATTATGATTTCTCCCATAAAGAGAGACTTGTTACAATACATTCTTTGTGTTCCTTGTGACCTAGGTGAAGCAATGAAGGTGGAAAGCTTCATGCATCACCATCATAGCATAACCTAAACTTGAAGAAAGCTTTAACTATACCAAGCCTCAGTCCCAAGACCTCAAACACCTTAGAAGGTGGAGAGAGCTAGCAGGGAATGAGGGTAGGGAAGAGGAAGAAGAAACATTTCATACGAGAAAGAGCTAGTTCCTCACTTATCATAACTCTTGTGCTAGCATACATAATAGCATAGTAATGAAGAAGAAATAGATGGCAAGCTCAAGCATTGAAGCATGGCTCTTGGATGGATTTGCACTCCATAGCCAAGAGTGTTGGTGTAGGCTCTCAACCTCTACTTGCTTGGAGAAGGAGAGGGAGTTCTTGCACTTTGCATAGTACACAATGAGAGTGTTTGTGAGTGTGTGTGGGTGAGTATACCCCCCTAAGCACCCCCCTAGCTTGCTTGGGTCGACCCCCCCTTGTAGCTCATGCTTGAAGCTCATTGGACCCCTCCAGGCCTAGCCAATCACAAGCAGGAGCCATTACAAGCAACATGGGTAGCCTTGGGACAAGTGTCCCCCTTTCCCCTTTGAGAGAGAGGACTTGATAAATGCAAAATCAATTAATTAAATATCCTAAATTATCATTGGACCCCTTGGGTGGCCAACCAATAGGCTTCAGGCACACCATGAGGGCAACATGGGGAGGAACTTGACAAGTGTCCTTGCTGCCTCTTCAAGCTCGGGCTTCCCGTGTGTGTGTGTGTGTGTGTGTGTGTGTGTGTGTGTGTGTGTGTGTGTGTGTGTGTGTGTGTTCTCTCTCATCCCCCCCCCCCCCCCCTTGTAGGCTCGCCCCCCTCCTTGTAGGGATATTTTTGACTTTGGATGAGCAAGCCCCTTAGTCATCAAGCATGACTAAGCACTTGAAGTAGGGGGTGTTCCCACAAGCATCTCAGGCAAGCTTCTCAAGGCACCTCAAGCACCTTAATCATGCACCAAGTCAAGCACCTCAAGCATGGATCCAGTCAAGCACCTCAAGCATCTTAATCAAGCACCTCAAGCAGGACAAGCACCTCAAGCACGACAAGCACCTTGAGCTTGGGCCGGGTTCCCACCTCAAGCTCAGCCCTAGCTTACCTAAGGTCAAAGGACTTTTACACACATTATTGGAGGTCTTCAATGAAGCTAACCCTAAGGTCTTATGCTCCATTGGTTAGCCTTGCTCTTGATAGACCATCTCCCATTTGGGCCCCTTTACTATTGGCCCCGTGTTGAGATAGATCTATAAGCACATATCTATATCTTAACACTTGTTCCCATTTATTCTCCCACATTAAGTGATCAATTTAATATGAGAAAATCATTTGGGTTGGTTAGATATTAGATTTTATGACAGTCCATGTGTCATTTTCTATAAGTGTGTCATATTCTGATTGCATGGCAGTCATTCAATTTTTTGAATTTTGTGCTTCATCAAAAGATAGAGGTTCCTCAACATCATGTAAGTTAGACCCAACCAAAGCATAACAACCTATGCATAAGAAGTATGGCAAGAACCTGAACGAGTATGACTAGACAAAGGTGCATCTAATTTACTATCACGCAAAGTATACACCAACCATTTTGGCATACCTCTAGCTTGCTTATTCTCATCCCTTTCCTCATCAAGTACATCATGTACATCTGCATCAGTAATAGGATGATCTGTAACATTTTCATAAACCCCCATAGGCTGTACATTTGCCTCATTGAAATTTGCATTCAAACTTCCACCACTGAAAAGAGGCAACAAAGTGTCATAAATGTCCTATGAGCTTACATTATTGTCTCTAGTACATGATAGCAAGGACTGGACAAAATCTTCCACAAACACAACATTCTGTGAGACCAAGATACACTTCGTTTGCGGATGATACAACCTATAACCTTTGCTTTCAGCACTATAACCAACAAAAATACATTTGACAGCCTTATCATCCAATTTTCTACAATGCGTTTGTAGCACCAAAGTATATACCAAACATCCAAAAACACGCATGTGCTCAATAGAAGGCTTTCTATCATGCCATGCTTCATACGGAGTCATAGACTCCAAAGCTTTCGTAGGACACTTGTTTAGTACATAAGTGGCACACATGATGGCCTCAAGCCAAAAGGAATGCGGTAAAGCTTGACTCTTAACCATACATCGTGCCATTCTATAAGTGACCTATTTTTTCTCTTAGCAACACCATTTTGTTGAGGTGTATAAGGCATTGTACATTGTTGTTTTATCCCACAACTAGCCAAAAATGCATTAAACTCATGAAACATATACTCCCTCCCTCGATCGGAACGGAAGGTGTCCATAGTACATTTTGAGACATTTTCAGCCATAGCCAAAAATTGTTTGAAGCACATAAATACTTCGGACTTTGCTTTAAGCGGATATACCATGCATGCCTTGATTAATCATGAATAAAAGTCACGAAGTAAAGTTTATTCCCCAAGGACGGAGTTTGCATGGGTCCACAAACATCACAATGCACAAGCTGCAACCTGGTGGCCCTAACTGAACCATCCTTTGGAAACTTAGAAAAATGATTTTCCTCAAAATACAGCCTTCACAAACATGTTTGACAGGTGCTTCAAGAGGCAACAAAGAAGCAACCATATCAGATTTTTGCAAACGCAACAAACTAGCAAAATTCAGATGACCAAAACGTGTATGTCAAAGTTTTGCATCTAAAATAGCCTTCGAATCCATAATTGCATTTGCAAAATTTTACCCATACTTGTCATATAAAGTGAGCTTATACAACCCACGGCATAAAATATCAGATGCAACAATTCCATCACCAAAACTGAGATCATGTACTGTACATCTGTCATCCACAAATTTGACTACAAGACCAAGTCTAGCAAGTGCAGATACAGACAGAAGATTCTTATTGATCCTAGGTACATATAAAGTGCATCAACAAGTATGAAAGAACTGCCATTTGCAACAGTAAGCACAATCTTTCCAATCCCTGAGGTTTAAAAGAAAGGGATTCCGTAGTGAGAGGCAGGGGGAGAGGTTTGACCAAGGTGTTAGGGTGGTCGTTGGGGTCTAAAAAACTGCGACTATTTAGAAAGAAAAGAGGGTCTTAATTGCAAAAAAAAAAGAACTATGTTTAAGCACAAAAGGAAAATCACTCCTTCGGTTGTAATGAGGTAGTGCATAACCCAAGGCCGAATGCCCAAAGCTCAAAGGTAGCATGAGTGACAGTGAGCCTAGGAGAGATGGTAAATCCTCTAGGCAATAGCACGCAATGCAATTGCTTGCTCTCTATGTCGAGGTCGGGATATTGGGGAGAGGCCGTCAAAGCAAAAACCACTCCGAATGAGATGTTGCAAAGCTATGTTGAAGGAATGTCGCCGATGTCGAGGCTACACCAGAGGCAAGCCAAAAATTCTCTCTAGCTCTCACTATGTCGAAGGCAGGAAGAAGATGCCGATGTTGTCTTTCACAATTGGATGGAAGCTCGCCGATGTTGGACGTTGAGAAAGCCTATGTGCTCTCTCTCATTTTGCTATGCTGCAGCCACCAAGGCTCGAAGCCGATTGTTGGCAAGGGAAGCCGATGCCGAGCCAATGATGGGGTCGATGCCAACTCCCGACGCTTGCAGATGTTAGGAAGCTGAATCCAAAATCGTTAGCCAATGCCGAACGATGCTACAGGAGAGTTTTCTCTCTCGCTCTCTAAGCCGAGCTTGCCGAAGCCGCAATTCGAGGCTCAACTAGGGAGGAGTAGCTACCAATAAGCAAGAGAGACAGAATATCCTCGCTCTCTGTTGAAAAATGGGGGGGTGGGGGATTACCCATAGAAAGCAAGGAGTCCTGCTGTACATCTCCATTCCTGTTGGCCTTCTGTAGCACCACAGAGTAGAGTAGAGAGTGAGAAACATCAGGGGAAGAAGAAGCGTGTGTGACACACACAAACACACACACCCCACCTGCTAATGTTTTTTGCTTCTCAGCTAATGTTCAACGCTACCTTGACGCCTTACACAATCCTTTTTGCAGCTTGCTTGCTGCCAAAAAATCCCACGATGCTTCCTTGCTTCAGATTCCGTGAGCTCCAATGCTCACATCTCCTGCTCTCGCTCTCCTTCTCCTTCTCCTCCTCCTCTCAAAACTCTCGATTGCCTCTAGTGCTTTTACACACCTTCTGCTCGTTAGCTATGCAAAACCTACACTCGCTGCCAATGCTAATCTCTACAGAGTTTCAAAACTTGCAATGTGTGTGTGCAATTGGGAGCTTCAAGGCTCCGAGGTCTCCTCCCCATGCCTCTAATCCGGTGTAGTCTTCTTCACCGTGAACTCCGGATCCGAGATCCAAGCAACACGAGCTTCAAACTGAGTCAAGCTCCATGACCGCCATGTCCAGCTCTGATACCAGTTGATGACTACGTATATGCGTGCGGGGATGGCGGGAGGAGAGCATGCACTATGTGTGAGTGGACCAAGCCTTTCATCCTTATTCATGTATCTATACTACTTATAATGGGGGAAGGGATTCCGGCCCCTCCCCCAGACACGTGGCGGAAGCAGATTAATCCGGTCAGTGTGCCCTGAGCTCTCGGCTGCACAGTGCGAGAGAGAGAGAGAGAGAGAGAGAGAGAGAGAGAGAGAGAGAGAGAGAAGGAAGCTACTCGCTTGGCCCTCTACTCAAGGGGCGTGCCCTCCTCGAACAACGAGGGGAGAGGCGAGCTAGTCTCAGAGAGGCGAGCTCTCTCTCTCTCTGAGAGAGAGAGAGAGAGAGAGAGAGAGAGAGAGGGATAGATAGATAGATAGTTCTATTATCGTCCTGGGAGGTCAAATATGACCTATGGGACCAAATGAACATGTCACGTGGTGTGAGTGGAGTTCATAAGTGACTCTCGATGCTCAAAAATGGCTGAAATGAGCGTCGCAATAGAGAGTCCACATCGTGGTTGGGAGAGGAAGGTATGTAGGGAGAGATCATGGCTGAATATATGGGGAAAAGAGGACCTAATGTGGTCAAAAGCTGAGCACTCAAGTAGTGTGTGGTACTCACTCTCTCGCACTTGACGAGGGCATAAGGTGCAAAGTCGATGACACTCCTCGTCAGTGCCCCAACGTCCTGTCTCGCAGCGTAGAGAATGGGAGCTAAGACGAATGGAGGCAATGGTGCGGATCGCACTCAACGGGATGGGCTCAAGGATGTAGCAATGGGTTCGGTTACCTCGTTCCGAGAAGAAGAGAGATTTGTAGTTTGGGGCAACGTGTGTGGTATAATGGCTGAAGCGAGAACCTCCGGATTTTTCCCAAGCCATGATACATTGGCGTTGTAAGAAGGCCTCATTAACTTGGGAGTCGATCGACGCATCCTTGACCAAGTGACATGCATCCCATCTTCCAAACCATTTCTTGAGAGAGAGAGAGAGAGAGAGAGAGAGAGAGAGAGAGAGAGAAAGAGAGCATTACTGTGAGCGCCAAATCATTAGCTTTGCGTCCACGTAGAGAGAAAGAGGATTTGCATGTAGGGGTGTGGAGGACAGGAGGAGAGAGAAAGAGAAAATGCACTACTGTGAGCCCCAAAGCTCAAAATAAGGGCTGAGTCACACCCGATGCAGGCAACGATAAGGAAAGTATTGCATCGATCGCGGAAGAGCATCGTCAATGTCCGCCTCTGTAAAAAGGCATATTGACATCTCCCATGTCGTGCTAGAATAATTGTGAGCGCTCTACAACAAGTTGGGGGGGGAGGGGGAAGAGAGAGAGAGAGAGAGAGAGAGAGAGAGAGAGAGAGAGAGAGAGAGAAAGCACTGTTGTGAGCGGCAAATCATTGGCTTTGCATCTACATAGAGAGAAAGAGGATTTGCGTGTAGGAGTAAAGCTCAAAATAAGGGCTGAGTCACACTTGATGCAAGCAAGGATAAGGAAACAATACCCAACCTCCGACCTTTGGTCGCTCGGCAAGACAACGAGTACGAGAGAGAGAGAGAGAGAGAGAGTGTGCACTATTGTGAGCCCCAAAGCTCAAAATAAGGGCTGAATCACACCCGATGAAGGCAACAATAAGGAAAGTATTGCATTGATCGCAGAAGAGCATCGTCAATGTCCGCCTCTGTAAAAAGGCATATTGGACATCTACCATGTCGTGCTAGAATAATTGTGAGCGCTCTACAACAAATCGGGGGGCGGGGGGAGAGAGAGAGAGAGAGAGAGAGAGAGAGAGAGAGAGAGAGAGCACTGTTGTGAGCGCCAATATATTGTCTTTGCGTCCACGTAGAGAGAAAGAGGATTTGCGTGTAGGAGTCAAAGCTCAAAATAAGGGTTGAGTCACACTCGAGGCAAGCAAGGATAAGGAAACAATACGCAACCTCCGACCTTTGGTCGCTCGACGAGATATCGAGTACGAGAGAGAGAGAGAGAGAGAGAGAGAGAGAGAGAGAGAGAGAGAGAGGCGACACGAGCTTCATCCAGTAGATTTGGATCAGTGCACTGTGCAAGGTTAAACATGCGTCACTACGTCATGCAAGGGCTGTGTAAGCTGACACAGGCGCAAGACATGTGTGTGTGTGTGTGTGTGTGTGTGTGTGTGTGTGTGTGTGTGTGTGTGTGAGAGAGAGAGAGAGAGAGAGAGAGAGAGAGATGCCAACTCTCTCAGGTTAATATCGTGCCGTTTTCAATTTCCAATGTCGGTTGAGGGCAATGGGAAAAGGAGAAATTCCACGGTTCCACCTGGAGAGAGAGAGAGAGAGAGAGAGATAGATAGATAGTTCTATTATCGTCCTGGGAGGTCAAATATGACCTATGGGACCAAATGAACATGTCACGTGGTGTGAGTGGAGTTCATAAGTGACTCTCGATGCTCAAAAATGGCTGAAATGAGCGTCGCAATAGAGAGTCCACATCGTGGTTGGGAGAGGAAGGTATGTAGGGAGAGCTCATGGCTGAATATATGGGGAAAAGAGGACCTAATGTGGTCAAAAGCTGAGCACTCAAGTAGTGTGTGGTACTCACTCTCTCGCACTTGACGAGGGCATAAGGTGCAAAGTCGATGACACTCCTCGCCAGTGCCCCAACGTCTTGTCTCGCAGCGTAGAGAATGGGAGCTAAGACGAATGGAGGCAATGGTGCGGATCGCACTCAACGGGATGGGCTCAAGGATGTAGGAATGGGTTCGGTTACCTCGTTCCGAGAAGAAGAGAGATTTGTAGTTTGGGGCAACGTGTGTGGTGTAATGGCTGAAGCGAGAACCTCCGGATTTCTCCCAAGCCATGATACATTGGCGTTGTAAGAAGGCCTCATTAACTTGGGAGTCGATCGACGCATCCTTGACCAAGTAACATGCATCCCATCTTCCAAACCATTTTTTGATATCAAGCATCCACCCCGAACTTAGTATTTTGCTCTTGCATGTCTTTTGAACCTTTTGACTTGCTTCATATGCGATTCTAGGAAGTCCATGCAAAGGGCTACGTTGTGTCTTACGCATGTACTCCACAACCCTTTCCATGCCCAAGACCTCAATGGGAAGCGATCCGGACTCAAGAAGTAAGAGCATGTAGGGTGTTTGTGTCTTGACTTGGAGAAAGTTGGTGAGAAAACGCTTTTGGACATTCTCAAACTCTTTCCAAGTAGACTTCCCGATGCTTCCACCCCACACCTCCACTCCATAAAGAAGCACCGGTGTCACCAATGTGTCAAAGAGGTACTTTTTGAGAGCCCAACACGTGATCTCTCCTGCATTGCACATGTTCTCAAATGCATAATAAGCCCTCTTTCCGGCTTCCAAGCGACGCATTGCACAATCCTTCCATTTATGATTGGATGGAACCTCAAGGCCAAGGTACTTGAAGTGATCTACCACTTCAAGTTTCTCATTGTTGTATACAATGCATGGATTTTCGTCATTGAGGGTCTTTACAAGCATAACCTTGGTTTTGGATCCATTCACGATCAGCCCGCTATGTAGGCAAAAGCGTTCCAAGACACTCATAAGCTTTTGTGCATCTTCTAAGGTATGTGCCAAGAGCACTACATCATCGGCATAAAGCAAAAGCATGATCACCGCATTTCCAATCTTAACCTCTTCTATGCCTTCTTGCTGCATAAAATCAAGAACCATGTATTCCAATTCATCAATGAGTAGCCCAAAGAGGGTTGGGGAAAGTGGGCATCCTTGTTTGACACCAATAGTGCTTGCAAAAAATTCTGAAATTCCATCTCCCATACGTAATCGACATATCACTTTTTGGTAGATGCGAAAGACTGCATGCATAAATTCTCTCGGCACTTGAAGGCTTTGCATACGTCTCCAAAGATTTCCTCGTGGTACCATGTCAAAAGCTTTCTTGAAATCCACAAAACAACAATACAACTTTTTTCCTTTCAATCGAGACGCTTCCATAAGAACTCGAAGAGTGACAAGGTGATCAATAGTGCTATGATGCTTTCGAAAACCTGCTTGGCCAAGCGCACGTTTGCAATTCTTTTCAGCCCATTCACTTATCTTCATCTCCATGATACATCCAAATAACTTTGCCATCAAAGAACCAACCATTATAGTGCGATAGTTGTTCACATTGTTTACATCTCCTCCTTTGTGCAAAGGTTTGATCCAATTTGCACTCCAATCATGAGGCATGCCATACTGAAGTGCAAGGTTAAACATATCGCATATCCAATATCGTGTTTTCTTGCTTGTCCATTTAATCATTTTAGCCTTGACACCTTGAAGGTCACCTGCCTTGCGAGTAGCAAGTTTCTCAAGCGCACGGCATACATCTTCAATGGTAAAGAAGGGAGACATAAATGGAAGGGAGCTACAACCCTCCATCTTATCAACATTGGGTTGCTCATAGAGGTTCTTACAATGCATATACATATCCTCAAGAGTCAAGTCACCAAAGCTCTCAACGCGCTTGCCTTTTAGATTTTGCCAAAACTTGCCACATGCATGTGCTTTCTCTTGTGCTAAAAGAAGTTGTTTTTCGACTTCCCACCTTCTCCTCTTCTTTTGAACAAGTGCTTTGTATGTGTGTGAACATTCCAAGTAAACTTCCTTGTCTTTGATTGCATCCAATCTTAGCAAGTGTTTTCGGGCTTGACTACATTCCATGTCAAACCATTTCTTCTTGGTGCTACCCTTCTTAGACCTTTTGCAAGACATGTGTTTCGCCGAAAAGCATTCCTTCGCACAAGAGAAAATTACTTCTTTGAAAACTTTCCACTTGCATTCTAATGTTGGGCTCCCTTGATGCTCTATCATGCTTAACATTTGGTCCACCATATCAGCATATATAAGTGCTCGTTTGAAGTCTAAACGTAGGTACAAATGATTCACATCATGATTGGAGGCTACATGCTCGGGCCGTTTACCACACTTGAGGTCAATACATAACATCCTATGATCCGATTCCGGATTCCATTCACCAAGTGTAAAGCTTTGTATGCATTCTAGAGTGGCTTCTGAGAACAACATATAGTCAATCACGCTAGCACCATTGTGCTTTCTACATGTAAAGTCATTGGTGCCTTGCCATAGAGATACACCATTTGCAATGAGCATTCCGGTACTATTGCACATATGTAGAAGTGACTTTCCATAGTGATCCACTTCTTTTGCATCATTAGAACTTCGATTATACATGTATGAGTCATCCACTCTTCTTGATACATGCGGCATGTCGACTTGTTGTGTGTCGTGTTGTAACATATTTGTGCGAGCATTCATGTCTCCAAAAACAATGACTTCACCTTGATCCTTGTAATGAGCAATGTCTTCCTCTAGTTCAACAAAGGGCTGATCTCTATCCATATTCAAGCGAGCATAAAAGTTGGAGTCATAGTGAGGAATGTAGCAGCCGGCCACAAACATGACTTGACCATTTGGTGGACTGATTTTCAGCCATAAGTAGCGTTTATACTTATCTTCTTTGACAATGGAAACATCTTTCAAACCCTTTTTGGTCATACATGCTACGCCTCCTTGGCCTCTTCGTTGCTTTGCATTTTTGGCCCACATCAAAGAATGTACATCGTATTTGTCAAATCCAAGAATTCGTTGCGCATCATGCTCCCATGTTTCGACAAGAAGTATCACATCGGAGTCATTGGTAAGCTCATCAATGCCAATTCCCGCATTCCATGGATACCCATTACAATTCCAAAAGCTTATTCGCAAGCGTGAGTTGGTCTCATAGATCATGTGTCCCTATTTGTTGGGTGGACTTGCATCCTCCTCAAGTGCCTTTTCTTCTTGAGATGATACCTTAACCTTCTTGCTTCTTTCCTCGTATGCTTTGCGACGTACATTTTGTTGCATAAGAGTGCGATCCTCATATACATTACAACCCGTTCCTTTGAGGTAGATCCAACCATTGTCAAGGATGATCTTTCTCTTTACCTCATCAGCCATGGTACATACAATAGGTCTTTCTCCCGAGCGAGGGACTCCTTGTTTTCCAACTCGATGTGCACCATAAGCCATGATTCCTGACATGCCAAAGTGTGTAGGCAAAAACTCTTCAATAGCAACCGCAAGAGATTGGGGTGTTTCCATGCTTTCCTCCTTGATTCCACGAATGACGATGTTCTTTGAGCGTTTTTGTCGTTCTTGCAATTCTTGAGTGTCCACATTCTCTACATTCTTTGCTTGGACAACGGTTTGCGTGATAGGAGATGTAGAAACCACATTATCCTTACATATATCAGTCCATGATTTGGATGCATTTCTCATCTCACATACATCATGTCGTATTGTATCTATCGTTTCCTCTTTCAATACATGATCACTCTCAACTTTGCTCAAGCGCTCTTTCACTACATTCATGTCCACAAGAGAGCGTTTACATTCTTGAACTTCATTCTCAAGATGCATCAAGCGTGTTGTTTGCATTTCAAGAACCTTCTTGAGGTGCTCATTCTCCACAACGAGAACTCTTAAAGTACCATTCTCCATTGCAAGTGCGCGCAACTCTTCACCTTGCTTGTTGACGGTTTCTTGTAACGAGATCAAGTAAGCCATGATCATTGCTCGTTGTTGTAGACGATGTGGTTGGATTAGCATCCAAATTCCTTGGAGATTTTGCATCATTCTCCATGGCGAGTGTGGCTTTTCCACCCTTGCGAGTTTTGTCTGACATTGCCTTCAAGTCGGCAACAAAAACGCAAAGTTTTGACAGTTTTTTCAGTTCTGAGATGCTATTATAGCAAAGCCTTCCATTACACAGAAAAATTATGTCTTTACATCAATGCGTAGAGGGCTTTGTGCTCTTCGATTGAGGCTATAGATCACCTAAATCGGAGTTCGGATGAGCAAGTTATGGTCAAAAGAGAGAGAGAGAGAGAGAGAGAGAGAGAGAGAGATGGCAACTCTCTCAGCTTAATATCGTGCCGTTTTCAATTTCCAATGCCGATTGAGGGCAAGGGGAAAAGGAGAAATTCCATGGTTCCACGGTTCCACCTGAATATAAAAAGGCCAAAATGGCCAAAATTGCTTCTGAGACCATTTGATACAATCTTGGTGCCGGGCATTGTGCATTGTCCAAGAAAGTATTGCATCGGTTGCTGAAGAGCATCGTCAATGTTCGCCTCTGTAAATAGTCATACTGGATGTCTCCCATGTCGTGCTAGAATAGTCATGAGTGCTGTGCAACGGGGAGAGAGAGAGAGAGAGAGAGAGAGAGAGAGAGAGAGAGAGAGAGAGAGAGAGCATTGTTGTGAGCACCAAATCATTGGCTTTGCATCCACCACGTAGAGAGAAAGAGGATTTGCCTGTAGGGATGTGGAGGACAGGAGGGGGGAGAGAGAGAGAGAGAGAGAGAGAGAGAGAGAGAGAGAGAGAGTGCACTACTGTGAGAACCAAAGCTCAAAATAAGGGCTGAGTCACACCCGATGCAAGCAAGGATAAGAATACCCAACCTCCCACCTTTGGTCGCTCGATGAGACAGCGAGTAAGAGAAAGAGAGAGAGAGGTACCACAAAAGGAGTGAAGGGTCCACGTGTCAACAAATGCGACCTCCACTGTTTTTTCAACGTTCACTATCTTTTTTTATTAGAGCAGCTATGTGTATTGTGCACTTTGCATTGCTCTCAATTACCTCTCACAACCTCTCAGGCATTGCTATTCAAGAAAAGGTCCACTTTTGTTCATCTCCCCATCTGCAATGGATGAGAACCTTCAAAGCCCCCCCCCCCCCCCCCCCCCCCCCCTCTCTCTCTCTCTCTCTCTCTCTCTCTCTCTCTCTCTCTCTCTCTCTCTCTCTCTCTCTCTAACAAGGCATGACGGCTACAAGTCGGCGAACAATGGTAGACCAAGTCCAGGTTGGGAGAGCCAACCAAGTTTAGGATGGGAAGCTAGGGCACATAGATATTATGCTCTACAATATTGTTGTCTTAGGCAGACAAGGTAGTGTTAATGGTATGGAGTTTGGCGGCGCCGACTGAGTCGAGTGTAGTGCTATTAAACCTACATATAGGTGTATGCAAGTGTGTATGCCCTCATCCACATCTCATCGCCAGAGGCGGTGCCGCCACTGAAGGCAGTGTCGTTGTACTAGTATGTATAATGAATAAGGGTAAGTGTGGTCACTGAGCGATCGGACATCGGATGTCTCGACCTGGGTAAAAGCGTCGCCTTTACTCCAATAGTGCTATCAATACAATTTTGACCCCCCACTCTTTACTAGAGCTCCACTAGCTGATTTAAAATAGAAATTGTTTATGGACACTTTGTCCTTCAATTCATAGTTTTTTGATCGATTATATTAAATTACAAGTAGGCCCCCAATCTTAGAAAAATAAAATTCTTTCAAAACATTTCAAATGCATAAGTGAAGGGTAAGTAAAAAAAACGAAAAGCCCCGTGAAAATGAAAAGCCCATTAAAATGGAAAGTCAAAAGACATTTCATCTCCATATAAAAGAAGTGGTCGAGTGCATTCCTTCTCCCCATTACCTTTCTTTTAACATTTCTTTCTCTTTAGAATTTTCTTGCACTAGTAGGTAGAATTTCCTTGCACTATGTAAGGTCGTGAAATCATATCAGTAGGACTCCTCTATGTAGGTTTAGTGTGATCCCACCATTTGTAGGTGAGATTACACTATATCTAAATATTTTGGATGTTTTAGAATGTTTGAATTTTTTACCTTTTAATTTTTTTGAAGCCATTAGGAATACCTTTTAGTTTTTATTTACAATAAGAGAAACATCTACAACGAGTATTGTAATGTAAGCATCATTAGCCCCTTGAAAGAAGGTTTCAATTGTCTCTTTTTGTGTATGCCCTCCACTACATGATTTAAAATAGACACCATTTTCTAGCGATGGTGAGGTGAGTGAGTGATGGTGAGCTAAGCTATGGGTGCAAGAATGCAGGGCGAGGTGCTGGGTGTTGAAGGAGTTCTTGGTTTGACGGGTCGGTAGTCTTTTTCCCACTACAGGTTGGGGAGGTGTCTTAGGGTTTCGAGTAGTGGTTGTTTGGGATTGAGTAGTGGCTCGGCCACAAGAGATTGGAGCGAGCATTACTAATCTATCTCTCAGATCGCGATCCTCTTGAATCTCTTGGCCACCGATTGAGATCCACTTGGGGGGTTGACCTTTGGGTTTTAAGTTAGATTGGGCCATGGTGTTTAGGGGGGGGTCCCACCTATCCTTTCAGGTGTCACACTAATATGGAACTCAATGGAGGTGAGCAAGATGGCACTATGGGGGGGACACCAGATTCTGCACGGCAAGACTTTGTGTTCAATGCAGAGGGGAGAAAGAGAAATTATGAATCATATACAAACAATGCCAATCCGAAGAAGATCCTGAAGCCTTCTCACTTTGGAGCTCGCACATTGGCAGAGGACATACTACACGAGGCTATCAGATCATGTTCAAAGGATTCTCTCTCCGGCTAAACGACTTTGTGGACTCCATTGCTGCTATGTTGGATAGGGTTTTTCCTCTTGGCATTATGTATCTTGTGCACTGGCTTGGGATCAAGGTGCGAGCTGTGGTAGGGTTATCTCCTTGGTGGCAACCCCTAGTCAACCTCTGTTTCCTTCTGTGTGAACGGCCTCCGAGTGGCACTCTTTATCAGCCGATGCATATGGTGTATCTGGTGGTATGTGGTGAAGATGCCATGGGAGCATGGATTTCTATGTAACTTTTTATGTTGTGTTTTCCTTAATACAATTATCACTCACATTTTTGTAAGTTTATAAAGGAAAAAAATAGACATATTTGATGGACACTTGGTTATTCAATTCATAGTTTTTGATTGACTATATTAAATCACAACAAGAGAAACATTTACAACGAGTGGTTGGAGATTTAGATGCCTTGCTAGAGACCAAGCTCTTTCCAACAACCAAGACTCACTTAGTGCACAATTATAGCCTCATCCATGGATACTAGCTACACGACACCAAAAGAGTCACAACACTCGTGGATGTAAAAGGATATTTTTAGCACAACATTCCTTTGTTAGTGGCAAAAGGAGACACTACAAAGAAAGAGGACCGCTAGAGATGTTAGATTAGTTACTACTTTACTTTATGCTAGAAGATTATCGAGAGAAGTAATGTTTAAGTGTGGAAAGGGATTAGAGACATGATTTGTGTTAGAAAAGTAGGATTAAAGAAGGAATGGTGGGTGTGGGGGTGTGTGTGTGTGTGTGTGTGTGTGAGAGAGAGAGAGAGAGAGAGAGAGAGAGAGATTGAGATTGTGGGGGGAAATGAATTAAAAATTTGAACTCTTGATATGTATGTATTTGAGGGCTCCATTTTAACCGGGACCCACAACAATTGGAGGAGAGATATGGTGGGGTCGCTATCTCATTGTACAATCTACTTTCACAACTAGAAAGAGAGTGCCAACAAACCACACCATCCTTCCCCCCCCCCCTCCCCCCCAAGTTCAAACACACACATTCACACTACAAAAACCTAGAAAAGGCTAGCAAGAGAAGTGTGAAAATAGGCCTCATCATTGAGTTTGTCCTCACTCCACCCCCAACAAAATTACCACTAATCTCTTAAAACTAGGGATCCTTACAAGGTCCATATTTTTCCTAAATGCATGCACCACACCTAGTAACGAGTAATTCTAAATCATGAGCAACATGATTCAAATCATGTGTGTGTAACTTTTTGGTGCAGGGAAAGGACACTAGAGGTCCTTTCCCGACCGTCAAGAGTCCAAGGGAGCAGGGCCAGTGAAACAGTCCCACAAGCATTCACAAGATTATATGTGTTGAGGTGGCAGAGAGAGACAGTCCTACATGCGTACACAACATGCTGAGGTGGAGAGTGTATTCTACTTGCTGTTGTGGTTCAAAATCACTGCACGATAGAGATTTCTTGACATTCCAACAACTGAGGTGGCAAGCTCTTGTTGCATGACAACAGCTGATTTGTCATCCTCTGACTGGACATGAATCGACTATATTCTTACAGGTGAGGTGGCGTTGATCAATCGGCTATTGGCAAAAATTCCGCCCAAGAATATAGTTGCAATGGACGGTTGCGATCAACTACCTTACGACCTTTGGACCTAGACGCATTCACAACGAGCACGCTTCTCCCATGTGCTAACACATCTACCAATTAGTTTCCACTTGATTGTTTTCCCTCCATATCAAGAATTTTTATAACATAATTCTTAACAATTCTTGAATTTAATGTTTCAAAAGTTAATTGACAATCACAACTTTACACAAACCTCTTATTCTTTCTACTCACTTGATCAATGGACTTGCATTTTTCCTTTTTATTCTACAAAAAAGATAAGGCTATCACATGGATGCACACTCGGTTCAGCCAAATTCTTCTTTTAAAAAATCATTAAGTTATAATTTCAGTTATAGAGATCTATCCAATGGTCTACCCCTCTAGACAAAATAATACTCATAAATTATCCAAAAATACACCCTTACAGTCATCCAGGAGATTCTTTATGTATTTAAGATAAATTCTTGTTTTTCTTTGTCAAACATTTTATTCCAAAATAATGAAAAAAAACTTTTATTCAAAAAGTTTCACACCCTTGTTTAATGCCTATCAAAAGTGCCTTCTGTTTTTGTTCTTGGTCTTTTTTATTTGCATCAAATCTCTGAAAGTATATTTATTCTCTTGAAATACAAATCAAATCTAGTCATAGAACCATTAATCTTTCAAGAAATTGTGTAAAGTCTCAATCTGTAATGTAAAAAATAAATTTAAATCTTTATGATGGAAATTATATTGCCTATTATAATTAATCATGCCCGGCAAAAACTTCAAAAGAAGCTTTCTCAAAAAGCAACTTCTCCCAAAAAGTACCTTCTTCGGAAAGCACCTTGTTTAGAAAGCGCTTTTTCCAAAAAGCAATCTCTTCAAAAACAAGTTTGTTCAAAAAGCACAATCTAACATCAAAGTTACAAAAACTCGGGATTCAATAAGATTAGTGCTTGGACACTGGAAATAATTTCCAAAAATACAAACAGATTAGAACCAAATGAATAAGTAATGTCTCCAAACTACCTCAACATAAACTGTAGATACGCAAAACTCCCGATTCAAAGTGACCTACTTGAAAACACTAATTTGCTTTTTGCATACCAGAGTTAGCATAAAGGCATCCACGTAGTGTTATGCCCCCAGGTCGACGCAAAAGCTAACATGCATCGTGGAGGTCTCTCCTACTAGGCACATCCCATAAACGTCCCAAGGCCAACTTATTAGGGTCCCATATCAATCCACATAGCCTTGGCTCGGCTGGTCGTCAATCCATCTTGGCTGGCCACCCTGCCATCCATATCCCTAGCCCCACATAGTCTTAACTCCAACCACATGATTCCAACAAGGATCATAGCATGCCCTAGGGAACCCTACTCTTGAACCCATGTATCCCAACTCTAGGATTCTTACCTCAAGTTTGAGAAAGTGGTAGCCTGTATATGAGCACCAAAACTTTTGAGCTAGTCACAGCTTTACCTCCTAGATGCTACAAGCAAAATAAATAAATAAGAAAATTTGAGTAGCTCCACTTAGCCAATACGTGAGTTGGTTGAAGTGTGTCTATACATGTGAAAGCAAGAACGTTAACACTAGGTTTGTGTTTGACTCACAATAGTGGCTTGGCAACCCATTCTATAAAATTGGCTCTAATACTAGTTATTTTTCAAAAAACCATGAGCATAAGAAACCACTGTAGCCCTATCACATAGAGAAACATTTTAGTATACCATTTATCCCCAAAAAAAAAATCAAAAGTTTAAAAATAGTAAAAAGCCACAAAATTGATTTTTCGATTTGATAATATACACAGTTTTGAAGCCTAAAACAAGCAAGTAATCTTTTTTCCTAAAAATAGTTTATGCATAGATTCTCATTGCATACATGTCCATATATTTTTCAAAAATAAATCAACATGCTTTGAAGGCTTTTAAGGAGACTACATGGTATATCATAACTTTTGAGCAAATTTTGTTCAATGGTACCTAAACAATGCCTCCTGAAAAATAATAATTTTATATGAGATTATTTATACACGTCTTGAGAGCAAATCCTTGAAAGTTTTTGATGAGGTTCTATGTTGTTCATGAGAAGAAGAATTTACAAAAAAGTTACAAAGGTGGCTTGTGTTCACACAACCCTATTGTTAAGAAGCGAGACACAATACTGAAGCTTTATAATAGCAAACTAAAAAGAGAATGGTTTCCTATGTACAAACATTGGTCAAAAACATCGAGACAGCACAGAAGATTTGATCTTTAAATTCAATTTAATGCTTTGCAATGCCCTCAAATGACAGATATTAGGTGGGGTAAACTATCAACAAAACAAGTCTCTCCTTGTGCTAAGGTTGCCCCATTTTTCCAAAGAGCTTCCAAAATCACGGATCAGGCAGCGTAGTCATGAAATATTCAGTACCAAAGCATGCTACCAATGAGGCATCTAACATTGAACTTTTGAAGCAGATTGGTGAGAATACAGACTACACATAGTGTAACCAGACTTGCAGATTCCATAAGAATCATCTTCCCCTATTGCCTCCGCAATGGAACTGGTCCTATGGACAATTTCAAAGACACTTCACCACCCGGCCAAACTGCACTCTAATCAAAGCTTTAATCAGGTGAATTCACCTACGACTCGAGCTCCGTCGGTTTCCTTCCAAGGCTGCAGTTTTGCCACCCTCAGCACCAGAATGCCTCTCCTCTTTTGATGAATTCGATCCCGCCTTTGACTTTCTTTGTATATCTTCTGCATACCTGCGCCACCATGCCTCTCTGTCGTCTCTTGGCATCTTCCCGTACCGTGGATCACATTTCAAATGCTTTTTGGCCTCAGACCAGGAGTTCAACATGCTTTTACCCTCCTCATTTTGCTTGCTTGCAGCATCTGTAGCCATGGTATCCGCAAGCAAGGCCCTATAGTCACGCAATGCACGCTGCCCAACAAAAGAAAGGGGCTGGAGTCAAATTCTAGGGATTAATTGTGTTGCTTATTCAACTACGACTAGAATGCTGAAATGACAGACCTCATACAGTGCCTTTACATGCTCTCGGAACAGTCTTTCACGTTCTACATTGTCAAGCTCAGGGTTGTTCGCTCGGCCCAATGGATCTTTCTCTAATTTAGGTTTACTTTCTGTCCATGAAGCCTGCATATACAACACATGGTAAGATAATCATCCAGCTGCACTACGCTAATTATGAGCACATTTGATGTCATTACCTCTGGATCTTTTACTTTTTCTGTAAGGAGAGCCTGATATGAAGTTGTGGCATCTTTCTTCAAAATTTTTGCTCTAGCCTTCTCTCCTTCTTGGGCCTCTCTCTCTTTCCGTTTCCGTTTTTCTCGCTCCCTCTCCTTCCGCTTCTCCTACAGCACCGAATATCCATTACGGACAAAAATCCAAGAAGATTCAAATACTACACTTTCGGCCATACAAATAGTAGAACCCCAAAAAGAGTGACAACAACCAACACAGACTGCCATCTCACTTGAAAGTAGAAATTAAACCTCTTCTTCTCTTTTTGCCTTCACAGCCCTTTCAGCTGCCTGTTCTGCTGACCTCAGCTCACCAACAAAGGCATTAAAAAGGGCTTCTCTCTCCTCGCGCATCACAGTCCTATACCGAGGGTCATTTCTTAACTTGTCCTTCACCTGTGAATAAGCCAGAAATGAGCATGAGCTTAGAGACCGGAAAAAAAGTGTAAGGCACCTGGCACACTAATATCTGAGAAAATTAGTCCCAAATTAATGCATTATTGCATGCAGACCCAGCCTCTCTCTTCCTCCTCCATCAAATAAGCTGTACACAATGCTTACTTTAGACCAGCGACTGGAACTGGTTATTTCTCCCAACTCTGTCAACATAGCCTTGAAACCTGCAGCAGCTGCTGATTGAATAGCGCGAATTCTCTCTTCCTCAGCTTTCCGTAAGGGTAGGACCCTATAAAAGCATACAACTACATGATGTTAATCAAAATCACGCCAAGGTATATGACCTATTGTATGGGTATTCCTTTAAAGATACCTAGTACAAACTTATTAAGCCTGCATACAGTGCCATGTTACAAGCACAATCATACATAATGTTCACCAACTGGAAGTACCTAATGACAACATCACCATACATTACACGGACTAGGCATCTCGAAATTAAAAAAACACAACTGACATTGTCAGTCCACTCATGGATAAAACTCGCATAAATTGCATTATGAGTCCAAGATGCACCTTTCATTCAGAAGAGACTCACGATCCTTCCGTTCTAGTGCTTCGAATCTGGGATCAGAACCCCATTTTTTTGCAAATTTTTCATAATCTGTGTTGTAATTGATATCCTGTATAAAAATAATCAACAAAGCTTGGGTCAAAATAAAACAACCGCCCGGCGCACCTGTCTCTCTGTCTCTCATCACACCTTCCCTCAAAACCCACACACACACAGCGTATGCTGCCTACTCTGCTCACCTACTTGATCAGATGAAATACCCTTGACAACTAGCGAATGAACAGGATAAGCCAATCAACTGGGAAAGAACAACCTACAAACCCATAGCATGTACATTCATATTTAGCAAAGGTAGAAGAGAAATTTTAGACCTTAGATGCTTCCTCTAGAAGCTGTTTAAAGCCTTCAACAGCAGCTTTTTGAACAGCTCGCTTCTCTTTCCGTTCTTCCTCCGCCCGAGTACGAACAAAGTGGTCAAAAATGGAGCGTCTTTCTGTGTGGCTCGGGATAGCCTGCAATGCCAATAGATGCTTTAACACAATTCCTGTTTCAAAAAGCCCTTTTGTGGCTTTCAGGAGCTTTTGTTTAAAAAACTACAATGATTCTTCACATGTCTAGACAAAAAACTCTCAACAACAAAATATGCCCAACACATATTATGAGTTGACAAAAGATAGTAAGAAAGTAATTTGAGTTGTCGTTCCATGGCCCAAAATGCACAAGAAAATACTAAATCCTCTGAAAGTTCAATCAAATCATTTTTGAGCAGGCTCAAATTTCTTCAAAAAATCCCTCTATAGCTATGGAATAGATCTACCAAATTCAAATGATAACTACATAAAGACTGACAACATTTCATGCTCATCTAACTTGAGCAGTAAATTGCAGTTTTATTCAGAATTTAATAATTTTAGAAAAATGATCAATTTAGTTTTTTGGCTTTTGAGGCTAAATATGACTCTCAAAGTCTTCTTCATGTCAAATTACTAGAATCCTGTGACCTGTCATGAGCTACTTTAGTGGCCTCAACCACTTTTGTGGCCCATTACAAGATTAGTGTTAAAACCTGACAAGAGTAACTCGCTGTGAAACAATCATAAACACAAGAGACCAAAAACTTTGAAAGGGAGCCATACAGCCCGCAGCGGAAATGGCACAACCAAAGTAAACAACCCTAGAGCACAAATGTATGTGCTGATACATACACACGTGCGCAGAAAGACAACCGCTTGGGTGTGCACACTCACCCACACCCGCTCACAGGCTTATTATCACACCAGACAATGCTGTCTGTAAAACCATAATAAGATCAGATGGACAAAGCATAACACTACTATCAAGTTTCTATGACCCATTAATTGACGATGATCTTGACAAAAACTCAAAACATGGGCAGCTGTCACCAGAATCCAGTGGTAACAAGTGAACGTCAGGCTTAGAGAGGAACGGATCGCAGCAGAAAAACGCAGCAGCAGCAGCAGAGCAAAGGTTGAGAAAATAGTACAGAAGAGACATCGCTTCAAGGCAGACTGCATTTTAGCAAGACTGCCCTGCTCAGCCAGAGAGACAGAGAGGGGGCAGGCTGCTTTTGTGTGGGCTTTTGCTGTTCCCAGATTATCCCACTTGCGAGTTTTTGGTTGCTTTGTGGAAATAAAGCAAGGCCTCTGGCCTCGTTTATAATCAACTGAGCCTCTAAAGCACACTCATAGTCTAGATGACAAATTGTACCAGTCCTCAGAGCTCTGCAATACAATATAGAGCTTCGGAGCCACAGCTTCTTGCATGGTACTCTCACCACTCATCTTTTGAAGTTAAAAGTTGTTTCAATGTGCCAACTGAAAAATACAGGCTGGAACGGAACAGACTTTTAGCACTTCAAAACAAGTGAACTGAAAGAGAGAATCCACACGAGACACGGAGTGGCTGAGTTCCACTCCCAGACGGCAATGGCCCCAAACTGTGGCGCCCCTTTTGGCATTTCTTTATATTGCTTCCACAAGGTACAACTTTGTGGCTCTGCTCTGCTTCTCCCACGAGTAGAATGCTAGAGAGAGAACCCTCAGCACTTATTTAAAGGCCCTTGGCCTGTACAAAAGCAGTTACATGAAAAGCATGACGTCTAAAAGCTCCAGATCCAAAAGCATGCACAGACTACCACGTCAGCAACAATTTCCGCAAAACGTATGGTCCACACAACATGCCATGTCAATATGTTTTACGCCATCTGTGAATTTGTGTGTGTGTTTGCTTTATTTAGGATTCAGGCCCCTCGGCCATAGTTCCTGTAAGTTGGATTAGGATTTTAAATCCTAACCCTTTATATCATACAAACCAATCTGTAAGTTGGTGCGGACTTCTTCTTCTGCTTCTGCTAGAGTTTGGGCCTCTCGACTAGGATCTCCAGGTTGGCTTTGTCTTCAGTGGTTGACAAATCAGCACTATCTCCATACAAATCAAACTAAAAATCATTTGGGAGTGGTCTCTGTCAGTCGAACATTAAGGACGACTGGCTTTTCATTTTGCTCCAAGGTGATGGTTCGGCCCTTGATGTAGATGGTTGCATCATTTTGATCGTGCCCAAAAGAGCATTGACTGGCTTTTCATTTTGCTCCAAGGTAATGGTTCGGCCCTTGATGTAGGTGGTCGCATCATTTTGATCGTGCCCAAAAGAGCGTCGCAATACCCTGACGGCATGATGTGAAAGTTTGCCTTGCCATGGTATCCTTGTATAGTGAGTGGAAGAGCACCAATAGGTGTTACCACTTTTTGAGCGTGCCCTATGGCCAACTCGGCCACAAGTTCTCCTACAAACAGATCGCATTCGAAATCCATCTGCTTGAAAAACTCTGGATGGATGAAATTTTTGGTGGCTCCTGGGTGGAAGAAGATAAGGGCTTCGAAGTTCGAAGCCTTTGATCTGGCCATAAGCTCTACACAATTGTTTGGTATCATCTCGAGAGATACCATAAATGTCGGGAACAAGTCCAAGTGCAGTTTTGGCTTTCTTAGCAAGTGGTTGCTATGGAGGCTTATCTCCTCTAGTAGGACGGTTATAGTAATTGTCTCCTGTCTGGAAACATTCAAAGCATCTGCCTTCTTCCAGTATAGTGTCAGTCGAGACTACAAAAAATTATAACTTATTGGGGATGTCACGTACAATAAAAATAGAAGCCTTGTTATTTTCACTTAAGAGTCTAGTCTTTAAACGATAATCGTCAAGGAAAAGAGCTTATTGGAATAAAGAGCTAAAAAGGCAGAGCCCAAACACATGGAAAAAGGCCAAAAATACAACCCACAATGTTGGCCAGTCAACATTAGTCCCAACCTTGACCCAAAAACTGTCTAACGAGTCCTGAACAAAACATACTAGTGCATGGTACAGAACAGAACGTACAAGTTGTCCCATAAGTCAAATATGAACAACCTTGACTAACCGTGATATGCCCCTTTTGTCAACAAATCCTCCAAATTTTAGGAATGCTTAACAAGAAACAAAACCATCGCAAGGAAAAGTAAGAGCTTTATGCACCTATCAACAAAGAGTCGCCAGACAAGAAGAGTTGAAGAGACTGCTCACAATACCTTGAAACGAGGATCAAATATGACTTTTGGTAATTCTTTCTCCCACTTTGAAAAAGGAGCAATTCCTTTTTCTTTCAGCATTTCCTATGTAACCAAAATATAGCATAAGTATGTGACAATATTCCACCTTCAGTGCTTCTTAATACTGATAGTGACTACATGCGTTGGTGAGCTTTTTTTCTATAATTATATATAATTCCATATTGAGCTCAAACAAGCACCTTGAATTGAGAAACGCACTCCTCCTTTGTAGGGCCCCGTTCTTCATCATCACTATCAGACGATGATTCAGATGAAGACTTCTCTGCATGGAGATCCTTGCCCTTCTCCTTACTGCTCTCTGTGGGAAGCGTTCTATTGGAATTGCCATCTGCAGACCCAGCATTGTCACTTGCAACTAACCCTGGTGCAACCGAATCCTGCAATTTCTTTTTTATCAAGTCAAGGGCTGAAGAGCCAGTAGTTGTTGATGGAGCAGGCTTCTGTGTCAAACTCCCTGCACTGGGAACAGTTAGGCTAAATGATACTGTGCCTTTTTCAGAGTTGACTTTAGCATGCTGGCTGTTTGTACTGGGTTTTAACGAAACATCGTCAATCCGTCTCTTGCGATATTCTACAACTTCTGTCGGCACCTGCCAACTTGTGGCCTACACACAAGAAAAACTCCATCAGATTGACCCACCAAAATTTATGGCACGATAATAATATTACAAAATCAGTTGAACAGCTCTGTTTGTAAGAAGTAGCTGAGCTCTTTGCCTGCTGAGTTGTGTAATGCACATCAGCTTGACTCATCCAAAGACAGACTCAATATTGGGGAATCTTCTCAACATTCCATGAAAATTTTCCCTCTGAAGTAATGTTCTCCAAAATCTTACAATCAACATCAAACCCAACAAAAGAATTGGCATATGCAGTCTCTCTCTAGAATTAAGCAATTTTCTACATGAACATCGACCAGTAGTTCCTGGCTGTATGGATAAAACATTCGCACCACTTGGTTGTGCTGGCTGTTTTCCAGTAGTCCGCATGAGAAGTGAAAACCATCTACTTGGTGAAACTAAATTTGACACAAAACCACATATAGACAAACCCAATTGCATGAAAGAACTCTCAGAAAAGTACAGAATGGCCAGACCATATAATTCGATCAGAACTCCCATACACAATGGCAACTGCAACACTTTTGTGATTCCAACAATTACCTGTGTATCTCTATGGTAGTAGTATCTCTTAGCATCATTTGTTGTCACCATTGCCCAACCTGTTCCACCAATCATTTCCCTGCATGCACAAATAGTAAGCTTAGACTATTTAGAGTTTCCAAAGCAAAAAGGGATTAGTCTTGAGACTACACAGAAACAGAGTTGATTGAATGATCACAGAAGAGGACTGCCAGAAAAGGAGGAAGACGTATTAGAATGTACTAGGTGAATTCAAGAAAACTCAAATTTCCCTTCAAACATAGTGCAAGTCATAGACTCATTACACTCATCCACAAGACAATTGACTGTCAGCTCCATCATGCTTAGTATAGAACAAGTACAATTACATCGCAAACTATCATCATTAGTGCACAACAAAGGATGTAGAGTAGGCCTCGATACTCTTGCTCAAGTAGTGGATGTAGAACTATGTAACAATAATCTTTTGCTACCGCCTTAGGCCTCACAGCCCTCCGCCCCTTCACAGCATATCCCACCACTGCATTATCCACACACCCTCACTCAACTTTTCTTTCTCATCCACCACTACCCAAGGGTTACGGTTTCTTTCAGGGAAAATTGTTGTTGTGAGTAGTACTCAGGTGGTTCTAGAGGAGGGTTCGCTTTGGCCTTGAAGCGTGAAAGGTAGGAAGTCCAAAGTAAAGCATCGGCACCTGGCATTTCCCATTTTGTTTGTGGCTCTCCAAAAGAGACATGGCAGCTTCAAGCAGCTGTGTGTGTGTTAAAAGCCAAAATTACCAAGTGGATCTTGTCTCAATTATCTGCAATCAATATATTTCTCTAAACTTCCCCCCTCCCTTCTCTACTCCTCCTTCACGATCAAAGGACGTATCAATTTCCCCCTTTCCACTACTGCATCGCTATATTGCAATACATCTCCATTCTTGCATACATGTTGGGGTTCCCAACAGCTCCGCTTTGCAAAACCCCACTCTTCAATGTCTTCAAGTAAGCTTTCAACAAGTTCAAATTCGGCATCAACTGGTCCCTGAAATTGGTTAAGGTTTGGTAAAACTAGAATCCATAGTCACCAAGGAGGTTCCATTCACAAAAGACTGAGGTGTGTGAAATGAGAAAACAAAGGAAAAATTCAAGGAATCCAATACAAACTAAATGCTTAGTGTCAAGGAAGCATACCATGATATCAATAATCAGGTGGTGAAAAAATCTCCTAATCTTGGTTGCCCAGGTGCCTCCACAAAGCAATCTGCCCCCCCCCGCCCACACACACACAGTTCCAGGTAGTAGCACTTCTAAATCATTTTTGTATCTCTTTTTTGTACCCAGACATGGTATCACATTCACCAGTTTGTATTGGATTGGTCTCATATGTCATTTTGGCTCATGAAGACGTTAATATATCATTTCATTTCATTTCATCTCTCTCTCTCTCTCTCTCTCTCTCTCTCTCTCTCTAACACTTTGGTCTCATACGTCATTTTGGCCTTTTGAAGACGTTAATATAACATTTCATTTCATTTCCTCTCTCTCTCTCTCTCTCTCTCTCTCTCTCTCTCTCTCTCTCTCTCTCTCTCTCTCTCTCTCTCGGAGATCCGAGCCCGGGAGCGCCGTGCCACTGAGGAGCGAGTGGCTCAGATGAGGGCCGACCCGACAGCCTTCATCCGGGTAGCCTTGGCACCAGACCCGCCCATGTACCACATCTTACATCCCCCCATTAGTACAGGATGGAGCTAGATAGCTTGATGCACTCTCATGATTGTACTACCTTGAGCATATAGACATGCATACACCCCTAGAGATAGAACTCCATCCCTCCTCAGATACTCCACTACCTACATTCAGTTCAGTTTTGTATCAGTTTTGTTTCATTTGTCTTTCCGATAGACGGATGACATACACACCATGTACATTTGATTTGTCTCATAGGCCGATTTCGGCCTGACATAGACGTTAAAAATCTTTCTTTCTTTCTTCTTTTCTCTCTCTCTCTCTCTCTCTCTCTCTCTCTCTCTCTCTCTCTCTCTCTCTCTCTAGAGAGAGTACCTTCTCCAGCTTACGGAGGACGGTTTTGTGACAAGACCCAGATACATGGACACCCACCTCTCTCATGGGATATGATGTGCTATTGGCCAGATACGCACGTCTTCACACCAACTGTGGATTGAGACTGGGAGATACAGCGTAGTACATCCAAAGGCCAGGACATGCCCCTTGTGTGACATGGAGCCTGAGACAGAGTTGCACTACACATGCCGCTGCCCCGTCTACTACGAGATACGAGGCCGCTTCCATTGCTTGTTCAGAGAGGGTTTTGGACCACTCTCCAAAGTCATGGGGTACGAAGATCAGAGATGCCTGGGTTTGTTTTTACTCGATCTGCGCAGACACGGGGAGAGCCTGATGAGAGGAGAGGCTAGCCAGTCTCAAAGACGGATCACAGATTTCTTTAGAACAGACACTGGACAGCCAGAGGAGTTACTACCACAACAGAGCTAACGTTTGTCTCACACCAAAGGCATACTAATCGACCGAGCGATTGAGCTGGGGAGATCTAGACGCCCACGACCACGAAGGACTACACAGCATTGATGGAGGCTACATCAAAAGATTCGAGTCACTTTGGCGAGGCATGCACGCCGCCCGGTCAGACTACTGACAATGGAGGATATTGATGAGATCCCCCAGCGACCGATGTTGGATCTCCTGTGATTTAGGTATTTAGCTATCCCACCCAACTGCTAAGTTCACATCGAGTGGCTTAGGATTCCATAGTATATTTATTTTGTTATGTTATGTTGTTATTGTTGTTATTTTTGTTACTCTGACTTTGTATCAGATCCACCACATTGTAACTTTCTGGTCTCATAGGTCACTTTGACCTTTTGAAGACGTTAATATAACATTTCATTTCATTTCCTCTCTCTCTCTCTCTCTCTCTCTCTCTCTCTCTCTCTCTCTCTCTCTCAGTGTCACATGGAGCATGAGACAGAGTTGCACTACACATGCCACTGCCACTACCCAGTCTACTATGAGATACAAGGCCGCTTCCACTGCTTGTTTAGAGAGGGCTTTGGACCACTCTCTAGAGTCATGGGATACGAGGATCAAAGATGCTTGGGTTTGTTTTTGCTCGAGCTGCGCAAACACAGAGAGAGCCTGATGAGAGGAGAGGCTAGCCAGTGTCAGAGACGGATCACAGATTTCTTTAGAGCACACATTGGACAACCGAAGGAGTTACTACCACAGCAGAGCCCACATTCTCCTCGTACCAGAGGAACGCTGTTCGACCGAGCGACCGAGGCACGCTGTTCGACCGAGCGACCGAACTGGGGAAATCCAGACGCCCACAATTGCGAAGGACTATAGAGCATCGACGGAGGCTGCATCAGAGGATTCAGATCATTTTGGCCCGACATGCACAACACCCAATCACAGTACTGACCATGGAGGAGATTGATAAGGAGGATCATTTTGGCCCGACATGCACAATGCCCGATCACAGTACTGACCATGGAGGAGATTGATGAGATCCGTCAACGACCGATGCTGAATCTCCTGTGATTTAGCTCTTTCTGAGGAGACACCCACATTGTGTTGTATTAGCCCCCGATTCGCCTCATCCCCCCCCCCCCCCCCACACTCATATCCTACACAATCCCAGCTACTTCACATCTAGCATTTTAGGATTCCATAGTATTTTTATTTTGTTATTCAGACTTTGTATCACATCCACCACATTGTAACGTTCTAGTCTCATAGGTCAATTTGGTCTTTTGAAGAGTCAAGACGTTAATATAACATTTCATTTCATTTTCATCTCTCTCTCTCTCTCTCTCTCTCTCTCTCTCTCTCTCTCACACACACACACACACACACATAACGGGTCTTGAGTTCAACTCTCGTCGAATACATCTTTGAGGTCTCTTGGGATAGCTTCCTACGACATTAAAAATCTCTTCTTCCTCTCTCTCTCTCTCTCTCTCTCTCTCTCTCTCTCTCTCTCTCTCGCACGCACTGGAGCTATAGAGATCCAAACGGCCACGACTGTGAGAGGGGCTACACAGCATCGACGGAGACAACAGCAGAGGATTCGAGCCATACTCTCTCGACATCCAGAGTGCAGATGAGGATAAATTCTAGTAGTAGTAGTATTTTTTTTCTAGTCTTTTTGTACCCAGACATGGTATCAGATTCACAATTTTGTAACAGTTTGGTCTCATAGGTCATTTCGGCATTTTGAAGACGTTAATATAACATTTCATTTCATCATCTCTCTCTCTCTCTCTCTCTCTCTCTCTCTCTCTCTCTCTCTCTCTCTCTCTCTCTCTGTGTGTGTGTGTGAAAGTTTTGTAAGATGGACATGGATCACAATTGGTATAGTCCATTGCTACCTGTAAAACACATCCAAGGCTAAGTGAATTATTGTTTTGTTTAAATGGACGCAGGTAAGGACTCTATCTTATCTTGGAAGGTTTTTTTGACTTTGGCAAGCTGTCCTACATTGGATGGAACGCTCACTTATGATTTGGGAAGTTCTTTTACTATCTGCATACTGAAAGGAGATCTCTTTCCTACAAACATTGTACTTAAATGATTCTAATACTGAGTTGTTTTTGTACTTATCTATTCTTTGTTCCATTGCAAGCTATCTTTTGAATGTAAAAGTTCAATTATGTCTTATTATCTAAGATTTAACAGCTACACGCACATCCTATACATAAGGTTTTTCTTTCCAGAGAAACCGAAATGTTGGCTTTGGAAATTTTCTTCAAAATTTAGTTCTAAGTTGGACCCATAGTCCGTAATCCCTTGACCGGTTGACTGGTGTTAGGTGGTCCTTCGTAGACTCTATTTATGGTCCCCTACTCACGGCTACTATAGTCTTTGACTTTGCTGGTTGAAGGTTTGCAGGCCCAAAAATTACAGTTACTGTTTCTACTTTTATTTATGTTTATATTGTTCCTTTTTTCAGGACTGCTTACCCTATAGAAAGACAGCCCGCATGAGCACTAATCACAACCCTGAGAATCATGCAAAGTTTTTTAAACAGATTAAGCTATACCTTAAGGACCGTAAACCAAAGAATGCTTTGGCAGTTAGAACTAGACCCTTCCTCTTTAGGAAGGCCAAAGATTGTATTACTTACTATGGGAAGTATAAGTGAACCTCACCACACTTTTTGAAAAATTATGGACTCTTGCTCTCTCACAAGGATTGGAATTGTCCTCCGAGCCTCTCTCAGTGGCCAGTACTCAAATGTATTAGCAGCTTGGATGCTTCTCAACTAATATATAATTCGGCTCTTAACTCTGACAAGAAATTATCTGTCTTACATATGCTGTCTTTTAATGATTGGGTCAAAATTTTGGCGACTCTGGATAAAGACTCCATGGAAGGGGTGAATTTAATTACCCATTACATAACCCAGCTTCCTCTACTATCCTCACAATACCAGCAAGAGCTTGCCATGTTTTCCTCCGCTGGTTCTGATCTGTCTAACTTTCTAAGGAAGTTATGTGATCTCAATCCCTCTTTTGTCTGTGCACCGGCTACTCAAACTATTCCACAAATTGGTGGAATCTTTTGTCGAGATAGTACAGCCCTTGAAGCAGTTAAGGAATTTCAGAGTAATCTTTGCTCCCTCAATGACTCTAACCTCCTGGAGATGGTGCCTAAAATATCCAAAGTTTTTCCTATCTTACTTGTTAGACAAATTGGAATTGAATCCCTTGGGGTTGACCGTTAGCTTTGAGTTCTGCCCATCAAAGCTTTCTTAGCACCCATTTTGAGTGAAACTTGGGTTTACCTTGTCAACCTCCCTGCCTCTACTGTGGAAGATTGCAGACTCAAGATTCTAAAAGGAGAGCAATTTCTGGACAAAAGGGAGCTTATCAAAGCACCCTTCAATCTCAATCTCATTGACCACTTCAAGTGTCCCTCCAATACTGGCCTCTACATCCGTACGAAAGGAAATACGGAATTTGCCAAGAGTAATCCGGATTTTTACGCTGAATCTATCTGGAATGTCTTTCGACCTTATGTAAAATGTGCCTGCAGATTTCTTAACCCTAAAGCCTTTTGTGAATCCAGTATCGTGTGGTTCGATCATACCATTTGGTTTATTCTCAACCATCTAGACTTACTCTTCCCAGAAAAACCTGTGGATTTTCACATCTCCTTCATTTGCTCTTGGTTAGGCGGCTAAGCTAAGTAAATTGTAATTGCACGGATTGCCTTCAACATCTTCTGTGAACTAATGCTTGATATCTTGAAGGAGTTAAAATCTAATGAACCCGGAATTTCCTTAACTACTTATGCTAACTTTAAAGGTGTTAAGATCATCACTAGTTTACTTAAACCTTGTATTGATGAGGATGACTCCCCTCCTCAAAAGATCTAACTGTTTGATTACTCCCAACTCCTTCACTTCCTTTCCAACACCTAGTTCATCCTCTAACCGGGGAAGAGTTCGTAGCTATACAAGGGGTAGAGGCAGGTCTCCCCCCATCAAGAACTTCCCTGAATTTTAAACCTTGGTGATATTGCAGGTTACTACAAGCCCTTGTGGAAGAACTCTCAACAAAGTGCATCCGGACAATGGATTCATCTATATACACCGTCTCTTTTACAATGTACTCCTCGATTGGATTCAATCAAAAAATCTTTACTTTAGTGCTTTGATCTGTTTTCTC
The DNA here is from genome assembly GCF_014529385.1 of Adiantum capillus-veneris. Classification (NCBI taxonomy): domain Eukaryota; kingdom Viridiplantae; phylum Streptophyta; class Polypodiopsida; order Polypodiales; family Pteridaceae; genus Adiantum; species Adiantum capillus-veneris. The sequence goes on along the minus strand of NC_140942.1, from coordinate 78,267,774 downwards.
GTAATCACAAATTACTCGACAATATACTCATAGGATAGAAGTATCAACATTCCATAAAGAGTTTAATTTACAGTAATGACTTTCTTCGGCAGGATTCTATTTCCCATTGTACATGCTTTCAGTTTACCACCTTTCGCAGAAATTTTGAGACTTTTGGTAACCATGTTTGCACTTGTGATCTTAGCATTATTGAAAATACTAAATTACGTAAAATTTTGGCCAAAGGGCTCAATCATATACCTAACTTTCCCAAAAACCACTACCTTGCTCTATCAGCTATACTAAGCTGCCTCACTGACCTTATCAATGCTCTCCGACTGGAGATGACAAGCTTGACAATAAACCATTTATCAGAGATTTTTTGAAAATCTAAAGTTAGCTGTGATGTAAGGCAGGAGTCATCAGAGGATAACCATTTTCTAGGTAGTTGTGATACTTTTTGAAGGAAGCATTCTTTCACAACTTCCCTTAAGTCCAGTAGGACTGTTATCTCCAGTCGTAGAGCATTGACAAGGTCAGTGAGGCAGCTTAGTATAGCTGATAGAGCAAGGTAAGGGTTTTTGGGAAAGTTAGATATATAATTGAGCCCTTTGACCAAAATTCTACGTATTTTAGTATTTTCAATAATGCTAAGATCACAAGTGCAAACATGGTTACCAAAAGCCTCAAAATTCCTACAAAAGGTGGTAAACTGAAAGCATGTACAATAAGAAATAGAATCCCGCCAAAGAAAGTCATTACTGTAAATTAACCTCTTTATGGGATGTTGATACTTCCATCCTATGAGTATATTGTCGAGTAATTTGTGATTACCAAAAAACAGATCAAAGCACTCACAAAAAGATTTTTTGATTGAATCCAATCGAAGAGTACATTGTGAAAAAGACTGTGTATGTAGATGAATCCATTGTCGGGATCCACTTTGTTGAGAGTTCTTCTTCCACAAAGGCTTGTAGTAACCTGCAATATCACCAAGATTTAAAATTCAAAGAAGTTCCTGATGGGGGGAGACCTGCCTCTACCCCTTGTATAGCTACGAACTCTTCCCCGGTTAGAGGATGAACTAGGTGTTGGAAAGGAAGTGAAGGAGTTGGGAGTAATCAAACAGTTAGATCTTTTGAGAGCAGGGGAGTCATCCTCATCAATACAAGGTTTAAGTAAACTAGTGATGATCTTAACACCTTTAAAGTTAGCATAAGTAATTAAGTAAATTCTGGGTTCATCAGATTTTAACTCCTTCAAGATATCAAGCATTAGTTCACGGAAGATGTTGAAGGCAATCCGTACAATTACAATTTACTTAGCTTAACCGCCTAACCAAGAGCAAATGAAGGAGATGTGAAAATCCACAGGTTTTTCTGGGAAGAGTAAGTCCAGATGGTTGAGAATAAACCAAATGGTATGATCGAACCACACGATATTGGATTCACAAGTCAAGAAATCTGTAGGCACATTTTACATAAGATCGAAAGACATTCCAGATGCATTCGATGTAAAAATCCGGATTACTCTTGGCAAATTCCATGTTTCCTTTGGTACGGATGTAGAGGCTAGTATTGGAGGGGCACTTGGAGTGGTCAATGAGATTGAGATTGAAGGGTGCTTGGAGAAGCTCCTCTTTGTCCAGAAATTACCCTCCTTTTAGAATCTTGAATTTGCAATCTTCCACGGTAGAAGCAGGGAGGTTGACAAGGTAAACTTAAGTTTCACTCAAAATGGGTGCTAAGAAAGCTTTGTTGGGTAGGACCCTAAGCTGATGGTCAACCCCAAGGGATTCAATTTCAATTGGTCTAACATGTAAGATTTGGATATTTTAGGCAGCATCTCCAGGAGGTTAGAGTCATTGAGGGAGCAAAGATTACTCTGAAATTCCTTAACTGCTTCAAGGGCTGCACTATCCCGACAAAAGATTCCACCGGTTTAAGGAATAGTTGGAGTAGCCGGTGCACAGACAAAAGAGAGATTGAGACCACATAACTTCCTTAGAAAGTTAGACAAATCAGAACCAGCGGAGGAAAACATGGCAAGCTCTTGCTGGTATTGTAAGGATAGTAGAAGAAGCTGAGCTATATAATGGGTAATTAAATTTACCCCTTCCATGGAGTCTTTATCCAGAGTCGCCAAAATTTTGACCCAATTATTAAAAGACAACATATATAAGACAGATAATTTCTTGTCAGAGGTAAGAGCCGAATCATATATTAGTTGAGAAGCATCCAAGCTGCTAATGCATCTGAGTACAAGAGATATGGCCACTGAGAGGGGCTCGGAGGACAATTCCAATCTTTGTGAGAGAGCAAGAGTCTGCAATTTTTCAAAAAAAAGTGTAGTGAAGTTCACTTATACTTACCATAGTAAGTAATACAATTTTTGGCCTTCCTAAAGAGGAAGTATCTAGTTCTAACTGCCAAAGCATTCTTTGGTTTACGGTCCTTAGGTATAGCTTAATCTATTCGAGAATCTTTGTATGATTCTCGAGTTGTGATAAGTGCTCGTGCGGGCTGTCTTTCCATAGGGTAAGCAGTCCTGAAAAAAGGAACAATATAAACATAAATAAAAGTAAAAACAGTAACTGTAATTTGTGGGCTTGCAAACCTTCAACCGGCAAAGTCAAAGACTATAGTAGCCGTGAGCAGGGGACCAAAAATAGAGTCTACGAAGGACCACCTAATACCAGTCAACCGGTCAAGGGATTACGAACTGTGGATCCAACTTAAAACTAAATTTTGAAGAAAATTTCCAAAGACAGTATCCCGGTTAATCTAGAAAGAAAAACCTTATGTATAGGATGTGTGTGTAGCTGTTAAATCTTAGATAATAAGACATAATTGAACTTTTACATTAGACAGCTGACAATGGAACAAAGAATAGATAAGTACAAAAACAACTCGGTATTAGAATCATTTTAGTACAATGTTTGTAAGAAAAAGATCCCCTTTCAGTATGCAGATAGTAAAAGAACTTCCCAAATCATAAGTGAGTGTTCCATCCAATGTAGGACAGCTTGCCAAAGTCAAAAAAACCTTCTAAGATAAGATAAGAGTCCTTACCTGCATCCATCCAAACAAGACAACAATTCAGTTAGCCTTGGATGTGTTTTACAGGTATCAATGGACTATACCAGTTGTTATCCATGTCCATCTTACAAAACTTTTTTACCTTCTACAAGCTAAGTCCAAAGTAAATCATTTATATATATTTTCACAGTGTTTCTAGTCGAAGAGAACCTTCTAGTATTAATTATCTCTTCTAGTCCAAGTATCAGATTTTCCCCTTTTTTTTACCCCAAGTGGTATATTTTTTCAAAAGACCAAACTACTTGAGTTATACTCTGTCGAATTAATAAGATTTTATTAGTAAACAAGCCTAAATTCTTTTTATCGAGTATGTTCTAAGTTTAGAACTGATAATGTTTTTGTTTTTTCTCATATGGAGTCCAATTCTTCAAAAATAGATCACTATCTCATAGCGAGCCAAAAGGTAGAGGCATAGCCCATCTAACTGTTTTTAGAATCCAAAAGCAACGACTAAAAAGTGAATGCAAATACTGTATTAGCCCTCTATGATACCTCAAAGGAGATGTTAAGAGTGTTGGATGTCAGTGATCTCAGGTGCTCAAAGGATGTGGTGCATAATGAGTATGCGAGATATTTGACATACACAGGGACTACACATGGACTGGCCATCCTGAATGGCCAACACAATTTCCAACAAAGAATGGATCTCTTGTTTTCCTCATAAACACAAGGCTCGCATGGTGGACTATGTTATGGCTCGACCCAGTTTTATACCACCTATTCAGGATTTTACAGTCAACCCCAAGCATGTTGGGACAGCAGTAGATCACGCTCTCCTCACATTTACAGTTTCATTCCAGTTTAGTACAGCTCCGTTGGCCTAGGCATCTACCCATACTCGATACGGAGACCGACTCTGTCTACATGGATAGTGTTTAAAGACGCCTGGCCGTAGAGGAACCCGAGACACCCATTAGAGCAGCTTACCCAAGTATTGGCAGACTTTACATGATGCAACAGTAGAGGCATACCCACACATCCAACCCAGGCAAAGACGACGTTCTGGGAGTATGCCCCAGAACAGTTGGTATGATGAGGAATGTGGGACGAGAGCCACACTTCAGAGGGAGGTGTTCTTGGGAGCCATTACTCATAGATAGCCTTTCGGCGCCTAGTGCAACAAAAGAAGAGGACTTATCTTGCTTGGTTAGAGGACGAGTTGTACAAGATATTCCTGAGCCACGACTCGGGCGAGGCATGAAGATTTTTTCATGAGCATTCCCCCCACCAATTATCACATCAATCAAGGTTTGGGGCGCATATGCAGCATCTCTTTACACGATTCTAGGGCAGCAGTCTCTACCTGACCCTCCGGAGCCATGCCCACACACATGCACTTTCTTTACCGTTGAGATGGTAAAGAAACCACGAGAACATGTGATCATGATGGATTGATGGCAGAGCACTTTAAACATGCTAGAGATATGCTTAAAGAGCTTCTTGCAGTAATGTTCATTTTCCTAATACTTGGAGCATGTCTACTATTGTGCCTATTTTCAAGGCCGAAGATGCCATGATACCGAGCAAACGCTAGCCAGGTTGTATGCATCCATTCTTAAGCAACAGCTAAGTAGATGAGCAAAGAGAGTAGGCATTCGAGCATCAAGCCAGGCAGGTTTCACGAGGGGTTTTTCTACTCTTGATCATATATTGACACTTATTAAGGAAAGCAGATCACATGGTATGAGAATTTTATTGTACCTTTGTGGATTTTCGCAAAGCGTTTGATACGGTTCCCATAGCTCGATTGAGGCAAAGACTACAGGCGATGGGAGTACCCACAAAGATGATCTAGGAAGTCACGGCTTTATACAGGACAGTCGTGGAGCAGGTTCATACTCCTAAGGGGTTATCTGAGCATATTCACTGCACTGTTGGAGTCAAACACTCTCTCCTACATTGTTTGGTTTGTATGTAGATGAGATTTCAGATTACATTGAGAGGGGAGTAGGCACAGGAGCATAGCTAGCGGGGACATGGATTTCCTTACTACTATATGTAGATGATATTGTGTTGATCTCAGATTCATCAGAAAAGATGCAATGACAATTGGATGCATTGCACACTTTTGCTAGTATTAGCGGCTTGTCGGTGAACCTTGACAAGACCAAAGTTATGGTGTTCAACACCACAGCAAAGCGGGTTAAGCGATCTGCACCAACCTTCACATATTACCAGAAGACAGTTGAGTTTACAGACGCATACACTTACCTGGGAGTATTCTTCACTGGTCCAAAGTTCTCCTAGGAGCATGGAGAGGATGTGTTCGCAGAATCAGTTTCACGAACCTTGAACAAAGCTCTGGCTATTTGACACATTGGTTACTTAAGCTATGCTTTATGGGTTGGGACCATCAGTAGACCATTATAGCCAAGCTAGCAGTGCTGGTGGATGGAGATGTATGGAGAGGCCTCTGGTCTCTATCATTTCCCGGGTGATTAAGGCCAAGGCCTCTGTTTAGCATGAGATTATTCGTGCAGAGCTTGTTGCTTCCCTGTTGGTCATAGAGGCACTTACGACATATGTCTCTTTTGTACACAGTATCTAGGATCTCCCTAAAGATAGATATGCTCGCCTACCTTTGGAGTCTTCTCAACAGCTTGCCTCACAGGGAGAGAAATCTTGTTGGTATGCACAGATGACATCATGGTTTTAGCTACATGGATTTAGTATGGACAGACTACATGGTTTCAGCTACATGGATTTTGAAACCGGACCGTAGGGCAGTAGACTTTAGCTTTCACCCGAAACTTTACTTTAGACTTTAGGACACAAAGGAACTTCCTGTGACTGGAATTCAACACTTCAAGACATTTCACGACTTGGTAGCTAGAGCGCTACCAAGCAGACGGCGACACCCTATAGGCCCCAAAGACTGGCGCCCCTTTCGGTATTTCTTTATTCTTATTAAACTTGAGAAAAACGTGTAAATCTCTACAAGTTGTCCCACTTTTATCCGGCTGAAATTCCTCTACCCTAACCCGATTTCGGCAACATAACCACAGTAGAAGTCTCCACGGACAAAATCCCAAGTAGACAGTGACTTCCATGCACTTTCGAGCACTTTGCAAAACCTGGCAAAAAATTACAGCATGCTGAAATCCCTGTTTATGGCTCCTAATTTGTGCCGCAACACCTGCTTGGTGATTCCCTAGCTGCCACGAAGCTCCTGGGACTTGTAGGCATCAAAACTGGCCAAAACCCTACACCTGCAAAAAAAATTACAGCAAGCTGTAATTCTCTGTTTTGCGCTCCGATTCGTGCGCCAATCACTCCTATGGGTCGCCCTCGAGCTCTTGCACCTGTATGGGTCACTTGCCCCTTGAATTAGACAAGATTCCTCGCGGGAAATCTCTCTAAATTGCCTGTACAAGCACCCAAGGATTTCTTGAGGCTCCCCTTGCATTACCTTGCCATTTAGGTGTGAAACCCTGAACCTACAGAAAAACGCAGCAGGCTGTAATTTTCCGTTTCGCATCATTTTGAGCGGAGCAAACACGTCTACGCCTGTGTCAGAAGCTCCCGCATGCAATGGCAAACAGTTCCCCTGTAAATTGGACGAGTTTTCACGCGAGAAAACTCTCCATTTTTTAATGCTTCGCGATGGAGCTGTGCGTACCTGAAGGGGATTAGCAATTAGCTAATCCGGTTCCTATACAAGGCTCTTGCCTTGGCAAACGCGCATAAAAACCCCCAAACTGTACATGGTCATCTAAGAAGCCCAACTAGTGGGGCATTACCATATGTGCCAATGGGAGAGAGAGATGCGCGAGAGCAAGTCATTGCACTACATAGAGCAAGGGAGAAGGCAAGCTTTCCATTAAAGCTGTGATCACCTGCACCCACTACTCACACACATCGCCATGTGTTCCTTATGCCTCTTTTGAGTTAATTTCCTAGTACCCACCAACTTATAAGTGTAGCCAGGGGCCTAAATGACTTTGAACTGAGCCTAGACACCCTTTTACTGCTCGGATTCCAGTGCCAACTGGCTCGACCATCTCGTGGCGATTTGCCCTTCCCGGCTGCAGGTGAAACTCTTGGCCATAGGCTGTTTCACACTAGCCACACAGTGTCTGGCCATTTGTGACTTCAAAAAGAGGGTCCCAAAGATTAAATAAAAATCATCGGAAAGAAACCAACAACTAAGTTAGTAGTTGCCACGTCCTCGTGACAGATTTAGTATGGAAAGACTACCCCCCTTTCACTACTCATTGGATGCATTCTCCTTATCTCTCACACAGACCAAGATTACTCGCCTCATTAGATAGAATTTGATTCAGCTAGACACAAGGAGGACTTGGTCAAAGCCAACACGAGAGCTTGGCACAAAGATGGCTTTCTACAGAGTGCATCTTCTCCAACCAACAAAGGGTGGATAGGTGATCATACCTGTCTATATGGGACACTCATTTATCCCATGGGATACGATGTGCTATTGGTCGGATGCACACATCATCGCATCGGCTAGAGATTGAGACTGGCATATTTAGGAGAATACCAGCAAAGGCCACGATTTGCCAGTTGTGTCATAAAGAGCCAGAGATGGGAGTTACATCACATCTGTCATTGTCCAGTATACTATGAGATACGAGGCCGCTTTCCCTGTCTATTCAGAGAGACTTTGAACCATTGGCTAGAGTTATGAGATATCAGGACCAATGATGCCTCAGGTTGTTTTTGCTAGAGTTGCACAGACACAGGGAGAGTCTCTTGAGGAGATTAGATAATAGGAGACATTCACACAGAGAGATCATTGACTTCTTTGGATCAAAGAATCGGCAATCAAATGAACAAGCTTCACAACAGATTCAAAGTCCACCTATACCAGAGGTGTATTGACTGACAGAGCCCCTAGACCCCCCCATCTACAATGGTCACCACGACATCGACGGAGGCTCCATCAAAGGATTAGGACTATTCTAGCACGACGTGGGGGACGTCCGGTACGACTATTTACAGAGACGGACATTGACGATGCTCTTCAATGATCAATGAACTACATCCTCAGACAGCACCCAAAACCGGGCATCCTCAAACACTGATAATTAATCCTAGGTTGGGGGTTAGGATTATGAATCCTAACCCATTGATTGGGGGGTTGGGATTATCAATCCTAACCCATTGATAATTTGGGGGGTTAGGATTATTAACCCATTGATAATTTGGGGGGTTAGGATTAATAATCCTAACCCCCAACCTTTGTAAGTTAGGTTGGGGGTTGGGATTATTAATCCTAACCCATTGATAATTTGGGCCACTCGGGGGGAACATGCAAGTTGGTGAGGACTTCTTCTTCTGCTGCTTCTATTAGGGTTTAGGGCCCTCAATTTGGATCTGCAGGTTGGCTGGGGTTTGACTCCGTGAGTCCTAACCCTCTGGATCTTCAATGGCTTGGCACATCGACAGTTTGTGACATCCCCCCTTCTTGAAAGAAGAGTAATCGTCCGCGATTATATCTACAAAACAACTCAAGATAGATCAAAAATATCCGAGTGTCATTCCAAGGGTCGTTCACTTTTCTCATTCCATATTGGAGCTCTTGATATTCTAGCATAGTAAAATTAGCCATCACACCCACACTACGTTGATCTTTAAAGGGATGTCTTGATGCACTAAAGTTACATACCCACGCAATCTCACCCAATTAGGAATATTCAGTGGTTGACACATAATGATGCAACACATGTCACAGATGCTTACATGTTGCAGGACATAAAAACAAACAACGAATGAGCACTCCTCCAAGAAAAACGACCTTAGGCATGAAGGTACTCAACGACTGCCTCCTCATTCTTCCCACAAATAACCTAAAAAGGTCCGGGCCATGAGCTCAGAGGATTGATACAACCAAACGCTCCCCAGACCGCAGCCTGCATCGCTTGGAGGATCCAAATACAACTAAATGCTCCCCAAACAACCAGCCTGCCTCGTTCAGAGGCTTCCAACATTCAACTTAACACTCCCTAGGCCACCGACTTGCGTCGTTCAGAGGTTTCACATCAAACATGAACACTCCTCTCAAGGAAGCCCGAGCCAAAGATTTTGACATATCAAAAACCAAGCATTCTCAAATCGGCACCAAAACAAGTTCAAAACAAATCATTTGTATTTCAAATAATTTTTTCAAACAATATTGTTAAACGAAGTTCAACGAGTGTCTTAATACAAATTAAACTTAAAATCATTCAGGATTGGTTTCTATCAATTGAACTTTAAGCATGACTGGTTTGTCGTTCTCTTGCAAAGTGATGGTGCGGTTCCGAATGTCAATGGTCGCATCGTTCTTGTCGTGCCAAGGCATGCCTAAAAGAGCATCACAATTGCCCAGTTTCATGATGTGAAAATTTGCTTTTCCATGGTATCCTTGGATGGTGACCGGAAGAGCACCAATGAGAGGTACAACCTTTTGAGTTGCCCCGTGGCTAGCTCGGCTTCAAGTTCTCCAGCAAGTTGATGGTACTCAAAATCAATCTGTTTTAGGAATTCGGGATCGATAAAATTTTTGGTGGCTCCTAGGCCAAAGAAGTTAAGTGTCATAAAGCCCTTTATCTTTCCATAGGCTTTGCATAGTTTGTTGGAACCTTCCATAGCGATGCCATAAATCTCGAGGACAATTCCCACCGCAGTTTTGGCGCTCTTTCCAAGTGGTTATTCTGGAGGCGTATCCGCTTTAGTAGGATAATTGTTGTAAGTGTCCTGTCTGGAAACATTCAAAGTGTAACAGACTTGGACACTCCAAGTCGAGAATCTACCACGACACCACAATAAATCACCGGCAGAGTTCCGTGCCTAGAGATATTGGCCCCAAAGACTGGCACCCCTTTCGGTATTTCTTTTTGTATTAATCTGCAACTCAAAGTACAAGCGAGTAGTCGAGACTCACTCTCAGACTCTGCGTCCAGATGCTATGAGAAGTGAGCCCAAACCACTATTTTATAAATTTACAAGGGATGCTAAAAGCAGAGTCTAAAAGCTTCAAAATCAAAAGCCTTGCCAAAAATAAAGCAAAAGCTCTCTGTCTCTCACAAGCTCTCTCTTGAGTAAATAAAGCAGAGCTTTTTTAAGGAAAAGGTAAAGCTCTCTCTCTCAATAAAGCAAAAGCCCAAAAAGCAAGCCACGCGAAAATCTGCTTTTCCGTACTGCTGCTGCCGCAAATGGCGGGCGTCCGTATAGCAAGCCACGTCAACAGCGTCCGTACAGCAAGCCACGTCAGCATTTTCCAACGGGGGTTCCTGCAAGAGAGGGTGTGTGTGTGTATGTACTGGGCAGCCACGTCACCAGTTTGTGACACAAAGCATCGGCCTTCTTGTAGTACGGTGTCTCATTGGCGATGAGTCAAACGAGGTCCTACTAATTAAGTTGAGATGTCACGAGATCCCAAGAATTTGTTCGTTGTGGTTGAGGATTTTGAGTGTTGCTCGGTTGTGCTTTCGTAACAAATTCCAATTTTCCTTTCATAAGTTTGTAACCAACCGTAGCATGGTCCATCACTTCTTGCATAGTAGATACTTGTCTAGATAGAAAGTATTCTTGTAATGGTGATGGCAGCCCGATTGTATAGCGCTCGCATTGGTCCTCCAAGATAATCAGCTTGAAGAAAGACGCCGAAGGTAAACATCAAGAAACCTTTGGTTGTAGTCTTCCATGGTTTCCGTAGCGAGCATTTACATGTTACCCCCATTCTACCAGAAGTTGTACTTCGAACAGTGAGGTCATGTAGCTTCAGGTAAAAATATTCTTGAAAGCCTGCCAAGTCCTTGGAGCATGCAGTTGGGTAGCTATTGGACTCCACCACTACATAGCATTATCTTTGAGAATTCCCGTGGCTCGAGAGATCTTTGATTCTTCTGTGTAGTTCCCCAAGGCATAGATATTGTCAAACTATTGCAAAAACTACAAGGCTTTCTTCCTATCTCTCACTTCAAAAAAGGTGAAAAATTTTACTAAAGTTCCCCCATCCTTGAAATCCTTTGGTTGATTAGGTGTATCTCCAAGATGTGGATAATAATAGGACCAGGTGGAGGAGGTGGTGGCAATGATGGTGGAGGAGGCGGTTGCACTAGGAGCACGTCAAGAGATTGAACCATATTCCCCAGATCGGAATCGAAGACTAGATAGGTTGTCGATTAGAAGCCCTTGTGCTTTCTGGTGTCGAAGGAGGAGGACCAACCTGAGGCAATAGAGTCAACATGTAATTCAAGTACTGTTGAAAGCTCTGCAGATGTGGGAGATTCTGCTACGGATGCTTCGAGAGAATGTCGCAAAGCTCGTCGAGGAGAAATTGCAGATACTCAATGGAATCCAGAAACACCATCTTGCTCTATCTGTTCTTGGGAGGACCGGTATGCTTTCAAAAAAGCACACGATTGAAGCTTTGATACCATTGATGCAGGACGGGCACCACATGCCAACTGAAAGAACACACTGGAATAGACATTTAGCACTTCGAAAAAACTAAGCAGAACAAAAGAGGGAATCCACAAGAGACACTGAGTGGCGGAGTTCCACTCCCAGACTGCAATGGCCCCAGACAATGGCACGCCTTTCGGATTTCTTTATATTGCTTCAACAGGGTACAATTGTGTGGCTCTCTGCTATGCTTCTCCATGCAATAGAATGCCAGAGAGAGAGAGAGAGAGAGCGAGAAAGCCCACAGCACATATTTAAAGGCCCTTAGCTGATTACATGAAAAGCAGTAAGTCTAAAAGCTGGATGTCCAAAATAAAGCCCCTGTGGGCTGTTCATACAGCGCTGCCACGTCGTCAACTGTCAGCGCAAAACGCGGAAATGTCTGTACAGCCTGCTACATCATCATCATCTACACAAATTGGTAGTGTGTGCGCGCGCGCGCTTTCTTTAATAATTCAGGGCCCTCGGTCGGTTACTGTATGTTGGGTTGGGGGTTACGATTATCAATCCTAACCCATTGATATTTTGGGCCACTCGGCGGAACCTGTAAGTTGGTAAGGACTTCTTCTTCTGCTGCTGCTTCGGCTAGGGTTTGGGCCCTTCAACCAGGATCTACAGGTTGGCTAGGTTAGGTTCACAGGGTCCTAACCCTCTGGGTCTTCAATGACTTGACACGTCAACAGTTTGTGACATCCAAAGAGAAAAAAAATAAATATGTCCAACAGTAGGCATGTCCAACCTTGTTCCGTCAAAATATGTTCATTGCTTAAAATCATAACCTCCTTAATAGAATAAGTTTTTGAAATTCTAAATGAGAAAAAGGTTGTGATTGTATTATGGAATAATACGTATGTCACTCTTCATGTCTGCATGTTCATTGCTCTGGTAACAATAGAAATGTACAACCAACAGTTCCAAAAGGAAAGGCATAGACAAACCCAAGTTGAAATGCAATGAAGACGATATTACCATCACCAAAGCTTTTTAAAAACCAGATAACCATAGCACAACAAAAACATATTTCTTATCTCTTAACGAAATGAAGTCACTCATTCAAAAAACAATAGGGGAGAGTTACGGACATTATCCTCAACTGCCCTTTGTAGTTACACAAATGTCATTAGCCATACCATGAAACTGGAGTTGGCTGCGCAGCCACCTTGTCCACCTACAAAGGATATGACATTGAAAAGCATTAAACTCTGTAATCAAAGATAAATATGCAACACACACACACGCACACTGAGTTGTGAGTTATTACTGTTTGAAGAAATCAGCTGACATAGGACTTTATAGGAAAAACAGATAGAAGCATCAGATTGCTTTGTAACATTCTCAAGTCAAAGTTACAGTATGTGTGTACCTCTCCTTGAAACCCAAGAGGCTGGTCATAAGTAGATTGCCCGGTAACTGAGTTGTAATAATAGATGATACCCTCTTGGGTCCTGTGAGCCGTCCAAACATCAGCGACCTCCACTACTTTTGCAGATACTTCACTTCCTAAGGCAGATTCGGTGACAATTGAGCTGGTGATAGATATCATATTGCTTGCATTTGTTGTAGCCTGTCCATTAACAACTTGGCCTGATAAAGAGGATACCGAAAGTACCTTATCTCCTTCAGCAGTTGACGCTTTACCAGTTGGTGCTTGCTCTCCGGGCGGAGCCAATGGGGCAGTAATGTCTGAAGATACCTTGCCCATGGTGTTGCCTGTTATAGTGGGAACTACAGGACGTACTGGGGGCAAAAATGGATTTGGAACATTGATATAGGGAGGAAAAGGCCGAGGCTGCCCCTGGGCCCATGGCAACATTGGAGGGACTGGAGGCACACTTAAATATGGCACGTATTGTTGCTGTTGGACTACCATGATTCCAGCACATGGCGCCCCTGTAGAAGCAGGAATGGTCAAGGATGGCCTCGCGCCTGATACATGCACAGAAACTCCTGGAGGTCCAGGCAGTGCTGAGCCTATGGTAGGAAATATAAGTAAGCTTGTAGAACTTGATGTCCCTGCAGGTGTCATGCTTGCAACTCCAGGAGAAGAAGAAGGTGCCAATGACTCAGATGGAGCAAGAGTCCCAGAAGGACCTGGCAATACAGAAACACTTGGCATAGATGATGATACGGCAGCAGGATGTGGTACTCCAGGAAGTCCCGGTGTTGTAGGCTGACCTGACACATTCACTGGCACCTGAGATACAGAGACTGGAGCCAACCCTGGAGGTGCTGACGGTGCTGGCAATGAAGGTCCTAATGCTACAGAGGGGACAGCCAATCCAGAAGAACTTGCTTGTGTAGCAACAGGGGTTGCAGTTAAGCTCGGTGCACCAAGTGGAGCTGTAGGCACCTTGCCTGTAGAGGACTCTTGTGAGGCTGAAGTGCTAGGAGAGGAAGAAGGCCCTGAAACAGCAGGCAGTCCAGAAGAAGGCGGACGATGAGGATGCCAGGGTGCCCCTGACGGAGGTTGAATCACAGGAGGCACTGCAAGCCCCTGGGGAGTGCTTAACATTGCAAGTTGAGGCACTGAATTGATCTGAGAATTTGGAGCAGACAGTCCTGTTTGTGAGACAGAGGCTGGAGCTCCTGTCTGGGAATTATGAGCAGGGGACGGTGGTGGCCATCTCGGCCCAGCAAAAGAGGGTGCCTGAGGTATATATCCAGGTATACCAATAGAAGTAGCAATGGCACTCCCCTGTGGTAAGCTTGCTCCAACAGGCTGCAAAAAAGCATCCGCAACTTAAGTTATTACCTCATTACTAGACCAAGCAGCATCACCAAATGCTATATTACCAAACGCAACACAAGACTTGTGTGAAAATACAAGCTTTGGACTTACTGGAGTTGAAGATTGCTGAGGCTGAGGAGAACTTAAAGAATCTGGGTTAGCTTGATTAGATGCTCTAAACTGAGGTACTGCATCAGAAGGTGAAGGTGGCAAGCTTGAAGCATTATTGTAAAGAGGGGCTGACATTCCCTGGCTTTGAGTTGCCGATGTGGAAGGTTGCCATTGTCCTTGGGGCCCTGCCATTGATGTCTGTCCAGGCGTAGCAGGCTGCACTGATTGGGGTTGCCATGCCTGAGTTGCCATTTCGTTTGGAAAAGCCGCATTCATGGACTCTTAAGACTTAAATGCCATAGCAACTACCTGATACCTTAATATCTGCAAAATCAGTGATTGTTCTTATGGGAATCAAAATCTGTAAGCATCCAGAAAAGCACTCTCTCCCTCCCTCCCCCCCTCCTCCCCCCTATTTGGGCAAGAAAAGGGGCTGTATTCTGTGTACATAAGAGACCTTTGAAGATGCACAATGGCGTATCACCAGAGGAAGTAGAAAAGTGGGCTAACAAGGTGTGAACTATATATACATCAAGGTAGCCTATGTAAAAGGAACCACTGTGGCGGTGCATAATGCCATGTGATGTGGACATGGTCTTGATGGAAAAGAACTGACGATCTCGCCCATATGTGAAGAAAGACGCATCGATGCTGCTCCACTTCCCTGGAGGAGCCAGCTGAAGAATCCCACTGACTACGAAGAGTATGCAGCAGCTCTGTCCAAATGGCTGTCAAAACGGTGGACGTAGGGGAGGATTGAGAGCCCAGAATGTGGGGCACAGCGAGCCTTCCACATGGTCCAAAGCATGATGCTGCATATCGTGGTGAAAACTGTGTCTCGGTGGTAATAATCCAACTCATGACCTGCATCTGGTATCATCTATAGAGTACTTGGTCTATAGCCTAAGGGAGTAAGTAAGAAGACTGGATCCGTCGGCAAGCCTTGAAAAAAGGGGTGTGACCCCGGAAATTGAAAACCCATGCAGCTGTCCCCCCACGTCACAAACCCATTATGGATGCCCACTCTAATCAACAAACAACAAACTGCCATCCACACTGGCTGCACATATGGACAAACCCAGAAACAGTGCCTTAAACTGTAAAGACTCGCATCTTTGACAAGTTGGATTATGACCAATGACTGTAGACCAAGTGCCTACAGGCAATCGAGCATGTGCTATCATCCACATGAAAAAGCATATCCTACGGCTGATCCGGAGGGTCCAGATGCAGGACCAAAACTGGCAGAAAACTCTCGTTAAAATTCTCTTCTTCTTCTTCTTCTTCTTCTTCGTCTTCTCTCTACCGTGAGGCATGGCGACTCTTTCATGAGCACTCCCCACCCCCTGTCATTACCTCTATAGAGGCCTGGGGCCAATACGCATCATCTTTGTACACAGTTCCTAGAGAGCCCCCCCTTCCTGACCCCCCCGATCCATGCCCACACACATGTGCTTTTTTCACTCCTCAGATGGTGAAGAAGGCCATTGATAGGATGAGGACAGCAAGAACATATGATCATGATGGCATAGTGGCTGAGCATTTAAAACATGCGAGGAATCTGCTCGCAGAGCTTCGAGTAGTTACGTTCAACCGTGCCATGTGTGAGGGCTTGCCTGATACTTGGAGCTTATCTACTATTGTACCCATCTTCAAGTCAAGAGACCCTATGGAGCTTGGGAATTATCGAACTATCATGATTGGACACACATTGGCACGGTTGTGCGCATCCATTCTTGAGCAGCAGCTGAGTAGATGGGCAGAGAGGGAGGGTATACGCGCAGCCGGGCAGGCAAGGTTCAGGAGAGGTTTCTCTACTCTTGACCACATCCTGACACTCAAGGCCATTATTGAGGAGGGCAGATCACATAGGAGACGGATCTATTGTAGCTTTGTGGACACAGTACCCAAAGCTAGATTGATGCGCAGACTACAGGAGATAGGAGTACCCACAGAGCTGATCTGGGGGATCATGGCATTATACAAGTCAGTAGTGGGGCATTTACGCACTTCAGAGAGGCTATCTACATTAGTTCACTCCACTATCGGAGTGAAGCAGGCTGCCCGCTCTTTCCTACTCTATTTAGGATGTATGTGGATGAGGTTTCTGACTATATTTGAGAGAGATAGTGATAGAGGTGCACAGCTGGCAGGGACATGGATTCGGCTTTTGTTATATGCTGACGATATTGTGTTGATCTCCGACTCTCCAGAGGGGATGCAACGTCACTCGGATGCTTTGCATAGGTTTGCCCATGAAAGTGGTTTGTTTGTCAACCTTGGTAAAACCAAGGTTATGGTGTTCAATACCACCCCACAGTGGATCAGGAAGTCAGCACCGGCATTCACATACGGCCAGGAGACAGTGGAGTACACAGATGCTTACACTTGCCTTGGGGTGGTGGTCTTTAGTGGACCAACATTTTCATTTGAGGAGAGTAGACTGACCATAGCGTATGCAGCATTGGGCAAATTGGAGAGGACATGCTCACAAGTTCAGTTTCAGGAACCTCGGACAAAGCTCTGGCTCTTTGACACTTTGGTGGCTTCCGCATTGCTCTATGGTGCTGAGATACAGGGAGCTTCATTGGACCATCATGGGAGGTTGGGTTGCATTGATGGATGGGGGGACATGGAGAAGCCTCTGGTCTCTACGATCTCGCGGCTTATTAGAACCAAGGCTTCAGTACCAGGTGACATTATCCGAGTAGTGCTAGCTGCCCCCACTACAGGAGCTCACCAGATCAGTCTCCTTTATACACCACCAGTGGGACCTTCCCAAAGAGAGAGATGCCCGCCTTGAGTCCTCTCACCAGTTAGCCATGCAGGGAGATACAGCATGCTGGTATGGGGAGATGACATCATGGTTTCAAGCACATGGGTTCAGCATGGACAGATTGCCCCCCTTCCAGTACTCATTGGATGCACCCTCTCTCACTATTAGACAATCCGAGATCACCAGGACCTCACTCAGCTAGACACCAAGAGGGCATGGACACAGACGGCACAAGAGCTGGGCACGAAGATGGCTTTCTATAGAGAGAATCTTCTCCAGCTTAAAGAGGAAAGCTTTGTGATGAGACCCGGATACATGGACACCCACTTGTCTCATGGGATACGATGTGCTATTGGCCAAAATCCAGATACGACATCTTCACACCAGCTTCGTGTCGAGACTGGGAGATACAACGGAGTGCCACTAGAGGCCAGGACATGCCCCCTATGTCACATGGAGCCAGAGACAGAGTTGCACTACACATGCCTCTGCCCAATCTATTATGAGATACAAGGCTGCTTCCACTGCTTGTTCAGAGAGGGCTTTGAACAACTATAACCGGCCTATACAACGTAGAGGGGGGTACTATTTGAATTACCTGTTAACTACACAGAGCAATGAGAAGGGAAGAGAACACAGTTGCATCCAGCGACTAGAATGTCACTGCGCACACGAGACCGACAAACTGTAGGCCCCAAAGATTGGCGCCCCTTTCAGTATTTCTTTATTCAAATTAAGGTAGACGATCCAACCACTTAGCACAAGCTTTCACAAAGCTGTCCAAACCTGGCGAGGGCTGAAAACGTAGGTTTTCGACTTGATTTCTGCAGCATAATGACGCAAAAGCACCTGTCTAGGACGGATTCCCTCGCTATCTAGAAGCTTTCTGGTGAGCTGTCACAGAAATTCAGCGGGCTGTAATTCTCTGTTTTTCACTGCCGGGTGCCCAAAAGCCTGTACACGCATCCCAAGGCTCTCACGAGGCTCCCCCGATGTTCCCTTGCAATTTAGGTGCGAAACCCTAAACCTGCAAAAAAACACAGCAGGCTGTAATTCCCTGTTTCGGATCGTTCTTAGCGGAGCGAACACGCCTGCGCGAGTCCCAAGGGCTCCCGCACACAATGGGACAGTTCCCCTGTGAATTGGACGAGTTTTCACGCGAGAAAACTCTCCAAACTCGCAATCTTTCGTGATGGAACTGTGCGTACCTGTGGGGGATGAGCAATTAGCTAATCCGGTTCCTATTCAGAAGGCTCTTGCCTTGGCAAATGCACATAAACCCCCAAAACTGTACATGTTCATCTGAGTAGCCCAGCTAGTGGGGCATTACCATATGTGCCAAAGGGGAGAGAGAGATGCACGAGAGCAAATCATCGCGCTACATGAGACAAAGGAGAAGGCAAGCTTTCCATTAAAGTTGTAGACCTGCACCCACTACTCACACACACACTGTAGGTCACTTATGAGTAAAAAATCAGCCCCCAGCCTCAAATGGGCGCCTCCTCTTGCTGAGGTGTCCTGTAGGCTGCTCTCCTCCTGCCAAGTGTCTAGTTTACCCCTTTCAGTTAATTCCCTAGTTCCCGCTGATTTATAAAGTTATAAGTGACTTTCCGAGTGGCCCAGACTTCACTTGGCGCACACAGGCTTCCATACTCATCAGAATTCAGTGCTAACTGGCCTGACCAGTCCTAGACTGACCGACCCAGAATCCTGATGTGAGAAACCTATTCGGCCGCAGCCGTTTCACACTGGCCATGCAATGTCCACTTGCACCTTTTCAACGGTTCCGGGGAAAACAAGTAAAAATAAATATAAATAAAAATAACTAGTACTTATTTACGGAAGGCAACAGGAAAAATACACCTCCTAGTGGCACACCCCACCTTTGAAATACTGCAAGCGACCTCGCTTGCATGCCAATAATACATGCGGTATCTCCTGATATCACACATATTCTATGATGGGAATCCAAGATATACATGCTTCCAGAAATGTAGCGTTGGACGATTAAACAATCCCACCAACCTGGCTACAACACATATATCAAGCATAGAAGTCTTCTGGTGTACTCTCAAGCACAAACTTCTCTAGCAAAATTCTGTATGGAAAGAGTAGATACAATTGCTAAACTACTCTGTTGAGCATCATGAACCATGCTCTTGCCTTGCTCCAAAAAGGCTACATCAAGTTACTGTGGGTTCCATCTGAAAGGCTTCAAGATACAATTGCAATAGTTGAGGTGAATCAACCAATTCAGACTCTTCCATCCATTTGGCATCCAAGGATGGATAGTTCTTGAATTTCACCAAATAGCGTCTTGCAACTTTTCTCAAACCTTTCTTTCCTTATGTGCCAATATCTGTTCAGGAACAAGGATCTCATCCAATTCTTCCACTTCGGGTTGTTCCTCATCAAGCATATTCTCTGGCACATTACCAACAAAGGGTCTTAGAAGGCTGACATGAAAAGCATTATGTATTTTCCAACCTTTTGGTAGCTTTAACCTGTAAGCTACATCGCTGATCTTTTCTGAAATCTGAAGAGGACCATAATATCGCATACTGAGCTTAGGAAACAAACGTTCCTTGCCTTTCCTTTTCCTTAACCTGGCCTTTTCAAAGCGCAAAAGCACCCAATCACCAAGTGAAAATACAAGTTCACGACAGTGACAATCAGCACCTTTCTTTTGCTTAGCCTGAGTCTTCTCAAGAGCAAACTTTATCTTCCTGTATTTGTCTGCCTCAAATATCTTGTCCTTAGTCTGCAAAATGGGCAGGACTTTCTTCCCTCCTTCCACTATCTCAAATGGTGCCTTACCTGTTGACGTATGCACAGTGTTATTGTAAGCATATTCCACCCATGGAAGATGGTGTTCCCAAGTTGACTTGTGCTCTGACACATAACATTTGAGCAGGTCCAAGACAGTAGAATTTGCCTCTTCTGACTGTCCATCAGTTTGCGGATGAAACGAAGAAGCGAACTTTAGCGTAGTGCCCATGTTCTCAAACAATGCCTTCCAGAAAAGACTCGTCATACGTGGATCCCTGTCACTGACAATTGACTGAGGCATCCCGTGATATTTAAAGATATTGCTCATGAATATCTTGACCATGTGTTCTGGCTTTATCTTCTTCCTCACATGAATGAAACGGGCTTGCTTACTGAACCTACAAATGATAGTCCAAATCCCATCATTGCTTGTTTGCGTCCTTGGAAGATCAAAGATAAAGTCCATTGCTATGCTTTCCCATGGCCTATCTAGGATCGGCAATGGCTGCAACAATCCCGGTTGCTTTTGCCTGTCAAATTTGACTTTTTGGCAAACTAAGCATGAGCTTACAAACGTATCAACATCTTGACGCAAAGCTTGCCAATAGAAGAATGCCTCAACCCCTTTCACTGTCGCATCAATTCCACGATGCCCAGCATAAGGTGGAGCATGACTTTCCATCAAAATCTTTGGCCATAACTGTTTAGTAACGCATAACTTTCCATGCATCATGAGAAAGTCATTCTTAAGCATATAGTGCTCATGATGTTGCCCATCAACAAGCTGGTCATAGATCCTTGCAAAATCTGAATCTTCAGCATATTGTGTCTTCATTTCGTCTAGTTCACAATGGTACGGAATTGACACTGCTGAAATTTGGGGCTTTCGTGACAACGCATCAGCCACCACGTTCTTTTTCCCTTGCACATGCACAATCTGAAAATGGAACATTGACAAGATGTTTGTCCATCGCATGTGCTTCTCAGACAACTTCGTCTGTGTGAGAAAATATCGCAAGGTTTGATGATCCGTTTGGACAACAAAATCAGCCCCTAGCAGATAGTGTTTCCAACTAGTGAGAGCATGAATTACTGCCAACAATTCTTTCTCATAGACTTGCAAGTTCCTTTCAGTCTTCAAAAGAATTATGCTCTCATATGCGACTACTCGGTCATTCTGCATTAGAACTGCACCAAGACTATGGCCACACGCATCACACAGAACCACAAAAGGTTTCGAAAGATCTGGCAAAATGATTACCGGATCTGAAGTCAGCTTCTCTTTCAAGTGTTTAAACGCTAAAATTTCCTTGGCTGTCCACTTGAAAGTAACTCCTTTTCCTTGCACTGCATGGAGTGGAGAAGCAATCTCCGCAAAATTTCGGATGAACCTCCTGTAGTAGGAACATAAGCCTAGAAAGCTTCAAATGTCATGTACGGACTTCAAGTCTGGCCATGACCTAATTGCTTCCACTTTAGCGGGATCCATGCGTACCCCATCCTTTGAAACAATGTGCCCAAGGAAGTGAATCTCTTGCAAAAAGAATTCACTCTTCTTCGCATTAATGAGTAGCGTGTTGTTACGTAACTCATTGAAAACTGCAGTCAAGTGATCCCTATGCTCCTCTTCAGACTTCGAGTAGACAATCATGTCATTAAAGAAGGTACCCACGAAGTTTCTATGTGGTCGAAAAATTTTGTCCATCATTCTATTAAACGTGGCAAGAGCATTTGTGAGACCAAATGGCATAACAAGAAACTCAAGAGACCAAATGTTGTCCTGAACGCAGTCTTATGGACATCTTCTAGCCTAATGGGTATCTGATGGTACCCACTCTTTAGGTCTATTCTTGTAAACAATGACGCTCCCTCAAGCCGATCAAGAATGTCATCTATCCTCGGTATGGGGAACCTGTTCTTGATGGTATTCTTATTCAAGGCGCGATAGTCAATGCACATGCGCCATGAACCATCCTTTCTCTGCACTAAGAGTACAGGCGAACAAAAAGGGGATGAACTGGGCTGAATCAACCCCTTCTCTAAAAGCTCGTTGACTTGACTCATAATCTCTTTCTGCTGGGCTGCACTAACCCTGTATGGTGGTCTATTCGGTGGACTAGAACCTGGCACAAGATCTATAGTATGATCCTCAGGTCTCTCAAGAGGTAACTCCCCTGGCAAAGAGTCCGAAAAACAATCACTGAAACCACTCAAAAAAGTTGACCTGTCTTTATCTAAGGTAGACAAATTAAATACAACTTGAGGTACTTCTTTTGCAAAGATCAAGTACGCAGAAAGATGATTCTTTATTACAGATGAAATAGCAGAAGCAGAAACAACTAAAACAGACTCGCCTCTAAGCTTTACATCAAGGACATAAGTCTTTCCTCTATGTACAAGGGTAATCTTTTTGTTGTAAGTATCCACCATAGCATGCAGCCTGTAACACCATGGGATACCCAGTAACACATCACAGCCCTCAAGTGGTATAATATGAAATTCTTCCGCATCCACATAGCTCTAAATGTGCGAACGAAGCTTCCCCAAGATGGGACTAACAGGCATAAGCTGCATCGAACTACTGTATGAAGGTCAAAGCCTTCAATTGATCCTCAGTTCCTCTGAAAGTTTCAAACATCACTCCCTGCCCACCTTCCTTGTAATCCTTAGACTGACTCAAAAGGAGCCACATTATCATGAACAAGAGCCTGTAACAGTGGTGCTCCGAGATTGTTCATTCCAGCATTGGCATCAACTGTTTTCCCAGTTGTATCTGCAATTTTGTACATATGGCTGTGAAAAACCAGCCATATCAAATTGTGTTCGAGGCACTCAAAACTGGCCATAGGCACCCTGAAAACCTGGTTGGACACCCATGTTCGCGTACATAGGGTTACCCATGCCTGTTTGCATTGTCCCGAACACATTCCCTGGCATATAACCTGTGGAAGGTCCAGCCATAGCTTGAAACACTGAACCACCTCCAAAATAACCAAGATAAGTAATAGGTAATGGAAGGGTCTGAAGCATAGCCAGTTCATTGCTCCCTTGACCATTCACAAACGGTTCCTGTCCAACTAAAGCAAGTTGCTTTGGATCATTGGACACCGCTAGTTGCTCAACCACATGTGCTTTCCCTCGAGCATCATGAGTCCTCTGCGCATTGGAAATCTCCTTTTCCTGCAACGGCTCAGCCATGCCCTGTGTAGGAGGCTAAAAACCCTGTGTCGGAGCCTGTAAGAA
Organism: Adiantum capillus-veneris; assembly: GCF_014529385.1. Taxonomy (NCBI): domain Eukaryota; kingdom Viridiplantae; phylum Streptophyta; class Polypodiopsida; order Polypodiales; family Pteridaceae; genus Adiantum; species Adiantum capillus-veneris. Next base: position 78,244,658 of record NC_140942.1, on the reverse strand, counting down.
CTCCTGCATCCTTGGGTTGTTAGCCAACTGCTGAAACATGTCCATGCCGCAACGCAGTTGAGTTCTAAACAACCTGTCCTCTTCTTGAAGAATTGAAGGAATTTTCTTTGTGCCATGTGAGGAAGATCCCTCTTCAGGTACTTGGTCTCTCTTCTCTGCCATAATGATTGCTTTCACCCACAACAATCCACGATGCACTTTTTGAAGAAAAAGTGACTATCCCGTCGATGGAACCATATAACTCGCCTATACAACGTAGAGGGCGGTCCTATTTGAATTACCTGTTAACTTTACACAGAGCAATGAGAAGGGAAGAGAACACAGTTGCGTCCAGCGACTAGAATGTCACTGCGCACACGAGACCGACACCCTATAGGCCCCAAAGACTGGCGCCCCTTTCGGATTTCTTTATTCAAATTAAGGTAAACGATCTGACCACTTAGCACAAGCTTTCACAAAGCTGTCCAAACCTGGAGGGCTGAAAACGCAGGTTTTCGACCTGATTTCGTCAACATAAGGACGCAAAACCCCTGTAGGTCAAAAGCACCTGTCTAGGATGGATTCCCTCGCTATCTAGAAGCTTTCTGGTGAGCTGTCACAGAAATTCAGCGGGCTGTAATTCTCTGTTTTTCACTGCCGGGTGCCCAAAAGCCTGTACACGCATCCCAAGGCTCTCACGAGGCTCCCCCGATGTTCCCTTGCAATTTAGGTGCGAAACCCTAAACCTGCAAAAAAACACAGCAGGCTGTAATTCCCTGTTTCGGATCGTTTTTAGTGGAGCGAACACGCCTGCGCGAGTCCCAAGGGCTCCCGCACACAATGGGACAGTTCCCCTGTGAATTGTACGAGTTTTCACGCGAGAAAACTCTCCAAACTCGCAATCTTTCGCCATGGAACTGTGGGTACCTATGGGGGATTAGCAATTAGCTAATCCGGTTCCTGTTTAGAAGGCTCTTGCCTTGGCAAATGCGCATAAACCCCCAGAACTGTACATGTTCATTTGAGTAGCCCAACTAGTGTGGCATTACCATATGTGCCAAAGGGGAGAGAGAGATGCACGAGAGCAAATCATCGCACTACATGAGACAAAGGAGAAGGCAAGCTTTCCATTAAAGCTGTAGACTTGCACCCACTACTCACACACACACTGTAGGTCACTTATGAGTAAAAAATCAACCCCCAGCCTCAAATGGGCACCTCCTCTTGATGAGGTGTCCTGCAGGCTGCTCTCCTCGTGCCAAGTGTCCAGTTTGCCCCTTTGTGTTAATTCCTTAGTTCCAACTGATTTATAACGTTATAAGTGACTTTCCGAGTGGCCCAGACTTCATTTGGCGCACACAGGCTTCCATACTCATCAGAATTCAGTGCTAACTAGCCCAACCAGTCCTAGATTGACCGACCAAGACTCCCGATGTGAGAAACCTATTCGACCGCAGCCATTTCACACTCGCCATGCAATGTCCACTTGCACCTTTTCAAGGGTTCCGAGAAAAACAAGTAAAAATAAAAATAAATAAAAATATCTAGTACTTATTTACGGAAAGCAACAGGAAAAATACACCTCCTAGTGGCAACAACTCTCTAGAGTCATGGGGTACAAGGACCAGAGATGCTGTTAGACTTACACCACTCTGCTGCTTCACAGATCTAGGGCATACATGTACCGCTAGTATGTCTCCAGGATGGCCACCCATAGTCTAGGTTGCTCCTGATCCCGCCGCCCACTTTTGTCCAGGCGCCCTCATATATTTCCATATATCATTTTTCTGTTGGGTCGTAGAAATTTTTATTACACCTTGCCCTACCTCCCCTTGGGCACCTATTTATAGGGCCAGGGGGGTGCCCACTTCCATATCTCTCATCTCACAGAGATCATACTGATTGTATTGAGGGTCTTCTGCTCATGGTAGTCATGGGGGGTTGATCGCCCCCTCTTTCTACACATAGCATTTTAGTGTCTATTGTCACTCTCTTCTTCTTCTTCTTCTTCTTCTTCTTCTTCTCTCTCTCTCTCTCTCTCTCTCTCTCTCTCTCTCTCTCTCTCTCTTACGTACACATGCACTCACCTGGTATCAGAGCTCAGGCATCACATGGTATCAGCAGCTTCAGGCTCTCCATGGGACCAACGCTTCTGCAAAGGTTCTTCTCCCAAGGGCTAGAGGAGCAAGCATTTTTGCAACAGCCAGAAGATCAGCCAGCGTTTCTGCAAATCTGCCTGCAAGAGGGAGTGGCGCCATCTTCTGAATAGCTTCCATCACGAAGGAATGCTTTGCCACCTGCGTTTTTGCAAGCAACCATCAGATCTGTTGTTTCTTCTGCTAGCGCTACACTTCTGGGACCAATTCGTCGCCGGAACACCCCTCCCTCTACCTGCGTTTTTGGTCAGATCTGGCATTTTTGGCAATCAGCAGCGTTTTCAGCAGAGGGGGGTAGTGCTCCGCTTGGCCCACTGGATCTTGCCTTTTGAAACCAGCCTTGCATCCGGTGCATTGCCGGTGAGATTCCTCTTCACCTGCTAAAGATTTCAGCCATACACCTGCTGTTTTCCCTCTGTTTTCAGCCCCCCTGGGGCTGTGCCATTGATTCCCCACCCTCCCTACACCCTCTGCACTGCTCCTGACCCTGCCGGCAGCGTACGAGCACGCTGAAAATCGCTGGACATTAGCTTTTTCATCACCTCCCAGTTGCGTTTTTGGGTGGACAGGTCACAGCAGCCACATGGTTTGAGTTTTTCACAGAGGATAAAGTTACCTCCTGCCAGGACACCATCCGATGGTGGTCCATGCGGTCTCTCAGTGACTGCTGCAGTACACGCTATCTTCGACATCGGCTTGATCATCTACGCGATCCTTGGGAGATCCATTCATTCCAGCCATCATTCGGCGGTTGCGCACTCCAAAGGGGGTTGTGACTTGTGGTTTGCTATGGACACACCTATGCACTCATCAAAGGAGTTCACACGAGATATGGCCATGTTCATGGCATATGGGATTCGGACATTCCTAGAGAAGACACCACCATCTTGGGTGGATAGACACTTACCACTTGACCTCGACAAGTCAAATCACTTGCTTACACAAGAGCATCTACATGGACTTAGGGAGAGGATCTTGGATCTCTTCTTGGACAGGTTCATTGCTTGGATCTACAGACTGGAGTGAAACTTCAGTACTTTGGACTCTCTTGGAGAATTTACCCGCGAGATGCGGGAGATCAGGCATCCCGCGACTACATCCGGAGTCACCCGGAGCTTGGCTTGGATCGTAGTGCAGTTGCTCTTTTACACTCCTGATCATTTGGATTGCTACCTTCAGAGTTGCTTACACTCACCCTCCGTAACCTTACAGCAAACTTATCCCCTGACCTACGCAGTAGGCCACTCCTAACTCGTTCACATTGAGAGCCACACCGAGTTGAGGTTTGGTGGCATTGGCGTGGATTCTATTTTGGTTGACACCTAAGGATTGAAGGCATGAGATACAAGCAAGACGACGCAGACAGATTGGTATGGCCTTTCCTCTTCCCAAAGGATATTCACAGCGCAGACTGCTCAGTCTGGCTTCCCTAGTTTTGGAGAGAGCTTCAAAGTATTGTGGATGATTACGGTGCAGACAGCTTGGTCTGACCACACCTCTTCTCTGAGGCCCTTCGCAGCATAGACTGTTGAATCTGGCTTTCCCCTCATCTTGGATTACCCTCTCTACTGACAAGACACCATCCGGTGATCGTCCGTGCGGTCTATCGATGACTGTTGCAGCTTACGGTAGCTTCTACAATGCAGACTGTTTAGTCTGGGTTTCCTTGTTTCGGAGGACGTTTACGGCACAAATTGCTACATCTGGCCTTCCTGGAGTATTACACTGCTTAGCCACCTGGCCACACTGGGTTACAGGTTCATGCACTGACAGGCTTCCAATCATTGTCATGACGGTTCATGGGCTTTCCTATTTTCTCCAGTCGGTTTGACTACAAACACCACAGATCCTATGGCAAGACACTTGCAGATCTATTGGTACTTCTTTCACGACAAGGAGTTGTTTTCATACTCGGTTTGGGACCTTCACGCAGTATCTTCAGATTGTATCGGCGGAGTACAGCAGTTTGCTACACTACTCATGACGGCATCTTTCCATGGAGGTTTCTTGGCGATCGTGACACCCCAAAGTGATGCTACACTCGCGGACTTTTCCAGAGTATTGTCCTTCAGTGGAATCGCAGAAGACGTCTTCGCCTCAGAACTTCGGCTTCATGCGGTTTGTTTAGCATCAGGTGCTAAGAGGGGGTGTTAATGTTAGGCTTCTAGATGCTAATCCTTAATTAAGTACTTAAACTCATGATTAAGACTTAAGAAACTGAACTGAACTTAGAAACAAAACTTAGAAGACTCTGTGTTTGATTGATTGAATGTGTGATACAAGGGTTCCTTTTATAGGAATTGAATAGTCATCACTGAAGAGGCATGTCTCTTTGTGAAGAGACATGACTTTAGGCGAAAAGACACATCCTTTCGGCAAAGAGCTGCAACCATTGGGTGAAGAGTCGCATCCATAGGGTGAAGGGGTGTGACCAGTCGTCGAAGGAGTGTGGCTTTTGGCGAAGAGGTATGTCTTTTGGGCGAAGGGGTGTGACAATTCGAGAACAGGAGTCCTCCTGGGTTAGTCACACTTCGCATCTGCATTTGTAATGAATCAAGAAGAGTGTAACAAGTCACAATCGTGACATCCCTCCCATTTAAATTAGAACCCCGTGTTCAGATAAAAGTCTTCCGCTTGTCAAAGAATTCTTGAAGAATGTTTGGGTACTGCTGCATATCTTCATCCATCTGCCAAGTTGAGTCTAACTCATCAAGATCCATCCACTTGACAAGAAATTCTGTTGTGATCTTTCGTCTTGTTTCTTTATGTCTAACATCAAGAATCTTTTCTAGAACAAGAATTATGTGTTCATCCTCAATTTCTGGCACATAAGAAGATAAGTCTGGAATTGGCGAATCTCCTTGTATGTACTGTTTGAGCCAAGAAATGTGGAAGGTTGGATGAAGTTTGCCCCATGAGAGTGGAAGTTCCAACTTGTAACTAACAACTGAGTACTCCTTGATTATTTTGAAAGGTCCATAGAAGCGAGGGCGCAACTTTGGAAAGACCAATTTCACAGTTTTGTAGCGATGAGGTGCTACATATAACAAAACCAAATCTCCTTCTTGGAAATCCGCATGTCATCGATGCTTATTGGCTTGTTTTTGGTATTTTTGTTGGACATGAACCAACTTGTCACGTACTTGAATAAGTGCATCTTGCATTTCTTGAACCAACTGATCTGCTAGAGCTACTTTGTGTTGAAGAACAAAGTTTGCCGGTATAAGAGGAGTATGTCCATAAGCTGCTGGGAATGGAGTCATGCCAGTTACTGAATGGATAGAGTTATTGTATGCGAACTCTATAAGTGGCAAATACTCTTCCTACGACCCCAATCGAATTTGTATGTAATGTCGAAGCATTTCTTCCAAAATTTGATTTACTCTTTCTATCTGACCATCAGTTTGAGGACGGTATGCTGAGCTGAATAACAAATTTGTACCAAGAGATTTAAAGAGGGATGTCCAAAAATGCCCTGTGAATTTTGGATCTCTGTCTGAAACAATAGACTTTGGTAATCCATGTAACCAAATGTGTTGCACAAACAATTGCGCAACGTCTGGAGCCGAAGCAGCCTTCTTGCAAGGAATAAAGTGTGCCATCTTTGAAAACCGATCAACCACTACAAGAATCTGTGCATTGCCTTTCTGAGAATGAGGCAATGTAGTGATAAAATCCACGCTGACACTTTCCCATCTTTCTTGAGGTACGGGTAAAGGATGAAGTAACCCTTGAGGAAGTTGTCGAGAAGCCTTCATTGTTTGACAGGAATGACAAACTTTGACAAACTTGATAACATCTTGCTGCATTTGTGGCCAAAAATATGTTGCAGATAACAATCTATATGTCTTGTTGATGCCTGGATGAGCAGCAAAAGGGACTTCATGATGTTCTTAGATCAAAATTTTCCGCAGTGGTGCATTGTGTGGAACACAAATGCGATCAATGTAATACAGCAAGTCATTGACAATGGTGTAAGCTGCAAACATATTCATCTCTGCAAGAGTTGGAGTAGAGGATTTAAGAGCTTGAAATGCATCCCCAAAATCTCTATCTGTCAAATATTCATGCTTGAAACAAGCAAGTATTTCCATCTGCACACCGGAAATGGCAAAGTTGATAGCTCAAGGCATGCGGCTTAAGGCATTTGCAACTGCATTTGCAAGGCCTGGCATGTATTGAATGATCATATGAAAATTTGCCAAGAACTCAACCCATCGCCCTTGACGAGGATTCATCACTGGTTGAGTAAAAATGTATGTCAATGACTGATGATCTGTCTGCACCACGGAATCTGCGCCGCGCCAAGAAGATAGTGTTTCCAAGTGCGGTAAGCATGAACAATGGCTAAGAATTCCTTGTCATAAACTAGGTATCTCATTTGAATGGCTGAAAATTTGCGGCTGTCAAAAGGAATGACACGCTCATTCTGCATAAGAACACCTCCAGAAGCACGATCTGACGCATCGGTCATGACTTGAAAAGGTTGAGTGGGATCTGCAATAGCCAAAACTGGAGTTGTCGTCAAGGCGTGTTTAAGGGCTTTGAACGACTGTTCTGCTTCTTCCGTCCATTGAAGTTTATCCTGCTTGGTAAGCTCAGTCAAAGGAGCTGCAATGTCTGAGAATTTGTGGACCTTGGTATGATAGAAATTTAAAAGTCCCAAACAAGAGCGCACAGCTGAGATGGTGAGCGGTAAAGGCCAATCCACTATGACCTGTATTTCCTTGGGATTGACTACAACGCCACTAGCAGAAATAATGTGACCAAGGTAATCCACCTGATTCTTGAAGAAATCACTTTTCTTTTTGTTGATGTATAGCACATTGATTCGCAGAATTTGGAAGACAAGCTGCAAATGTTGCTTATGATTAGCCATCGTTCGACTGAAAACTAGAATATCATCCAAATACACGATCACGAACTTGTCCAAGTAAGGTCCGAAGATTTCGTTCATCAGCGTCATGAAAGAGGCCGGGGCATTGGTTAACCCGAATGGCAATACTAGAAATTCATAGAGACCATACTTTGTGCGAAAAGCTGTCTTGTACTCATCACCAATGCGAATGCGAAAGCGAATTTGGTGATACCCTGATTTTAGATCAATTTTGGAGTAGATCTTTGCTCCCAATAACTGATCAAATAACTCATCAATGCGAGGCAGGGGAAACTCGTTTTTAATCGTCAACTTATTCAAAGCAGGATAGTCTATGCAAAGACACATAGACCCATCTTTCTTTTTGACCAATAGGACAGGAGCTCCAAAGGGACTTTTGCTTGGGCGAATATGACCTTTATCCAGCAAATCTTCTAGCTGCCACTGTATCTCTTGAGATTCGGAGTATGAAACTCGATAAGGGGCTCGAATTGGTGGAGGTTGGCCGGGGATCAAATCTATGGGATGATCCACGGGACACCGAGGAGGCAAATTTGTAACAGACTTGGACACTCCAAGTCAAGAATCAACAGCGACAGCACCAAATAACCACTTCAAAACAATTCACAGATCACAATAGATTTGCACTGGCCCGGCGGAGTTCCGTGCCTAGAGATATTGACCCAAAGACTGGCGCCCCTTTCGGTATTTCTTTTTGTATTAATCAATCATCAAAGTACAAGAGAGCGGTAGGGTTTCACTCTCAGACTCTGCGTCCAGATGCTCTGAGAAGTGAGGCCCCTCACCACTAATTTAAAGGTTACAAGGGATGCCCAAAAGCAGAGCCCCAAAAGCTTCAAATCAAAAGCAATTGCTCTCTCTCTCTCACAGAGAGTCAAAACATGAAAGCAAAAGCATTCTCTCTCTCTTTCTCATTTAAGTAGAGAAAAAGCGAAATTTGCGTCGCTCATAATTTTCCAAAAAATAATAATAATAATAAAGCCTCCTCAATTTTCGGAAATTAGGGTTTTTGGCAAAAATTAGGGTTTGCAAGAATTTTAGGGTTTCTAGTAGAAATTAGGGTTTTTGCTGTCCGCCACGTCATCACTTTGTGACATACCCCCCTCTTGAAAGCATTGTAATCGACCGCGATTACGCCTGCAAAACTGACAAAAGCCATAAACCGTCTTAGCAAACACTGACTGTTAGTATCTACGTACTAGGAACACACATCTAGCACATGTACAAAATCGACAGTCACATCACACGACATCACAGGACATCACCAGACATCACAGGACATTCATTCGGATCTTAGACCATGATTTATCGGCAATGTAGCTAGCAATCACATCTAGGTCCAATCGGGACCTCATCGATGTCCGATTGACTAACCCCTATTGCGACCATGTGTATTCGAGATCAATCAGACCAAAATGCTGCAATCATTTCGGCTATCAGTTCCTGCACTCACAAGAAGTCAAGAACAAATCAGTATCATAATCAGGAATTCCATTTCATAAAGTCATCCAGCAGAATACTGTCAGCTCTCAATATCCCTGAAGCTCAAAGAGACATCAGTGACTTTAGTATCAAAATCGAGGCATCTGTTGACAAAGGAGCGGAGTAACTCCCCTCTTGTGCATCCCACTGCACCAGATCTTCGGCCAAGCTGAGTTTCTGGGTTCCGTTTGGAGTAGACTATGCTAAACCAAAAGATCGAGGTAAAGTTTCACAATCCGAGGAGTATCTGCTAGGTCCTCCTCCTCCATCCACTTCGCATCAAATGCAGGAAAGTTCTTGAAGACTTTAACTAAACCAAGAACCGCCTTCAGACTTTACCTTTCTTCGTATCATTATGTGCCAAAATCTGTTCAGGAACAAGGATCTCCTCGTTTTCTTCCACTGCGGGTTGCTCATCAGGCTCCCCATCATCACGCACATCACCCTTAACAAATTTCAAGAGACTCACATGCAATGCATTGTGAATCCTCCAAGTATCTGGCAGTTTCAATCGGAAGGAGACATCATTTATCTTGTCAGTGATCTGGAAAGGTCCGTAGTATCGCATACTAAGCTTTGGAAAAAGCCTCTCCTTTCCCTTTTTCTTTCGTAGGCGTGCCTTCTCAAAACGTAAGAGCACCCAATCATCCTCCTTCAGTTTCAAGTCGCGACGATGGCGATCCGCAGCCTTTTTCTATCGTTCTTGAGACTTCTGTAAAGTCTCGCGAACCTTGGCAAAAGCCGTATCCAAATCTCGCGAATATTCATCCGCTTCCAATATCTAATCTTTCGTGCTCAGGAAGGATGGAACCTTCGTAGCACTTTCAACAATCTCACATGGCGTCTTCCCTGTTGAAGAGTGTATCGTGTTATTCTAGGCAAATTCCACCAAAGGTAAGTTCTTTTCCCATTGAGTCTTCTTATCCGAGATACAAGACTTCAATAAATCTAAAATCACTGAATTGGCAATCTCAAATTGCCCGTCAGTCTGCAAGTGGAACGATGACGAGAACTGCAACCGCGTGCCAATGTTCTCCCAAATTGCCTTCCAAAACAAACTCATAAATCTGGGGTCTCTGTCGAAGACAATCGTCTCAGACGTGCCATGTAATCGGAAAATCATCATGATCATTCTGTGTTCTTGGGAGATCAAAAATGAAATCCATTGCAATACTTTCCCAGGGGTGGGTGGGTATGGGTAAAGGCTGTAACAATCCCTATGCCTTATGCCTGTCAAACTTGACCTTCTGGCATACTGAGCAACTGCGCACAAACTCTTTCACATCCTTTTTGAGTCTCGGCCCAAAGAAGTATCTCTCTACCCCTTTCATGGTGGTAGCAATTCCGTGGTGACCCGTAAAAGGTGGACAATGGTATTCAGTCATAACCTTTTCCCTCAACGGCTGTGTAACGCACAACATAGTCTTTTTCATCAAGTAGCCTTCCCAAAGGGAGTATCCAGCTACTGTCTTCCCATCCCGTATCCGTGTGAAAATATCTGCAAAATCTATATCTATGGCATACTGATCGACCATATCCTCGAAGCTCCTATGATGTATCGCGGAAATAGCCAGAACCAACGGCTTCCAAGACAAAGCATCTGCCACCACATTCTTCTGTCCCTGCACATGGACAATCTGGAAGTGGAACTATGACAAGATGTTCGTCCACCGCATCTGCTTTTCCGAAAGTTGCTTCTATGACAAGAAGTAGCGCCAACTCTGATGGTCTGTAAAGACAGTAAAATCAGCTCCGAGTAGGTAATGCCGCCATTGAGTAAGAGCATGGATAACCACCAAAAGCTCTTTCTCATAAATCTGTGCTGTCATCTCCGGCCTAGTAAACAAACGGCTCTCGTAAGCTATTGACATGGCCTTCTTGCATCAAGACCGCACCCAGACTACGACCACAAGCATCACAATATACTTCAAATGACTTCTGCAAGTCTAGCAAAGTCAAAATAGGTCCCGTAGTCAATTTCTCTTTCAATGTCCGAAAGGCAGTCACCTCTGTGGGTCCCCACGAAAAAGGTACTCCTTTCTGTGTCAAGGTATACAAAGGAGAAGCAACCTCTGCAAACTTTCTATGAACCGCCTATAGTACGAACACGGTCCCAAGAAGCTTCTAACTTCATGGACATTTCTCAAATCGGGCCAATCACGGATAGTCTCTATCTTGGCCGGGTCCATTTGCACTCTTGCTGTGCTGCTGACACAATGTGTCCCAAAAAGTGTATCTCTGGTAGGAAAAATTCACTTTTCTTTGCATTAATCACTAACGTGTGATCTCGTAATGCCTGAAAGATTTGAAGCACATGATCTCTGTGTTCTGCCTCATTCTTGGAGAAAACAATGATGTCGTCAAAGAAAGTGCCAACAAATAGCCTGTACTCTCAAAAAATCCTGTCCAGCATCCGGTTCAATGTCGCAGAAGCATTGGTTAAGCCAAAAGGCTTACCAAAAACTCAAATAACCCAAAAGTCGTCCGAAAAGCTGTCTTGTAGACGTCTCCCGGCACTATCCTGATCTGATGATATCCACTCTTCAAGTCAATCCTACTAAAGCACGAGGATCCCTGTAACCTGTCGAGTATATCATCGATCCTAGGAATCCGAAATCTGTTCTTGATGGTGATTTTGTTGAGAGCGCTATAATCGATGCACATTCTCCAAGATCCGTCTTTCTTCAAAACCAACAACACTGGAGAGCAATACGGTGAAGTACTAGGCTGGACAAGACCCTTTTCCAAGAGGTCTTTTACTGGGTTCATAATCTTTTCATTCTGTACTCGGCTTCACACGGTAAGGTGGTCGATTCGGTTGCGTGCTTCCAAGTATCAGATCAAAGGTTTGATCTTCAGGCCCTCTGAAAAGCAATCGGCATGAGTGTGGAGAAAAATCTTGGCGTTCTTTTGATAAGGTCAAAACATATTCAACTTTTATCCAGCGTTCAGTTCTCTCCCAAAAGAATGAGTAAGAAACTGAAGTTCATCAAGTACAATCTCCAAGCCCTTCATTTATCAAAGTCGCTTTCTCGGCCCGGTAGTCAACCACGGCGTAGTTCTTGTGGTACCAAGGGATCCTGAGTAGAACGTCACTTGCGTGCCCTTAACACCCCTGTCATTGCAAACGAAGTTTGCCAATGCTCGGTGTAATGGCAACATCCCATCCGGGTGCCAGTCGAACTACCTCCACCTGTGGCGTCAGTCTGTCGGGCGTAGTTCCAAATCGAGCCGCCAATTCCAAGTGAAAAGAAGTTGGCCCTGGCTCCTTCAAAAGAGCTTCCTGATCCTTCACTTTGCCCCAAAAAAAAAAGCGGCAAAGTTTGTACTTTCATTCATTTGAATCGGTGCAAGTCCCACGCCATGTGGTACCAGTTCTACTTTTCTATCTGCCTTTTTTGCCACATTCCTCAGCTGCTCTCAAACTCTTAGGCCTGTCGTCGTCTTTATCATTCTGTTCTTTCTGTGCCTTTTTTAGGGCACTTCGCGGAGATATGTCCATGTTCCCCGCATCCAAAGCACTTCCCCTCTCTGATGAAGCGAGCTCTCTCCTCAGGAGTAAGCTTGGGTTGTGCATCCTTTTTCTCTGGCTTGCTCTTTTTCTTTCTACTTTCATTCCCAGAAGTCTGTTCGGCTCGTTGTGTCATGGCCTTATCTGTGGGGTAGGTCAAACTGCCAGAGTGAATGGCAAAGCCCCGCTTCGCATGACTCATCAACTCCTGAATAGAAGCTGACTTCTGTTCCAAGCAGTGATCTCGGATCTCTGTAGGTAGACTCAAGGTAAACCACTCAATCTGTTCTCTGAACGAGATCTTCTTGAATGAAGAGGCGGGTAGAAAAGAGCTCCAGAATCTTTCACAATAAGAATTCACTGTATCGCTCTTGGTCATCCGGAGATGGTTCCAAGCAGCTCGTATATCTCGCTCAAACTCTTGAGTCAACCAAGAAGAAATAAAAAGCCTCTTGAATTTCAGACATGTAATTGGCACAGTCTTGCTTAATAGAAGCGTGGACCACCAAGTACGAGCATTCCCCTTAAAGTAAGAGGCAGCTCTCCGAATCTTGGAGTGCTCTGAATAGCGTCCTCCCGCGAAAGCGATGTCAAACTACTGTATAAAAGACAAAGCCTTCGAAGCATCTGAGTATCCTGAAAAGTATCAAACTTGATCGAGTGGCCACCTTCCTTAAACTCTCAGACTTTCTTGCTTTTATCTTCGAGAAAGTCATACTGGTTGGCTTTGTAAAAATTCTTCTTGTTCGCATAAAACTTTCCGTCATCGGAATCTGAGCTGTCTGTAGACGAGTCCTCAGTAGAACTGTCAGTCTCTGGGCGAGATTTAGCCTTCTTTGCCTTTCTCTTGCCCTTTCCAAAGCGTTGCTTCTTGCTTCGCTTTTTACCTTTTCTGTCTTCTTCGCTCGAATCCGAGGAGCTAGAAGAACTGTCAGAAGAAGAAGAAGAAGAACTGGGTAGGTCTTCAAACTTGACGCGCTTCTTCAATTTCTTTGCCTTGTCAAATGTCGACCGACGACCCAAATATCCCGGGAAGTCAGTGCCTTTCTTCTGCTTTTTGCCGTGCTTTTTGGCTTTCTTTTGCGTGTCAAAAAGCTGAGCAATCCGTGCATCAACCACATTCTCTAGTTCCTTCTCCGTATATTTCTTTGAGGCAGAAGATTTCTTGAGAGCGGGTTTCGGGAGTGGTGTTGTGGTTCTCTGCCACTCCATTTGTACCTCTTCCAAAGAGGTCTGGTTCATATATTTTGCCATCTTCGGGTCCTTGGCAAAATTGAGCATCATCTTTGTTGCATCGCCGATCAACTGGCGACGCTCTATCGCTTGCCGCTCCGCCTAAGTAGGCCAAGGTGGGCCATACTCTGCCTGAATCTTCGTTGTGATCCCAGCCCGCGTCTCCAGATGCAGAAGGAGTCGACTGATCATTGGCTGAAGCCATAGGTGCCACGGAAAAAAAAAATCGGGGATCGGATTTCCCGTAGAAGAGAAATCGGCCGTGCTCTGATACCACTGTAACAGACTTGGACACTCCAAGTCAAGAATCAACCGCGACAGCACCAAATAACCACTTCAAAACAATTCACAGATCACAATAGATTTGCACTGGCCCGGCGGAGTTCCGTGCCTAGAGATATTGGCCCCAAAGACTGGAGCCCCTTTCGGTATTTCTTTTTGTATTAATCAATCATCAAAGTACAAGAGAGCGGTAGGATTTCACTCTCAGACTCTGCCTCCAAATGCTCTGAGAAGTGAGGCCCTCACCACTAATTTAAAGGTTACAAGGAATGCCCAAAAGCAAAGCCCCAAAAGCTTCAAATCAAAAGCAATTGCTCTCTCTCTCTCTCACAGAGAGTCAAAACATGAAAGCAAAAGCATTCTCTCTCTCTTTCTCATTTAAGTAGAGAAAAAGCGAAATTTGCATCGCTCATCATTTTTCAAAAAAAAAAAAAAACAGCCTCCGCGATTTTCGGAAATTAGGGTTTTTGGTAAAAATTAGGGTTTGCAAGAATTTTAGGGTTTCTGGCAAAAATTAGGGTTTCTGTGGTCCGCCACGTCATCACTTTGTGACAAAAGTTGTTGGTAGCTCGTCGGGAAACAAATCCAGATGTGGTTGAAAGAAGCATTAAGCAAATAAGCAATGTTGGAGGATGATTTAACTTATGCGTCTTCGGCACCGGGTTTGACATCTCGCAACATGATTAAGGCAGTAGCACATTCACGTTTTCGAACCAGCCGTTTGACTTGTAAAGCAGAAACCAATATAATGGGTTTGGTACTAAAAAGACCACGAAGCTCTATTTCATGTTGCTTGTGAAACAGCCGAATTGAGTGATCTTTGAAACTGATTATTGGATCATATTGAAATAACCAAGATTGGCCAAGGACCAAGTCGTAATGTGACAAGGGCATAACTGAAAAACCAAGCTGATCCTCGTAATCCTAAATCTGAAAATCCAGCTTTTCAATCCTTTTGTTGCACTCGAGGAAGGAACTATCAGCAAGTTCTACTTGGTAAGCCGCCTCACTAGGTTGAGTTTGAAGGCGAAGTTTAGTAATCAAAGATGTGCTGACGAAATTAGTAGAACACACACTATCCACAAGAACATTGATTGGCTGCTTGCCAACAAAGCCAAGGAGGCTAAGAACCTGGTTCGAAAGATCCACTGGAGCAGTGACGTGATTTCGAGCATTCATCATTAAGGCACTTACAACCTTAGAAACTCGAACGCAACGTGCTGCTTGTTTGCCTTTGTTTCGGACAGAAGGTTGGCTGTGGATAGGTTTTGAAATTGTGGTCTCCATGTGAGAATTCTGGCAAGGATTTGAAGGGTTTGGCTTCTTGAGGCATTCATACCACCTGTGCTGTCCATGACAAATTGTACAAAATCCTGTACGGTTGGAGTTGGAGGTTGAAGGAGTTGATGAAGAGGCTTGCTGTCCATAAGAAGTATCCGGCCGAAAATCACGACGACCGTTCCTTCTATGATTGGGACGATTGTTCGTCGATTCTCATTATTTGCAGAAGAGGAGGCTCTGGAAGTGGCTGCTTGTCCATAAGATTGGGGTCGAAAAGAATTTTGTCCAACAGAATATTGTCTCGAAGATTGAGATCCTGAGAAAGAACGCTGATTCTGACCACCTTGTCCTTGGTAATTACGCTGTGAAGAGCTTGCAGAATTCGAAGCTCGATCACCAGGAAGGAAACTTCTAAATGGGCGCCGATTATCACCAAGACGCTCGACATAAGCGATTGCAGCATCTAGTGTGACAAGGTTAAATTTATGGACATCATCTCGCAAGGAAGACTCAAGTCCGTCAACAAAACTGTGGAGTTTGTCGGAAGGACTGAGAGTCTCTATCTCAAGAGTTAATTTCTGAAACTCCGAGATGTACGCGGCCAAGGAACCAGTTTGGCTGAGGTGGCGGAGAGAAGACAGGGCGTGAAAATTGGCATTTGCAGGCTCAAAAGCCTTGCAAAGAACGCGCCGGAATTTGTCCAAAGTAGCGGTGATTTTTCCATCTTTAACACGGCGACGCCACCAAAGGAATGCAATATCCTTTAGTAGGGAGCTTGCCAAAGCAACCTTCTTGCTTTCAATGAGATCAGTATTTGAAAAATAAACCTCCATTTTGAAAAGCCAATGGTCCAGCACCCACTTATCGCGGCAACCGTTGTATGGCTCCGGTAACTTTGCATCAATTTTCCTTTTTGTACTGTGTTTATTATCTTAAAAAGATATTTTAATTCAGGATTGTCTACCTCTTGTTCTGGAGATTCGACTTGCTCAGGAATTGACTCTGCTACCGAGGAAACCGAATGTGTAGCTAGCTGCGTCCTCGAAGAAGAGAATACCTGTAAGACATCCAAACGTGCTGCCTTCGATGCAAGACCACTGGAAAGGGCCTCCTGGAGGATGGACATCTATTCTCTGAGGATAGCTATCGGATCGTCGGGTGGAGCACTGCCTGTCTCTGACATTCTAACAGCTCAGAGGGAATATCTTGGAGAGGCTGGAGAGGTGTGCTTGTCGTAAAAGGGTGAAGCTGTTGCTAATGCTGCGTCCCACTCCTCTAAGAAATCTGGTCCAAGATCCGAATCCTCGATATCTTCCACCTCGTCGATAGGAGCTGTGTCGTCTGGTGTCAAAGGCGTATAGTCCGGAAGCTACAACTCGCTGTGACCCCGAACTAAAGGCCGCTTGTCACGTGACACATCCCAACCCTATGTGTCCATGGACAAGCTACACCATAGCAGGGTTCCCGTCAGTTCAGTCAGTTTAGATTAGCAATGATCTGGCACTTTTGTGAGTCTATTCGTAGACCATGCATACCCAATCACTAAGTGTAGATGCATATTCTCCCGTTGCACACAGCATGATCATCGGAATTCCCATCAGAATCCATTAGCATCAGTTAGGAGAATTTTCCAGTGCATTTAGCTTATTTTCCTATTTATTGGTTATTTTCACTTATTGTTTTTAAGTGACTTTCCAACAAAAGTAGGTAGGGAAATTTTGCTAAGTTAATATATAAGCAAACCCAAGTTAGCACTTTTTGCCAGAAGAGGCAGCAGGAGCTTCCCACTCAACAGGCAACTTCTCAGCAGTAACCCCCAGCACACCCACCGTTTTTGGAGTTCATCCTCGCCGGGCCAGATCCCCACCATTGACGTTTCCTCATTTGCAGATATCGCCTTCATCACCTAGATCCCCCAGCATTGCAGTTTCCTCCCCATGCTAGCAGTAGAGAGCCCAACGTTTCTGCTTGCAAAAACGCTACACAACCAGCCCAGCGTTTTCTTCACAAAAACGCCAGCCCCATTTGCAGATCTCAGCGTTTTGTTTTCAGCCACATCAGCGTTTTGATTTTCAGCCCTAAACCACATCAGATCCACAGCGATTTCAGCCTTAGATACAGTAGCAGATCAGCCCCCAAGTTGGTTGCAGATGTTCCCCCATTTTCAGCCATAAAAACGCAGCCAAAACAGTCATTTTCAGCCACCGAAACAGTCCCGAATTTCAGCAGTTAGAAGATCTCAGATTTCAGCCATCAAGTCGTCGTCGTCACCACCGTCGTCGTCATTGGCATAGTCCAAGTTGCATCAATCCATTGCATTCGCATTGTACACCTTTGTGCAATCAAAGTAGACCACTCTCGCCGACGAGAGTGGGGCCTTCGGAGGAGGGTTTTACAACCTCTCGGGTGTCGTATCTTTTCTCTCTCCTTCTCTCAGTCTCATTCACTTGCACACACAATATCCACCCACTTTGTTCGTGATCACAGCACTCTACAAGACGGAAGGCTCTCTCCTTCCCTAAGAACTAAAAGGAACCTTGAGCAGTAAAGATCACTAATCTTGAGAAAATACAACATTCATTCCGATGCACCTCACATTGGTATCAAAGCTTTGGAAGTGTTCTGCATTACTCAAGGAAAGAACCACAAGAATTTTTTTGCTTGTTGCGATCGCACGAACCCAAGTTTACTTGGGCGTGGCGATTCCTAATCGTGTTTTGTTGAAGAGTGAAAGGAATCCCAAGAAAGAAGGGCTTGTCCAGCCTCCCCTTGTGTCTCTTTTCACTCATTGAGAGCGGACCATTCACTTAGCGGCCGGCCAATCAACATGAGGTGGGAAAAAGCAACCTTGGTGTGAGCGCAAGGCCGCCAAGGGGTGCGCCCGCAGAAAAGAGTAGAACTCGGGTGAAGAGAAGATCCTTCTCCAACGCGATTTGCAAGAGAAAGAAAACCTCAAGAACCCAAGTTCCTCGTGAACTTAAGAACCCAAGACCACAAGAACCCACGACTTCAGAATGGTCATCACTCGAAGCAGCATGGATACTTCGCTTGGAGGTGATGAGCATGAGAGAGGCGAAGAAGAATTTTCCCCACCAGGAGGTTTTTCCCCGACCCTCCCCCTTCACCATCTACGACAAGGATTGCACTAACTCCTATCGAGGCTTTCGACAAGAGGATGATGGACAGTAAGTTAGAAAGCGAAGAAAGAATCGCAGCCATCAAGCGTAAGTACCAAGAAAGAATGGCAGCCATAGCGCGTGAGAGCGAGCAAGCACGCTTGGAAGCCAAAGCAAGACAAGCCAAATTGGATCATGAATTCAAAGAAAGACAAGGAGAAATGGAACGCAGACAAGCAGAGAACCAAGCAAGACAAGCAGAATTTTATCGCGAGAACAAAGCACGACTGCAAGAGATGTTGCGACTTTTTTCTAAAGTGCCGACACCGATGCAAGAGATTCGGGAAAAGGAGACTCTCTCAGTCTCTTCTTCTCCAAAGCATGATACACAGGATTTGCATGATTGTGTGAAGCATGATGATGATTTGATTAACAATGATTTGCATAATAATTTGAATGATGATGATAAGCAAGATGATTTGTATGACAAGCATGATGATTTGGATGACAAAGATAAGCATGATGATTTGAATGATATTGCTAAGCATGATGATTTGGATGCCAATGACAAGCATGATGATTTGCATGATCAAGATGTGATTTCTCACAAGCATGATGAATTGCATGAAGATGATGTGATTGTTCACACGAAGATCCCATCTTGGCTTTCGAGTCGAGGTCCAAAGAACCCCTTCAGGAAGAACCGATCTTGGCTCTCAAGCCTTGGTCCAAAGAACCCTCACAGGAAGTATTATGTGTTCGCACGATTGATACGCACGCATTGTTCGAGTGTTTCATTCGTGAAGGTTTCCTGTATTTTAGTCAACATCGTTATGTGATCCCTTTTCCTAGGCATGACATATTGTATGTTGAGCACGTTTCTCTCATGGATGAACACGAATGTATGCGGATTGTTCATGAAAAGTTGAAAAGTCTGTATGTCAAGAAGTCACATTTCATGTCTCTTCCTTGGCATGACACAGTTTCCGAAAGAGCACATGATAGTATGAGCACCAAGCATGGGCATTTCCATAGGGATTTGCCACAGTTGATTGATTTCGATCAAACAGAAAAGACTCGATCTCATTGTTTGCATGTGTTGGATGAACGGGTTGTCACTCCGTCTCTATGTTCGTCTCCATTGCATACAGAGTCTTTAGAGAAGAAAATATTTTTTTGCTTCACTTTACATGGAATGGGTATGTTCATGGTTTTGTGTTGGAGATGGTTTCAGGAATTTTCAGCCATGGAGATTCTTGAAGACGAAAGAAGCAGGACTCTCAACGAAGTTGAATCATCGAAGGAGCCACAGAAGACTTTGTGTCGCTTTCGGCGCGGCCCAAAGAAGCAAGCATTGCAGACCTTTATGAAGTTCAAGTACTGCACGACCCACACATCACAGTGGGCCGGCGAAGAGTCCCTTCCAGGATTCCGGATGCTGTTGGTGATCTCCCTCGACGCCATACAGTTCGGTACCAGTACCTCACTTTGAAAAGGAGGGGATGTCACGTGACACATCCCAACCCTATGTGTCCGTGGACAAGCTACACCATAGCAGGGTTCCCGTCAATTCAGTCAGTTTAGATTAGCAGTGATCTGGCACTTTTGTGAGTCTATTCGTAGACCGTGCATGCCCAGTCACTGAGTATAGATGCATATCCTCCGGTTGCACACAGCATGATCATCGGAATTCCCATCACAACCATTAGCATCAGTTAGGGGAATTTTCCAGTGCATTTAGCCTATTTTCCTATTTATTGGTTATTTTCACTTATTGTTTTTAAGTGACTTTCCAACAAAAGTAGGTAGGGCAATTTTGCTAAGTTAATATATAAGCAAACCCAAGTTAGCACTTTCTGGCAAAAGAGGCAGCAGGAGCTTCCCGCTCAAGAGGCAACTTCTCAACAGTAACCCCCAGCACACCCACCGTTTTTGGAGTTCATCCTTGCCGGGCCAGATCCCCACCATTGACGTTTCCTCATTTGCAGATATCGCCTTCATCACCTAGATCCCCCAGCATTGCAGTTTCCTCCCCATGCTAGCAGTAGAGAGCCCAACGTTTCTGCTTGCAAAAACGCTACACAACCAGCCCAGCGTTTTCTTCACAAAAACGCCAGCCCCATTTGCAGATCTCAGCGTTTTGTTTTCAGCCACATCAGCGTTTTGATTTTCAGCCCTAAACCACATCAGATCCACAGCGATTTCAGCCTTAGATACAGTAGCAGATCAGCCCCCAAGTTGGTTGCAGATGTTCCCCCATTTTCAGCCATAAAAACGCAGCCAAAACAGTCATTTTCAGCCACCGAAACAGTCCCGAATTTCAGCAGTTAGAAGATCTCAGATTTCAGCCATCAAGTCGTCGTCGTCATCGGCATAGTCCAAGTTGCATCAGTCCATTGCATTCGCATTGTACACCTTTGTGCAATCAAAGTAGACCACTCTCGCCGACGAGAGTGGGGCCTTCGGAGGAGGGTTTTACAACCTCTCGGGTGTCATATCTTTTCTCTCTCCTTCTCTAAGTCTCATTCACTTGCACGCACAATATCCACCCACTTTGTTCGTGATTACAACACTCTACAAGACGGAAGGCTCTCTCCTTCCCTAAGAACTAAAAGGAACCTTGAGCAGTAAAGATCACTAATCTTGAGAAAATACAACATTCATTCTACTGCACCTTACACCGCTGGGAGATGATGTCGTTCACTGTATCCACGCGACACTCCGTCAGAGAATAGGCCAAGTGAGGGTACCGGCCCAGTATGTGCTCGTAGTGTGGCAAATGACGAGACTCGCGCGTAACAATGATATGCCACATGTCACAAGGCGGGCACCACGTGCCAATAGAAAAGAACAGACTGAACAGACTTTTAGCACTTCAATAACAACTGAACTGAAAGAGAGAGACGACACGTGACACGAAGTGTCGGAATTCCACCCCAGAGAGTATTGGCCCCAAACCTTGGCGCCCCTTTCGGTATTTCTTTATATTGTATTAACACAGTACAAGCCGGTACTCCAAACTCTGCACCTTCTCCTGGAAGCATGCCAGAGAATCAGCCCTAGCCTCATATTTAAAGGCCCTTGGGCTGAAAAGCAGTTACAGTAAAAAGCCTTTAAAACTCAAAAGCTTCTGGTCCAAAAGCAAAGCCAAAAAGCTGCCAGCGTAAATCACGGAAATCCGTACAGCTTGCCACGTCATCAGCCAGCGCAAAACGCTGAAATCTCCCTGCTGCCCTTAGGGTTAGGGTTAGGGTTAGGATTTTTGCAATTTTAGGATTTTTGGCAACAAAATTAGGGTTTGCAAGTTTTAAGGTTAGGGTTTCAACAGTTAGGGGTTTTGGCAGAAATTAGGGTTAGGGTTTTTGCTCTTGGGCAGCCACGTCATCACTTTGTGACAGTTTAGGCCCCTCAACCACATCTGTAAGTTGGCTCCATTCTTTAGGCTTTGACACGTCAGCAGTTTGTTACATCTCCCCTTCTTGAAAGAGAGTAATCGTCCACGATTACAGCATATCTGCAAAACAACTCAAGTTAGTTCAAAAATTTCCGAGGGTCATTCCGAGGGACTATCAGTTTGCTCTTTTTATTAAGGAGTTAGCTTCTCTTTTCTGCTCTTTTTTTATCAAGGAGTTAGCTTCTCCTTTCGGCTATTTTGATCAAGGAGTTAGCTTCTCCTTTCTGCTCTTTTCATCAAGGAGTAAGCTTCTCCTTTCGGCTGTTTTGATCAAGGAGTTAGCTTCTCCTTTCTGCTCTTTTGATCAAAGAGTTAGCTTCTCCTTTCGTCCAGATCAGAACTCTTGATATTCCGGCGTAGTAAAATTAGCCATCACACCCATATCGTACTGATCTTTCACGGGTGTCTTGATGCACTAAAATTACATACCCAGGCAATCTCGTCCAATTAGGAATATTCAGTAATTGGGCACATCACAATGCAACACAAATGCTTACATATGCATGTTACAAGACACGACAAACAGCACCACTAAGCACTCCCCCGAGACAAACGATCTGTGGTATGAAGCTACTCAACGACTACCTCGTCACTCCCCCCGCAAATAACCTAAAAAGGTCCGGGCCATGAGCTCAGAGGACTGTACAACCAAACACTCCCCAGACCGCAATCTGCGTCGTTTGGAGGTTCAAGCATACAACCAAACACTCCCCAGGCATCGGCCTGCGTCGTTCGGAGGTTTTCTAGCATACAACAGAACGCTCCCCAGGCATCGGCCTACGTCGTTCCGAGGTTTTCAAACATATAACGAAACGCTCCCCAGGCATCGGCCTGCGTCGTTCCGAGGTTCAAACAATACCAAAGCAATATTTCTCACTTCTCCACCCGGGAGTAAAATCACCAATCATTGAAACCAGTATCGAACGAGAGTGAAACAACGCAAATCGGCACCAAAACAGGTTCAAAACAGATACCATCCATTTCAAACAAATTCCAAACAGGATCACCAAACAAGATCAAACAGAACTCAAACTTAAAAAGCAATCTCAACATCAGTCGAGCTCGAAAAGTCGACTGACTTTCCATCTTGAAACCTGCACCAAAAATTAGAGTTAGGTTCCTTCCATGAGGTCGTAGCCGAGCTCAACATGGTCCATCAGCTCTTGGACAGACAGTGTTTCTTTGGTGGCGATGGCAATCACACCGAACCTCCAAGGTCATTTGCTCGTGAAGAGACATCTACTGAGAGATGTCCAGAAATTTCAAGTTATGATCTACTAGGGTTTCCATGGCAAGCATTTCAAGGTACCCCACTTTGCCAGAAGTTGCACTTCGAAGGAAGATGTCAGAAACCATTTAACTTCGGGCAAAAATTTTCTTGAAAGCTTGCCAAGTCCTTGAAAGTGTGCGACTTGGTAGCTCTAGACATCAACATCTGCGTGGCACTGTCTCTGAAAAAACAGCAACTCGAAACAAATCTTGGATCCTTCTCTTGCAAGTGATCTTAATGGCTTATGCCCTGTAAGACATGAGCGGTGAAGACGGGAGCGCGCCCGATGCGCGATGAAGTAAGGGTTGCAGTGCCTAATATGTCCGGGTTAGAGGGCGAAGATACCTCAAATAGAAATTCCAATAGCTTTGTCTGCTCTTTTGTAGGACCGATATGCTTTTAGAAAAGCACACGCCTAATGCTCTGATACCACTGTCACAAGGCAGGCACCAGGTGCCAATAGAAAAGAACAAATTGAACAGACTTTTAGCACTTCAATAACAAATGAACTGAAAGAGAGAGACGACACACGACACGGAGTGGCGGAATTCCACCCCAGAGAGTATTGGCCCCAAACCTTGGCGCCCCTTCGATATTTCTTTATATTGCATCAACATAGTACAAGCCGGTACTCCAAACTCTGCACCTTCTCCTGGAAGCATACCAGAGAATGAGCCCTAGCCTCATATTTAAAGGCCCTTGGCCTGAAAAGCAGTTACAGTAAAAAGCCTTTAAAACTCAAAAGCTTCTGGTCCAAAAGCAAAGCCACAAAGCTGCCAACGTAAATCACGGAAATCCGTACAGCTTGCCACGTCATCAGCCAACGCAAAACGCGGAAATCTCCCTGTTGCCCTTAGGGTTAGGGTTAGGGTTTCTGCAATTTTGGGTTAGGGTTAGGGTTTCTGCAATTTTAGGGTTCTTGGCAACAAAACTAGGGTTTGCAGGTTTTAGGGTTAGGGTTTCCAGAATTAGGGTTTGCAGGTTTTAGGATTAGGGTTACCAAAATTAGGATTTGCAGGTTTTAGGGTTAGGGTTTCCAGAATTAGGGTTTCAACAGTTAGGGTTTTTGGCAAAAATTAGGGTTAGGGTTTTTAGTCTCGGGCAGCCACGTCATCACTTTGTGACAGCTTAGACCCCTCAGCCACATCTGTAAGTTGGCTCCATTCTTTAGGCTTTGACACGTCACAGCAGTTTGTTACACCACACCACCCAGCCCAGTGAGCGCGAGGCATCCCTATGGGTGACGTAAACCAGATAATTTTGCGGCAAAACTGCTGGCTGTAGTGCAGAAACAGGAGCAGGCTCGGGTGCCGATATGAAGTCGGGAACCTGTATTTCCTCTGGAACTGGAACGGGTTCTGGAGATGGGAAGTCCGAAATGAGAATTACTTTCGGTTCGGATGCGAGTTCCTGTTTGAGGATATCTGGTATAATAATCATTTCGGGAGCAGGAGGAGGATTTTTCGGCAAGATATCTTCGGGAACCTCGTCTATGTACGAGAGAAAGATGACTGGAACGTCGAGGGCATCGTCGGCCATGACTACGAATTAGCCCGCGTGCACACCCGGCGATGGCCAGAATTGGCGGCGCGAAGGATTAGCAGAAGAGGGGGCGGCAAATTTTCTTCACGCTAGCGCTGGCTCTTCATTTCACTGGCTGCCGTTCGGTGGCCCTTTTGTTTAGTATTTGTTTTTAATGTTGGGTACCCAAAGGGTGCCCACTTTAAACTTCTGTTGGGCGGCCGGCCAAAAACCCCTTAAAAATTAAAAGGGTGGCCCAATTTAATCCAGCGCTGGCAAAAAACGAAACGCTGCGCTGTTGAATAAATTCCGAACGTTGCTGCATGTATTCGAAAGCTGCGTGCGCTGCCAGCGTGGGCTGCCTGGCGTGAGTAGCCGGGTGAAGGGGTGGCCTAGAAGCACTGGCTCGCGTCACTTGCGCAAGGGAAGGGTGCGACTCTTCATGGAAAAAGCGCAAATTGTCCACACGAAGAGTCACCTAGTGCTGGAGAAACTTACTCCAGAAGTGCAACCGGTATGCCGCAACACCCACTCTGTCTGCCGTCTTCTGCTTGTCTTTCTGTAAGTGTAGAAGAAAAGATTACCTCATGCTGACGTGGGTATTGTCCATCTTTCTTCTGCTTCCATACAACTCCGGGAAGGGGGGGGGGGAGAGTAGCGACGAGGGTGAGAGGCTCACAACCTTCGGGTCCCGGGAAAAAAATTTGCTATGATACCGCTGTTAGGATTCTAGATGCTAATCCTTAATTAAGTACTTAAACTCATGATTAAGACTTAAGAAACTGAACTGAACTTAGAAACAAGACTTAGAAGACTCTGTGTTTGATTGATTGAATGTGTGATACAAGGGTTCCTTTTATAGGAATTGAATAGTCATCAGTGAAGAGGCATGTCTCTTTGTGAAGAGACATGACTTTAGGCGAAAAGACACATCCTTTCGGCGAAGAGCTGCAACCATTGGGTGAAGAGTCGCATCCGTAGGGTGAAGGGGTGTGACCAGTCGTCGAAGGAGTGTGGATTTTGGCGAAGAGGTATGTCTTTTGGGTGAAGGGGTGTGACCATTCGAGAACAGGAGTCCTCCTGGGTTAATCACACTTCGCATCTGCATCTGTAATGAATCAAGAAGAGTGTAACAAGTCACAATCGTGACAGTTAAGACTTACACCACTCTGCTGCTTCTTAGGTCTAGGGCACACATGTACAGCTAGTATGTCTCCGGGCTGGCCACCGATAGTCTAGGTTGCTCCTGGTCCGACCGGGCGTGTTTGGGGCCGACCACCCACTTTTGTCCGGGCTCCTCATATATTTCCTTAATATCATTTTTCTGTTGGGTCGTGGGGATTTTTATCAAGCCTTGCCCTACATCCCCTTGGGCACCTATTTATAGGGACAGGGGGGTTCCCACTTCCATCTCTCTCATCTCACAGAGTCATATTGATTGTACTGAGGGTCTTTTGTTCATGGTAGTCATGGGGGGGCGATGGTAGTCATGGGAGGCTGATCGCCCCTTCTTCCTACACATAGCGTTTTGGTGTCTACTATCTCTCTCTCTCTTCCGCACACGCGCACTCTCACAGATGACTGGGATTGTTTTTGCTGGAGTTGCGCAGACATAGAGAGAGCCTGATGAGGGGAGAGGCTAGCCAGTCTCAGAGATGGATCATAGACTTCTTTAGAGCAGACACTGGACACCCGGAGGAGCTACTACCACAGCAAAGCCCACATTCTCCTGACACCAAAGGCACGCTGATCGATCGAGCGACCGAGCTAGGGAGATCCAGACGCCCACGACTGCAGAGGACTACACAACATCAATGGAGGCTACATCGGAGGATTTGGATCACTTTGGCCTGACATGCATGACGCCCGGTCAGAAAACTAACCAAGGAGGAGATTGATGAGATCCATCAGCGATCGATGCTGGATCTCTTGTGATTTAGCTCTTTCTAAGGATACACTCACACTGTGTTGTCTTAGTCCCCCACTCACTTCACCCCCTGCCCATATCCTACGCAAGCCTAGCTAGCTGCTTAGCTTACATCTAGCAGCTTAGGATCCTATAGTATTTTTAACTTTTTACTCAAACTTTGTATCAGATCCACCACATTGTAACTTTTTGGTCTCATAGGTCACTTTGGCCTTTTGAAGACGTTAAAATAACAATTCATTTCATCTCTCTCTCTCTCTCTCTCTCTCTCTCTCTCTCTCTCTCTCTCTCTCTCTCTCTCTCTCTCTCTCCAGCGTTTTCGGCGCGCGTGGCTAACACTCTTTCTGCTGCTCACTCTCACAAAAGCTACTCAACAACTACCTCGTCACTCCCCCCGCAAATAACCTAAAAAGATCCGGGCCATGAGCTCAGAGAACTGTACAACCAAACGCTCTCCAGACCGCAGTCTGCGTCGCTTGGAGGTTCAAGCATACAACCAAACCCTCCCAAGGCATCGGCCTACGTCATTCGAAGGTTTTCTAGCATACAACGGAACGCTCCCCAGACATCGGCCTGCATTGTTCCGAGGCTTAAACAATACCAAAACAATATTTCTCACTTCTCCACCAGGGAGTAAAATCACCAATCATTGAAACCGGTATTTAGAACCAGAGTCAAACAATTCAAATCGGCACCAAGACAGGTTAAAAACAGATAGCATCCATTTCAAACAAGCTTCAAACGATACTTTCTCAAACAATGTTCAAAAGTATCTAACTAGAAAACAACTAGAGGGGTCATTCAAAGCTTTGTTCGGACAACCAAACTGTGAGGACAACTGAAGCTTGCCCTTCTGCATCACGGTGATGTGGTTCCGAACCTAGAGAGTTGCATCATTCTTATTGTGCCAGGCCATGCCCAAGAGAACGTCGCAATTGCCCAACTTCATAATCTGGAAATCGGCTTTTCCATGATAATCTTTTATAGTTACTGGAAGAGCACCAATCAGCGGTACCACTTTCTAAGTTTGCCCTATGGCTAGCTCAGCTTCAATTTCTCCACCCTCTGCATCATAATCAAAGTGCATCTATTTCAAGAATTCTGGATGGATGAAGTTCTCCATAGCTCCTCGGTCAAAGAAAATAAGGACTTTCAAGCCGTTGACTTTTCCATAAGCTCTGCATAATTCATTAAAACTCTCGAGGTGTATACCATAAATATTGGGTACTAGTCCAATAGCAAGTCTAGCCCTCTTGGCCGGAGGTGGCCCCGGGGATCTGTCTGTCGTGGGAGCAGAAGGTTGCACTGAGGACGTCGAGGCTCGCTCAGGACATGTATTGAACGTATGCCCTATTTGGAAACAGTCGAAGCATCAGCCTTCTTGTAACAAGGTGTCTCGTTGACGTTGTGTCAGACGAGGCCGTTGAGGTTGGTTTTCACGAGATTCCTGAGAATTTGTTCGTTGTTGCCGGGAGTTCTTGTTAGTGGCCGGAGGTTCTTCTGTGGTATACTCCAACTTTCCTTTCATGAGCTTGTAGCCGACCGTGGCCTGGTCTATAAGCTCTTGCATAGTAAAGACTATGGTGTAGCGCTCGCACTGGTCCTCCAAGGAAATGGACTTAAAGGAGGACACCAAAACGGTCCAAAAGGTACACGTCGAGAAACCTTTGGTTATAGTCGTCCGTGGTTTCGGTGGCAAGCATTCTTAAGTTGCCCCACTCTGCCAAAATCCGGACTTCAAAGATCGAAGTCATGTAACTACGTGCAAAAACTGTCTTGAAAGCATGTCAGGTCCTTAGAGCATGCGGTTGTGTCGCAATTAAACTCCACCATTGCATAGCATTATCTTTAAGAAATCCCGCTGCTCGAGAAATCTTGGATTCTATTGTATAATTCCCCAAAGCATAGGTGTTGTCGAATTGTTGTAGGAACTACAATGCTTTCTTGCGATCTTTCACCCCGTAAAAAGTGAAAAATTTGACTGTCGTGCCGCAATCTTTGAAATCTTTGGGTTGGTTAGGCGCATATCCCGGGTATGGATAATAAGGGTATCCATATGGGCTCCAACCATTGTAGCCTGGTGGCGGCGGTGGTGGAGGTGGGGGCAATGGCCGTGGCAAAGGCTGTTGCACTAGATTAGAGTCACATGGACCATATTCCTGAAGACTCCCCCGATCGGAACAGATGGCTGAGAAGGTTGCCGGTTGGAAGCTCTCATACTTTCTGATGCCCGAGGAGGAGGTACCACCTGGGGCATCAGAGGGGGCAACTCATTAGAGGGGCATAGCATTATCTTGGGTCTTGTCGTGAAGCTCATTGAGCAGAAATTGCAAATATTCTGATGAATCCATGAATTCTATGTCTTGGGTTCTTTATGGCTTATGCCCTGTAAGACAGAGCGATGAAGACGGGAGCGCGCTCGATGCGTGGCTAAAAAGTCCAAGGTAGGGACCCGAAGATACTTCAAGTAAAAATTCCAATAGCTTTGTCTGCTCTTTTGTAGGACCGGTGTGCTTTCATAAAAGCACACGCCTGATGCTCTCATACCACTGTCACAAGACGGGCACCACGTGCCAATAAAAAAACAACAAACTGAACAGCCTTTTAGCACTTCAATAACAACTGCACTGAGAGAGAGAGAGAGAGAGAGAGAGAGAGAGAGAGACGACACGCGACATGGAGTGGCAGAATTCCACCCCAAAGAGTATTGGCCCCAAACCTTGGCGCCCCTTTCGGTATTTCTTTATATTGCATCAACTCAGTACAAGCCAGTACTCTAGACTCTGCACCTTCTCCAGGAAGCATACCAAAGAATGAGCCCTTAGCACATATTTTAAAGGCCCTTTGCCTATGAAAAGCAGTTTACATGAAAAGCCTTCAAACTCAAAAGCTTCTGGTCCAAAAGCAATGCCAAAAAGCTGTCAGCGTAAATCACTGAATTCCGTACAACTGCCAGCGCAAAACGAGGAAATCTGTACGGCTTGCCACGTCAGCACTGTCCGCGTGATTTTCGAAAAACTGCCACACCATCAATTGCGGGTCCTGCTTTATTTTATTTCTCTATGTCACTTGGGGCCCCATCGGACGGGGTCCTCATAAGTTGGTAGGACTTCTTCTTCTGTTACGTGTTCTTCTTAGGGTTTAGGCCCCTCGGCCTGCATCTGTAAGTTGGCTCCATTCTTCAGGGCTTTGAAACGTCAACAGTTTGTGACAGACAGCATCCTACTTACAGAGTCGCGTGACAAACTCGAAAGGGGCAATCCCGAGTACAAAAGCCTCTACATTGGAACTTTATGCGACAACACTTCTAGGTGTTCAAGAGGAGCGACGTACGGGGGAGGAAACAAATCATGAGACACGATCCAAAGGCCACTTTATGCGGACCAGACTAACTTCGCTCCATCGGAATCGAAGTTTGCGACAGTAGGAGAATCTCTCTCTCTCTCTCTCTCTCTCTCTCTCTCTCTCTCTCTCTCTCTCTCTCTCTCTCTCTCTCTCTCTCATATTTTTTCCCTTAGCAAATACACCTTGATCAAACATCGTCGTCACCATTGCGAGATTCAATGGAGCACGCAAAAGAGGAGGGTGATACCCTCTCACCATATATATGCCTTGCACTTGCAGAGGGGATCATAGAGTATTCTAGGCTTGGAGAGCTAGTCCTCATGGGAGACTTCAGTGGGTGGACACAAAGCAGACAATGTGAGACAATACTGCACCCTCTTGATGAGACTAACTTCACCCAAAGATTGTATGTTTCACCCATGCTATGAAAAAAATAATAGCAAACTTTCACTTGTGCAAACTTCGCTCTTCGAAGAAACTGGACTTTGTTGGAGACAAAGAGAGTTTACATCCACAAAAACTGTAAGGTATTGGAGAAAATGTACTACCATCAATTCTCTCTCTCTCTCTCTCTCTCTCTCTCTCTCTCTCTCTCTCTCTCTCTCTCTCTCTCTCTCTCTCTCTCTCTCTCTCTCTCTCTCTCCGCCCTTCCCACATACAGCATGAAACTGAAAAGACTCACCTGAAGAATTCGCAAGCTTACGTGTCTGTTGTAACCTTCGCGAGTACAGAAACCCTAACAATTGTCGAAAACGTGCACTTCTCCGTGGTGATGGCACCTGTGCAGGAAAGCTCGAAGCCGCTCTGCAAGCACAGCTCCTCGATTGGTATTTCTTGAGCAGCGTCTCCCTCTAATTAAAATCCTCGCGAACAATTTATTCAATGCCCCCTCCTTCTCTTTTCTCTCTCTCACGTCGTTAAGAGGTCTCTTAGGAAAAAAATGTAACATTTAAGAACTTTTGAGAAAAAGAAAATCACCGAAATGTCCCTCAAATTTGTGGAAATTCCCCCCTCGACTTTCAAAAGTCCCAAAAATCCTTTCATTTTTGACAAAGGATGCCAAAAAAATCCAAACCACAGTTAAACTTTGCCCAAACCCCTAGTATATCCCATGTCAATTTCAAGACATCTTTGTACATGGATGCTCACTCCAAACAAGATGGTATAATTAAGTGTTTTGATGATATGAAATTGCACATCATTGCGTGAAGATAATTGCCACCACATCACAACTAAGAGATATTGACTCCCCATCAGCAAATGAGAGAAGAAAATGAACCATCCCTAGAAGCTTATCAACAAGGCTATGATACCTACAAATCCACAGTTTCATAGAAGGATAAATCATGAGGAGGACAAAACTCGGTTACCTTTCTCCTCTACATAAGATTCCACCGCACAAAGGACGTAAAGGAATAGGAAGCACGTTCCCCCCTCACACCTCTCCTAATTAACAACAATAACTATTTTATAAATAAGGAAAATAAATACCAAAAGAAACACGCATTCAAAATAGGCACTCAAGCATAGATGCACACACCCACACCCACCATCCTAAGAGTATGAAAACCAAATCCACGTACAAGCCATGCAACCAAAAACACACATGCACAACTAAAAGAAGAGAACACCCCAAAAACAACAAGGCAGAAAAATAGAACCAGAGAACATGTATGGTCTAGAGGAACATAAAGAAAACAACGAGCATGTAGGACTAAGGTTTATTGAAATTGTGCAAAATGGAAGGGATGTCCTTATGAACGATTAAAAGTTTTCAAGCATCAAAATGTAAGAATCTTCTTTGACTCGAAACGTATAGAAGGTATTCATAGGTGCTCATATTTGAGATATCAAGCTTGCAAAATTGCCAATGTGTCACACAAATCAATTGCCATCTACATTCCGTTTCACTTTGAACTATCAAAAAAATCACATTTTAAGCTTTAAACTTTCATTTTAACCTCACAAAGATATTTGATAATTTTTAAAGATCTTTGGTCGTTTAAAATCTATTTTCTGCATTAACATGCCTTAAAGAATAGTCATCCCTTGACTATGCATATTTCAAAGAGAAGAATGCTTCATGCATTTGCTTTGTATCCACATACATCATTCCACAAGAAATAGCTAGACTACGTGGTGCATGGGAGATCCAACCTTTTGCAACCAAGTGATTTACATGTATCATTTCCACTTGATTATCAGCCTAAATCATGTTTGAAGGACTTAGCCTTTTCGAGGCGTCTACAAGCATATCATGCCTAGCTTGAACCTAGGACAACAAATTTAAGAACGTGAACAAGAAGTAGACAAATAATTTATTAATGTTCATGAGTAATTAATCACATTGATGCCTTCCATATAGGCCTTTCCAAACAGGTAGAGGTAGAAGATATCATAACTCTTATCATTCAAAGCATGGACATCTTGAGCAGGATTTCATTAAAAAGAAAGCTAGTTTAAAGGAAAAATAGCCAGCTATTGTTGGGGTATAAAGCCCAATGTGGTCGCCCAGGTAAGTGGGCGGGCCGCCAGGTATGTACACATATTCTTTTGTAAAAACCTAATAAGAACTCACTATGCTCTACACATTACAGTAGAGCGAGTTCACCATATCGTCGTGCTCTTCTTCTCGCACTTTCTCTCGCGTCGCACTTCCGCTCGTACTCCTTCAGCTATCTTGATGGGGATGGAGGCTTTCAAAGCTTCAAAGATGGAAACTCTCTATTCATCCTTGAGGAGAGCCAATATTGTGGACCATGGATTGAAGAAAAAACCATGGTGGATTGATAGTGGAGCAAGCTCTAGCATTACCTCTTTTATATTTTGGATGCTACTCAATAATCTAGCATCTAAGAGACTCAAAGAATCACTACAGAGCATCTTGATCCCAAATGCAAATTTAGGTTAACCTCTCTTTCGCCTCATGTAATCTTGTAAAAGGATATCAACATTGTCTTCCTTACTAGACAACTTGAGAAGAATTGAAGCAACCACGAAGATGTGGTATTGCAGTTATGAGCACCTGATATACAAGCATCCAAAGTGCTTATATGGATACAAGCAAGCATTAAGAGCTTGGTATGGGAGCAAAGATATGGATGATCTTGAGTTCGAAGGAGACACGCATCCTATGGGGGAGGATGAAGACCATCAAGCAAGATGGGAGGAAGATTAAGGCTCAACAAGGACCTTATAGACACTTAAAAGATGGAAGCTACAAAGAGGACGGAAATCAGCCCTTTAGCAATGATATTTTGAACTTCTTAACTCCATTTAAGTCATAATAAGCCTCTTATGTACAAGGGTGCATGTGTTAGAAGAAAGGATAATTTTCTTCAAGGACGAGATAAGCTAAATAGGGTAAGACCCATATTGAGGAAAATGAAACTGTCAAGCTTTTATCATGAGTGTAGCATGGATAGTGTGTCGTGCTCTCTACAGTGGGTTCTCCTCAGTGCAATGTGCATGACATCTCACTCAAACAGAATGAAAATACAGGAAACAAGATAACAGCAAATCAACACAGGGACACAGTCGACTATCTCAAAGGAACCAGTACATACTCTTGTGTGGCAGCACACTTAGCTCCAGCCCAGAACTCACGGGGACATGGGGGTGTCGAGGCTCAGATGTGCAGGGATGGTGCAGACCTGCTGTGTGTATAGACTTGCTACTCTAGACGACGACGCTGGACCATATATGAAGAAGATGATAATGATGACCTAGCAGCTATTACTCATATGTCCCACCATAAACAGCCACCAACAGCTCATAAATGTCAGCCATCCGAGCCTATCTTCAAATTGAGTGGTGGTGGCATATGTATCCCTGTCACGTATCACTGCCCAACCCAAAGAGTCCATCTAGTGTGAACCAGACCAGACCAACTGTACTAACTGTGTACTAACTGTGTGTCCTATGAAATAGACACTGTAGCCTGCTACAGGTTGCCCACCACAAGACCGCTCACCGTCTCGATGAGAGGAATATCGAAAAACTGTGAAAGAAAACCACTAGGTACTATATCTGTACAATGGTGAGCTCCTGATTCTATTGAGCACCCAACTCAATGGCTATACGTATGAAGTCGAGCCTTTGTTTCAGATATACAATCTCGTGATCCTGTTCCATGTAACACATCTCTCTCACCCCTCCAGGGATCATGATACAATTGTAGTTCCTGCTTAATGTATCTACTATTGTTGGGGTATAAAGCCCAATGTGGTCGCCCAGGTAAGTGGGCGGGCCGCCAGGTATGTACACATATTCTTTTGTAAAAACCTAATAAGAACTCACTATGCTCTACACATTACAGTAGAGCGAGTTCACCATATCTTCGTGCTCTTCTTCTCGCACTCTCTCTCGCGTCGCACTTCCGCTCGTACTCCTTCAACTGGTATCAGAGCTCAGATCGAGGCTCGGGGCAGCACTGCAGGAGGCTAGAGTCACCAGCTCAGATTGGAGTGAAATTCGACAGGCGAAGACACGGCCCCAAATCCTGTGGGGGGACCCGAAGGTCTTGGTCTTCTCAGAATTTCATTCTGAGGTCATCTCGGCCACCGTTCGGCTTCAACAAAGGTCTGCGCAGGCCATTTTCGACTACGTGGTCTCGGCGGGTGCAGATCCGACTCTGCAAATTTGGGGTTTTTCGGCCTACGACTGCAGGTGCTGAGGATATCGACACTCCCAGAGTGTTGATTTGTGGCTGTCTACACATCGAAGGACGGCTCACAGTTCTTGGAGGCGTGTCACATACGACACGGGCGCATCTACACACAGACTGTAGGCGACATCCACTAGTTCATCAGGTAGCTTGTGTTTGTTGCTTGATATTCCAGATTTCATCCTGACATTGCAGGTACTTCCACATGGGATGTATTGTCAGAGATGATGTATGTTTGTTGAGGGTTTGCTGGCTGTGAGTCACGCAGCAAACAACCGCCGCAGCGGTTACAGCATATAGTGGGAAATTTGTGGATGTATGACTTTGTGGGAAGTCTATGTACTGTCAGATTTACTGCAGCCTTTGTTGAGGGTCGAGTGAGGTTTTATTGAGCTGGGGGATTCTCGAATATTGAGATCCTTTCGGTGATACAGGTCTTGGAGCGATCCCTCGAGCACCCTTAGATAGGCAGCTAGGATGTATTGATTGTGAGTTAGACAGTTGGGATTGCATCTTTGCTTTGCTGCCGTTGAGGCATTGTCACAGTCTATGCTTACAGGACAGTGACAGGATAGTGAGAGACAGTACAAGTACAGGACAGGTTTACCCACAGCTTACAGTGTCAGAGAGACAGTGTTTTTTAAGCTGTTTTTTGGTCTGTTTTTTTAGTACACCAGAGCCATTTTACAAAGGAGACTCTGCCGAAATTTATGCAGAATCTGAAGCTTTCTTGGTTCATTTGACAGGTTGTTATTGGTTTAGAGGTGAGTTTACAGGGGAAACTCTGCCGAATTTTTCCCAGAAAATAAAACTACTGTGAAGCGTAGCTATGGCTGGATCACAGGACACTGCTCTTTACAATATCAAGAAGCTGGATGGAACCAATTTTCCATTGTGGAAGAAGAAAATTTGGCACGTGTTGGTACAAAAGAAGCAGATAAAACCTATAAAGCTCAAGGGGATAAAACCAGAAGATATGGACGAAGATGAATGGAGCGAAATGGATGAATTGGCACTTTCTACCATTATGCTGACTTTGGCAGAAAGCGTTTACTTCAATGTAGCAGACGAGATGTCGGCTTATCAAGCATGGTTAAAGCTGAGTGATCT
This sequence comes from Adiantum capillus-veneris, assembly GCF_014529385.1. NCBI lineage: Eukaryota > Viridiplantae > Streptophyta > Polypodiopsida > Polypodiales > Pteridaceae > Adiantum > Adiantum capillus-veneris. Next base: position 78,209,428 of record NC_140942.1, on the reverse strand, counting down.
TTATGAGAAGCAGAGTGCAGCTTCACAGGTATACTGGCTTAAGAAGCTTGTTGACTTGAAGATGAAAGAAGGGACACCTATGTCCAATCATCTGAATGAATTCAACACAATCTATAGTCAGTTGTCAGCTCAAGGTGTCAAGTTTGATGAACCTGTTAGAGCTATGTTCCTGTTGATCACATTGCCGGAAAGTTGGGACACTTTTCGCACAGCTTTGAGTAATTCTGCACCTCCAGATGGTTTGAACATAGCAGGTGTAGAAGGAAGTCTGCTTACTGAAGAAACCAATAGAAAGACAATGGACAAAGGCAAAGGAACAGCCTTAGTTGTCAGGGGAAGGACCAAAGAAAAGTACAAAGGTGGAAAGAGGAATCAGTCTCGTAGCAAGTCCCGCAGTGCTAAAGGCAAGAGTGACATAGAATGCTACCATTGTGGCAAGAAGGGTCACATGAAAAGAGACTGCAGAGAATGGAAAGCAGAAAAAAGCAAAGAGAAATCTGAAGACCATGGTGAGAAGAACAAGTCCTCAGTGAAGATTCAAGAACTAAATGTGACAAACACTGTTGCAGAGGATGACAGTCTAGTGTCAGGAGACATCTACTTCTTGAAGAATACAATGGACTCAGCTCTTCTTACAGCATCTGATGGAAATGCACTGAGTGACTGGATTATAGACTCAGGAGCATCACTTCATGTGTCTCCAAACACGGAGTGGTTTACCTCTTATGTGACCACTAAAGATCATGTTCGGCTAGGCAATGGGCAGACATGTGAGATCTTAGGTGTTGGAGATGTTCAATTGAAGTTTCTGAATGGCTCTTCTTTCACGCTGAAGAATGTGAGACATGTTCCCGCAATTACAAAGAGCTTGATCAGCACAGGTTTACTTGATGATGCTGGCTACGTCACCACTTTTGGACAGAACATGTGGAAGATATCCAAGGGTTCTATGACAGTAGCACATGGAGTAAAGTCTGGAGGACTTTACATGATTTATGTATCAAATGTCTCTAAAAATGTAATCAATGTAACCGAGCAGCTGAACGTTTCTTTGTGGCATAGCCGGTTAGGACATATGTCCAAGAAGGGAATGGAAATCTTGTCTCATTCTGGTTATTTTCCTGGCTTTTCATTTAATGATTTTGAATTCTATGAACATTGTCTGTATGGTAAGCAAACACAGCAACCACATAAGCATAGAAGCAGTAGAAGAGATACACAGTTGGCACTTGTTCATAGTGATTTGTGTGGACCTATGCCTAACCTATCTCTAGGGGGAGCTTCTTACTTTATGACATTTATAGATGATTACTCGAGGAAAGTATGGGTTTACTTTCTCAAGCACAAGGATGAAGCGTTTAGTGTTTTCAAAACGTTTGTGACACTCAGAGTGGCAAGAAGCTTAAATGCTTACGCACTGACAATGGTGGAGAGTATGTTTCAAAGGCCTTTCAGGAGTTTTGTGAGTCAAAAGGTATAAAACGTGAACTTAATGCTCCTTACAATCCTCCTCAAAATGGTGTTGCTGAGAGGATGAATAGGACCATACAAGAGAAGGTCAGAAGTATGTTGTCTAATGCACAGCTGCCAAATGGATTTTGGGCTGAAGCTGTATCAACAGCTGTTCATCTTGTAAATAGATCTCCTAGCAAGGTTTTACAGAAGGATTCAGTGCTAGAGATGGTATGGTTAGGCAAAATGCCCTCATACAAGCATCTCAGAGTCTTTGGCTGTGAGGCATATACTCACGTTCCAAAGGAATTTAGGAACAAACTTGAGCCAAAGAGTAGAAAGTGCATCTTTCTAGGCTATGGTAATTCTGGTGAGATGGGGTACAGACTTTGGGATCCCGAATCCAGAAAGGTTGTCCGCAGCAATGATGTTCACTTTAATGAATCCAAATATCATTCTAAACCAGAGAGGGTTGAGGAGATTAGAAGAGTTGTCTTCCAAGAAGATGGACCTGCACGTGCAAGACAAAATGTCAGGGCTCAAGAGGAGCAAGGACAGGATAGAGTGGAACCACAGGTTGTGGTTGAGCCTGAGCCACCTATTGTGCGTAGATCTGGACGTGTCACGCGACCTCCCGATAGGTTTGTTCCATCTATGAACTATGTCATGTTGACTGATTGCAATGAGCCTTCATGTTACAAGGAAGCAGTGCAAATGAAGGACTCCGGGAATTGGCAATTGGCCATGCAGTCAGAGATGACAGCTCTGCATAAAAACAAGACATGGAAGCTAGTTAAATTACCACAGGGCAAAAAGGCTCTACCTTGTAAATGGGTTTACAGGTATAAGATCACCGCTCATGATTGTCAGCCAAAGTACAAAGCAAGGCTTGTTGCCAAGGGCTTTAAGCAAGAACAAGGCATTGACTTTGATGAAGTCTTCTCTCCGGTGGTCAAGATGACTACATTGAGATGCTTTCTTGCATTGGTTGCCATATTAGATTTGGTGTTGCACCAAATGGATGTCAAGACAGCGTTCTTGCATGGTGATTTAGATGTGGAAATTTACATGCAGCAGCCGGAAGGGTTTGTTGAGAAAGGCAAGGAAGATTGGGTATGCCAGTTGTTAAAGAGTCTTTATGGCTTAAAACAATCACCGAGGGCATGGTACCATAAATTCCACAAGTTTATGCTTTCTCAAGGCTACAAACGTAGTGAGTTTGATCATTGTCTATATACAAAGAAGGCTAAGGATGGCAATTGGCTGATCTTATTTTGTATGTGGATGACATGTTGATTGCTGGCAAGCACTTGGAAGAAATTTCAGCTTTGAAGTCAAAGATGGCAAAATCGTTTGACATGAAAGACATGGGTGAGGCAAGTCATATACTTGGTATGCGCATTGAGAGAGATAGATCAAAGAAGTTGATTTGGTTATCTCAAAAATAGTATATTGACAAGGTTTTGCAACGTTTCAATATGGAGAAGGGAATGGCATTGAGTGTTCCATTGCCACCATATGTGAAACTTAGCAAACAAGATTGCCCCGTGTCTGAGGAAGAACAGGCTGAAATGGATAAGATTCCATATGCGTCTGCAGTGGGTAGTTTGATGTATGCAATGATTGCTACTCGCCCAGACATTGCATTTGTAGTGGGAGTAGTAAGTCGATACATGTCAAACCCAGGCAAGAAACATTGGGAGGCAGTGAAAGGAATATTGAGATACCTGAAAGCTACAAAGAGTATGCGTATATGCTATGGGAGTCAGGAGCTAAGTGTAAAGGGTTTTACAGACTCAGATTATGCAGGTGACTTAGACAACCGAAGGTCTACGTCAGGGTATGTCTTTACATTGGCTGGTGGAGCAGTATCATGGCGTTCTAGATTACAAGATTGTGTTACTCAGTCTACTACAGAGGCTGAATATGTTGCAGCATCAGAGGCATGCAAAGAATCAATTTGGCTTAATCGACTAGTAACAGATTTGGGAATCAAAGAAGAGATGCCTGTGTTATATTGTGATAGTCAAAGTGCTATACAATTGGCTCGCAATCCAGTTTATCACTCAAAGACAAAGCATGTGGATGTGAAGTATCATTTCATCAGGGAAATGCTCGAGGATAAGCAACTTCAGCTTGTCAAAGTTCACACCACAGAAAATCCTGCTGATCTACTTACAAAAGGACTTCCCTCAGAGAGCTTTGCGCATTTTCGCAAGCAGTTAGGTGTAGGGTAGTACATCACTTCTCTACATCTCTTGTATATTAGCTTGTATAGTAGCTTCTCTCACACTTAAAGTACCACATTGGACTTTAAGTGGGAGGTTGTTGGGGTATAAAGCCCAATGTGGCCGCCCAGGTAAGTGGGCGGGCCGCCAGGTATGTACACATATTCTTTTGTAAAAACCTAATAAGAACTCACTATGCTCTACACATTACAGTAGAGCGAGTTCACCATATCGTCGTGCTCTTCTTCTCGCACTCTCTCTCGCGTCGCACTTCCGCTCGTACTCCTTCAACTATGATCTTTCTTGAAGTAGGTGCTAGGCCCAACCATGATCACACATGCCTCAAAAGTGGAGTTAAAAACATTGCACTGCTTGCAAACGCCTTAAGCCTTTGAATAGGCAAGAACCCAGTATGATTGCATAGTCCAAGAATCCCAATTGGCAAAACAGAATGAGGCTCCACAACAAAGAGATATGCTCGGTTTGGATGCAGCGCATCTTTATCCTCCATAACCATAGTGAGAGGAAAATGACATGGTCCATGCTTGCAGATGAACCGTGCAACACTTCCTACAACAGCACAACCATGGTAACTTGGAAGTGATTTTGATTTCTTTTCTATGAAGCTGCAAACTTGCTACCTGTCTCTTCTTCTCTACAGAAGGAAGCTAGGGATTCTGCAAATCAGAAGGCCGATTTTTCTTGTAATGAGGAAGAGAATGAAGTAGAGCGAGTGAGAGATGATATACCCTAAAATTAACGGAGGGAAGAACAGAAGTAGGGTATTTTTTGTCTTTTCTAGAATGAGCTGGCTCTAGCACGCAGAGAAGAGCGAGCTATGGAGGGCTATAACTTCTCCAGATCGAGAGCCAAAGAGGAAGAGAGAAAGGGAGGGGAGAATGAGAGGGGGAAGGGGGGAAGGGAGGGGTGAGGCCAGGTGGGTAGGGGGCTAGGGGTGGGTAGGGGGGGCGAGGCCAGGTGGGTAGGGGGCAACGCCTGGGTAGGGGGCGAGGGGTGGGTAGGGGGGCGAGGGGCGGGCTAGATAGAGGCGAGAGGGGGAGGGTGGGTGGGCAGGGGCGAGGGGAAACTAGGTAGGGGCAAGGGGGAAAAACTGGTAGGGGCGAGGGGGGGGGGTAGATAGGAGTGAGAGGGGGAGGGTGGGTGGGTAGGGGCGAGGGGAAAGGGGTGTATAGGGTGGGGGTGTGGGGAGGTGGATAGGGGATGGGTAGGAAATAGCAAACAAAAGCAATAGATACAGATACAATGCGAACATAGCAGATACCACATGAGTTATAATGGCAACGGTCCTCTTATTGCGCTCCTTTGCGAGCTTACCCAATGTGAATGCTTTTAGTAAAGGGTCAACTTAGCAATCAACTTCTGTGACTTCTACGCTAGTTGTTGGCTTAAGTGCCTCACTAGGCGTAATTACGGTAGGAACACAGCAAAAGGGTGTGACCTGAAGCAAAGGTTGAATAGATAGTCCATGACAAGGCGTAGACTTGGTAGCTTCCAACCACTCTAGCAGATCTTCATCTGACCCCTCAGATGTAGTAGGATGTTCTTGTTCAGGGTCGGTTTCCATTGACAAAGAAACTTGCTGCACAACGGGACCCATGCCTCCTTCTAAGCGAATGGGTGCATCGGGGAGCCAAGAGTATGTATCCACATTGCATCATTCCCCAATGATGTAGTGCTTTAGTATGTCGTAGCCATGGTCTACCGATGAGCAAGGGAAATCCTCCCTCAACCTGGGGAAGACGAACCACAACAAAATCCAAGTTAAATGTGAAGTCTTGTACCTGCAGAGGCACTTTGTCCACTATGCCCATTGGGTAGATTGTCCGCTGGTCGGCCAATGTAATTGTGAAGGGAGCAGGGCGAGTAGGCTGTAGACCAAGAGCTAACATAGTGAACTCGGGCATTAGGTTGATGCTAGATCTGTAAAGAATGAGGATGCAAGAGATCTACACAAGACAAGCACAAAGCACACAGAGATGGAAAGCTTCTTCTTCTTCTTCACAGAAAAGAGAGTACAAAATGACTAAGTGCTAAAGCTGAAAAGTAGCACATATGTACATGCGGTCACTAAGTGTGAACTCGCTAGAAGCGTACTAGGCTGGCACTATAAGTGTAGTCCAGCTGTAGAATCACTGGCAGAGATCCTCCGTGTCGGTCACCTAACGCGCCAGTGAGTAAATGCCGTAAGCGGCCAAGACCCGTAGTGGATGCCAGCTCAAGGTGTAGAGCTCGACATCTCAACACTCCCCCTCGAGCTCTGCATGTCGCAGAGTCCAAGCATAGTCCGGAAACGTCGAAGCTTCTCAGCTCCGAGGGCCTTGGTAAAGATATCCGCTATCTGCTCCTCTGTGCTGACGTAGACCAAGTCGATGTCGCCCGCCAACACTCGCTCTCGAACGTAGTGGTAAGGGACCTCTATGTGTTTGGTCCTAGCATGGAACACTGGGTTCCTAGCCAACTGCATGCTGCTGAGGTTGTCACAATGAATGACAATCTGTTGGTCCACCTGCATTCCCAAGTCCTCAAGTAATGTGCGTAGCCAAGCTACCTCGCACGCCGCAACTGCTGCACCTCTGTACTCGGCCTCTGTGCTCGATAAAGCAACCGTAGGCTGCTTTTTGCTGCTCCAAGTAACAGCAGCACTCCCAAAAGAGAACATGAAGCCACTCGTAGATCTCCTATCAACAATGCTACCTGCCCAATCTGCATCTGTATACCCATACAATGCTAATGGTGCATCTGCTGCATAGAACAATGCGTAGTCAAGAGTCCCTTGCACATACCTAAGTGTGCGTCGTACTCCATCCAAATGTGGCTTCCTCGGAAGCTGCATGAACTGACTCTCCAAGCCTACTGTGTAGCTCAAGTCTGGCCTTGTGATAGTCAAGTAGATTAGACTACCCACCATCTTCCTGTACATATTGACATCCTCAACAACATCACCCTTCTCTGCACTCAGCTTTGCATTCACATCCAAGGGAATAGAAGTCGGCTTACAATCAGCCATACCATACTTTGACAACATGTCCAAAGCATATTGTCTCTGTGACAGCCATACACCCTCTGGAGTCCTGATCACCTCAATGCCAAGAAAGTAGCGCAACTCGCCCAAATCTTTCATTTCAAACTCCTGTTTGAGAAGACCCTTCACATGGTCAATGTCCATAGCATTGTCACCCACAATAATAAGGTCATCTACATATATGGTAATGACCACAATCCCCACATCACTCTCACGTACATAGAGTGAATGATCAGCATGAGCTCTCCTAAAACCAATACTGACAAGATACTTGGCAATCCTGTCATACCATGCTCTAGAGCCCTGCTTCAAACCATACAAAGCTTTGAGAAGTCTGCATACATAATCTGGGTAACCTGGATCGACATAACCAGGTGGTTGATCCATATACACTTCCTCTTGCAACTCACCATTCAAGAAGGCATTCTTTACATCCATTTGATGCATAATCCATCCTCTAGATGCAGCCACTGCTATGACAGCTCTCACAGTCGTCATCTTTGCCACTGGAGCAAAGGTCTCCTCATAGTCTATGCCATACGTCTGTGCATAACCCTTTGCGACCAGCCTTGCCTTGTGACGCTCAATGTTACCATCAGCCTTATGCTTGGTTTTATACACCCATTTACAGCCAATAGCTTTCTTGCCACTTGGCAATGGCACCAACTCCCATGTGTTGTTTGCTTCCAATGAAGCCATCTCTTCATTCATTGCATCATCCCAATGCACATTTCCAACTGCATCCTCAAAACATGTGGGCTCCACATCCTGTATCACCTTAGCCATGTAGGCTTGGTGATGCGCTAGATACCCATCATAAGTCAATTTCTGAACTGGATTTCTGACTCTATCAGATCTGCGCGGTCCTGGGTCACTCCTTTGCCCTCTAGCATCTTCTTGTACTTTCCTTACACCAGGTGTCCTGATAGCCGGAATTCCAAATTCCTCATCAAGACTTTGTTCAGAACCATCTGAATCCATGTCTACATGTGAAAAACCTGATGATGCATCAGCCATAAAGGGAGGTTCATCAACCTTTTCCTTTCCTTTTCGTGATACATTCGTTGTACCTGTTGGTGGAGTAACCTGCGTACGTAGTCTACCATTCCATGGTTTCTCAACAGAGCCACGAGAAGAGGACTCTTGTGGTCCACTCAAAACCTGTGACTGTGGCCTCACATTTTGTACAACCACATCATCTTTTACATCAGTCCCAATAGTGCCATGTGCATTACTGTACCAGCTGCTCATCTCATCAAAGACTACATCTCTGCTCACTCGTCATTCTCGCGTAGTAGGATTGTAGCACCTGTACCCCTTTTGTTCAAGGGAATATCCCACAAGAATACATTTCTCTGCTTTAGGATCCAATTTCCTACGCAACTCATCTGGTACATGCACGTAAGCTATGCAGCCAAACACTTTCAAGTGTGCCAAATCAGGCTTTGTACCTGTAAACTTTTCCTCAGGTGTTACATCATGCACCGCAGCTGTAGGTGTCCTGTTCATAATGTACACAGCTGTATTTACGGCTTCAGCCCATAAATGATGAAGCATGTTCTTCTCATTCATCAATGCACGTGCAACCTCTGCAATGTGCCTGTTTTTCCTTTCTGCGACCCCATTCTGTTGTGGACTATATCTGCATGTAAACTGCCTGCGTATACCATGCATTCGCAGAAAATCTGAAAAATCATTGGAGAAGTACTCTCCCCCTCCATCTGACCTCAATGTCTTGATTTGCATATCTGTCTCCTTCTCAATCATGACTTTGAAGTCTTGAAAGTGACCAAAAACTTCACTTTTGTTACGCATAAAGTAGACCCATACTTTCCTTGTATAGTCATCAATGAAAGAGACATAATACCTGCAACCATGTATACTTGCAGTATCGGTTGGACCCCAAACATCTGTGTGAACTACCTCAAGTGGCTTTTTACATACATTGTGCTCATGTGGAAATGAGCCCTTTGACTGTTTTCCAAACTGGCATGCTGCACACACTTTATGCATACCATCCACCTTGAATTTGGGCAAACCTTTTACAATCTGTTTTGATTGCATGCTACGCAATCTCTGATCATTGACGTGGCCAATGCGTTTGTGCCAAATGTCAATATGAGCCACAACACCTGTGCCCTGTGCAAATAATGCAGCTTTTACCTCAGGCATGTCTACATTCAGCGTAAACATTCTGCCCACACATTTGCCCTCTGTGATCAGCTTACAACCATTCTGGAAATCTTCTACATAACAGTCATTTGGATTGAAGCGAACCTGCAAACCCTGCTCAACCATTTGTCCAACAGAAACAAGATTCTTTGTAATGTTTGGGACATGAAGTACATCTGCTAAGTACTTTGATTTCCCACTCTTTGTGTTTAGAGGTATGTCCCCTACATGAGCAATGGGGTGAGCTGTGTCATCTCCTGTCTGCACATAGCCTGACACATCTGGTTTGCGCATATCTCTAAACCACTCTCCACGAGACGTCATGTGATTAGAGGCACCTGAATCCACATACCAAACATCATCTTGGGTGGAATTCTCTGCAGTCATTGTATTCATTACATGCTGCATAACAAACATGCGCTCGTTTTTGCTGTCATCTGCATCTCTGCTAGTAGATGCATAGTTGCCATGTTCTCTCTTTCCACTTGCTTTTCCCTTTGGACAGTCACGTGACATGTGACCTCTTTCACCACAAGTCCAACATTCTCTGCTATCTGGAGTATGTTGCTGCCTACTTGATCCTGCACCACGACCTCTTTGACTCCCCCTGCCTTGAGACTGGTTTCCCCTGCCACCTGTATTGTTTTGATTTGATTGACCTTCCAGAAATTGGCCCCTGCAACCCCTTGGGCCTCGACCACGACCTCTACCTCTACCTCTGTTGGAGTTAGAATAGAAGGCCTGTTCATAATTATTTCTGCCATGAGAAGAAGATGTGTCAAGGTTCTTCTCCTCAAGAATAAGCATAGAAATCAAATCTTGGAACACGGGGATGCCGTTTCTTGTATTCATGGAAGACCTAAAATGTACATACTCATCTCCTAGACCATCCAAGCATGCACGGACAATGTCATCGTCTTCCACTGAGACTTTAATAGATCCAAGAGCCTCAATGATACTCTTGATCTTCAAAGCATAATCATTGATTGAGAGGTTGTTCCTCTTAACCTGATTTAGCTCCGACTTTAGTTGAAGCTTCCTGGCCTTGGTGTTCACCTCGAACACTCTGCCTAAGTTTCTCCATGCAATGGCGGGGGTTTCAGCATCCTGTAGATAGCCCATCATGCCATCTGTGATGCTCATAGACAGCCAATACATCACTTTGCTCTGGCCTTGTTGCCAGTCCCTCAAAGCTTTCCTTTGTTCTGTTGTAGCATTTGCCTCGGGAATCTCTGGTTCCTTTTCATTGTCTCCTTCTACATAGTCCCAATAACCTTTTCCTTTTAGGAAATTTGTTATTCTGAACTTCCATGCAGGGTAGTTATTTTTCTCAAGCTTCTCAGTAACAATCTGACTGAAACCGTCAGACATCTTGAAGCACTAAGACAAAATAACTGCAATCTGCAAAAACCTGCAAATCTGTTGAACCTGCTATCGTGGTTCCTGTAACGCTTTCTACACTCAACGAGTGTCCACAATCAAGCGTACATACAACCACTGTACTTGTACAGTAAATCTCTGTATACTGCACTTTGGAGACCTGTTCAGAAACTTGTGCGAAAAACCCCTAAAAAAATTTTCGCTGCACAAGGCGCCTTCGGCATCTGGTCGTGGATTGCGAACGAAGGGATTGTGATGCTCTTGCTCTCTTAGCCTCTCTTGCCTGCACCAGGCTCTGATACCATGTAAAGAATGAGGATGCAAGAGAGCTACACAAGACAAGCACAAAGCACACAGAGATGGAAAGCTTCTTCCTCTTCTTCACAGAAAAGAGAGTACAAAATGACTAAGTGCTAAAGCTGAAAAGTAGCACATATGTACATGCGGTCACTAAGTGTGAACTCGCTAGAAGCGTACTAGGCTGGCACTATAAGTGTAGTCCAGCTGTAGAATCACAAGGAGAGATCCTCCGTGTCGGTCACCTAACGCGCCAGTGAGTAAATGCCGTAAGCGGCCAAGACCCGTAGTGGATGCCAGCTCAAGGTGTAGAGCTCGACATCTCAACAAGATCCACCATCCACTATCACTCCTGAGAATCGCCGCCCCAAGACGAACACGGTGAGACAAGGGCTTCTACGATCAGTGAGGGGTACAGCGGGATGGGATATCATATAGGACTCTAAGGGCTGCATGGTAGGTGCCCGCCACTAGACCCTGCACCAGGATACAAAGATTGAATGATGGAAAGGGTGTCACTTCGAAAATTTGCATCGAGTCAAAGCATGTCGTACAATGACACTTGTTGAAAGGCGTTTTTCAAGATAGTCTCTGTTGTAGGCTTCTCTCTTTTGATCAGGGCTTGCTCTGGTATCTTGACCGTCTGCAAGTCCTCTACGCTTCCATGAAGACACCATCAATATCTGAGAGAAGAGAGGTAGGTTGGCTCTTGGCACTACCTGTTGGTTTGTCAGCTACTAGGGGAGGTTGACTCATTTGTGTGACTGGAGATGAAAATGTTGGACTTTCAAGAAGGCTGAGACCAAGGCTGAGACCAAGAGCAGCTCTCTGAGCCCATGTGAGCACACCAGTAGGCTCTTCCACCTATTTTAACCCGTTTTGAGAGGCAACTAAAAGAGTGGAAGGTGAGGCCTATGGAATGGTGCTTACTGTGATTAGGTTGATTTTTGGGAATGTAAACTCCTACTGTTTCTGGCTTGTGCTTGCAGATGTGGATGCACGTTGTTTTGGGCAGTCCTTACTATAGTGATCCTTAGCTTCAGGGCAGTGTTGGCAAGGAGAGGACCCTTCTGGCAACGGACATTTGCTCTGATAATGTCCATACTCCCCGCACCTGTAGCACGAAATTGGCCTATTGGAGGGGCGAGGTGGTCTCGGCCCTTGCTGCACTGGGATGGATGCTGATGTGTAGAAGCTTTGAGGAACTGAAGGAGCATTAGCATGATAAAAGCTGGGAGATCATGCAAAGTTGTTGTGCATACCTTGCATAGGAGGCGTTGTCAGCAGAGGTGGCATAGGGTTTTGATGGCCATAGGGTGAAACCATGTTGGATGTAGCTGTCAACCCTTGTTGAAGGTTGGAGGCGAGGCTCTGTTGTAGTTGCCGCATTCCCTTCATATAATAGCACTCTTTGTCATCATGGCCAGGTTTCTCATAGAAATTGCAGTAAGCTCGAAGTGGGCAGTCCTAAGGAGGATGCCCTGGAGAGCGACAAGAGGTACACCACACCATCGGCGGCTTAGTGTCTTACTGTGCCCGGAGCTCTCCTAGCTCCCGCTTGATTTGTTCTAAAGCCTCTTGCTGTGGAGATTTTCCTTGTCTAAGAGAGAAGGACCTCTCCTCTTGAAGTGCTCTTTGTAACTTCAATGCTTCTAACTCCCTGCGTAAAGAAAGCAAGGGGTCAGAGGGATTTTTTGTGAGTGCTGAGGCGGTCTCCACATGAAGGGGGTCCTTGAATAGCTTCCTTGCTCCTTCTATCTTGGTAGCGGCCGCTATAAAGTGCTCCAGAGATGCTTCAGGTCGAAGACTTTTGCGTAGTTTCTTCTGAGACGTCTTTAGAAGAGCTTTCTCTACCCACTTCTTGACCATAAATTCCCCTGGTTGCTGAGGAATCTTGGCAACCAGAGACTTGGTTTTAGTCATGAGTTTTGCAAAAGTCTCCTCTGGCTGGAGCTCCATGTCGGCCAACTCATCCAAAAACTTTTCTTGGAAGTCACCTGGCCTGAATGCTGCACATAACTGTTGTCTTAAAGTTGCCCAAGTTGGAAAGTGATTCTCTGCAAACTTACTATACCACTTGTTTGCTAAACCATCCAAGGTTGATGGAAACAACACCAAATAAGCATCTTCTCTATTAAGACCACAACCTCTACAGAGAGATACAAACCTCCTTGCAGTCGCCTGCATCTTCTGAGGAGAGTCCCTTGAAAGTAGGAAACTTGATGTTTACCTTGGCCAAAACATTGGTCAACTCCTCCATGGTCAGTACTTCAGAGGACTCAGTAGTGCGCTTTGACGCTCTAATGACTGCCTTGTATGTGTCATGTAGTAACCACAAATCCAACCAAGCTTTGGGTAAGAAGACCTTTAACTGGCTGAACCCCGGTCTAGACTCTACTAGACCAGGGCGAGTGACTAGACCACTTAGCTAAACCAGGGACGAGGAAGGACTAGACCAGGACAAGAGCTGGTTGGACCAAGGCGACGAGAGAGGACCAGACCAGCAGGCTACATTGTGCAAGGCGAAGTAGGTGAGGCTAGGTAAAAACCAGCTAGCTCCTTGATTTGTACCTCAACAGAGAGTGAGACTTCAGTTGAGGTCCCACCGGGCGTGCCAAAAATGAGAGCACCTGTAGCGTGGATAGTGTGTCGTGCTCTCTACAGTGGGTGCTCCTCAGTGCAATGCGTGTGACATCTCACTCAAATAGAATGAAAACACAGGAAACAATAGATAATAGAAAATCAAACACAGAGACACAAAAGCAGACCAAAACGTATGGACTCGACTATCTCAAAGGAATTAGTACAGACTCTGGCATAGCAGCACACTCAGCTCCACCCAAAACTCATGGGTACAATGGGGGGTGTCGAGGCTCAGATGTGCAGGGATGGTGCAGACGTGCTGTGTGTATAGACTCGCTTCTCTAGAGACGACGCTAGACCATATATGAAGAAGATGATAATGATGACCCAACAGCTACTACTCATATGTCCCACCAACGGCTCATAAATGTCAGCCATCTAAGTCTATCTTCAAACTGAGTGGTGGTGGTGACCTGGCCACGATGTCCACTAGACCACCGTCTGTATCCCTGCCACATGTCACTGCCCAGCCCAAAGTCCGTCGAGTGTGAACCAGACCAGACCAACCGTACTAATTGTGTGTCCTGTGAAAGTGACACTGTAGCCTGCTACAATGAGCAATGGTGTGAGTTTTTGAGAGTGGAATGCTATAGTCGATAGCTAAGGAGCACGTCCCATTATTGGGATGTTTACCCTATATACATAGTCAATCACCCAAAGAGGAAGCTTTAGAGAACGAGTTCTCCCTCTTCAAGCTTAAAACGCCACCTGGCATGATAGAGATTCTTGTATGGAAAGGAGTTTTAGAAGTAAGGAAAGACTCCTCATGGGAATAGGCTCATCAAGACTCCATAGTCTTCTTATAATTCCTTTGTTTTTTGTTGTATCTCCAAGGATGCTAGATTTTATGCTAGCTTCTCTATGGGCTAGTGAAAAATTTCAGCTATCCACACTAAAGTTATGGTTCAATACGTACATCTTTTGGCAATTATTTGTATTGTGTGACTTTCCTTGATGTCGAATCAAGGAATGCATGGGTATATGCACTTATGTGACAATGTTGAAAGTGTTCATGTGTTTTAAGCAATTTCTATGTAGGCTTGAAATGATATATGGATGAACTACGAGCACTAAGGATGGGAGTTTTATGTCATATACCCTTTGATAAAATGGTGTTTCTTAAACATAAGTCAATTATGGAGATAGCATGATGTATGGTCAAAAGCCAAGCTTTGTACATGTATTTTGGTTGGCGATTGTCATGTGATGCTTTTGTACTTAGCAAGGATCTTATTGAAGCACGCACACACACACACACACACACACACACACACACACACACACACACACACACACCCATTCGAGCGATGGCAAGCCTCAGTCACGCTCTGAATCGAGACACTCAAAATCCTCCTGCAAATGTCCGTCCCTTGCCGCCTGAGTGCAACTGCCACGCTCGATAGCCCATGCATGCCACCTCGTGGGCCACCTGGTGCCTACATCTCCCCGTGCCACCACCTCAGTCATCACCCGAGCTGCCACGATCTTTTGCTTTCATTTTTCACAAGGCATCTGCCCAGATACTGCTCAATTTGACCTGCTTCCAAGATTGCGGCAACATACTGAAGCATTCCATTCTATCATTTTGTACGAACCTTGTCATAGCAAGAAGCTTTTAATTGGTCATGTGCATGTTTTTCATTGTTTGGTCTATGCTTTAACGTCAAAAGTATCATTTGCAATCAAATAGTATCTAGACTTTTTGCTCTTTAGTTTTTAAGGAAGATATATGCATCCATTGTTGTCATGCACCAAAGAGACATATGTTTGCTTATAAGACACATGTAAGATGCTATCGGGTCTTTTTACTAGACTCACATGCAGAGAATTAGGAGGCACAAAATCATCGTAAGACACATGTAAGATTCTATCGGGTCTTTTTACTCGACTCACATGCAGAGAATTAGGAGGCACAAAATCATCGTATGATTTCACACATAAATGTGTTATTAATCCAAATGTATTTGAATCCTTGATAATGAAAGAGCTAGGTTAGAAGCATGCCAAAATAGTTCGTATATACTACTACTAAACATTCATCAATTGTATCTACCCATTTCTAGTATTTCTTGTTTAGGTTCTCACCATGTCTCTTATGCATCGAATTATTTTTCCTCTGCTAGTTCAAATATGTGTGATGAGGAGGAATTTGTTTCTTTGATTATACGAAAACTTGAAATGTTGGTGGGTTGCTATGCGAACTAAGTATGATGATTTTGTGAAGAAAGAGCACATCTTTGTGCAATTTTCCTCTTGGAAAAAAGGCCATTGATATAAAGTGGTTTGTCAAGCTAGAAATAAAGAAAAATGGTAGCACTATGGCAAAAGGTTATCTGAAGACAACGATGTTGATTGTGATGAGGATTTTTATCCCACTTGTTATGTGACTATATTTGTGCATTGATAGCTTAGAATGGTTGAAATTTACATCCATTGGACCCTAGGGGCTCTACCTTATACAAAATACCCATAGCAGATGCATTCAAGAGGTATTTATAAAACCCTTCTACACACACACTTCACCATAAACTTGTAACTTTTTAAGATTTTTCATTTTTTAACCCCTCTTGTACATGTAATTCTGTAACTCTTTGAAATATTTAAAAAACCTGCTAATGAACACACATGCTACACTTACATATTTTGAGGTGGACCCCCAAGGAATTGGACATATGTATTGCACTTTTTAAGGGTGGTTTGCATGAGGAAGTTTGTGTAGCATAGCCTCATATTTTTGTTCAGAGAGGGCAAGAAAACAAAGTGATCATGTTGAAAATGCTTTGTATGCTTAAAGAAAAGCTACTTGTGATAGGTATGGAATGAGTCCTACTTATATAAATGCATGTGATAATCAAAATAGTCGAACTAAGAGGCGCACTTTGTACGTCAAGCGTGTGTCTTTTATGTAGATAATATGTTGTTGACTAGACCAAATGGGATGCATATTGATGACTTGAATGTTTAAATTTGAAATTTCAAACTTGGGAGTGTTGCATCTTCATTTGGTCATACAACTTAAGCAATGTAATTATTACGAGCCTACTGCTATTCCTATGGAGGCAAGCCTAAACCCTAGTCTTAATAACATTGGAGATTAATTTTATGTTACTCTCTATGACCACACTATTGGTTTCCTCATTTGAGTTTGTAGTACAAGGCTAGTACAATGTCGTGTCACTTCATTTCTATAAGAAGGAAATAGCCTAGTGTTTGGGAAATGTGTGTCTTAGCGAAGCCTTGAGTTGTTAGAAATTGAAGTTAGTCAGTATAGAGGAGATTGAAAATAGTCATTTGAGAGGAGATTGAAGATAGTCATTTGAGAGGAGATTGAAAAGGAATTTTTTTGCTTGGATTTTGCAAGAAAGTAGTGCTAATTGGCAAAATCTGCACTTCAAGATTGGCTTAAAGGGATTTGTGTATTGGGATGAAGGTTTTTCCAAAACACTGCTTTGGTTTTGGTTCATGGATTGGGGAAAATAAATCGAAGAGATTTTAACATTTCAAGTGTGGGAAACTTTAATCACTTGAAAAACGTGCCTTTAGGCCAGTTGTAAGGGGAACTCAAAGTCAAAGAATGGAATCGGGAAGAAGAGAAAACAAGGGACTTTGTCGGAACCCAAGGGAGAAAACATTTTTAGAGCATATGAATTAGAAGGGAAAGAAGATTCCAAGCTTACGAACAAGGATAATTTTCAATATCATGATGCAAAAATATGGCTCGTGGTGAAGTTCAGTTGTAGGATTTTGTATGAATTTCAAAAACCCTAGCAAATAGGAAACAACTTGTAGTATAAATTAGGATAATGAAGGAAGAGAGTTGTATAAGGTTTATCTAACTTAAGCATAGTGCTTTTAGGGTTTAAGAGTGCAAAGTTCTTCGTTGATGTATGCATTTTGGCCATTTTTTCTCTCTCATTCACGTAGCCCAAGGCCCAATACCTATCCAACTATTTCTCGCCTTTGGCAAGATACTTCTTGATAGGAGGCGAGAAAATTTGTGCATAGCCTAGGATCTAAGCATTGGTAGGCTCTTAAGCAGATCTTTTGCACTTGAGTGGCACATTACATCTCGCGTTATTTTAGGCCAAGGGTAGATGATAGCTTGAGTAGCACATTTCCATCTCGGGTTAGATGATAGCTGCCAAATGTACATGCTTTTTTTAGCTCAATTTGAGCTAGTCACCATGACACGACTATCCACAAGTGGTTTATTCTTCATGCTTGGGAACTAATGCATGTCATAGTGAGAAAGAAGCAACCTATTATGTTTTTTTCTAGTTGTTTTGTTGAATATGGGGTAGCTTTCATAGCTATAAATGAGTGCCTTTGGCTTAGATGCCTTGTGATTAACTTGGTTCTTAGATAGTAGTATTTTCTTGGTATAGATTTGGACATGCTCTCTTTTGCAGATTGATTGCATTTTAGAGGGCCTTGCATTTCCCTATACATGAATTTTGGCTCATGTTCTTCTTGAAACTAATGTGCACCTCGTTCTACTTAATGAAAATTTTCTAGAAAGACATTGAATTTTATTGGATCCACATATCCACGTGCCATATGAAGTGTGCGCGTGAGTGAGGAGCATGCACATTGTGCGTGCGGTGGAGAAGCAGGAGACATAGAGTGTGGGTGGAATCAAGTAGTGAGCGATCTCTTGCTGACTTCTTATTCTTTTGATAAGGAAGAATAGACTTAATAGTAGTAGATGCATGTATTGGTTGTCCCGCCAGCCACTTGGTTGTTACCCTATTAACCTCCCACTTAAGGACCAATGTAGCTTGAGTGGAGTGACACAAAACTATGTACAGCAACTTGTACAATTGTGAAGCATAACAGTGGCTTCACCCCACACCCATCCACTCTATGCAATGTTCAAATTTCTCCGTGGCTAAGCTCTTTGTCAGAGCATCCGCAAGGTTGTCATGGACTTTGAGACGCTCAATCCGCATAACTTCTAGCACATCCCTAATGAAATAATACCTTACATCATGTGTTTTGTTTTGGAATGAAACATGAGATTCTTTGCCAAAGCAATAGCACTCTTAACAATGCAACACTAGAATTTGTTGGCCCTTGTGCAAATCTCCCACTAAATGTTCCAACCATAAAGCTTCCTTGCTAGAGCCTTTGACATTGCAACATGCTCAAGGTTTGTCGTGGAAGAGGATGTACAATTTTGAAGACATGACTTCCAAGAGATAGCTCCCTTAACAATTATGAAAACATAGCTAAATGTAGACTCGCTAGAATGGCCCTTTGGTTTGATGTGTATATGGTAGTGTTGACTAGCATTTCATTGGTTTGACACTTCGACGGTGCCACTACGATACGTCTCATAGTTACTTTTCCACTTCTAGCTTGTGAGATTTTTCTTAATAAGAATAGTATCATGTATGCTAACAATGTTGCTAATCTACTTCGGGGAGCTAGTAAATTTGTCCTTATGATGCCACAATTGGTAACTCTTTCACAATTGCTAATATATTGTTTGTATATAGAATCAAGACTTGCAACACTGGTCTTGTTGTAAAATTTGTGGATGAGAAATGCACCCTTCATGACCTTAGTTTACATGACACGATTGTAGCATCTAGCTCATTACAATATAGAAATCTAGAGAATTTAGCATATGGAATTTGTGATTCAATGATGGTTATAGATATAAAACTTTACCATGTACATTTGGTCATTTGGATTTTGCTAGTTTGTTACAATAGTAAATTTTTTTGATGGTTGCTTGTTGCCTCCTCTTGAGGGACCATCTAAGCATAAATGAGAATGTTGTATTTTGGGCAAAATGCAACATTTCAAGTTTCCAAAGGATAGGTCTATTTTTGTTTGTGTATTCCAAGAAACTTTGGTTTATGGCTAAAAATGTATTTGCTTTCATCATGGGCACTTTCCCTTTCGATCATGTCTTGCAATGCTGGATTGGCCTCTTTCTTTTAGCATTTAGCTTAGGACATTGCTTAATGACATAATTATTTGCCTTACAGTAAGCAATTTCATCTGTTTTGTCCTTTATCACCAAACTTCTCAAACATATTAAACGTCCACACACTAGGACTACCCAAAGAAAAAGCATTTGAGGTTGCACTATTGCCACTCTCCTCCAAGGATCCATAATGGGCTTTATAGTAGCATACTACGTAGCCTTATTTTTCTTGGACTTAGTCTCCTATAATCAGATACAACGAGCAAACATTACAAAATTGGATTTTCCATTCTAAACAAGCCTTTAAGTGGGAGCAAAAGTTTGATAGAAATCTGTTGATGCATCAAGAACCATCTACACAAAAGTTTTATAAAAAATGACCCCACTAATAGCAATCAACCGCACAAGGAGATATGTAATCTTTCAAAGTAATACATCCATTTCATCCTCCTCTTGCATAATCTTGGACTTTGGCTCTTTATGCAAATAAGGAACATTTGCATCATTGCAACTTATGCACAAAGTGGCTCAAATATCCCATACTTGTTCGGTAATTTTTGTTCGGCAGGGAATGGAGTGATGGTACTCTTAACAAAGAACACGATCAATATGTTAGCTTGCATATCTCTACCTCCCTAATGTTCTTGATCAACAATTGCCAAACAACTATAACGGCCCTTTTGTGATAGAGTTGCTAGAGCCTACACCATCCTCAATAAACATTGTATCCACATAAGCTGCTTGTATATGATGTCTTTGCATATTATTATATATTCCCTTTGCAATAAGAATATTTTTTCATCATATAAGACCATAATGGATAGTTGTCCTATGTCAACTATGGCCAAAAATGGCATGTCAAGACAAGGGTAAACTTGGGGTGAGCACAGTCCCGAGGCAATGTTGTGTTGGGGTAAAGGCAGTGTGCCTCATCCCCGGACCGGGCGCCCATTGCCTGACAGCCCATTGACCACTGACCACTGACCACTGACCTTATTCTTATATATGGAAGAGTAAGGAGTATGACCACAACGGTCACTACTCCACCCACTCTTGGTCTCTCCCTCACTGCATGCGCACTCACGGCCCTTTCAATCGGTATCAGAGCTACGGTGTAGCATCGCATGCGGAAGCTCCCCCTTCCCCGATGTATCTCCCTGTGCATCCTCCTCTCCGTTCCGACCGTAACTGGATCAAGGTAGTTGTGTTTTCAATTTTTGCTGCGTTTTTTGGTGTGCTGTGCGAGCTTGGTGTAAGCTCGAAGCTCTCGTGTTGAGCTTGGGGGAGAAGAAGGCAGATCAGTTCTCTGCAAGGCTGGGTGTGAGCTTGGGAGAGAGAAGTAGGTGTGCAAAGCAGGCTGCAAGCTGCATAGAAGCTCAGGAGTCGAAGCGACCATAGCCTGCTGATTGACTTGGGTTAAGGCTCAACGCAAGAAGGAGATAGCCTATGCAGGAAATCAGCCAAAAAGGAGCAGCGTGCTTAACAATCAGCCAAAACGGAGCAGCGCAGGGTTAAGCACCACAGAGGCACCAAGGCGAGCAGGGCCAGGAGCTCCAATCGGAGCTCGACCAGCCATAGTAGGAGCAATTCATACCATAGCCAAAGGCATAAGGAAATGAATTGCAACAGGCCGCTTTGCAGCAAGGGATTTATGCTTTATGCATGAGGAAGCCCTACCCAACAGGTACTGCAGTAGCAGCATCATCATCAAAAGTAGCAGCGTACGCTGCTGCTCGGCTAGGCTCAGCAGCGGACTAAGCGGGCCCGGTTGCAATACAACAGCGTAGCAGCAGAGAAACCAAAAGGAGCAGCGTGCATCACAAGCACAAGGCAAAGGCTGAAAGCTGCAGAGGAGGGGCAGGTCTTGAGAAGGAAGCAAGAAGCAGGGATAGAGCAACACCATTAGCGAGCCGCTGACCGCCATAGCGATGGCTTCATAGCAAACATCACCACACGCTGCCGGATAAGGCTCGAAGGAGTCAGACGCGGCCTTATTTTTTGTTTTAATTGACTTAAACAATTCAATTAC
The DNA here is from genome assembly GCF_014529385.1 of Adiantum capillus-veneris. NCBI lineage: Eukaryota > Viridiplantae > Streptophyta > Polypodiopsida > Polypodiales > Pteridaceae > Adiantum > Adiantum capillus-veneris. Next base: position 78,188,249 of record NC_140942.1, on the reverse strand, counting down.
CCTGCAGATTCCATGGCATCCTGAAAAGAGAGAGAGAGGAGAGAGAGAGAGAAAGTAAGAGAGCATTCATGCGTGTGTGTGTGTGTGTGTGTGTGTCAATTACATGTGTAAGTGAGAGAGCATTGATGTGTGTGTGTGTCAAGTACATGTGTAAGTGTGTGCGTGAGTGTGTCTCATATACATTGTGAGTGAGTGACTATTTTACAGTGTGTGGGCGCGTGCCGCACTATCGTGCGAGCAAACATAGTGAGAGGAGAGAGAGCAAGATTACCATACAGTGTGTGTGTGTGTGTGTGCTTGGATTTCGACATCAACACGGCTACTCGGCTCCACGACCTCCTCCACCTACCTACATTGACACCATTTTGACCACTCTTATCGGCGAGAGCGACTTTCTCGATCGACGACACCACTCTCTTACCATCGATCTTTCCATTGATCCCGAGCTCCAACACACTTTTTTGGAGTGAACTCTCGACGATCGACACGATCCAGGCTTTGACAGATTTTTCCAGAGCCACTTCTCGGCGATTTTGTCTCGACGGCAGCGTCACCATGGCGACTACTGAGCAGGTATTATATTTGCACAGGTGCTCTCGGCATTGAGAGAGAGTGCGATTTTAGTGGGAGTTTGTCTTACTCTCACAAGGTCTCTTGAGAGACTGTTCCTGAGTTTTGGACACTCAGAGGCATAGTATCTGCATCGACATTCACACAGGTGGTGTGTTTGTTTTCGTTCGGTTCCAGTTGACGACATTTATTCCAGCTAAGGCGTAGTTTTTCGGTGACAACATCACAGGTGGTGTCTTCACAGTGACAGGTTTTACAGACATTGGTTTGTATGGTCGTATGTGGTGATGTATGCACTTTGTGGTTACAGTTACAGCTGATGGTTTTCCAGTTGATGATATGTATGTTGACTCTGTGGTTTAGCAGAGGATTCTAGCACAGGTTTTGTGCAGGTGAGCTTACGATAGCTCAGGATACAGGTTCGCAGATATACTTGTTCAGGAGTGAGCAGTTTGCCAGGGTTTTGGCGTATGTATGCCTATTGTGGACTTGGTTGACAGGTCTTGTGCTTTTGTGACACTCCACATGTTGTCTTCCCTCTATAGTCGTATAGAGAGCGTTTTGGTCATGTTGACTTGATATTGGACCCTTGGGAGTGCTAGACTTTGAGTCTAATTATGCGCATAGCCTCGCAGGGCTTCACTTGAGTTGGATTACTACTTGTGTTGCCGGATTATGGCAGTTTTGGTTTGACTTTTCAGTCATTTTTACAAGGGAGACTTTGCCGGATTTTCTCTAGGATTCTTGCCATAGTTTGTGATTGAGTTGGACTCTCACATTGACAGGTTTGGACAGTTTGGTCCATTGGTTTCCACTCTCGCAGGAGTGAGGTTTGGTGCTCTAGTGGTTACATGTGTTTATAGGTGACCTTTATTTTGTTGGACGTTCTCACTCGATGAGTTTTCCGAGCATGAGACCATAGCATGCGGGTTATGAATATGCAATGTTGAGCCATTGGATGCATAGGGTTGATGCATGATTTGTTTATGCATTGACAGTATGATGTGTGACAGTGTTGAGTCGACGCATGGGAGACGTAGATCTCATTCTTCCAGGTATATGCGATGTTGGCATTGTGGTCACACAAGGCACATTAGACGCTACTGTTTTAGACACATGAGACAGTAGCGGAGACAGATGCGTGATGCACATACAGGTTTGTCAGATGCTAGAGAGTTGGCTTCTTATGCCAGTGACGGTGATGTCACATTTACCTCTAGCTTACACCCAAGATATCTGTTGTCCATAGGTGGCACCATCTCCTGATGAGTTAGCACCATTCCATGTCACACCTTGTCGTGACTGGTTTAGCAGTTTTGCTAGTGGGAGTCTTGGATGTGTGCACTTGGCTGATGGTTCATCGCATGACATAGAGGGTGCTGGAGATGTATGCTTATTACTTCCCAATGGTGCATCGTATACTTTGTCACATGTGCGCTATGTTCCCGGGATTGCATAGAGTTTGATCTCAGTGATATGCTTACGACAGCAGGGCTGTCAGATACTACTTAGAGAGCAGTCTTTCCAGATACAGTTGGGTAGACTTGTGATAGCTTGTGGAGCTAGGCCTTATGTTGTGTATCCACTGCAGGTATCCAATGTACGAGACGACATAGTCTCAATTACTACACTGACGTGTGATGAGCGAGAGACGAGGCGAGTCTCCTTCGCTAGTGAGCTCCAGTATGCTCCAGAGACAGAGGATGTAGCTGTACAGGACATGTCAGTTGACTCTGTGGTAGCAGAGATGGGGTGAGATTGCTCCAGTGAGTCACAGCAGGTGTTGTCAGAGTTTGTGCAGACAGAGGTAGAGCATGACAGTTCCCTAGTAGAGGCACATGCAGAGATGACAGATTGGGATTTCTTTGACTGGCTTATGCTAGATATTGACAATGAGGTACCTAGACACAGGGTATCTATGCCAGGGCACAGGGTTCCACTTTTGGATGAGCGGGATACAGAGATCCCCGTGTCACAAGAGACACACCCAATAGTGATGAGTGTTCCTGAGGATGCAGTAGATGCATATAATACTGAGGAGGCTGACAGAGCCACGATTGTGCATATGTCGTCAGCGTTGGGCGTCTCATGTTTGACTTGCTTTTGTCGAGGCCCGACTTGGCTATTGCAGTTGGTTCTTTTGCAGCAGGGATTGCCAGTTCTGTTAGGACTGATGCTAGCATGATGCTTAGTGGAGCATTGCAGACCTTACAGGGTTGTCTGCGGGATTTGCATACAGGCTCTAGCATGGATTCTCATGCTTGCTTAGAGCCGATGCTACTGTATGTAGATGGAGTGAGTGAGCCGGTGGGCATAGGTTGAGAGAGTCTCTCACCTATATCTTGTATATACTAGGAGCTGACTAGTAGGACCCACTTATAGGCATAGTCGTCTTTAAGTGGGAGCTTGTTGGGGTAAAGGTGGTGTGTCTCATCCTCGGGCCAGGCGCCCATTGCCCGGCCGCCCACTGACCATTGGCCTTATTCTTATATATAGAAGAATAAGGAGTGTGACCATAACGGTCACCTACTCCACCCACTCTTGGTCTCTCCCTCACTGCACGCACCGCACGCGCACTCACGGGCAACACGTGCCCTTTCATGTTGGCTAGGTGTGCACACACAAGGGCTCCTACAGATAGGCTACAGGTCTATAAGAGGAGATGATTGGGTGGAGAGTAGCATGTCAATTCCCCCTTGTCCTTTTGGTGATATCAGAGCACTCGGTTCTAGGGAGGAAGGTCATGGACGTTTTGCATGGGTTTGTAGGTGCATACACTCCCTCTCTCTCACGAGACTTGCCATGGAGAAATTCTTTGAGGCATGAATATCACGTGAAATGACTCTTGCACACACTAAGGAGGGGGAGGGGGGCTAAATAGAGGGTTAATAGAACGGGTGTACTAGTGGTATCAACTAGTGGTATCAAATAGCTGTGCTAGGGCAAGATATGCCTATTACATTTCACGCATACAAGCTCACATGGCTCAAAGTGGGTTGAGCGTCTTCTTCTTTCCTTGCTCACGCAATAATGCACGATACCTGATCTTGGAGGCTCAATTGTTCATACTATTAGAATTTTGGGTACCCTATTCTGCCCCAACCCCCCCCCCCCCCCCCCGGCCAAAACAAATAAAAGAGGATATATACGAGCTCAAGCTTGAGCCTTTGGCTTTGGAAATTTGGGAAATTTCATGGAAGCCAATCGAGAATTCAACAAACAAGGTGCAATTTCTTCTAACCTTCTTTGCTTTCCCCTACTTTTCCAGAAAGTTTTGCATGCTAGGAGTATTGAGGTGCTCCAAGGGAGCCTTGGTCCAAGGATGGCAAAAATCTTCCTTCCAACATGATGATGATGGAGATGCTATAGTCGGCAAAGCGATGAATTTTTCATCAAAACTTATGCTTCCAATAGCCGGATTCAAAGCTAGGCAATAGGCGGTGGATTCAACACTAGGCAAAAAATTTGCATCTTGAATTGGGCTAGAAGGGCTCCAATCGGGAAATGAAGCACTATTTTCCTCAGAATTTTGGAAAACAAGGATGAAAACTCCTATTCAAGGGCACACAAACTCATATGTGTGCTCGTGATTACATAAGCTCCTTATTGAGCTCAATGGGTTTCACATGTATAAAGCCAAGAGGTTGAGGACGAGCAACTAGGTTTGGGTATTTTTCTTTGGTTTCCGATTATTGCATTATTTGCTTGTTGCATGGCTACTTCTTTATTCTTCAAAGATATGAGGTACCTTTTTGTCATTGCAATTGTGACATGCGTTATTTGCAAGTTACTTGCTACAAGGCACCATTATGACAACTTATGTACAAACCATTATATTTGGTATCATCATGTTTACAAAAATAGGCAGATGGAGCATGGCTATCGAGATAAAGGGGTACTTTTACCTCTCTATCTATTAAGCAAGGCACCTAGCACGGTGAATTTAACTCTGATTTAACTCCACACAAGAAGGTTTTTTACGCTTCTACTACGATACGTTACACTATGCCAAGTATCATTGTTTTGTCAAGTACAAAGCATGCACAATGGTGCATAAATAACCAGGTTTTCAGTTTGACTCTTTGCTTGACAATGTCTATGGAGTTCTGCACAATGGTGCATAAAAGATTTATGATTGGCATTTATTTTTCTCTCTACGGAGATTTTAAGCGACAAGTTTTTTCGGCATTTATTTTGCCCTATTCAAAAATTTATGACCTTCTAGTTATGAACCTTTCTTTTTTGACATTTATTTTGCCCATTTTGTTGATTCTCAATGGCATTTATTTTTCTAGATTCACTTAAAAGTTCCGTTGTTCTAATCTATGTCACATGTAAGGAGTGCCTTGACGATTTAGTTACGTCTATGACAACATGATTTTTTCATCGACAGAAGGGTCTCAAATCACTATGCTTTGTACAAGGTGCCTCTCATAAGATTCATTGTAGGGTCCCAATTCACTATGCTTTGCACAAGGTGCCTCTCATAAGATTCGTTGTGTACTAGCATGCAATGTACACAAGATGTTTTTGTTCTTAACAACTTTACTCTAACGCACTTTAAAAGTTGGCGATTAGAAAAGCTAAATCTATCTTTGCTAGATACAACAAAGTGGATGTTTGCGACAATATTTCTTCTCTGTGAAATATTGGTGGCATGGGATATTCAATGTGCTATAGATAAGTGATACTGTTCTAGATTTTCTCGTTGCTTTCTAAGTACCTCTATGAAATGATCGTGTAAAAGGGTGAGTACACTGCTTGGTTAGTGTTCAAACCTAAATACATTCTCATTCACTAAGACACTATGAGTATACAATTTTGAGCCAAGCATGATCATAAGTAGATCATTTTTGGCTACTCAATTAGCACAAATGTGCAACTGTATGAGTGTTGTTGTTATCTAGACATACAAGGTGCTACAAATATTATGATGAATATATGGCTACGAGCAAGTACAAAAATTGTGTTGCTAATTTGGTTTGCATTTCTATTTTTATACACTAAGAGTGTGTTGGTTGATAATAGCTTGGTCACATGTCATATCATCTTTTGCGATTGAAACTGGAGACAATGTGCAAGAGTATAATCATACTGCCCTAGGAGATGTGAAAACCCAGATATCTCTTCACTCTATCAGGACACTACGAAGAGTGAGTTTTGAAAGTTATCCTTGATCATACCTAGGATCATGTTTGGCTACTCAAGTTAAAAGCAATGCACAATAGTATGGGAAAATAGCTTAAAATTAAAGCAATGTAGGTGCATTTCTGGTGCGGTCATTATTGGGTACACTGCAACATCCATTAATTTGTGGAGTTAAGAAGTTTTAGGGATCTTGCTGCATTATGCCGCATGTGGAGGGTAAATGTACATGTGGACCCATCATTATGAGGTAAAGCTCGTTTCAATCGATTATAGTTTTGACAAGTGACAACCGACTAGTAGAAGAGGCAACTGCCTCAAGTGATAAGTCCATTACAAAAAAAAACAAAATCCATATTTCACTAATTTTTTTGGCCCTACCTGACACTTGGATTTTTTTTTGACACTACTCAAGCTAAATGTTGAGTGGGCATCAAGGGGGAATGGTATAGTAATTGATGCTCAAATGGCAAAACTGTCAAAATTGACGATGCTGAAGCGTAGAGACGGGGGAGGGGGGGGGGGGGGGGGGGGGGGGGGGGGAGAGAGAGAGAGAGAGAGAGAGAGAGAGAGAGAGAGTCTCCTGAACGAATCCTTTGACGAATAAGTAAAATAAATACCTAAAAGCCAAAATAAATAATGGGACCACATTGGGCGGTTCACTTGAGATGCCAAAACTCTAACACCCTCTTTGCAGCTCATAATGGACATCAATAGTGAGACCAAGTCTATGAAGAAGCTACCATGGACACCCCGATAGAAGGCCTTGGACTACTGTATACACCTCGGTTTTGTTACTGTCAACTTTGTACCTGAAAATAATGCCATCTTGAGCATCGATTGCCTTTGTAGAAAATTTGAACTGTAGACCACTCTACGTCCAAAAATCCCCATTCGTGAACTATGAACACACCACATCCAAAATATAATACTCCAAGATAATGAACTGTGGAACACATCCCGTCCATGACTGAACCATGGATTGCTACACTCATTCATAGTGTTTTAGATACGTATGATTGGTTCCTTGCTAGATGCATGTGCATTGAACTCCGAAATACGGGCCAAACACTGATAACTTGAACTCCAAGTTTCACCTCTTCGTTTCCCATGCCAATCCACCAATATTCGCTCAAAAGCTTGAGCTTCAAAGTGCTCCCTAGCCGCTCCACAAAATCCGCAAATTGGGCACAAAGCCTCACCTTCCTACTCTTCTTTCAAAAAGTGCCCTCTCAGCCCTCAACGTTTTAAAACGCTGGCTGCTGGGGAAGGGTGATGGTGCCATTGACAAGTGTGTTGCCTAAAGCCTTTGCAGATGGCGCATCAAAATGCTACTTGAAGTTGCCTAGCCACTACAAGGCAACAGACACTTGTAGGAGCCAGTAGTCCCCGGTCAAGCAGCGTTTCAAAACGCAGTCGGGTTGGGGGGGCAACGATGTTGTTAGCAGGGGGAGAAAATTCTTGTGGGCAGCAACGTTTCAAAACACACAGCAGGAAGGAGGGGGGCATTGCCAAAAGGCTAGGCAACTAGTATTTTGAAACACTACAGGAGACAAAGGAAGTGGAAGATGGCGCCGATTGGACAGCGACAAAGGGTGGGAACGAGATGCCAACGACGAGGGACTTCTTCTCCTCTCAAGGTGAAGCTCGGCCTCTACCAAGGCTCTGATACCATGTCAAAGTCGATGATGTGAAAGCATAGAGAGAGAGAGAGAGAGAGAGAGAGAGAGAGAGAGAGAGAGAGAGAGAGAGAGTCTCATGAACCAATCAACCTCGGCAATGAATAACTGAATGTATATACAATGAAGGCAAGGGGTTGCTTATATAGCAACCTTAGTAAATTGCCCTCCCCAAACTTTGACAAATAATTAAATAAATACCTAAAAGCCAAAATAAATAATGGGACCATATTGGGCAGTTCACTTGAGATGCCAAAACTCTAACAAAAACCTCTAGTTGTGATACAACACAAGAGAGAGAAATAGATTGACACAAATAAAAATTGATAAAGTACGCAAAAAATGAAGCAAGAAAAGATAATATGTATTAATATTGATTATTACAGAAGAAGCTTAGCTCGTATTATAACCTCTTGACCACCCCCAAACTATCTCACTCTCAATTGCGCCTCACTCTCACTCTCAATGCCAATCTCTCTCTCACACACACACACACTCGCAATCACAATCTCGATGCACTCCCAATCATACTCGAGCCGCTGAAAAGCGGGGAAAGGGGAACACACCCGACACACAAACAATTGCCTCTCTATAGCCCATGATACACACTGCACCCCAATCCACTAGATTTCACCTTCAAAACTCAACACCTTCGCATAAAGATCACCGTTTGCACGCATACCAACACATGCACGCTTCACACGATCAATTGACAACACACCACACCAATCTTGCCCGTTTGCAACCTTCACATAGCACACACCACTCTCTCTTTCTCTCTCACACACACAGAGGCCCAAGGAGGCACACACATCTCACACATTGACACCAAGCACTTTGAGTAGAGCAAAGACGAGAAAAAGGGGGAAGAAACGACACAAAAATCGGCTATGGTTTGCTTCAATTTCGACCAAAATCACCATCTACAATTACCATGAAATTTGCTAGCATCGGCTCCATCGCAATGACCTCGCCAAGCACACAAGAAACACTTTGACAATCTTCTTCTTCTGCTCCGAAAGCTCTCCTCGTTGAGAGCTCTCCCGCTGTCCAAAAAGCTTCTCCCAAAGGCTCCTCCAAGCTTCTCTCTTCCTCCCAAATGAGGCCAAAAAAGCTGCGTATGAAGTCCTTCTATTTTTGGTCGACAACCTTCTATTTTTAGCTCAAACCTTGCATGTGACCCAATGCTTGCTATTTTCGACGAGTCTTGGATGCCAAAGCATGTGGGAGAGCTCACATGGTTTTCATGGTGCCTTGACAACCAGCTAAGGGAACTCCCTCTTCAATTAAAAGGTTTGTGGCTTCAAACATCACGCGAACCCACCCCTAGCCATGCCACATCATCATAGATCCGCCAACGCCGTTGAAAATGGTTGTCGGGCTGAGCTCCCTCTCCTTGTACAATACTCCTATAGGCCATGATGGTATATATATACCATTCACTTGGAGCCCACTCTTTTGTATATGGGTCATATAACATGCCACGTGGCACCTCCTTGTCCCATGACTCTAAAGTCACCCTTTGAAAACTTCAAAAAAATTCCTATATGTCCCTCCTTTGAACCACGTGCCATCTGATGCTCACCGACTCGGTGATCAAGATGTAAAGTCCCACCAAAAGACAGGTTCCTGACTTCCATATGTGCCGGTCTTGACACTTTTCGACTTTGCTAGACCTTCGAACGACGCGTCCCAAATTGGCAAAAATTCATCTACTACCAGAGTGTCGACAATTGCCGCCATCTTCAAACCCCAGTATCTTGCCGATCTAAACTCTGTTTGACATGCCATCAATTACTCTATGACCTTCATACACCGCATACTTCACATAAAAACCTGGCGAGGCTCCAAAAACCTCAGATGGCACCCTGACCAGGGCGACCAATTTGGCACAGGAGTGGCCCCCGATAAAACTCCCATTGGCAATATCTTGGCATCCGGGACTCCAATCGATGATCTAAAAAGACCGACATGCTCCACATGACGAGCTCTTCATATCTATCCATTGATATTAGCTTTGATCACCTATCATGTCCGTCCGGAATTTGCAAACACCCTCAACTTTGAACATCCATAACTTTCACCATGTAGCTCTATTTGATGAGCCGTTTGGACCAGCTTGTAGAGCATACTGAGGGCCACCTATGTCACTTTCATTTCAACACTTTAAACATGCACCTTTGATAGGCATCATAACATAGTACTTTGGCCTTGAAAATTATATTTAGCACACATAACTGTTGCTCATTGCATGCTCTTGCTCTTTCTAGTTGCCCCATCACTTTGGCAACCCTTGAGAGCCTGTACAGCCCTGATGTGCACTCTTTGTAGCACCGACCAACTTTGGATGCACCATCATTGCCCAACCCCCTTGTTGAGCATTCATGTTCAACCAAAAAACTACTCTATTCGCCTAGAAAGTGCAAAACTAGAGAACACAGTGAGCAAACCAAAAAACACTACCATATGTACAAAGCCTTACACCTACTTCCTACTGCCAATCCTCAAGTGGGTTTCACCATCCCTTGCATAGTCTAACCTCTTGTATCAAACATCTGGCTTTGCTCTCTTCCATCCATCCGCATCGACCTCCAATAATGCTTCACCCAAGCACGTAACCGTCTATGCACACAATAGGCCCATAGTACCTTTGCACCTCTTTGAACATTATCCTGCCTCCTCAACATACCTGGCTCTACCAACACATAATCCGATCCAACAAATGCATCTAACCCTCCCTCCCAACCATGTAAGGTGGAGCACCTCTCTCAAGAGAACTCCGTATCTGTCAGATAACACACTAGACTACTGCACTTACAAGCATACTTTTCAACCATGAATCACATACCTCTTCAAAAATCTTGAACACAACCTGGGAATCTCCATCATGCACCATAGAGCATTGCATCTGTTCTATCATTGGATCCATTCTCTCCTTCATCTCCTCTTCAAACTCAATTCCAACATCATCAAGCCCCTCAGCATCTTCAAGGTCAACCGGCTCCTCCTCCTTGTCAACTCCATCTGCCCGCTCTTCAATCACCTACTCTTCTTCTTCATCCTCAGCCAAAGGAAGTAGAGAGTCATCCTCTACTGCACCGCCCTAGTCTCCTTCCATAGCCAAGCTTGCTTTATCTTTCATGGCAAAACTGCGTACCTGTTGCACCACTGTAGCACACTCCATTACAAGTTTAATAGGCACAACCATCAACATGGAACCACATAACGTCTTTACCTGCCCATCCACTTCTGTAGGTCTGCACTCCTCCACTTGGACTTCCTCAAGCACATTGGTTTGCCCTTCCTTCTGCTCCTTGAGCACAACTTTCACATCCTTATGCACATGCAAGATATCAAATTCCTCATACCTTGAGTGGGATGAATCGGTTTCTATTGGAGAAATTTATCATGATTGTTAGACGGGGGCGGTCGGAGGGTTTGTTAAAGGGATTGTATAACTTTCATCGATTAAATTTTGGAGACAAGTTCAAGTCGTGTCTGTTTTCATGTGAGATTCTTTTTTCATGGTAGGATTTAGCTTAGAGACCTTGCTTTGACTTACTCTAAATCTAGTTTACATAATAGTCATAATGCTTTATGGCATTACTCTCACCCGGATAGCAACTTCTCTAGCATGTACAACTCATATTAGTTGAATTCTATGATTTTGATACATGTCTAACAGAAACTTACTCCTTTATAAATATCCAATCTTCTTCACTTTAATGTATTGTCCTAGATGTGATCAAGTACGCTAGTTTTTAAATAACTTCACTAGCATTTATTTAAAAAGGCATTTATTTGAAAATTGGCTTTGTGTATTTATATGTTTCAATATGATTATACTACTTGTGTACCTATGGTAACATTTTTGTCTTCAAAGAAAAATGGCAAATTGTTTCTTAAGGTAAGGACTTATACTCAAAATTCAGCAGGTGGGGCACAATCATTTTTTGGAGTGAATTAATACGAATCTCCCTAGATCCTTTTGCTGGAAAAAGAAATAGAAGGAAAGAGTGAGGTGGTGTGCAAGGGATGGGACTAACAAGTCAGGCGTAGAGTAGAGACACCTGGCAGCAGGGACGAACATGGAGCTGCAACAATCCATCTACGTGGCACCAACATAGGTAGAGAAAGGGGCAACCAAGGTGAGTCAGAATGCCAAGGAGGATGGAATCGTTCGGCACCTTGCCTCATAGCTGTCGCACATTCTGTGGGGGTAGTTGACCTTGTGAGGGTGTCATGTGTTGCATGAGGGGGAAGAGATTGGCGCATCACAAACAGAAGCTTTTCTTTTATAGTCCAGGTGTGAGGCAGGGGTCAACAAAGCAGTAGAGGTGAATTGGCTCAGCTCATAAGGTCCATTATGAATGTACTATCACATGTTTGATTCTCAAGCCATGCATGATGGTATTACAATTGTGACTGCCTTGCAAGGGAGCGGTTGAAGGAATCTTCAAAGATTCTAGTTAATGGAAGCCAAGAAGACCCACGTAGGTTTTCATTAGCATACTCCAAATTCATTACCATACTTTAACTAGTCTTTTGTCATGTTATACTCTTTGCAAATAAAGCCAGACTTATAAGGGCCATTTAGAGTAAAGTCTTTCTTTAACGATGATTGTAAGTCTTCCTTTAAACCAACCACTAAATTTTTAAGCTCAAATTACTAGCAAAGACATTTTGGAGCATGATGACAATGCAAATTCATCAGTTTATGTAGCATCCTCTCAATGAAGATTTATCTCTTTAGGCAAAATGACCTTAGGTGCAAATTGGCAAGTTTAAGCAACACTAGTGCATTCACCAATTAAAGCAAGACCAATTACAAAATCATACTTCGTGTGGTTGGCCAATAGTGATATTAGTGTCGTTTTATTTTTTTTGAGTATATTTTGAAAATGATGTGGACTTGAATTTAATTTATACTATTGATGACTTCATGATGATATGATGATGAAATTGTTGTAGTATTGATGAATCTTAATTTTTGAATGATGATTTTGACAAATGTAATCCTTAGACATAAGGACATGACACATTACCTATACTAGTATATATGTGGGTGACCGAAGGCATAAGAAAATATTGCTTTATATATGGTCTACATACTATGTATTTTTAACTTGTATTTTTGACAAGTTATGACATGCAGATTGATAATATAGCAACCAAGGAAAATTGCTTTTTTGACAGAGGAGTATGTAGTATCTATCTATGATATACTAGCATATACTTATCATATGGTTGAAAGGTGAAAAACTATCTCTTATTTTTGGTTGGCTCTCAAGATCTAACGGATGATATAAAGATGCATACTAATAAGAGTCTTTTATGAATAATAGAGAAACATCTATTTAAACTCTCTTTCTCTCTCTCTCTTCTCACACTAGTTATTAGGCTCATTGCGTAGGTTCATTGAGGGGCTCGTATGGGGCGAGGAGTAGCCTTTGCTCTAGTGCTTGCATCATTCTTCTCCTTCTCTCCTCACAGTCTCCCATTGTCTCTCTCACTTGCATGCGTAGCACTCCAATCTCAAAGGTGTGCATGCTAAATGATGCTCTATCACTCTCGCCTTCATTTTTCTTATGTTTCACGACTCTCAAGTATGATGCTGTCGATATCGTTTTTAATATCTTTGGGTGTGTTTTGCAAGTTCACCCTCCTCCTTATTGCAACTTTTGCATCAAGTGCCATGAAAGGACAAGGGGTACTAACATGCTACTTTCCACCTAGCCATCTCCTCTTATGGACCCATAGCCTATCTTTAGAAGCCCCTAAACATGCACACCCAGCCGGCCTTGCCTATGGACTGAGCTCAGCCCCAGTCTTACCCTTGTCTTGACATTACTTCCCCCCTTCAAGGAGAGTTTGCATTTACAAAAACATCATTGGAACAATGCCTTCGAAGAACAACAATGTTTCTTGTTAAGTATGGAGCCTGATTTACCCTTGTAATTTTCTGTGGTAAAAGCGCACATTTGTAAGGCCCCCATTATGAGGAGAAGCCATTGTGTGTGAAGGAAAATCACTCACCGGAAACCAAAATTTTCACGAACAAGAATCAGGGGCAACTTTAAAGGCCTCGGGGGCGGAGGCCCCCGAGACTTTTTTTTCGCCGGAATATTCTTTTTCGCCAGAATATTATGGTCAGATGGCGGCTGGAAAGTGGTCGAAAAACAACCGGTCGGTTGGTCGGTGGCCAGTAGTCAATGGCCGGTGGCCGGTGGTCGGAAGTCAATGGCCGGTAGCCGGTGGCCGAATTCAAAAGCGGACTTGTCTTCTCAAGGGCGGCCACACATGTGCGGATTGGAGGGTCCGATTTGGACTTATTCGCACAAGGGCGGCTACACATGGCTGTCTCTCATAAGAGAGGGTAGCCCTTTTGGCCTATAAAAGGAGGCCATTTCTACACACATTTCATAGTGTGAAGTTGATGCAACAAGGTGAGTGTGAGGTGGTGAGAGTGAAGCAAGGCGGGAGCTCCATTAAGGGTATAATCCCTTTGTAAACTACTTCTTGTTTTGAAGTACTAAAGCCATTGAGTGGCTGCTTTCCCGTGGACGTAGCCCACATTGGGTGAACCACGTATATCGTGTGTACCCTCTCTCTCTCTCTCTACTCTATAATCTCGTGTATATAAATCTGTCTCTCTCCATTAAGTAATCTACTCAATTATCTATTTAGCTACGTCTTATTTCCTAACAACTGGTATCAGAGCAAGGTTTGTTCGTAGCTAAATTATCTCAAGGAAAGGATTCCTTGAATTGAGTGGGAGTTATGACGGAGGAAGGGAAGCTCAAGATTGAGAAGTTCAACGGCAAAAACTACCAACATTGGAAGATGCAGATTGAAGACTATCTCTACTAGAAGGACCTCTATTTGCCACTAGGCGGTCTTGCAAAGAAGCCCGCAACAATGGCAGATGAAGCATGGATTGTCCTTGATCGAAAGGCACTGGGAACAATCCGGTTAAGCTTGGCGTCAACGGTGGCCTTCAATGTTTCGGAGATGAAGACCACGGAGGACTTGATGAAGTCACTTGACGACTTCTACGAGAAACCATCGGCATCCAATAAGGTATTTCTTATGAAGCGCTTGTTCAATCTAAAGATAACAGAGAATGGTTCAGTTGCAGAACACCTAAATGACTTTAACACAAACATAAGTCAACTTCGATCAGTGAAAATCAATTTCGATGACGAAGTGCGAGCTCTCCTTATACTATCATCTCTACCGGATAGTTGGTACAGCCTTGTGATGGCTGTAAGTAATTCTATCTCTGGCACAAATACTCTTAAGTTTGATAATGTTGTGGGTGTTCTCCTAAGCGAGGAAATACGAAGGAGAAGCACAGGAGAATCATCAAGTGCTGCACTATCAGTGGAAACAAGAGAAAGGCTTAAGGAGAGGTTCAAAAACCAAAAGGGTCGTGATCGCTCAAGGCGGAGCAAGTCACGCACAAAGTCAGTTCTTGAATGTTGGAACTGCGGCAAGAAGGGCCACGTCAAGAAGGATTGCTGGTCCAAGAGGAAGAAGGAGACAGAGTCTCAAGACAACCAGCCAGCATCGGAGGCCAATGTGGCAGGTAAAGTAGAGCAAGATGCTCTAATTCTCTCATTAGACAATGTGTCTAATTCCTGGATAGTAGATTCCGGGGCTTCATTCCATGCGACACCACACAAGCAACATTTCCAAGACTACACCAAAGGTAATTTTGGGTATGTATACTTGGGAGATGATGAAGCTTGTGAGATTGTCGGCAAAGGTACAGTTTCTGTCAAAACTGCTAACGGAAATGAATGGAAGCTTAAAGATGTTAGGCATGTTCCTTCTCTTCGCAAAAATTTGATCTCTACAGGACAATTGGACGATGAAGGTCACAACATTGCATTCGGAAACAAACGGTGGAAGATCTCAAAGGGATCTTTGGTGGTTGCCAAGGGTGAAAAAGTCGGTACACTTTACTTGTGTACTGTTAGCACGCAACCTTCAGCTTGTGCAGCAACTACAGAAGTTGACAGTGCGGTGTGGCACTACCGACTTGGGCATATGAGTGCCAAAGGAATGCAAATCCTTCAAACAAAGAAGCTTCTACCAGGTTTGAAAGAAGTGGACTTAGAGTTCTGTGAAGATTGTGTTTATGGTAAACAAAAGAGGGTAAAATTTCAAAAATCAAGAAATGAAGAAAAAATAAAAAACTTGAGTTGGTTCATTCTGATGTTTGGGGTCCTGCAAGTACACCATCACTTGGTGGCTCATTGTACTATGTAACATTCATAGACGATGCGACTAAAAAAACATGGGTTTATGTCATGAAGAATAAATCCGATGTATTTTCCATATTTCAAAGGTGGAAAGTCTTTGTGGAGAATGAAACAGGTACAAAGGTTAAATGCCTCAGATCCGACAATGGAGGCGAATATTGCAGCCAAGCTTTTGAAAGCTTTTGTGATAGCAATGGCATTCGGAGGCAAAGGACAACCCCAAGGACACCTCAACAAAATGGGATTTCGGAAAGGATGAACAGGACAATCATGGAACGAGCACGAAGCATGCGGCTACATGCAGGCCTACCGCTTGAGCTTTGGGCGGAAGCTGTAAGTACGTCTGTGTACTTAATCAATCGGTCACCCTCAACGGCATTGGATGGGGGAGTTCCAAAAGAGGCATGGGCAGGTAAACCGGTGAATTATGCATTTCTCAAAGTGTTTGGGTGTGAGGCTTTCATGCACATAGATAGAAGCCTAAGATCAAAGTTAGATGCAAAGTCTAAAAAGTGTTTCTTCATTGGCTATGGAGAAGGAGACTTTGGGTATCGCCTATGGAATCCTGAAGATGGTAAAATCTTAAGGATTAGGGATGTAATTTTTAACGAACAAAATATGTACAAAGAAAACTTGGAAAGAAAACAAACAAAAGAAACAGGTGATGAGTACATGGAGCTTGAGGACGGTGAAGATTCAAGGACTGCAAACGGTGACAATGTGCAACAACGTCAACCAAATGAGGAGCCTCAACCTATTCCCCGAAGATCTACAAGAGCAAGTAGACCTCCTGAAAGGTTTGTTCCTTCCTTCAACCATCTTTTGATCTCAGATTCTGGAGAGCCGGAATCATATGAAGAAGCTATGCAACATGAATCCAAAGAAGAATGGACGAAGAGCATGCAAGTGGAGATGGACTCACTGCATCGCAACCAAACATGGGAGTTGGTTGAGTTGCCTAAAGGTAAGCGGGCACTTCAAAACAAATGGGTGTAGAAGCTAAAGGAAGAAGAAGGTGGGAAGAAAAGGTGCAAATCTAGGCTTGTGGTAAAAGGTTTTTCTCAAAAGAAAGGTATTGACTTCAATGAAATATTTTCTCCTGTTGTAAAAATGAACTCAATTATGCTTGTCTTAAGCCTTGTGGCTGCTCATGATCTAAATCTCGAGTAAATGGATTTAAATACGGCATTCCCTCACGGTGACTTAGAGGAGAAAATCTACATGCCTTAACCAAAGGGGTATGAAGTAAAAGGTAAGGAGAAAATGGTTTGTAGATTAAAGAAGACCTTGTATGGTTTAAAGAAAGCATCAAGACAATGGTACTTGAAGTTTGATCGATGGATGTTGGATCATGGATTCACAAGATGCAACTCGGATCACTGCGTCTACACGGAGAATTTGGGAGATGGGAAATTCATCATCTTAATGTTGTATGTTGATGACATGTTGATTGCAAGTGCTAACATGCAGGACATCAAAGACCTAAAAGAGGAGCTGTCCAAATCTTTTTCAATGAAAGATTTAGGTACTGCAAAGAGGATACTTGGTATGAAAATATCAAGGGACAGGACGAAGAAGACAATAAAGCTATCTCAAGAAGATTACATCAAGAAGGTACTAGAAAGGTTTGCAATGCAAAATGCAAAACCAGTTTCTACACCTTTGGCTGGTCATTTTAAACTAATGAAGGATATGTGTCCAAAGACACAAGAGGAGATAGCCTATATGTCTAAAGTTCCATATGCTGCAGCGGTAGGTTCTCTAATGTATGCTATGGTCTGGACAAGGCCAGACATTGCACATGCAGTGGGAGTTGTGAGTAGGTTCATGGACAACCTAGGTAAAGAGCATTGGCAAGCTGTGAAGTGGATACTTAGGTATCTAAAAGGGACAACAACAAATGCTTTGTATTTTGGAGGAACTGATATTTTTCTAGAAGGGTATGCTAATGCAGATATGGCAGGTGACAAAGATACTCGAAGGAGCACTACTGGCTATGTGTTCACGGTTGGAGGCACAGTAGTAAGCTGGGCTTCAAAGCTGTAGAAAGTGGTTTCACTTTCTACCACGGAAGCAGAGTATGTAGCAATGACGGAGGCAAGCAAAGAAATTCTGTGGCTTCACAGATTCTTAGAAGAGCTTGGATTCAAACAAGACAATTGTGTCTTGTACAGTGATAGCCAAAGCACTATCCATCTTGCGAAGAACTCAGCCTTTCATTCAAGGACAAAGCACATTGAGGTGAGATATCACTTCATACGCACTCTTTTGGAAGAGGGACAACTAAAGCTAGGAAAGGTGCATACAAGTGAAAATCCTGCAGACATGTTTACAAAGGTGGTCAACAAGGAGAAGTTGAGCTTTTGCTCATCTTCAATTGGCATTCAAGGATAAGAAGCCAGAATGGAAAGCAGTCACAGGTTTGGTTTGGAGATCAGTCTCCAAGTGGGTTCTTCTTAAGTATGGAGCATGATTTACCCTTGTAATTTTCTGTGGTAAAAGCGCACATTTGTAAGGCCCCCATTATGAGGAGAAGCCATCGTGCGTGAAGGAAAATCACGCACCGGAAACCAAAATTTTCACGGACAAGAATCAGGGGCAACTTTAAAGGCCTTGGGGGCGGAGGCCCCCGAAACTTTTTTTTTCGCCGGAATATTATGGCCGGATGGCGGTCGGAAAGTGGTTGAAAAACAACCGGTCGGTTGGCCGGTGGCCGGTAGTCAATGGCCGATGGCCGGTAGTCGGAAGTCAATGGCCGGTGGCCGGTGGTCGGAAGTCAATGGCTGGTGGCCGGTGGCCGAATTCAATGGCCGGTGGCCGAATTCAAAAGCGGACTTGTCTTCTCAAGGGCGGCCACACATGGGCGGATTGGAGGGTCCGATTTGGACTTATTCGCACAAGGGCGGCTACACATGGCTGTCTCTCATAAGAGAGGGTAGCCCTTTTGGCCTATAAAAGGAGGCCATTTCTACACACATTTCATAGTGTGAAGTTGATGCAACAAGGTGAGTGTGAGGTGGTGAGAGTGAAGCAAGGCGGGAGCTCCATTAAGGGTATAATCCCTTTGTAAACTACTTCTTGTTTTGAAGTACTAAAGCCATTGAGTGGCTGCTTTCCCGTGGACGTAGCTTACATTGGGTGAACCACGTATATCGTGTGTACTCTCTCTCTCTCTCTACTCTATAATCTCGTGTATATAAATCTGTTTCTCTCCATTAAGTAATCTACTCAATTATCTATTTAGCTACGTCTTATTTCCTAACATTTCTCTGGTCTAAAGTTGCATAAAGTGAATTGATCCATGTGATAAGTACCAAAGCTAGTACTCATATGTGGAACTATCTGCTCATAGCAAATAAATGAAACTGAATGATTGCGATCCTTATCTTCATAGGAGACTATTCCTTGGGCCAAAATGAACCTCTAGTTATTTCTTATATTGGAAGTGGAGCCTATTTCAAACTAGGTGCTCAAATTGAGCAAAGTTATTGCTCTTATTGGGTAACTAAGTGGAGAGCCTATCTCAAGCAAGATGCTCTACCTTTTTTGCTGTTAAGTTGCGACGAAACTAGAGCCTATCTCAAGGGAGGCACTTTAACAAAGCAAAATTGAATTACTGCTCTCAAGAAATTCCTTCCAAAAATTGGAATGCATTTTACTAATGCAAATTAAATAAGCAAGTGATGAATATTTGGACTTGCCTGTGACATGTCACACAAAAGGTTGGCATCATGTGTCTATAAAAAGTTTCTTTGCTTAATATATTCTCACAGATTACTACTGAGAAAAACATGTGAAAATTGAGGAGGAGGTTGTGGGCACATTTTCAAGGAACCCTTACCAATAGTTAAAAGGGGGATTCTTCTTCCCAACATTGAACTACAACATTCTCCTACTTTTACGGTTTCGACACAACGGGAAGACTTCGGAGGTCATTTTAGACATAGGGACTAGGAGGTCATTTTAGACTAGGGGCAATTGGGGATGTTGTTATGACATGCACGTGTAACAGTCACTTTGTATACCCTTAGTATGTGCATAGTGCATGTGAATGGATGAAAGTGGGGCTATTAGAAGAATCCACGCTAATTATAAGATATATGTCCCCCTTGCCCCACTCCACACAAACCAAACACAACCCTTGCTCCAGGCTGGCCACAAAAGATCATGCATGCCTCTCCTGTGTGTGTGCGCGAGAGAGAGAGGGGGAGAGAGAAGGGAATGAAGAATTCCTATTTTCCACCTGAAGGCGAAACTTGATAGCCTGAAGCCTCAAAGGCTCAAAGAGAGAGTTGGGGAGAGAGTAGAAGAATGTGGGCCCTCGAGTAGAAAAGCGAGAGAAACGGTGGTGTTGGTGAGCGGACTCACACACAGAATGGTGGGGCCAGGTGGGCACTCACAGAACACAAACTCAAGCTGGCAAAACGCACTTGGTCAGAGGCTCTTGTTTTGGTGGGCAGTTTGGGCTGGCTGCTGGGTGCTGTGAACGGAGAAGCCAAGACGTTTTTCGCTCTGTGGGAGCTCCTCTCTCTGCACATAGGTGCCAGGAAAGCGCGATGAAGCCCACACCTGCCAAGGCTGTACATCGACAAGCAAGAGAAGGGTGTCCATGAAAGGGAGACTAACACATCTAGAGCTTCTTTATCAGGTACTTATCGTACGCACGCATTCACTCACTAACACACACACACAGTCAAGCGCCACACACACACACACAGACACACACATTTTTTTTTGTAAATCTCACACACACACACACACACACATACACACACACATCGTCCGGATTCGTCCCTATCTCTGTTTATGTGTGTCTATGTTGTGACTGTTGTCTCCTTCCCTTTTTTATCTTTGCGTGGGCAAAGTATACCATTTCTCGTTTCGCTTGTGCTTTTCTTCATGTGTGTTTGTTTTACACCCCTTATCTACAGTTTCCTTTCTGTTTCATTGTCTGCCTCTGCCTCAACCCTTCTGTTCATTCGCATTGCTTTCGGATGGTATGCACATTGCACACAATGTATCCTTTTTTGGCCTTGGTCTTCTCTCAAATTCCAAGCATTTGTCTTAGCCCACCTGGCCAATGCATATCTATGCCTATGGATTTCTCAATTTGTGCAAGTATGCGGCCTTCTTGAGAGTTGCAGGTCAATTTTATCCTTATTTCAGGCATTAATTCTCCATAGCTGATTCAACCATATCATTATCTCTGCTTGCATTGATCTCCCGGTCCCTGATTTTACCTGCCTTTTTCTTGGATGCCACGAAGAGTGCTCTCCAGGGTCTCTTGTTGATCCTACTAGTCCTTGGCCTCCTGCAAGTGTAAATCATTGCCCTGCATGCACTCTATTAGCTCCAACTCTCTGACTTTGTAAGCATGTGTGGTGTCTTACCTCCGTGCATACGCAGACTCTTGTTTGCTGCAATGTTGCTAGCATGTGCATGTTAGATCACCCTAAATTTCTTGTGCCACCTCCCATGTGTAAGAGATTTGAATGCATTGCTTTGGTGGGATTTATTGTGAACAGCTGATCTGGAGGAGGATGTCGCCAATCTTCTCAAGATCGAAGTACACATGACAAATGCACTTTCAATGTATGCAAATGGGGAGTTTTCTTAGACATAGTTCGTGAAGGAGGGAGGGTTTTCTCTCCACAGGTTGCTACCACAGTTTGAGCAGATGATCCGGACGCTGAAAGTGTTGACCAGGGGCATTGACTATGCACGAGACTCTTTGATGTGTCTCTTATAGTGCACAGCTTGCTTATCTTCAGGCTAAGCTGCCTGAGGCCATCATAGTGACAATGCAAAACCTTGTAACCTGTCAGTATGAGACCAAGCTTGCTGGTTTATGCCGGCATGTTACCATCACATGGCTTAAGAATGTTAAGGGCAAAGGTCTTTGTGTTACTATAGATGACCCTTCATGCCAGTACACATGCAAAGTGAAAATGAAGCCTTGGTCCTTTTGGAACAGATATGGTGTCAAGAGTTTCGAAGTATGTGGTCACAAGGTCGATGTGTTCTGGGACTTGTCGAATGCAAAATATGCATACGGTCCTGAGCCCAAAGAAGGGTTCTATGTTGCAGTTGTGTCGAATGAGGAGGTGGTTCTACTTCTGGGGGACAAGGTGAAGGAAGCTTACAAGCAGACTAGAGCAAGGCCGCCGACCATTGAGGCAACATTGATCTCGAGGAAAGAACATGTTTTTGGAAATAAGCAGTTCTTCGCAAAAGCTCAATTTGGTGAGGCAGGAAAAGCCTACGACATAGTGATCGAGTGCCAGACCAATACACCAAAGGATCCATACTTGTATATTACAGTGGACAAGCAATTGGTGGTGCAAGTGAAGAACTTGGAGTGGAAGTTCCGAGGCAACCAAACTGTGTTTGTGGATGGAATACCTATTGAAGTGTTTTGGGATGTCCACAACTGGATCTTCAACTCATCAGGGAGTCCAAGCAAAGCTAATGCTACTTTTATTTTCCAGGCCTCTGTTGGTCTGGAGAAGCCTCTAAATAGCAAAGCAAGTGCAGTGAAGTGGTCAGGAGATCTTAATGGCAGCATTTCTGTAATGAAGCTAGCAGGGGCGAGGAGTTTAAGGTCGTCGCAAGATCTGGTCCGCTTGAATGGCTATTCGTTGATGCTACACGCATGGAAGAGCGAGTAGCAGACACGAGAAGCTCCATGTGCACACATAAGGGCTTTGCAAGGTGAGCTTGGCATACAAATAAGCCCAACCTGTGTTGAATTGTTGGTTGCAGTATAACATTTGGTATGCTTCACCCTGGTTCAAAGATGTCTTCGGAAGGAAGAGCAAACCTTTTACCATTGATAAAAGGATGCTACTGCGCATTGCAAGCTCGAGAGTCTGCCCATGCTCTCAGTCCATGCAAGCAGACCATTACAATAGCTCCTGCTCTTGGGCATGCTTCATAAAGTCCTCAATTTACTGACCTTTTCTTTCTTGTTTTTTAAAACCTGTGTGTCAAGGCTTGACATACTTTGAAAGGCCATTTTTTCATTTATTTTACCCCTTACACGGGGGTTTGTAATAAGTCTTCAGTCTGAAACTTATCACTCCAATTCTGCTATCTTGAAGTCTGATTCTTGTACTCCCATGGTGGTGGGTGGTTTTTGTCACATTTATACTGTTAAACACAATTTTACAAGCTGCTGATACTTTAAGAAGGGTTTTTATCGAGTTCTGGTGTCTCACATCATTGTGCATTTGTGTGTTTTTGTCTGCTCCACTCCACCTGCCTCTGTTGCCTGCATCCTGCCTCCAGTGTTGGCATGCGTGTGTCGTCAAGAAGGCACTACTTATTCTATGTCTAGAACACGGGAGTAAAGCATGCCTGCTAGAAATCTCACTTTGTTTTGATAAACTCTAAGGTAATGGGGCCAATGCTGTGGCAGTAAAGCTGAGATTGAGGGTCCCACGTAACGCTTTCACCTATTTTGTCTGCTTCACTAGCTTCGCAAGGCTCTGTACCATGCATTTCGATCCTGTCGGACTGCGGAGCTTGAGCAAGTACTCGAGCCTAAAAAGTAATGTTGCACTCAGCGGCCAGAAGTAGAGAGGATGCGTACCATAGCCGTGGGTGATATGGGAGACGCACGTCAATCATTATTATGACACGTCTTCTGTGTGTTCCAAGCCTGCTTGCAACAATATAGGGGTATAATAGCACTTGCAGAGGGGGGTGCAAGTATAGTAGCCTCTTACAATTTGCTATCTTGTGATCTGTCTCAGTAACTGGTTGTGTGCTAGAATCAAGGTGGACTGCGTTTGAGCTCTAAATGACACAAAATGTCACAAAGCTGGAGTGCACTTGTGCTCTAAATGACGCAAAACTGATAGGATGCATTCCTTGAATCTCTAGGGATGCAAGGGTCCCCTTCATATACATTTTGGCTGAGCCCCAGTTCTTGTATTGCGAGTAAAGAATACAATTGGCATGAGACATTCAAGAAGGTGCTTTGAGTGTGAGCCAAGAAACGTGGGTCTCATCTCTACCTCAACCCCCATGTTACGTGAGTTGATAGAAGCTAATAAGCCCAATTTTTTTTCTTTTTACCATAGTAGCTACCATAAGAGTAGGGTGAATATATTGAGTTTCCATCCCGGCGCGAAAAAGCATCATACAAGAAGGGGGCTTGGAGGGGTTGCTTTTCCTCACTGCCACAAAACATTATACAACATATTCTAAGCTGGGAGATCATCGAGTTCAACGAAACATTATAAACATCACAACTCAAGGAAAAGAATGTCTGTGTTAGAAAGACCCAGAGACACTACCAGCGCCTAACAAAGCCCATTTGAGTTTTCATGTGCCACACTTACAATTTAAGTCGTTCTTGTCAAAATTAACCGTTGAGCATAGCTCTTTTCTTCAAGAGAAATCATTGTCTACCAGGTTTCTAATTGCATCTAGAAACAGTAAAGCTCTCATGTCAATGGGCAAGATCTAGGTGACCCTTAACTTTGGAAATATATGGCATGGCAAAGACTGTAAACGATGTAGAATCATGTGTTTTGAGGATACAGTTGGAAATGAAGTGGAAGAAAGCACTGTACAAAATCAGAGTAGACAGCTCTGGCATTTTTGTTGTGCAATACTCATGATGGAGATACATGCTAAAAAACTGAAAATTCTGAATGCTTTTGATTTTTCTCATGAGGGTTCCAACTTTCCCTCTCATGCTATGCTCCCCCATTTCAAATCCATATGAAGAATTTCCATTGGATTAACTCATGCCGACGAAAGGCAAAAAGAAAAAAAGGATTACTCCCCAAGTCCATGGGGCAAGACTTCTTGTTAAGATCAGGTAGGTCTATAATGGTCTTCAGTGATCCTTTTTAAAAGAGAGTACCACTGTTGATTTTAACCGGCACATGGGGGGGATTTTGGAAGTAGGACCCTTCAATCTCCTTGCTACCCTTTGAAAGGAGATTTAACTTGTAGAAGATACATCATACCAACATGGTTGAACATGTCACAACCGGCTTAACATGGAGTATTTCAACATTCAATTAAGAGCCTTGATAGCAATAACAGGAATGTTGAGCTTGAGCACTCCCGAGTTTTTGTTCGTTCAAACCTCCGGCTAGTTTATTTTTATATCCAAAAGGATGTACAAAGGTCAGCTTGGTCACAGGCTGACAATGCAGAAACATTGATGGGTAACCGCCATCGATCCCTGTTTTGTTTTCAGCACAATCCTTCTGACAAATAGTTTACTTTTCATGTTGATGGGTGAGATTTTGTCTTTTGCAATCAACATTTTTGACATAGCCGTCAAACTTCTTGAAAGTCCTCCGTTTGAAGACAAAGCATCCAACAAGACTCCTTGTCTAATATGAAATGATGGGAGAGAGTTTGGGAACACCACATTTTGGAATAGACTGGCATAAGTAGCCTTAACCAAAGAGACTTCATCAAAAGCATAGTAATTTCTGGCATTCTAAATGAACCATAGGAACCAACATCTAGTTCCACATTGTAAAAGAAATCACCATATAATAAGCTCAAGCACAAGTTGGAGAGGTTTTGGAAGATCAGGGGGCCACAACCCTAGTGTGATTTGGATTTTGATGTACTAGATGTATGAAATAGAAACAACATTATTTTACATATTGTGGTGTAGTCGACAAGTGGCATTTGCCAAGGACATAATACCGGCTTGGCAATCGGTTGTAACTCAATGGAAAAGCATATGTAGAGATGCTTGCTCATAGAGTGGGATTCACTTTTTCTGGTCTAATCTTGGGCAGATTGCAATTCTCATAAATACAATCGGTTGACGAAATACAAAAAGGATGCCTTTTTTTTCGACGGGAAAACTACAAGAATTTGCCTTGGCTGACTCTTTTGGCTGTCCACACTGTTTTTCTGGTGAAACTATTGAATAAAGAATTGATCATGTCACACTAGTGGCCTTTACGGTCATAACTTGAGGCTAGCCTAAAGGATAATCTCCTCATGTACATTGATGTTGAGAGTTTTGTGAGGAAGAACTATGCAGCTTGTCACAACAACTTCATCTTCCACAGAAACATCTTCACCTGCAAGTTAAAGCTTGTGCTTTAAAGGATGCAGACCGCATGTGCATGCATGCAAATAATAGAACCGCATCAACAGATGATCCCTCTCTCTCTCTCTCTCTCACACACACACACACACACATATTTTCTTTGTAGTAAAGATGCATGTTACTATTGATGGGAAACCTCAAAACGAGAAAAACCCATGAAGAATATTGCATCACTATCCAAAGTTTGAAACTTAAAAGCAATAAAAGTAGCACACATGCACGCCCGCGTGTGGGCGCGCGCGCACACACACACAATCGCCTTACCAAGTATTGTTATTCCCAATTTGGCAGCATAATTGCCGATTCCCTGTGACAAACGATCATGTTAGTGTGAACATAGAGCCATCAAGCCACATCAAGAGGACTCACCTGTACTCTTGCCCATCTTCCAATGGAGGACTTCCATCCAATGATAGAATGCATTATCACAGCATTTTCCTATAATCATGCAGCATAGAGAGGTTGCCATGAGAGGCATGCTTGGAAATCTGTTAGTTATCAAAAAGGCAGAGGGAAAAGAAGTTCAAATATATACCTTCACCTCCACACCATCTAGTAAGATACATCCTATCAGTCTTACACCGGGACCAACACGAGCATTTGCAGAGATGGAGACATTTGGACCCACCTATCAATTCCAAACCATCTCTGTCTCAGTTTTTTTCCATAAGGTGTAATTGTATTGATTACAAAAAAGAAATACTCTCTCTCTCTCTCTCTCTCTCTCTCTCTCTCTCTCTCTCTCTCTCGTGCGCACGTGCACAAAAACGCATGCATGGACACACATTTCACTGTATTCTTTTGAATTGTTGACATTTGATTAGTATGATGATTGGAATGTCCAACATGCATATACACCGGATGGATCCAGGAAAAGCTCAAATTCATTTGAAAAGCAAGCTACTGAAAAACACGCCTATATAACACCAGCTTCATCATGCATAGTACTGATGACTAAACTTTTTAATAGTCCTAATTTTGTCATTCATGCCTAATAGTGGGTCTAGAACAAGGTATCAATATAAAATCCAACACTCTACATGCCATAGTAGTAGCAAGATCAATACATGGGAACACGGGAAACACGTAATAAGAAGCGGAAACACGTTTTCAAGGGGACGTGACAGCGAGCGCTTCAGAGATGTTAGACATATTGTGGAGCGGTGCACATGCCACATGGCAAGTGACTCATCCTCTGTGCCACACGCAGCAATGAGGTTCTTCTGGTGTGTGGAGAGCGAAGACATCGATTGCATGATTTCCGGCACTCACCAGCTTCCCAGCATCCGAAGCACTGCAGTGTGAGATCCCATCATCTTTACCAGAAAGGGGAAAAGGTTTCTTATCCTTTCTCTCCATGCTGCTATTTTGGGGATGGGCCAAATAGGCAAAGGAGTCAGCACAAGGGTTCCACTCTCCTTTCAGATTTCGGCTGTCTTGACTCTTAATTAAATAAATTATTTAATCATGTCTTAGCCTTCTTTACAAGATTAACACTCATGATCCAAGATGTATCTATCTTCTAAAGACTTACTTGATTTCAGATAGTTCTATTAAGGTCTTCTGTCTTATTTCAGTTTTCCGTTAGCTGCACGTTACCTTTTCAAAACTTCATCTCACTGGCAATCCAGTTTATAATCTTCTAGTACTCAAATCTTTTTCTGCATCCATACTACAATTTTCACCACATGCACACATGTACGAGCATACATTCAAACAAAGGTCTATGTAGTGAGTTTCTACCATGGCTCTGGAGGTGCAGGGTAGACTTTGCCATTACGCAGTGTACTGAACGAAGAAACGGAAAGAGCTACACAAAGCTAGTTGACAGGGCATATGCCAATTACACCATTAAACATAAACCGAAGAACTTGCACAGATACATTCACAGCCACATTCAATTGAATGCAAATGATTATAACCTTAGCTGTGGGGTGAACTTTTGCAGAAGGATGAACATAAACATCTCCGATGTACGTTGCACTTCTCACACCATCCCCTTTTGCTAAGAACTCTGGTGCGGTTTGTCGATATTGTGCAAGGTAAAGAGCCGAGCACCTTAACGACATGCTGAAAAATTCTGCGGTAAGCCCAATCAACACAGCATTCCAAAATCAAGTATAAAAGATTGAAATCAGCAAAACAAGACAAGTACCCAGGTGTCTTTATCTGCTCCCAAAATTCTGTAGTCTCAAAGGTATAGAGCTTCTTCTTTCCAGCTAAGGGTGTGAGAATATCCTGGTCCAGTCTTACAAAGTCTGTTTGCCCTGACCTGCCACCGTTCAAGGGAAAATGACTTGCTTTTGATTGAAACGAGACTTAAATCAAATCATAGCAACTGAAATAAAGAAATTTCTTCCCACTCTAATTCAACAGCCACACAAACAGAACTTAACCCAATTTGATGCCAGGGGCTCTTTGACAGCAACGTTGCAGATGACAGGTCTATGGCTCTCCCAAAAAATGTCTTGTTTCGGTTTGGGAGAGACATACCCAGACATCCATAAGGGGGGGAATACAGGCTGTGACTTTCAAAACTTAGAAGTGAGCTTGGCTATGGCGGGCGAAGACAACCCTAAAACACATATGATATCGCAAACATGATCCATCAAAATCATTCATGCCATATGGCATGCGTTGAATAGAGATGGAGGTGGAGGTGAGACATTTCAAAAGCTTCCATGACAAAAACATTTGACCCTAGCATTAGAGTCCTCGAGCACCCTTAGCAGCCAACACGAGGTGTAAACTATATGCTAAGATCATTGATTCAATGCCTTTTTTTTTGGGGTAAAAATGTGGGGCTTCTGACCCTGGCATTATATAAAATCGACCATAGGTCCATGTACAAGCAATATGGGGAAACACTGAATGCCTTCCTGTGACTCCGACAGAGTCCCCATAAGGTCGTCAGAGAGTATGTCACCAGAATGAATACATAGCCAAGATAAAGCTCAATCTTTTCAAGAAAATGGCTTTCTACAAAGACCATCTTCTATGTTCTTCTCTTTTCTTCATTGACTCTGGAACAGGGATACATGAAGGCATTATATATCATGTGCCATCATTGAACAAGTGCACACCTCCCACAATTGCGGTTTCAGACAAGCACAAATAGCTCACTGTAGATTGTCCAAAGGATCATATTAGTCAACTGTGCGAGAGGATCACTACATACCCTATTCTACTTCAAAGATGAAGATACCAGGGACACATCTATAACACTTTGACATTAGCCCTTTCAACATGCAAGATGGTGTCTGGAAACTGTAATCCTGCAAGCCTAGCGAATAGTCCAGACCAGAAATCATTCAAGAAATCCTTAGTAATATCCTATTGTCGGTGCTCCATGGCCGTTGGAGCGGCTTCACTCCCCAGGGCCCCGACAAATGCACAACTCACAGATGTATTATAGTGATATCAGAGGGCGGGATAGTTGAGGTGGTTGCGGGCACTGGAGAGGGTGGTGAATGGAGCTGGAAGCTGGTGGCGGCAAGGAAGAAAGTGGAGGCTGCGAAGGGAGGAAAGAACTGCCTAAAGGGTCAGCTGAGGTAGCACACGGTGGTACAGATTGCTGAACGGTATTCTCTTGTGTGGACTGCTCATGATGTCCCAACAGGTCCCAGCCATCAGTTCACTATGGGAACTCGAGACTGGCGGCTGCACACTCACCTAAGGCTCAGGGCGGCGCCCCTACTGAACCCTCCTGCAGCCATGAGGCACCACCCTTGATTGTCCCAACCCGGAGCTGTGGTTGCCTGTGCTGCCGAGGTAGATGCAAATGGAGCTGGTGTCATCCCTGATGGCTCTACAACTTATTGTGGACTGTTGAGCCAGACAAGACTTTCGACAAGGGAAATCCTTCAAAGATGTCCCATCTGGTGGAAAATAAAGCAGTAATTTGACAGCCCTGAGTACTACACTCATTGCCTGACCCACCCACTGGATCACCACTCACATTTGGTAGAGCATGGAGGCCACGTAAAAGAAATCTTACTGTGGGGATCCAGCTGCCTTTTAAGCCACTGAAGCAGCTGCCTTGGGAGACTCATGTAGGTGCCAATGAGATCTCCACGCCGTGGTAGCAGATTAAGGTACTCATACATTACGTACGAATGTAAATTTGGTCCCATATATCAGACAAGGATGTAAGTTTCGTCCCATAGGTCAATTTGGCTTTCTCAAGAAGTTGACATGAATCTCTTTTTGTGATCTTTCTGCTCATTTGTAGCAGCCTGGTTCCGCAAACGCAGATATGTTGTCGTTCATTCCATGAACCTGCTTCTTGTCTGTGCAGCCCAACATGAAAACTGCTCATACAGGCTGGCATGTCCACACCAATGCTGCACACAAGTTTCACATGACTTACCATTCCAGAGGGATCCCAACCACCGAGACTTGGTCTTCTGGTGGTTCATGTGGCACAGATTGAGAACTTGCAGTGACTAGGACCTTGTTTTCATTCAGCAAACATAGAAAGATCTTTTGCCTTTTCAGACTTTCATACAACACAAGTTGAGGAGTTGCACATACAATGTAGAGCTAGACAGGAGGCAGCGCATTGAAACTTGATTGCATTCTTATCTAGGAAACATAGAAAGATCACCTGCTCCATCCTGCAGGATGGATGATATGCCACAAACCTAGGATACCCATCTTTGTTTTGTGTCCTCCTTGGTAATCACACAATGGTAGTCATGTAACCCCATGAAGCCCAACTAAAGTCCTCTCTCTTACATAATTCACTATCTAGGGGATTCGATTTTTGTGTGGTCTTGTGATTTTGTAGCACAGGACTTCAAAGAAGCTTTCTTCACTAAAGGTTTTATTTCACCACCGTCCAGTAATTTTGCTTGACAAAGATGTGGTTAGAAGAGGATTTCCTGGATTCTATTAAACAACATGAAACATAGAGAGAACACTTCATCCAACAAATATAATGAGTGGCAAATTGCAAATGTCCATCTACTCACTTGGTAGTTATCTGAAGAGCTTCAAAACTGGACACTCGTCGCATAGTAGCTGCAAGACCATTTACGAAGCGTAAACTCAGGAGGTTGCAATAGAAAACATTAGACACAAGCTCTCTCTCTCTCTCTCTCTCTCTCTCTCTCTCTCTCTCTCTCAGTCCCACATGACATCATACGAGCGGAGCTGGCTGCCCCACCTATGGAGGTTGAGGCACTCACCAGATCAGTATCATTTGTACACAGCTTATGGGACACCACCAGGGACAGGTATGCCAGGCTTGCTCTCGAGTCATCCAGACAGCTGGCATTACAGGGAGATACATCATGTTGGTACGCACAGATGAGCTCATGGTTTCAGAGGCATGGTTTCAGCATGGACAGGCTGCCCCCTTTCCAGTATTCTCTTGATGCACCATCCTTGGCTCTTACGCGGATGGAGACTACTAGACTCATTCGGCAGGATCTTATCCAGCTTGATAGCAAGAGGAGATAGAACCATCACGGGAATTGGGTACGAAGAGGGTTTTCTATAGAGAACATCTTCTTCAACTCACGACAGACGGATTTGTCACACGGCCCAGTTACATGGACACACATCTATCTCATAGGTTACGATGTGCTATTGGCCAGATTCGCACATCTTCACACCAGCTTGGGATTGAGACAGGTAGATTCAGAGGCATACCAGCAGACAGTAGGATATGTCAGTTATGCCATGCAGAGCCAGAGACAGAGTTTCACTACATATGTCGCTGCACAGTCTACTATGAGATACGGGGACGCTTTCATTGTCTATTCAGAGATGGTTTTGACTCGTTAGACAGAGTCATGAGATATCAGGATCAAAGATGTCTCGGATTATTCCTACTTGAGATTCAGAGACATAGAGACGCTCTATTGAATGGGCAAAGACAGAGACAGTCCCAGAGACGCATCTCAGATTTCTTCAGTCTGAGTACCACAGAGTCAGAGAGGACACCACCACCAGAGAGCTCGGTTCCCACCCATACACACATCAGCGGTACTCTCATTGATCGAGCTATTGAGTTAGGGAGATCGAGACGACCGCGACTGAGGAGGGGGGCCACGCAGCACCAGCGGAGATTGCGGCAGAGGATCCACAGGATTCTAGCACGACACCCAGAATGTCGATCGGGATAGGCTTCATGCTACTGCTATATTGTATCATGGTGACACTTATCCCCACTTTGTACCTTTATGGCATGATACCATTGCTCAGCCTACCAGCCACCCATAGGAGTCGGTAGCACTCCTATCATTTCTTTGTTTGTAGTTTTCTTGTTTGTACCCAGACTTGGTACTAGACTCATCATTGTAATCAGTTGGTCTCATAGGTCATTTTGGCCTCTTGTAGACGTTAATATATCATTTCATTTCATTTCATTTCTCTCTCCGTATATATTGATGTCGCATATTGGCCCCACACATCAGGTCTGATATCTGACTCACCAGAAGGTATGCAACGACATTTGGATGCACTACGCAGTTTTGCAGAGGATAGTGGATTGTGTGCAACCTAGGTAAAACCAAGGTTATGGTGTTTAACACCACACCGCAATGGGTCAGGAGATCAGTACCTACTTTCAAATATGGTTAGGAGATTGTGGAGTATATAGATGCATACACTTACCTGGGGGTAGTCTTTACTGGGACGAGATTTTCTTTGAGAAGAGCAGCAAAGACTAGACTAACTAGAGCTGGTGCGGCTCTGGGAGGAATGGAGAGGATGTGTTCGCAGATTCAGTTCCAAGAACCTAGGACAAAGTTATGGCTCTTTGATACTTTGGTTGCCTCTACTATGTTATATGGGGTGCAGGTTTGGGGACCTTCTGTAGGCCAGGATGGTTGGAGGCGTATGGAGAAGCCCCTGGTATCTATGATCTCTCGACTGATTAGAGCCCAAGGCTTCCGTACCGCATGATATCATTCGAGCGGAATTAGCTGCCCCCCCTATGGAGATTGAGGCGCTTACCAGATCAGTCTCCTTTGTACACAGTCTGTGGGATACTACCAAAGACAGATATGCCAGGGTGGCTCTAGACAGACAATTAGCTCTTAATGGGGATACATCATGCTAGTATGCACAAATGGCATCATGGTTTCAGACACATGGTTTCACCATGGACAGGTTGCCTTCTTTTCAATACTCTCTACAGGCACCCTTGAGGTCTTTGACGCGGGTAGAAATTAATAGACTCATTCGTCAGGATCTGATCCAGCTGGACACGAGGAGGACATGGATAGAGCCGATACAGCAGTTGGGCACAAAGATGGCTTTCTATAGAGAGCATCTTCTCCACCTCACGGAGGATGGGTTTGTGATTCGACCTAGCTATATGGACATGCATCTTTCTCATGGTTTGCGTTGTGCCATTGGCCAGATACGCACGTCCTCACATTAGCTCGAGATTGAGACTCGCAGATTCAGAGGGACACCAGCAGATAGCAGGATATGCCGCTTATGCCATCTAGAGTCAGAGACAGAGGTACATTACATATGTCATTGCACAGTGTACTATGAGATATGAGGCCGTTTTTATTGTCTATTCAGAGAAGGTTTTGGGCCTCTATCTAGGGTCATGACTTATGAGGATCAGAGATGTCTTGGGCTATATCTACTTGAGTTACACAAGCATAGAGAAACTTTACTGAGGAGAGTTGAAGAGAGACAACCCCAGAGACAGATCACAGATTTCTTTCCACTAGATCTTGTACACCCAGAAGAACAGACAGAGGAGCAACCAACAGTGGAGAGGTCTGCCAGCACTACTGGCATTCTCATAGACCGAGCATTGGAGCTAGGCAGATCTAGACGACCCCGATGGAGAAGAGGAGCTACACAGTTTCGAAGGAGGCTACAGCAAAGGATTCGAGCCATACTTTCTTGTCGTCCAGAGTGCAGATGAAGATGGATCTCTATGAAGATGGATCTCTACTTCCCTCCCATATTGTCTACACATTGTACTGCTTAGTTCACACATTTCACGCCTTTCACCTTTCACACCTATCAGCTTAGTTTAGGATTCCGCGGTATTTATATCTTGTTATCCTAGCTTAATTTATTTTGTTAATCTGACTTTGTATCAGATACACCGCACTGTAACTTTCTGATCTCATAGGTCACTTTGGCCTTTTGAAGACGTTAATATAACATTTCATTTCATTTCATTTCATTTCTTTCTCTCTCTCTCTCTCTCTCTCTCTCTCTCTCTCTCTCTCTCTCTCTCTCTCTCTCTCTCTCTCTCTCTCCCCCATTAGTGGATACAGATGGGAGACCACCTGTAGACAGGAGACACGATCAGAGCACAGAGGGTAGGGTTCAGGAGGAGTGGCAGTGTTATTCAAGGAGGAGATACAGCCATTGATACATATAGCTCGCAGGGATGAGCAAGCTAGGTACATGTGGGTGAGACTGAGATCTTTACATTGCTATTTGCTACTTTCCCCCGAGTACGTCAATGTATGCACAACCTAGAGGACAGTCCCCCTTTTCTATTTTGGATGATGACATCTGGGAGTTCTCTAGAGATGGTGACATCATCATTTTAGGGGACTTCAATGCTAGGACTGCCCATCATCAGACAATTTTTTATGATACTTCAGAGGAGATGATGAGAGAGCTGGATGTTGCAGAGACGGGCCTATCCAGACTATCATAGGATGGGGAACATACTGAGTATGGACGACACTTGATAGACATGGGGACTGCACATGGATTGGTCATCTTGAATGGCCTACAAAGATTTTACATGCTTTCCACACAGACATGGAGCCAGCACAATGGATTATGTCATGGCACAGAGGGCCTATCTACAGCGGTTCACTCCACTATTGGAGTGAACCAGGGTTGCCCGCTCTCTCCTACTCTATTTGGTATGTATGTGGATGAGGTTTCTGACTACATTGAGAGAGATGGTGATAGAGGTACACAGCTAGCAAGGACATGGATTCCATTATTGTTATATGCTGATGATATTGTGTTGATCTCCGACTCTCCGAAGGGATGCAACGTCACTTGGATGCTTTGCATAGGTTCGCCCATGAAAGTGGTTTGTCTGCCAACCTTGGTAAAACCAAGGTCATGGTATTTAATACCACCCCACACTGGATCAGGAGGTCAGCGCCCGCATTCACAGACGGCCAGGAGACAATGGAGTATATAGATGCTTACACTTACCTTGGAGTGGTTTTCAGTGGACCAGCATTTTCATTGAGGAGAGCAGCAGAGACTAGACTGACCAGAGCCCACACAGCATTGGGTAGATTGGAGAGGATGTGTTCACATGATCAGTTTTAGGAGCCTCGGACGAAGCTCTGGCTCTTTGACACTTTGGTGGCTTCTGCATTGCTCTATGGAGCTGAGATCTGGGGACCTTCATTGGACCATCATGGGAGGACCGGATTTATGTGGAGCCGGTCCCCCCTCCAATAGGCATTTGTATTATAGTTTCTCCCATCGAGAGAGACTTGGTACAATACAATCTTTGTGTTCCTTGTGACCTAGGTGATGCAATGAAGATGGAAAGCTTCATGTATCACGAGCATAACATAGACTTTGTAAAAAATCATTAACTATCCCCAGCCTCAGTCCCAAGGCCTCAGGTTGCACTGATGGATGGGGGGACATGGAGAAGCCACTAGTCTCTATGATCTCGCGGCTCATTAGAGCCAAAGCTTCAGTACGACGTGCCATTATCCGGGCAGAGCTAGCTGCCCCCCCACTAGTGGTGGAGACCCTCACCAGATCTGTCTCCCTCATACACCGCATGTGGGAACTTCCCAGAGACAGATATGCCCGCCTTGCACTTGAGTCCTCTCGACAATTAGCCATGCGGGGAGATACAACATGCAGGTATGGGGAAATGACATCATGGTTTCAGGCGCATGGGTTCAACATAGACAGATTGCCCCCCTTCTAGTACTCACTGGATGCACCCTCTCTGACTCTTACACAGTCCGAGATCACCGGGCTCATCCGCCAGGACCTGACTCAGCTAGACACCAGGAGGACATGGATACAGCCAGCACAGGAGTTGGGCACGAAGATAGCTTTCTACAGAGAGCATCTTCTCCAGCTTATGGAGGACGGTTTTGTGACGAGGCCAAGAGACATGGACACCCACTTGTCTCATGGGATACGATGTGCTATTGGTCAGATACGCACATCTTCACACCAACTGCGGATCGAGACTGGGAGATACAGTGGAGTACCAGCAGAGGCTAGGACATGCCTCCTGTGTGACATGGAGCCTGAGACAGAGTTGCACTACACTTGCCACTGCCCCGTTTACTACGAGATACGTGGCCGCTTCCACTGCTTATTCAGAGAGGGCTTCGGACCACTCTCCAGAGTCATGCAGTACGAGGATCAGAGATGCATGGGCTTGTTTTTGCTCGAGCTACACTGACACAGAGAGAGCCTGATGAGGAGAGAGGCTAGCCAATCTCAGAGACAGATCACAGACTTCTTCAGGGCAAGACACTGGAGACCTGGAGGAGCTACTACCACAGGAGAGCTCGTCGCCTCACACCAGAGGCACACTGATCGACCGAGCGATCGAGCTAGGGAGATCCAGACGCCCACAACTGCGGAGGACTACATAGCATCGACGGAGGCTGCATCAGAGGATTCGGATCACTTTGGCCTGACATGCACGACGCCCGGTCAGGCTATTGACCATGGAGGAGATTGATGAGATCCGCCAGCGACTGATGCTGGATATTTTGTGATTTAGCTATCCCACCTAGCTGCTTAGCTCACACTTGGCAGTTTAGGATTCCATAGTATTTTATTTTGTCATTTTTTGTTTTTTGTATGTATCACATCCACCACACTGTAACTTTTTGGTCTCATAGGTCACTTTGGCCTTTTGAAGATGTTAATATAACATTTCATTTCATTTCATTTCTCTCTCTCTCTCTCTCTCTCTCTCTCTCTCTCTCTCTCTCTCTCTCTCTACGCAGAATGCAGATGAGGATAGATCCTCACCATTTCTCCACCCCCCATTCTATCATTGTTTCACATTCACATAGTTCCAGCTTGTAGCAGTAGTATTTTGTTTTAGTTTCTTTTGTAGCTAGACATGGTATCAGATTCACTGTTTTGTAACAAATTGGTCTCATAGGTCATTTTGGCCTTTTGAAGACGTTAATATAACATTTCATTTCATTTCTCGCCCCCATGGGTTTGGACTCTCTCTCACTCTCTTAGGGCTTTGCCACCTCTTTTTTGCAGTTTTTAGGGTTTCGAAACTGTTTTTTTCTTGCTTAGTAGGGTTTTGCCACTGTTTTCTACTGATTTTTAGGGTTTTGTCACTGTTTCTTGCTATTTTTTAGGGTTTCGAAATTGTTTTTTACCGTTTTGTAGGGTTTTACATGTGTTTTGCTGTTTTTTAAAAGTTTTGAAGCTGATTTTTTCTGTTTTTTAGGGTTTCACAAGCGTTTCTTGCTGTTTTTTAGAGTTTCTTGTATTTTTCCGATTGTTTTTAGTCTCTCTCTCTCTCTCTCTCTCATGGTCTCCCTCCATTGGGCTACCCGTTGACCCCTTTCACACGGCCTCCCTAGTGGCTATAGCCCGCCTCCCTCTCAACATGAAGTTCTTGATCACCAACAAGCAGATATCAACACTTGAAGTTGAAGTGAAGGAGTGGAAGAAAGAGATGGAGGCAACCTTTCTTCAAAAGATGGAGGAATGGAAAGAGGAGAAGAAGAACCTATCCGAAAGGATTTTTCGCGTCGAAGTGCAAGCGGCTTCACAAGAAGCCACAATCCGAACTTTCCAAGGTGAACTTGCAACAAAAAGTGGGCGGCTCGAAGAAGGCAAAATTCAGCCATTTATGATGGAAGAATTGAATACCATGAGAGAAGAAATATGGGTTATGAAGGAAGATGAGGAGAAGTCATGGGCCGCAATCATCTCCGCACGTTGATATGCAGCAAAGGAAATCTCAAGTAATGGTATTGGACATGAGGGACTGCAAGTGAAACCGAGGCCAGGATAACAAAGGCAAGTAAAACTGCACATAAGCCACAAGGATGTATTGGACAATCCTGAGATGCACAGGAAGTGGCCATGTGGACAATTTCCAATAATTCAACTTGGAATGCAGACGTTGGAGCACCCAATCCAGTTTCTGCATAGCTGATACATTCCAACCCATCGGATAACCCAAATGGCAAACTAAAACATGTGGAGGAACAATCTCCCCGCGCCAGTCACACTCTTTCAGAGGCAATAGCTTGGATTTGCAAAAGTTAACTTTGAGACTTGCTGCCAATCCAAACAAGTTAAGAGTATGCATAATCTGCTGTACATCATCATAGTTATTACGAGGCATGAACAAAGAGTCATCCGCATAAGCCTGACCAGCAAACTGCCGACCAGAAGGTAAAGTCAGGCCATGTAGCCTACCAGTGGAAGTCAAGGAATCCAAATACATAAACGGGGGATGAGTAGCGATCGCATAAAGCAAAGCATTCAGAGGGCAGCCCTGCCTTACCGACCGTCCCAAAGGCCAAGATTCTGTGAGAGAACCATCCAGCAAGCCTGTAGAAGTACTGTGTGCATACAAGAAAAGCAAGACACGAAATAGCCTAGGCCCAAAGTCCAAATATCGCATGGTATCCGCAATGTAATCCCAAAGAACAATATCTAATGCCTTTTCAATGTCGACCTGCATGACTAAGACATCCTGTCGAGTATATTTTGCATATTCCATACCAATGATGACATTCGCGAGGTTATCAGCAATTTGACGTCGCGGAATGAAGCCGTATTGAGATTGATGCAAGCCTTCATGCAGAAAGCACTTGAGTCAGTTAGCAAGCATTTTTGCCATTAATTTATATACCACAGGCATGAGTGTAATAGGCCGCCAATGTGAGAATTCTTCACACAATGCATGCTTAGGAATCAGCTTGAGCAAACCTTCTTTCCAAGAGGAGGGCAATTCCTGTTGTTCCCAAGCAGTATTCATCATGAACAATATAGGCAACTTCAAATAATCCCAGAAAGACAAGAAAAATTCCACAGAGAGACCATCCCAACCAGGAGCTCTCCATCGACCCAAATCAAGCAAGCTGGCATACAATTCCGACTCGGTGAAAACAACTTCCAAGTCTTGGGCTTGCCGCATCGAAAGAATGGGAGTAACATGCGATAGAAACATGTGACGCGCTTGTCGAGCTTCTCTCGTGGGAGAAGAAGGTGTAACAGACTTGGACACTCCAAGTCAAGAATGTACC
Organism: Adiantum capillus-veneris; assembly: GCF_014529385.1. Lineage (NCBI taxonomy): Eukaryota > Viridiplantae > Streptophyta > Polypodiopsida > Polypodiales > Pteridaceae > Adiantum > Adiantum capillus-veneris. The sequence continues at coordinate 78,149,257 of NC_140942.1, read as the reverse complement.
ACGACAGCACCAAATAACCACTTCATAACAGTTCACAGTTCACAATTTATTCGACACTGGCCCCACGGAGTTCCGTGCCTAGAGATATTGACCCCAAAGACTGGCGCCCCTTTTGATGTTTCTTTTTATATTAATTTGCAACTCAAAGTACAAGCGAGCCTTCGGGTCTCACTCTCAGACTCTGCGTCCAGATGCTCTCCAAAGTGGGAGCCCAAAGACCAATTCAAAGAATTTACAAGGGATGTTAAAAGCAGAGCCCAAAAGCTGAAAATCAAAAGCCTAAAAATAACACCATCTCATTATTTATAATGAGATGGCCTAGTTGCCCAACTCAAGTTGACTGACATGCCGCCATCACTCTCCGAGGGGGATAGACAGTGGACTATATACTTGGATCCACAAACCACACATCTGATCACCTCCCTCACTTTACCGCCACTTCCTGTTGGTGCCGAACACCCATACCTCGCACTCTCTTTTGATATCCTCACAACACCTACATCCATGCCACCTGCTTCAGGTATCAGAACACACGTAAAATAGAGTACAGTACAGGACGCAACCTGAATTCTTAGGAGAAGGCAGAGCTGTGGAAAATTGTTAGAAGAGGCTTTGTTCCACTGGGTAATAAACAGATGTCTGTCCAGAAACCAAGTGAAATGATAAAATGCACCTACCATGGTCTTTTCGTTGGGATGCAACATCTTGAATGGCAAGAAATATTTGTGGAGTGAAAATGTAAACTCCACAATTGATCCACTCGCTAACCTACAAGCCACACACTTACAAGATGTAACATATCCAAATTCAATGCTTAAACACAAATGCCATGAGATACCGTTAAATTTGCTATAGCAAACTCTTACAAATGTCTCTGGCTTTTCAGCATAATGCAAAAGCTCCCCTGTTTCTGGATCTGATACCAACTCACCAAATTCACTGGCAGATTCAGCAGATACCTGAAAATAGGTGTTCCCATCAGGGGCTTTTTGGCTATCATTGAAACTCTTCAAAGCTCAACACCTCAAAAATATTCTTGCCTTCTTAACAAGTAGAGTACCAATGCCATTGTACTTCGAGTGTGCCACTGCAGGGAATCAGAAAACATGCCACAGTGCACAATGATGCCTAAAATGGAATCAAATGCACTCATCAAGACCAATAAATTGTGACATTCCTTACCCAGCATGTCAGATAAAGGGAAGCTGCAGCACACGTCGCAATTCATGACAAATATGTTGGTCTGCCAGACAAAGCTACATAGATCTTATCTTCATCCCGGTAATATACACAGAAAAAGCAGAAAACAGGAACTCTGATAACTGAACTATCATAGGTATCAACATACTGGATCATCCTCCATAAGCCAGTCTCTAAAGTTATATAGACCCCCAGCAGAACCATGTGGTTTATCCTCACGCAAGTACCTGAGAACCAACACAAACAAAGTCAATATCCACCACATGATAGCAGAGCATGCAACCTGTTTGATCCTCCACACATGATCTAGCATAAAAATGCCTTACCGCATGGGCCATCATGGATTTAAATAGCTCTTAAGTCCATAGTTGTCTATTCTGATCGGACTAGGGCCCTCAGCTGGTACAGCTGGACATCTAGCCCGAAATGTCCGACCTGTGGCATAAAATCTGATCGTCCAAAAGCCCCAGTTAAGTGCTTGAGTGCTTAGAGCCCACTTTTCAGGCCCCTTGCTTCTCATCAAGGGGCACTCAGGGTGTGCACATTCTCTCCTCCCCTCTCCATAGACTTCTCAGCTTTTTAGCATGGGCTTGTCATTCAAGGACCCAAATGCCAATTTCCTCCAAATTAAGACTCTTTCATGAGCCATGACCCCATCGTTCCCCGTTATCATATACAAACTTCAGTATTTGACGCACAGAAACCCCCCCCCCCCCCCCCCCCCCCCCCCCGCCTCTACTTCCCACTCCCCCCCCCCCCCCCTCTCTCTCTCTCTCTCTCTCTCTCTCTCTCTCTCTCTCAGACTTCTTTCAGAGGATTACCGCCCCTCCCCCACCAGACACTCAGAGGGGAGTGACACTCCCACAGGCGGAGGTGAGCCGAGCTAGACGACGACCACGAGTCACAGGCTACAGGGGCGCGAGCTCCCACCACCGACAGATCGAGGAGATCCGAGCCCGGGAGCGCCGTGCCACTGAGGAGCGAGTGGCCCGGATGAGGGCCGACCCGACAGCTTTCATCCGGGCAGCCTTGGCACCAGACCCGCCCATGTACCACATCTTACATCCCCCCATTAGTACAGGATGGAGCTAGATAGCTTGATGCATTCTCATGATTGTACTACCTTGAGCATATAGACATGCATATACCCCTAGAGATAGAGCTCCATCCCTCCTCAGATACCCCACTACCTACACTCAGTTCAGTTTTGTATCAGTTTTTGTTTCATTTGTCTTTCCGATAGACGGATGACATACACACCATGTACATTTGATTTGTCTCATAGGCCGATTTCGGCCTGACATAGACGTTAAAAATCTTTCTTTCTTTCTTTCTTTCTTTCTTTCTCTCTCTCTCTCTCTCTCTCTCTCTCTCTCTCTCTCTCTCTCTCTCTCTCTCACAAACACACACACACACGCACGCACGCACGCACACGCACACGCACACGCACACGCACACGCACACGCACACGCACACGCACACGCACACCAGCTGCGGATCGAGACTGGGAGATACAGCGGAGTACCAACAGAGGTCAGGATATGCCCCCTGTGTGACATCGAGCCTGGAACAGAGTTGCACTACACATGCCACTGCCCCGTCTACTACGAGATACGAGGCCGCTTCCATTGCTTGTTCAGAGAGGGCTTTGGACTACTCTCCAGAGTCATGCGGTACGAGGATTAGAGATGCCTGGGTCTGTTTTTGCTCGAGCTGCGCAGACACAGAGAGAGCTTGATGAGAGGAGAGGCTAGCCAGTCTCAGAGACAGATCGTAGACTTCTTTAGAGCTGCCACTGGACACCCGGAGGAGCTACTACCATAGCAGAGCTCGTCGCCTCACACCAGAGGCACACCGAGCGACCGAGCTGGGGAGATCCAGTCGCCCACGACTGCGGAGGACTACACAGTATCGACGGAGGCTGCATCAGAGGATTTGGATCACTTTGGCCCGACACGCACGACGCCCGGTCAGACTACTGACCATGGAGGAGATTGATGAGATCCGCCAGCAACCGATGCTGGATCTCTTGTGATCTAGCTATCCCAGCTAGCTGCTTAGTTCACACCTAGCAATTTAGAATTCCATAGTATTTTATTTTGTCATTTTGTCATCTTGTTACTCTGACTTTGTATCAGATCCATCACATTGTAACTTTCTGGTCTCATAGGTCACTTTGGCCTTTTGAAGACGTTAATATAACATTTCATTCCATTTCATTTCATTTTCTTTCTCTCTCTCTCTCTCTCTCTCTCTCTCTCTCTCTCTCTCTCTCTCTCCAGATCCTTGAGGAGCGACGTACTCGGGCTTTTGCAGATCCAGCCACCATCTTACACGGATTGTCCGCACCCTACCCACCCATGCATCATGTATTACACCCTGATTATGGGACTGGATGGAGTTAGAGATAGGATAGCATCTCATGATTGTATTTACCCCAGCATATAGGATTGCATCTCTCCCCCAGTTTTTGGAGCTCCACCCCCACCCTCTTTGTATGACCTCCCCCCAGACATTACACAGGATAGTTTACTTTTACTTTTGTACCCTTTTATCCTTTATAGATACACAGAGGACACCCACCTCATGTACTTTGATTTATCTCATAGGCCGATTTCAGCCTCTTTATAGACGTTAAAAAATCTTTCTTTCTTTCTCTCTGCTTCCCACTACTTCTCTCTGATTCCACAAGGCCAGCTCTTGAGCCCTAAAATTAATAAAAGAAAACGCATGTCTCTTTCTCAAGCAAGCAAGCCCTCAAGCATTATAGAAACTTGCAAGCAAAGCCCGCATTATGTCCACCAAGCTTCTCCCCATCTCCATCGAGCTTATCAGTCTCCCTCTCTCCTCCTCCATCTCCATCAAACTTCCACACACTAATAAACTCATCACACGATCATATTGCATCTTGCAGTCTTTTGTGTATGGACGATGTTGACATGTGCTATGATCAAATTGTAAGTCAACCTCAGCTCTCAGATATCATATGGTACTGATGGTTTGCTGCGAGCCCTGTGTGATAGCAGCAAAATTTGAGGTCTTCTAGCTTGCTCCATGAGAGGTGATGATAGGCCTGGTGTCCAAACATGGGCTGCATACATCAGGCCTGGTGTCACTAGAGTGTCAAAACAGCCAGCACTTTGAGCGTGGATCCTGGAAAATGTCCCTGATGACACAGTCTCTTGAGCATGGCCAATGAAGTATATGGTTGTGCCTAAACGGTCCAGAGAAGCTTGTAGCATCGACAATCTCCTTGTCTTGCTGGTAAAGGTAATCCTCACGTACACATATGAGTCAGAGACCTCTATTTGTTGGCCATTGAATGTGAAGAATGATCGTCCCGGTACTTGGGCTGAGGTATCAGAGATCATATCATTGGTTTTCCCAAGGTTCACTGAGGCCTCTGTCTACACAGAAAACCTCCAATGCATGTAGGTGCCGCTGTATTCCCTCCTGTTACTCGATATTCAAACCAATAGCATCCAAGTGCAGCATGATGTGGACCTGCGTGCCAGCAGTCTCAACCTCAGCACCTCCTTTACTCTGTATATAATCTCAAACTCACCTATGTATATCCCAAACAGAGTTGATGCTAGGGGGAAGCCTTCCTTTACACCAACAGTGTTGCTGATTTTTGAGCTCTCACTGTATTATCTATTAGAGACGTCTCCAACAGGACACCCAAGGATAGCTTTGCAGAAAACCACAAGGCAGCGATAAAGGCACCTTCCTCTGCTCTTAACCTACTCTATAAGGAAACTGAGTGCCAAAATGTGATCCTGCATCTAAATCCCACCTGTTCTCGGGCTGGGGGCCCTGGTGCTCTGCATATGTCTCAATTCTGACTCAAAAACTTCTCCATACATCTTGGCCAACACGTGGCCAATCATGATGGTCTTATAGTTGGCAGGGTCCTCGTAGTCCCCTGCAAGGTGCAAAGGCACTGCAGGATGCATAGCCCAAGCGTCAAGGAGACCCTTCGCTGGAGCCTTGAAGATGTGACCAATGATGGGTGACAATGTCCTAGCTGCATATAGGTCTCCTCCACAAGTCTCTAGGTAGGGGGACTCTGTGGAACATCTCCACCGCCATCATGATGATCTCCATGATCCGCCTCCATGATGATAGGATGATAGCACCGTGCTTAGGATTGCAGGGGACAAAGAAGCACAAGCTCTGACACCAGTGTTATCATTTACGGCAAGCGATTGAAAAGCAATCAATGAACTACTGATCATTGCATGCTTGAATCAAACTTTAGCACTTCAAACCAACTTGAATAACTGAAGAAAACTAACAAATAGAGTGAAGGGAGAAGATATTGGAGCAGGATGCTCCTGCACAAGAGTGTCGATGAATCTGAACCGCCACTGTCAGCACCCTTGGTTGAGTAATTGTTTATTGATTCGGTAAGAGTACGGCTAGATGGCAAGAATCTGCAAGTCCTCTTCTTTGTCTAAGTGTCCAGGTCCTCTTCCAGCATGTGAAACTCGGAATGTCCAAAAGTGGTCACCCTACGGCCCGATTTATAGGGCCCTAACTTTGAATTAAAAGTTTCAAAGCCTATAAGGCGTTTTGACTTAAAATACCTGATAAGCAAACAACCGCACAACCCCCCCCCCCCCCTCCTCCTCTCCCTCCGCCACTTGCAATCACAAGAGAGAGACAGGTGGAGCCTCCGGTAGGGGAGAGAAATGAAATGATATATTAATGTCTTCAAAAGGCCAAAATGACCTATGAGACCAATCCGCTACAATTGGTGAATCTGGTACCATGTCTGAGTACCAAAAAGAAGAGATACGAAGTGCTACTATCTGGAACTGTGTGGGATATGTGTGACCATTGATACAATGGGTGCCCAATACAAGAGGGTGATATAATGGGTGATGAATCCATCCTCATATGTACTCTGGATGTCAAGATAGTATGGCTTGAATCCTCTGTTGTAGTCTCCGTCGATGCTGTGAAGCTCCTCTCCTTAGTCGTGGGTGTCTCGATCTCCCTAGCTCCAATGCTTGGTCACTGAGAGTACCGCGTGTGTGAGTATGAGCTGAGCTTTGCAGTGGTGGCTTCTCCTCTATCTGTCCAGCGTTTGGTGTGAAGAAATCACTAATCTGTCTCTAGGATTGTCTCTCTCCATATCTCCTCAGTAAACTATCTTCATGTCTGTGTAACTCACGTAGGTACAATCCAAGACATCTCTGGTCTTGATAGCTCATGACTCTGGAGAAGGGTCTGAAGCCCTCTCTAAATAGACAATGGAAGCGACCCTGTATCTCATAATACACTGTGCACTGACATTATATAATGCATCTTTGTCTCTGGCTCTATATGGCATAGGCTGCATATCCTGCTAGCTGTTGGTATACCTAGGAATCTACCGGCCTCAATCTCAAGCTGGTGTGAAGATGTCTATATCTATGACCGATGGCACACCGTGACCCATGAGATAGATGTGTATCCAAATAGTTGGGTCAAATCACAAATGGATCCCCTGTGAGTTAGAGAAGATTCTCTCTATAGAAAGACATCTTCGTGCCCAACTCTTGTGTCAACTCTATCCATGTCCTCCTGGTGTCCAACTGGGTCAGGTACTTGGGAACGAGTCTAGTAATCTCCAAACGTGTAAAAGACAGCGATGGTGCATCAATGGAATGCTGAAGGGAGACAAGCTATCCATGCTGAATCCATGTATCTGTAGCGGAGATAACGTGTCATGCTCTCTACAGTGGGTGCTCCTCAGTGCAATGTGCGTGAAATCTCACTTCAAACAATGAATAATGGAGCAACACGGCGAATCAACAGTAGAACCTGAACAACATGAGACTCGACTAACTCAAATGAACCAATACAGACTCTGGCATGGCAACACACTCAGCTCCATGCCCAAAACTCATGGGTACAATGGGGGTGTTGAGGCTCAAATGTGTAGGGATGGTGCAGACGTGTTGTGCATGAACTCCAGACTTGAGACGCAAGACGCTCGACCATACAAAGTAGATGATGATGCCAATGACTCCAAACAACTACGGATTTATACAATCATAGAGAACCACCAACGACTCACAAAATATCTAATCCAACTAAGTCTACTCCAAACTGTAGTGGTGGTGATCTGGCTCGTGTCGGCTAGACTACCACTCATATCCTCGCCACGTGTTACTGCCTAGGCGAGAGTCCGTTCAATGTGAACTCCAGCCCACTATAACTAACTGTCTGTTTCATGCCAGTGACACTGTAGCCCTGCTACAGGTTGCCCGCCACAAGACCGCTCACCGTCTCCGTGAGAGGAACACTGAACTGCAAAAAGAAACCACTCAGATACTGAAATAGCTCAAAAGAAACACTATTGCATATAAGAAAGTGGAGCAGTGCAGCCGGGTCCTGTCACCCAAAGAGAGAGAGAGTTGTAGGAAGAAGCCACCTGCTGCTCAATGGATGGAAGCACCTGTCTTGAAGTGTACTGAGGCCGCCTCTGACACAACCATGGTGGTGTGCACCAACAAAACCATCGCAAGGAAGTTTCTGTGTCGGCTGCATCTGTGGCATGGGTACTTGTTGTTGAAACCCCTGAGGATAGTATGGGAATTGCTGAGGCTGAGCATATCCTACAGGAGTCTGCGGAGAGGGTCCCATGAACTGTGTAGAAGTACCTGGCTGTGCATATCCAACACGGGTCTATACCTGTGTCCCCGACCGCGTCCATCGATATCCTATACCCACTAGAGTCTGAACCCGGATATCTCCGTGTAGTAGCATTTCACGAAATCCTTGTACGTGAGTTGAAGGTCATTAATGATTTGAGACTTCTCTTTCAATGCGTGTCGCAAAAATGGTAGTGATAGCTATTTTTCGGTCCAGCTACTATGAAAAAAGGAACAACAAAAGACCATAAGCATAGCCCCAAATAAACCGAGTGTATATATATGAATAATGCTAATAACTTAATTTAGCATAGGTCACCAAAACACACTTTCAAAGTTTCTTGTAGGAACCTCTACTTTTTTGTTCTATCTTTACCATTAGGTGTACGTATAATATTAAAGGTGAGTTTCTTATATGTAAATTATGGTTTGAAAAATATCTTCATAAATATATAAGTGTTTCACCTATGCTTAGGTATTTTAGTATATATATTTTCTCTTTTACTATCACTTGTGAATATCCATATACAATAATAAATAAAATTTGGTGATTTACTTCACATGGGAAACAACATGGGATGGAGGTATTCAAAGCAAATGCCCATTTTCTACAACTTTCAAAGGGGCTTCAATGCAAAAGAAGCGAAAGAGTTCTACTTATAATTGTCTTCCTATGATGGGTAGTTTTTAAAGGCTATGGAAAAGGAAATATCACTATTGTTCTCCATAAGCTTTTATGCAAAGTATCAAGAATAAAGTTATATAATACATAGAAAATTAGAGACATAAGGACTTTGGACAGCATTCAAATGGAAAAAATAGACTTATCACTTGCTGCCAAGATACAAAATCATTTTTGAGTCTCTCTTAATATTTTAGTCAATATTTTCTTTCTCCTGCTTCTTTTACAATAAAATAAGCTCTGTGACCAATCATCATGATCCCATGGGATTGTTCGGGCCTCTCTAGGGCTTTAAGATTCATCTATCCCAGCCCATATCTTTTCTCTTGATTTTTCATATTCATTTTACACTCTTTTTTCATTACACACATACACACACACACACACACACACCATTTTCACTAACATGAAGAAGAAGCTTCACAGATTTGGCTATGGCTTCTATGTGAATATCTACATATTATATTACTTTTCTAGCTATTTTTTCTTGCTCTATCTCATATCCTAGCTCCATAGGTCTAATTTCTTGTGAGTTTCATCCACACTAAACGATTACAAAAAATAAACTTAGCGAAGTACCGACTCCATCGAATGGAATCAAAACACGAGACACAAAAATGGCGGCGACAATTCAACAACAAAGAAGGAGAATCTTCCAGATTCGGCGACTTTCTCACCTCACAAATTTCACCATTTGTAAAATTCCCATTATATTATCCGCCTTATAAATCTATACTAACACTAACTCTTACTAACCTACTAACCTAAACTCTAGTCCTATTACCTATCTCTTCACCGTAATCAATTACCTCCTAAAGGAAGCTTTGTTACGTGTAATTAAAAGTGATCGCGAAAATTCTAATCCTTCCATAAACTTATAAAAGGAGAGCCTCTCTTTGTAATGAGGTATACATGTGAAGAAGAAGTGAGAAGTCTAGAGAAGAAGAATGCGAGAGCAAGTGTGAGAGAGGCTACAAACTTTGCGCAAGAAACCTTGCATTATGCCATGCTAGCTTTGTAAGTGCAAATAGCCATAACCTTTGCCCAATGCTTGATAAATTCGCAAATGCAAAGTGCTTTGTGTAGTGTGAGACAAAGACAAGAGAAGAAAGGAATTGGAGGTTGCTTCTACAATTGTATGCTTATTTTGGTGGTCTCATTAAAGAAGAGGTGGTTTTGGGTTCCGCGTTTTGATGGTGTTCTTTCATCGTGTGTCTGCTAAACATCATAGAATCTACGCCATTGTAAGTGTTTCAAGTGTCCTGTTGTTTGTTGATTGTTTGCATGACGTTTTGTATGTGTAGCCCTAGCCTCGAGTAAGCCGTTGTAAGAGGGTTGCAAGGTGAAGAGGACGAGCCTATGTGTTGTGGTTTTGTTTTAGCTAAGGTGCTTATATCACTTATCAATCTCCTTGAAGCTTTGAGCATGTATGCTTGAGGATTTTTCATGGTGGTGGATAAAGACATGGTATCTCTTTCATCTCTCTCTCTCTCTCTCTCTCTCTCTCTCTACACCTTCGCTCACGTCATAGTTCGTGATACCAAAAACAAGGTGGTGTCCCTATATTTTCCAAATTTTGTGTGTGGTATTTGGGTGTGTTGTTGTATTTGGGGTTTGTGTTAGACCCTCAAATACTATGAGGAGCACGGGAGTGGAGAGGATTCTCTTGCCCCTAAGACAATGCATGGGGTGGCAAGATTTGAGTGTGTTTTGTGTTGATGACAAATGGGACTTAAATTCCGGGGCAAGCGACAAGAGAAGTGGCCTCTATACACCTCTCAAGGCTCTCATACTGCTCATAGGGATTGAGGGCCTCACAAAAACATAACACACAGACTCCAAACACAACAACACACCCAAATACCACACACAAAATCTAGAAAATATAGGGGCACCACCTAGTTTTTTGTATCACGAAATAGGACAAGAGCGAAGGCAGAGAGAGAGAGAGAGAGAGAGACCACGTTTCTTAGCCAACGTCGTGAAAACCTTCAAGCATGCATACTCAAAGCTTTGAGAAAACGGATAAGTGATATGAGCAACTCAACTAAAACAAAACCACAACACATAGGTTAAACAAAAATGAGACTACAACTATTAGAATTTCAGGTCCCATTTGTTATTAACACAAAACACACACTCAAACCTAACCACCCCATGTATTGTCTTTGGGTCAAGAGAGTCCTCTCCACTTTGCAACCTTCTTACAACAGCTTACTCGAGGCTAAGGCTACACACACAAAAAGTCACTTAAACAACCAACAAACACAAGACACTTGAAAAAACTTACAATTGCGGAGATTCCATGATGTTTAGCAAATACAAGATGAAAGAACACCATTAAGACGCGGAGCCCAAACTACCTCTTCTTTGATGAGACCACAAAAATGAACATACAATTGTAGAAACAACCTCTAATTCCTCTCCTCTCTTCTCTTAGGCATACACTATGTAAAGCACTTTGCATTTGCAGATTTAGCAAGCATTGAACAAAGGTTATGGATATTTGCACTCACAAAATTAGCATGGCATAATGCAAGGCTTCTTGCGCAAAGCTTGTAGCCTCTCGCACTCTTCTTTCCTAAACTTCTCACTTCTTCTTCTCATATATTTTTCATTGCAAAGAGAGGCTCTCTTTTTATAGGGTTTTGGAGGGATTAGAATTTGCATGATCACTTTTAATTACATAACAAAGCTTTCTTTAGGAGATAGTTGATTTAAGTGAAGAGATAGGTGGTAGCATTAGAGTGTAGGTTAGTAGGTTAATAGGTTAGTAAGATTCTTAGAGTTAGAGTTAGTATGGATTTATACAATTGATAGCATAAAGAAAAATTTACATATGGTGAAATTGGAGAGATAACAACATAGTCCAATCTGAAAGATTCTCCTTCTTTTTTGTTGAATTGTTGCCGCCATTTTCGCGTGTTGTGTATTGATTCCATTGAATGGAGTCGGGACTTCGCTAAATTTATCCTTCGTTTGCTGCTTTGTGGATGAAATTCATAGGAAAGTAGAGCTATGAAGGTAGGATATAAGAGATAGAGCAAGAAAAATAGGTGGAGTATGCTTGAAAAGTAATGTAATATGTAGACATAGAAGCCAGAGCCAAATCTCTGAAGATTCTTCTTCTTGCTAGTGAAATGGTGTGTGTGTAATGAAAAGAGAGTGTGTAAAATGAATATAAAAAAATAGAGAAAAAAAGATATGGGTTGTTTTTCATGGATAGGTGCATTTTAGAGCCCTAGAGAGGCACGAACAAGCTCCCAGGATCATGATGATTGGTCAAAGTGCCGTTTTTTATTTTAAAAGAAACAAAAGAGAGAAAATATTGACTACAATAGTAGGAGAGACTCAAAAACGAGTTTGTATCTAGACAACAAGTGACGAGTCCATTTTTTTAAATTTGAATGCTGCCTAAAGTCCTTCATGTTTTCAATTTCCTATGTATTATGTGTCCCCATTCTTTTTCACTTTGCATAAAAGCCTATGGAGAACAATAGTGGTATTTCCTTTTCCATAGCCTTTGAAGACTACCCATCCTAAGAAGACAATTACAAGTAGAACTCTTCCTCTTCTTTTGCATTAAAGCCTCCTTGAAAATTGTAGGAAATGAATATTTGCTTCGAATACCTCCATCTCAAGTTGTTTTCCATGTGAAGTAAATCATCAAATTTTATTTATTATTCTATATGGATATTTACAAGTGATAGTAAAAGAGGAAATATATAAATTAAAATACGTAAGCATAGATGAAACACTCATTTATTTATAAAGATACCGGCTAAACCATAATTTACATATAGAGAACTCACCCCTAATATTAAACGCACACCTAATGGTAAATATGGAATGAAGAGTAGGGTTCCCACGAGAAACCTTGAAAGTGTGTTTTGGTCACCTATACTTAAGTCATTAGCGTTATTTACATATATACACTCGGTTTATTTGAAGCTATACTTATGGTTTTTTGTTGTCCCTTCTTCCATGATAGCTGGACCGAAAAATAGTTATCTGTAGCGTCTCTATCCGCGATCACACTCTCGGCGACACGCAGAGACCCTTCCATAGCTGCATGTGGCTGAGTGTCGCTGGTGAGTAGCAGCTAATCTCTCTGCACCAAGCTCAATGGTAGCAATAGCCTGTCTAGACTCCATCAGTATCTTCTCAGATAGCCGAAAGAGCGGATAGAGTCCACCACTGTTGAGGATCTTATAGAGGTGTCTAGTGGGACAAGGCTTGCAGGTGGCACTGCTAATGAACTAGTAGGATGCATAGTAGATGTAGCTGAGACAGGTGGAGTGGGTGTAGCTGGGATAGTTATAGGGGAAGAGACAACTGTAGGCGGGGTATGGAAGGTAGTCACTGTGGTAGAAGTGAAGATAGGAGAGGTAGGAAGAGGAGCACACGATAAAGAATCCACAACTGAGACATGAAGAGTGTGATCTGAAAGACTAGAGCAAAGCACCGGCTACGTAGAAGAGGAGCAGAAGTTGACGATGAGCATTGTGCAAGGTGCGTTGCCCTAGTCTGCTGACTCTCTGATATTGGTAACAAAAGTAGTGACTCGACTGTGTCTTTCACCACTTTTTTCCTCCTTTTTTTTGAGTGCACACGTTTTGAGTGCACACGTTGCATATCCACATCCACATCCACAAGGCTAACATGTATATTTATGACTCAAGCAAACATAGCAGTTGTAAAACATTGAAAGCTCGATTGTACACATTACACCTGTGCTCTAAATCGTTTGGCCCGGGACTGTAGGGAGATATAGAGAATCTGATGAAATCCACATGGTATAATGTGAATCAAGCAGTAGAGGCCATCACAGTGAGAGAAGATCGTAATCACATCACGTCTTCCCTTACATTCTTTAGCATCTCTGAGCAGAAAGTAATATTTGAAGTGTAGCGCGGATAATGTGTCGTGCTCTCTACAGTGGGTGGTCCTCAGTGCAATGTGCGTGACAATCTCACTCAAACAGACTGAAAAGAAGGGAAACAATAGACAACAACTAAGCTCACAGAGACACAACAGCAACAATAGACCTCAACAAATGACTCGACTATCTCAAAGAACTGATACAGACTCTGGCGTGGCAGCACACTCAGCTCCAGCCCAGGACTCTGAGGTACAATGGGGTGTCGAGGCTCAGATGTGCAGGGATGGTGAATCAGTGCTCTGTGTATAGACTCACTCTAAACGACTACGTGAAGATGTGAAGAAGATGATGATAATGACCCAACGGCCCATAAATGTCAGCCACCTAAGCCAATCTCCAAAGTGAGTGGTGGTGGTGACCTGGCCACGATGACCACTAGACCACCGTCCGCATCCTGCCACGTGTCACTGCCCAGCCCAGCACAGAGAGTCCGTCCAGTGTGAATCAGACCAGACGCTACACACCAGACCAACTGTACTAACTGAGTGTCCTGTGAAAGTGACACTGTAGCCTGCTACAGGTTGCCCGCCACAAGACCACTCACCGTCTCGGTGAGAGGAAATATTGAAAAACTAGGAAATACTGAAAAACTGTGAAATAAAACCAATAGGTACCGCATGTACATCTTTCTTGAAGTAGGTGCTTGGCCCAACCATGCAAGAAATGATTGCAGCTGGCAAGAGAATTCAACAATTGGAGGAGGTTTCTCTGCTCGAACACAGGATGGCGGATTCTTATGTAGAGATGATGACAGTTCAAGAGAATTCTAGGAAGTTCCAAGTAGAGTGTGAAGAGCTGCAACAAACTCTTGGCACTTCTCGAGCTGAAAACCAATGAAGTGTAGTTGCTCTGAAGGAGGCATATGAGAGGCTCCTGAAGAAGTTGTAGATTTCAATCCTAGTTGTTGAGGAAGAGCAGGAAGGGTTCACGAAGCAGATTGGAATGCAGACTCTTTGACGAGATTTCTTAGGTTGCAAAGGGAGCTTGAGGCTACTGAAGACACAATGTAGATCAGCGGGGTGGGGGAGATGAGGCTGAGGCTGAGGCTGAGAGGGGTGGGGAAGTTTAGATAGGGGCGAGTGGTGGAAGGGGGTGGGTAGGGGCGAGGGGAAGAGAGGGGGTGGGTAGGGGCGAGGGCAAGAGAGGGTAGGGGCGAGAGGGGGTGGGTAAGGATGAGGGGGGTGGGTAGGGGCGAGGGCAAGAGAGGGTAGGGGCGAGGGGAAGGGGGGGGGTGGGTAGGGGCGAGGGTAAGAGAGGGTAGGGGCGAGGGTTGAGAGAGGGTAGGGACAAGGGGGTGGGATTGGGTAGGGGCAAGGGCAAGGGACTTAGGGGCGAGGGTGAGTGGGCATGGGGACTAGGGTCGAGGGGAAAAAATGTAGGACTAACTGAAAGTTGATAGGCTACAAAGCGCGGCAGTTGGTGGAGAGCAAGAGCTGAAAGTTGAGTTGCTATAGAGCGCGGTAGTCGATGGAGAGCAAGAGGATGTACCATGAGCAAGACAACTATCAAGAGGAGGGAATTCTTCAAGCAGGCCGGGCTCCGTGAAGGGAGTTCGCCAGACCCAGAGGAGAGCTTTGTTCTGGTCGTAGAAGCAGACTCCACTGATGTTTGAAGGGGGGTGAACTCTTGTAGCGGTGATTTCCTCCCGCTTCTATGATTCTTCATAGGCGTACCAAATTCAAAGGCGTCCACCAAGGAAACATTGGAAGAGGGTGTACCTGCCGGCAAAGAGTGAATAGAGACTCCATAACAAGGCATAGATTTGGTAGCATCCAACCACTCTAATAGATCCTCATCTGACCCTTTACGTGTAGTAGGTTGTTCTTGTTCAGGGTTGGTTTCCATTGACAAAGAAACTTGCTGCACCACGGGATCCATACCTCCTTCTAAGAGAATGGGTTGCATTGGGGAGCCAGAAGTATGTATCCACATTGCATCGTTTCCCCAATCATGAAGTGCTTTAGTGTGTCGCAGCCATGGTCTTCCAATGAGCAAAGGAAATCCGCCCTCAACCTGGGGAAGACGAACCACAACAAAATCCAAGTTAAAAGTAAAGTCCTGTACCTACAGAGGCACATTGTCCACTATGCCCACTGGGTAGACTGTCCGCTGGTCGGCCAATGTAACTGTGAAGGGAGCAAGGCGAGTAGGTTGTAGACCTAGAGCTAACATAGTGAACTCGGGCATCAGGTTGATGCCAGATCCACCATCCACTATCACTCCTGAGAATTGCCGACCCAAAACGGACACCGTCAGGCGAGGGCTTCTATAATCAGTGAGTGGCGCAGCGGGATTGGATATCATATAGGACTCTGATGGTCGCACTGGGAGGTGCCCGCCACTAGGACCTGCTCCAGGATAAAGTGACTGAATAACAACAAGGGTGTCACTTCTAAAATTTGCATCTAGTCGCAGCACGTCATAGAGGGACACTTGTTGGAAGGTGTTCTTCAAGACTGTCTCTGCTGTAATCTTTTCCTGTTCTACCAGTGGTTTCTTGAGTACCTTGATCTGTTGTAGATCGGAAACTGCTTCCAAGAAAGCGTCATCAATATCGGAGAGCAAAGATTTGGATTCTTTCATGGCACTGGGGGATCGCTTGATAACAACTACAGGCAGGGTAACCACTCGTGTGAGACTGTGTGGGGGAGTTGAACTTGCTTGAATGCTAAGACCGAGAGCGGCTCACTGGGCCCGGGTGAGGATACCCGATGGCTCCTCTGCCAACTGCTGTGTCTTATTTTGAGGGGTAACCACGTGGGTAGAAGGGGGCGGCTGAGAAACGGTGCTCACTGCTATCAAATTGAGCTTTGGGAAGACAAACTCATTCTGGCTTTGACTTGAGTTCGAAGGCGTGGATGCACGAAGTTTAGGGCAATCCTTATTGTAGTGATCCTTCGTTTCAGGGCAATGACAGCAAGGAGGGGACACTTCTGGCAGGGGGCATTTGCTTTGGTAATGCCCATATTCCCCGCATCTGTAGCATAAAATGGGCTGATTCAAAGGGCGAGTCGAAGGGCGAGGTGGTCCTTGCTCCTGGTGCATTGAGTTGGAGGTGGAGGCATAGAATCTTTGAGGTGATGAGGGAGCAAGGGTATGATAAAAGCTCTGAGACGGAAAAGTACTTGGCATACCAGGAGGGGTTGTCAGCAAAGGTGGCATATGGTGTGGATGGCCACAAGGCGAAACCATGTTGGATACAGGTGCTGGCCCTTGTTGAAGAGTAGGACCAAGATTTTGCTGTATTTGTCGCAATCCCTTGAGGTAGTAACAGTTCTTGTCCTCATGTCCAGATTTTTCACAGAAGTGGCAGTAAACCCGAAGGGGGCATTCTTGTGGAGGGTGCCCTGGAGAGCGGCATGAGCTACACCAAACCGTAGCCTTAGTCTCTTGCTGACCCTTGAGCTCTTCTAGCTCGTGCTTGATCTGTTCCAATGCCTCGTGATGTGGAGGCTTCTCATGTCTAAGAGAGAAGGACCTCTCTTTTAGAAGAGATCGCTGTAACTTTAGGGCTTCCAATTCCCTGCGTAAAGAAGTTAAAGGATCAGAAGGACTTTCCAAAAACATAGAGGGGGTCTCTATGTGAGGGGGGTTGGTGAACAGCTTCCTAGCCCCCTCTATCCTCGTAGCAGTTGCGATGAACTCCTCTAGAGTGGCATTGGGTCGGAGACTCGTAGTTTTTGCTGAGAAGTTTTGGGAAGCGCCTTCTCTACCCACTTCTTAACCATAAATTCACCTGTTGCTGGGGAAGCTTGGCAACCAGAGACTTGGTTTTCGTCATAAGTTCTGTAAAAGTCTCCTCTGGCTGGAGCACCATGTTGGCCAACTCATCCAACACCTTCTCCTGGTAGTCACCTGGCCTGAAAGCTGCACATAACTATTGTCTTAAGGCTGCCCAAGTTGCAAAATGGTTCTCTGCAAACTGGCTGTACCATTTGTCTGCTAAGCCATCCAAGGTGGATGGAAAGAGTACCAAATACGCATCTTCCCTGTCAAGACCACGATCCCTACAGAGATACAAATCTCCTTGCATGGTCGTCAGCATCTTCTAAAGAGAGTCCTTTGAATGTAGGGAACTTGATGTTTACCTTAGCCAAAACGCTAGCCAACGGCTCCATGGCACCTTGCTAAGCCTATTGCTCAGTGGCCTGCTGTAGCAGAATAGGAGAGAGCTTTACTGGAGAAGGTGATCTGGAAGATGTGGAACAGGAGGGAGGAATGGGTGATGTCATATGTGGAGGTATGGGTGATGAGGTTGATGGACTTCTAACGGGTTCCAAGGGTCGTCTTCTGTTGTAGTACTTCAGAGGACTCAGGAGTGCGCTTTGACGCTCGACTGACTGCCTTGTATGGGTCATGCAGGGACCACCAAACCAACCAAGCTTTGGGCAAGAAAACCTTGAACTGGCTGAAGACTGGTCTAGACTCTACTAGACTAGGCAAGTGACTAGACCAAGCTGGGTGGACCAGGACGAGGAGGACTAGACCAAGGACGAGGAGGACTAGGCCAGGGTCGAGGAGGTCTAGACCAAGGACGAGGACAGGTTGGACCAGGGCGAAGGAGGACTAGACCAGTTGGACAAGGCGAGAGGAGAACAATGCAAGGCAAGGGAGGCGAAGCTAGGCAAGGTAGGTGAAGCTAGATAGACCCAACTAGCTTCAAGATTTGTACCTCACAAAGTGAGATTTCAATTGAGGTCCCACCGTGATCGCCAAAATGAGAGCACCTGTAGCGCGGATAATGTGTCGTGCTCTCTACAGTGGGTGGTCCTCAGTGCAATGTGCGTGACAATCTCATTCAAACAGACTGAAAAGAAGGGAAACAATAGACAACAACTGAGCTCACAGAGACACAACAGCAACACACAACAGCAACAGTAGACCACAACAAATGACTCGACTATCTCAAAGAACTGATACAGACTCTGGTGTGGCAGCACACTCAGCTCCAGCCCAGGACTCTCAGGTACAATGGGGTGTCGAGGCTCAGATGTGTAGGGACGGTGAATCAGTGCTCTGTGTATAGACTCACTCTAAACGACTACGTGAAGATGTGAAGAAGATGATGATAATGACCCAACGGCCCATAAATGTCAGCCACCTAAGCCAATCTCCAAAGTGAGTGGTGGTGGTGACCTGGCCACGATGTCCACTAGACCACCGTCCGTATCTTGCCGCGTGTCACTGCCCAGCCCAGCACAGAGAGTGCGTCCAGTGTGAACCAGACCAGACGGTTCACACCAGACCAACTGTACTAACTGAGTGTCCTGTGAAAGTGACATTGTAGCCTGCTACATGAAGATGGCCAAAAGCTTTTTATTCCTTGCATACTCAGTGTGATCAACACTAAGCAGCTCTTGGCATGCTTGAATGGTCGTATCTTTCGAAAGTTGTGAGTAGGTTCTACTAGCCGGTTTCAAGACTGGAAAGCTTGTCATTCCCAAGGCAAGACCAATGCGAATAGCAGTAAGTGTGTAACCCCGTACCTCTGGGAAAAGCTTCAGAGACCATATCCACAGGAACATCAGTAGGTAGCCACCAATGCCGTAAGACATAGCGTTTGTAGCTGATCTCGGGATAGAACTTTTCCAAGGGATGGATGAGGTAGCTGAAGGTAAAAATTCAAGCTGAATTTGGCTTGACTTTTCGATGTTGCAGGCCTGCTGATCTGATGTTCGCTTTGTCTTTAAAATGTTTGTCCTGGTCGCCAAAAGGGTCTGATTCAAAGCTAGAGTCTGAATCCGAGGCCTCTGGAGATACTTGATAACTTTCATCACTGTAATCACTTGAAGACAGATCTGTGAGGCCATGGCTACTGTGTCCTGCGTCTTCCACAAAAGAACTCCCAGTTCTATCAGACAGTGCAGGCTTCTGACGCAAGGTCTTTCTTTGTAATCTACTACCAGCCACAGTGATACAGATGTATTGTGTCACACTTGAGTCTCTGTAATTGTGTAACTGTCAAGTACTCCGTCTACGCACTTCAGAAGCTTACATTCAACAGAGCTGAATATTGCACAATAGCATACATTAACTTGTAGATATTCCGTGGTTGTCTCTGTACAGACCTGTATAGACGTGACTATGAGTTACTGCTAAGCGAACGAAGTGTAGAAGCCGAAGGAATTCCTGAGTACTTGGGAGGCAGAGCCCTGTGAACGTAATTGCTATCTTAGTTGAGTAGGAGCCGCAGATGGCCGAAGGGCAGGGCCGTTGGATAGATAATCTTTCGGAGCGAGAGGGGCGAGGGGGCTACTTAGGGGCGAGGAGGTGGGTAGGGACGACGGGGGGGGGGGGGGGGGGGGGGGGGGGTAGGAGCGAAGGGGGACTGGTGAGAGACGAGGGGAGGATGGTGAGGGACGAGGAGAGGGAGACGGGAGGGTAGGTAGGTATGGGCGAGCGATTGAGAGGGAGGGTCGAGTGTAGTTAGAGAGGGGGTGGGTAGGGGCGAGGGGTAGAGAGGGGTGTTGGGAGAGGGGTGTTGGGAGAGGGTAGAGTAGACAGGTTCGAGGGGGTGAGGGCAAAAAGTGTAGAGGAGAAATCTTTGAAGATTGAATACTTACAGAGGACAAAGATTGAATAGTTGTAGAGGACGAAGAACGAATACTTAGAGTTGCTGCAACTTTCAAATGTAGCGTGCAGAATTGAGAGAGGACGCCTACTATCAAAATGACCAAGGACATCGAGTCCACATTGAGAGCGACGGGAAGAAGAAGAAGGGAAAGAGAATTGACGTAGGAAAGCCGCCAGGATGAACACGGCAAATACGTTTTTACGCTGAGAGGTGCTAGTTGAGATAAATTCAGCACTCTGGATAGAAACCGAACCCAAGGGGATTGGTGAAAAATAAATCACAAAGACCATGGCGAAGGGACATTGCAAAAGTAATACCAATGAGAAATGTGAAGTGGAAGTTCCATGAGAAAGATACTTGATTAAAGAACCAATTGTGTGAACCAATTGACAATACAACAAGGCAATAAAAATTGAATGGAAACAATGATCCGAATACAAGAAGTTGTGGGACAGAACAGAGCACACTGTGTGGCAGTTGGGAAGAAATGAGTCCAAGGGAAGAAATTTTTGGGGATAGATGAGCACATGAGAGTCTGAAGGATTTGCAAGGCAAAATTCTCTGTGTGAGGTTAAATGAAGGAAAGAATGAGGGCATATGCTAAGAGGATGGGAACGTTGGAACTTAAACTTATATTAGAACAGCTACAGATGGCTTATTATGAGGGATGATAGCATTTTACTCTGGAGCCATTTACAAGCGGCAAAAGAACACCATCCAAAGTGGCTAGTTGTATTGCTCCTTGTGGTAAAATCTCTTGTACTCTGTATGACCCTTGCTAGGCTGGAACAAGCTTCTTTGCTTTGTTCAGATATCTTGCCTGATATAGCAGCATGAGCGAGCCTTGTACTATTTGAGGTTTGCGATGATGACAATCATGCCATGCTTTGCGCCAAAGTTGCTTTGCTTGCAAAGCTTGGGAAGCCAATACGCGGCTCTCGTCCAACAGGGAGAGACGAGAGACATAGGCAGAGTCCATACCCCAATCGGCACGCAGACTACCTACTAGAGGAGATCTTGAGTTGAATTCAAACGGAGCTATGGCTTCCAAGCCGAAGGCTAGTTGAAATGGTGTGTGATTGGTTGTGGCTTTGAAAAAAAGTGCGGTATGCCCAGAGGGTGCCGTGGATAGTATGAGCCCATAACACCCGATGGAGATGACATGCTTTCTGTAGGAGGGCGATAAGAACCTTGTTTGTGCTCTCAGCCTGCCCATTGGTTCTAGGGTAATAGGTGCAAGATTTGCGATGAGAAATCTTATAGTTAGCGAGCAAAGTCAAAATTAGCTCATTGACAAAGTGACTGCCCCGATCACTGGTGATCTCCAGAGGGCACCCAAACCTACACGATATATTTTCATACAAAAGTTTGCTACAGTATTGCCAATACAATGGGTGGTTGCTAGTACCTCTACTCACTTGGTTGCATAATCTGTAGCCACAAGCAGATACTTTCGATTACCTCGTTGAGAAGGGGAAGAAATTAGACCCACAAGTCTAAGCCCCATCTCTCAAAGGGTAACCATGCCATAGAGACCTGCAAAGGACGGTTGGACTGCTTACTTGGTTTCGGTCCACAGCATTGACAAACATCACAAACATTGACATGAGCTATTCCATCCCTAAATACATGAGGCCACCATAGACCACTTTGTAGAATTTTTTGGGAGGCGATGTGACCAAGATAATGGCCACCAATGGGACCATTGTGGGCATCCTCAAGAATATGCTCAACTTCATGGGGGGAGACACACCGCCTCAGAACACCATCTGGTCCCGACTTGTAGTGCTGACCTCCTATCAGAGTGAATGGGCGAAACTTCAACAACAATCTTCTCTTCTACAAGGGGGATGCATCCTCTAGGTACAGGCCAGTGGATAGCAAATGCAATACATCGTTGTACCATTACGGAGTGGTATCCACCTTAAAGAAATTGCTATCGGAAAAGTCACTCGCAATCCCTACAGCTGCCTCACCTGTCGGAATGCGAGAGAGATGGTCAGCCATGACGTGATGCTTGCCGGGACAGAGGACCACCTCAAAATCAAACTCCTGAAAGAGAAGTAATCACTGTCACACTCGACCTGCAACTTGTGGCTTATTAAGCAGATAGCGCAAAGCATGGTGATCATTAATAATTGTGAAGTGGACCCCTAATAAATAGTGACGAAATTTTTGTAGAGCATACACAATAGCCAAACCTTCCCTTTCCGTCGTGCTATAGTTGTGCTCTACCTTAGTGAGCAGTCGACTTGCATAGTGAATGGGCTGATCCAGGTTGAACTCCTTGCTAGGTTGAGTCAACACAACAGTCTAACTAGCATCCGTATGCATATAAAAAGTGAGAGACCAATCGGGGACAACTAGAATAGGTGCTTCAATGAAGCGATTTTTTTGATAAGTAAATGCTTCGGCCTCAGGCTTTTATCATTGGAAGGGTACAATAGCACTGGTCAGGCGTGTAAATGGTTGAGCCACCTGTGCATACATACGGATGAACCTACAATGATAGCCTGTGTGGCCTACAAAGCTCTGTACACCTTTGGGATTGATTGGAGGAGGCAACCTCAAGATGGCTACTATCTTCTCTAGGTCAGGCGCTAAACCAAAGCGTACCTTCAGTGACCAAAAAATGACATTTGTTCGGATTGAGCTTCAGGCGTGCCTCTCTACACCCGAGGAAGACGGTAGTGAGCTGAGCGAGATGCTCCTCCAGATTCTCCACTGGGATGGAACATTGAGCACCGGAGAAGGTCGAAAAATCGTCCATGAATATGCGAAGATGATCTGTGAGCAGAGAATAAAAGATGAGATATATTGTTCGATTGAAAGAGGTGGAGCGTTTTGCAACCCAAAAGACATTCTGGTGTAAATGAAAATACCCCATGGAGTCGAAACTTCACAAAAGCAGTTTCGATCTGATCACCAGGATGGATGCCCAACTGATCGTGGCCACTGAACCCATCCACGAAACAATAAAGTATGTGCCCTGCAACATATTCGAGTACACGTTCAGTGAAGGGTGTGGGAAAACCATCTAAGATTGTTACCTTGTTCAGAGCGCGGTAGTCGACGCACACGCGGATTTCATTGGATTGCTTCTTAGGCGCTATGACCATGGGTGATAGCCACTCAGAGTGCTCCACAGGTACAATGATCCCTGCCTCTTATATTTTTTTAGCTCCAGTTTGACGACTTTTGCATACTTAGGGTTGAGCTTGTAGGCTCAGCCTCTGACTGGCTTAACCTCTTCAACCAAAGGGATAGTATGGACACCCAATTCTAGTGAAATTCCTTCCAAATCTTTGTAAGACCAGACAAAAACATCTTTAAAAGAGTGCATAAAAGAGACTATCTAATCGAGTAGCGCGGGGAGATCCCATAGCCAAGCGGCTATTAGGATGGGCTGAGGGTTGTCAAGGTTGCCCAGGTTGACTTCTTTGACCGGTCAGGAGGTGTAGCTGGCGCGGGTGCATCAAAAGAGGAAGATTGTGTCGCCTCTTGGAGCTTCGAGACATCATGGGCTGGTGTCTGATCAATGTGAAAATCAGCATACTCTTCTTGCAACCATCTTGGTGGAAACTCCTCGAAGGTGCTCTTGTGTGGTCGGGGAGTCAGACACAGAGGAAGCTAAGGAGGGAGGTGAGACGTTGGTGAACTCTTGCAAAGGAGATTTCTTCCCCCTTCTATGGTGTGTTATAGGTTCGCCAAGGCCGATGGCTTCCATCAAGGGGGCAACTGAAGTGTGATCCTCAGTGACTATCACACTTGCTTCTGGATGATGTGGCTCACTGGTCTCAGCTGGAGGAGCAAGGGCAGAGGGTGTATCCTCGGGCAAGGGTTCAACAGAAACCACATAGCATGGCATCGATGTGGTAGCCTCCAACTATTGCAGTATGTCTTCGTCGGACCCGTCAGGTGGGGTAGGCTTCTCCAGGTCGAGGTTGGATGCCACTGACAAATAACTATGATGAGAGTTGAAACTACTAGATCCATGCCTCCTTCAAGTCAAATGGGTTTCATTGGGAAGCCAGGAGTATACATCCACATGGCGTCGTTTCCCCAATCATGAAATGCTTTAGTGTGCCGCAGCCATGGTCTGCCGATGAGCAAAGGAAATCCTCCCTTAACCTGGGGGAGACAAACCACAACAAAATCCAAGCTAAAGGTGAAGTCTTGTACTTGCAGAGGCACCTTGTCCACTATGCCCACTAGGTAGAGTGTCCTTTGGTCGGCCAACGTAACTGTGAAGGGAGCAGGCCGGGTAGGCTGCAGACCTAAAGCCAACATAGTGAACTCAGGCATCAGATTGATGCCAGATCCACCATCGACGATGACACCGGAGAATCGGCACCCAAGAATAGATACAGTGAGACGAGGACTCCTGTAATCAGTAAGGGGAGCAGCGGGATAGGAGATCATGTAGGACTCTGAGGGCTGTACTGGGAGGTGCCCACCACTAGGCCCTGCACCCGGGTACACAGATTGACTGACTGTAAGGGTGTCACTTCTTAGATTTGCATCGAGACGAAGCATGTCATAAACTGACACTTGCTCAAAGGTGTTCTTCAAGATAGCTTCTCCTGTAGGCTTGGCTCCTTCAATCTGAGATTCCTCTAGTACTTTGATTTGTTGCAAGTCAGCCACTGCTTCCAAGAAAGCTCCATTAATATCAGATAGCATGGAGATTGGTCGGCTCTTAGCACCAGTGGATGGCTTGTCACTTAGGGCAGGTATACTCATTTGTGGAAGTGGGGATGGACGAGGTGGACCTTT
Source organism: Adiantum capillus-veneris (assembly GCF_014529385.1). Classification (NCBI taxonomy): domain Eukaryota; kingdom Viridiplantae; phylum Streptophyta; class Polypodiopsida; order Polypodiales; family Pteridaceae; genus Adiantum; species Adiantum capillus-veneris. The sequence continues at coordinate 78,124,439 of NC_140942.1, read as the reverse complement.
TGGAAGGCTGAGACTGAGAGCTGCTCTTTGTGCCCGAGTGAGGACACGAGCAGCCTCCTCCATTTGCTGTGGCCTATCCTTAGGGGTAACCACATGAGTAGCAGGTGACGGCTGAGGGATGGGTGCTCACCGTTATCAGGTTCATCTTCGGAAATGTGAACTCTTGTTGGTTCTGACTTGGACCTGAAGACAAAGATGCCATTTGCTTGGGACAATCCTTGTTGTAGTGGTCCTCAGCTTCGGGGCAATGACGGCAAGGAGGAGAACCTTCAGGTAAAGGACATTTGCTTTGGTAATGTCCATATTCCCAGCATCTGTAGCATAAAATAGGCCGATTGGACGGGTGAGGCGGGGGACGAGGTGGTCTCTGCTCCTGCTGCATCGAGGTAGAGGATGAAGTGTAGAAGCTCCGAGGGGTGGAGGGGGCATTGGAATGATAAAAACTTTGAGAGGGAAAAGTGCTTGGCATACCTTGCATAAGAGGGATATTTAGCAAGGGTGGCATGTAGTTTGGATGGCCATAGGGAAAACCATGTTGGATATAGGTGCTAACCCCTACTGGAGAGTAGAACCGAGACTTTGCTGTATTTTCTGCAATCCCTTTAGGTAGTAGCAATCCTTGTCCTCATGTCCAGACTTTTCACAGAAGTGGCAATAAGCCCAAAGGGGGCACTCATGTGGAGGGTGCCTTGGAGAGCGGCATGAGCTACACCAGACCATAGCCTTAGTCTCCTACTAAGACCTGAGCTCTTCTAGCTCGCGCTTGATTTGGTCCAAAGCCTCGCAATGTGGAGGCTTCTCCTATCTAAGAGAGAAGGATCTCTCCCCTTGAAGAGCTTGTTGTAACTTTAGAGCTTCGAGTTCCCTGCGTAAGGAGGTCAAGGGGTCAGATGGACTTCCCGGGAGTACAGAGGCAGTCTCTACCTGAGGAGAGTCGTTGAATAGCTTCCTTGCCTCCTCTATCCTAGTAGCAGCAGCAACAAACTCCTCCAGGATGGCTTCAAGTCAGACACTCTCTTTGAGCTTTTGTTGAGAAGTCTTAGGAAGAGCCTTCTCTATCCACTTCTTGACCATAAATTCACCTGGTTGCTGGGGAAGCTTGGCGACCAAACACTTTGTTCTGGTCATGAGTTTTGCAAAAGTCTCATTGGGCTGGAGTATCAGGTTGGGCAACTCATCCAGAACCTTCTCTTGAAAGGCCCATGGTATGAAAGCTTAACAAAACTGTTGTCATAATGTGGCCCAAGTCGTAAAGTGGTTCTTTGCAAATTGACTGTACCATTTATCTGCTAAGCCATCCAAGGTGGATGGCAAGAGTACTAGGTAGGCGTCTTCGAGGCCACAGCCCCTGCAGAGGGATACAAATCTCCGAGCATTGTCCTCGGCATCCTCTATGGAGAGACCTTTGAAAGTCAGGAACTTGATGTTCACCTTAGCCAGAACGCTTGTCAGCTCTTCCATGGCTATCTAATCCTGAGTCTGTTGCTCAAGAGGTTGCTGTAACACAGTGGTTGAGAACTGTACTGCGGAAGGGGACCCAGGAGGTATAGAATTGGTTGAGGGAGTGGAGGTAGCTGCGTAGGAAGGTAGGGGTAACGAGGATGGTGGACTTCTATTGGGCACAAAGGGTTTGCGTTTCCAATGGTAGTACTTCAGAGGACTTAGTAGTGGACTTTATCGCTCTTTTGACTACCTTGTATGTGTCATGCAGTAATCAGAAGCCCATCCAAGCTTTGGGCACGAAGACCTTTAACTTACTCAACACTGGTCCAGACTCCACTAGACCAGGGCGAGTGACTAGACCACCTGGCTAGTCTTGGACGAGAGACTACTAGACCAGCACGAGAGACTAGACAAGCTGGTTGAGGGAAAGTTGGACGAGACCAAGCTGAAGCTGGACCAGACCAGTCGAAACCAACAGACTAGCACAAGTGAGAGCTTAAACCTGCTAGCTCCTTGACTTGACTCTCGACGAAGCGAGACTTTAGTTGAGGTCCTACAGGGCGTGCCAAAAATGAGAGCACCTGTAGGAGAGATAATGTGTCGTGCTCTCTATAGTGGGTCCTCCTCAGTGAAATGTGCGTGAAATCTCATTCCAACAGAATGAAGACACTGAAAACAATGAATAACAGAGCAACACAGCGACTCATCAACAACATGGGACTCGACTGACTCGAATGAAACAGTACAGACTCTGTACAGACTCTGGCATGGCAGCACACTCAACTCCATGCTCAGAACTCCCGGGTACAATGGGAGTGTCGAGACTCAAATGTGCAAGGATGGTGCAGACGTGCTGTGCATGAACTCTAGACTCGAGACTCAAGACGCTTGACCATACAAAGTAGATGATGATGCCAATGACTCCAAACAAGTACGGATATATACAACCAAAAGGGCCACCAACAACTCACAAAATATCCAATCCAGTTAAGTCCATCTCCAAACTGTGGTGGTGGTAATATGGCCCTGTGTCGGCTAGGCTACCACCCGTATCCCCGCCACGTGTCATTGCCTAGGCAAGAGTCCGTCCAATGTGAACTCCAGCCCAATTGTAGCTAACTGTCTGTCCCGTGCCAGTGACACTGAAGCCTTGCTACAGTATCTGGAACCATGATGACATTTGTGCATAACAGCATGATGTGTCCCCCTGTAAAGCTAACTGTCTAGAAGATTCAAGGGCCAATGTGGCATATCTGTCTCAAGTAGTATCCCCATAAGCTATGCATAAAGGAGATTGATCTGGTAAGCACCTCTATCTCCATAGGGCCCATGGGGCTGCTAGCACTGCTCTAGTGATCTCGTGTGGCACGGAGGGGGCAAGAGAGAGCTCAACTCAAAAACCCTAACCCTAAAACATCAGAGTGTGGTTGTTTGTCCCGCACCTAGCATATGTAGAGCCTCTTGGGGGCTTGTAGCAATAGTAGTTAACTACAAGCTAGAGAGGCGAACCCTCATTCACATAGACCTAGTATCCTCATCTCTGCTCACTACACTGACCCTGTCGTGAAGCTTCCTCCAAAATAATAGAGCAATTCCACCTAAACCTGTAGAGCAACCATGTCACTGTGTGATCCTTTTGAAGGTCAACTCCTATTGAAAGACCTGCACCAAGGGTAAACCCCTCTCGTAACTCTGATGGGTCTCTGTAAACAAAATGACATCTCTATTCTCCGTCACCTTCTCCATGCTTTGGCAAATGACATGCCCTATTCAATTTTTTTCATAACTCCTTTGCGTCACGCTTGGGTAATTAGCTTTGAGTACACAAACATAAGATGCATAGAAATAGAACTTTCTAAAATTTTGCAAGTTTCCTTGCAAAAATGTAAGTCAAGATCACATATAAAAGTCCATTCTTGCTGCAATGAAAAACAAGCCGGTAATATAGCTATCAATGGTAATGAAGAGAATTAAAGCAAGCAAAACCAGCTAGAAAAGAAGACATGCCTTTGACAAGTGCAAACATATTACCTCACAGGAACTTTGAGCTCATTTGAAACAGCAGACACATATAATGTAAATTCTCTCTCTTCATAGAAACCAACAAGATAGATGTGAGCCAGATTTGGTATCTGCAATCACAATCACAATGTTAAACATTTGTATATTTTCATTTAGTAAGCCAAAAAACCTTGACAAGCATCAGTAGAAGAGATAAAGCATCATAACATTATGTCAATTCAAATTCACCACAATGACCAATAGCAAAACTAGCTTCAGCTTTAATTTGTATTTTAACCCAGTAGCGACAATAAGAAATTTAGCAAACATAAACACATGGACACTGTTGGACAGGGGGAAAGGGGAACACACCCAGCACACAACACAATGCCTCACTATAGCCCAAGGTTTACACAGCACCCCAATCCACTAGAGTTCACCTTCAAAACTTGACACTATCCGCAAGCAAACCACCGCCTGCACACGACCATACGCACACATGCTTTGCCATGCACCAAATAGACCCAATCATTGCGCTCTGACGAATTCACAGCCTTCCACACGCACACAGCCTCTCTCTATCTCTCTTTGCACGACAAACATCGGGGGGGCACACACGCTTGGAAACACACGCACACAAGCAGAGAAGAGAAGGGGAGAGGGGGAATTGACACCAAGAAGCAGCAATGAGGGATTCTTCTATCACCAACACAACCGTACAAAAAAGCCTTGAGCCGGCACAATCCTCGTGCTAAAGAGCACAATGGCCAAGAAGCCTAATGGCAAAAAGCAGCATTTGTAAAAGCCCATGAAAAATCATGTTCATCCCCTTTTATAGGGGTGGCTCAAAGACCCAAAAAAGAAAAAAATGGGAGCTTTCCCAACTCGTGTACTTCAACTTGAGCCCCTTTTAGAATTTTCCTTGCATTGCTTGCATTTGGCTTAACTTTTTTTGGAAACTCTTGCATGGTAGACACTTCACATTGTTTGGCTGCTTGGACTGCCCGCTTTGGATTGCCCTCTGGGCCCTTTGAACTCGCCCTTTTTGCATATGGCACCCCCCTTGGGGAATCTTTAAACTCTCTCTCTCTCTCTCTGCATTGGAACTGCCCTCTTTCTCCCTCTCTGCAAACAGTCGCAGGACACCCCCCCATGGCACTAGCAATATCGTTAGTGGGGGTTTCCCTTCCCCTCAAAAAAGCTTGGCCCCTATGGGCGTGTGTGAACTCCCCCAGTAGGGCGAACAGCTACATCATCTCCGCCTGCCGCTTGTCCAGAGCCACCGGACGCCGCCAACTGCCGGCCGCCGCTAGCTAAAAACCGCCCGACTGTGCCAGCGCGCCACTGCACACAGCATAAGCAGCACCCATGGTGCCATCGCCATAGCCCATGGGGTTGGAGAGCTCTCCCTTCTCCCTTGTACACACGAATAGTGGCCACAACACTGCACTATATAAAGAGTCCTCCAAGGGCCTTGAGCTCCACGTATGGGACTAAGGCAGCGCCACGTGGCGGCCTCCAGAGCCCTCACCTCCAAGCCTTCAAAGAATTTCAAAAAGGCTTTTAAAAAAATAAACCCCAAATAATCCAACCTCTTTGCCCTGCTTGCCAAGTGCCACCTAGTGATCCGATTCCCGATCCGCGAAGCCCGGCCGAAACTCCTTGCTTCCGGCTTCAAGCCGCATATCCCCCACTAGAATCTGGGAAGACCTCGAACCAAGGCCGCCAAAACCAAAAAAAAATCATATGTAGGCTCACTACCGCCAAATGCTCCCAATTTCATCAGGCCGTAACTCGGCGCTCGAGGCTCATAATCACGAGCCGTCAATCCCTGTTGACTCCACACTGTATGCTCTATCTGCTTGAACCCAATCGAGGTCCAAAAAATGCCAAATGGTATGAATCCCCATGCGGTCAACTGGGCACCAACCCGGCCCCCGACCAAACCTCAGATGGCTATAACTTGCAATCCCTAGCTCTGATCTGCAATCTGAAAAGACGGGTATGCTCCGTAACTCGAGCACTATGCGTCTATACACTGACATCCACTTGGGCCACCTGTCCCCAGCTGCCTTGCCCGGCGAGGATCTGCAACACATCGCACCTTCAAACTCCAATATCTTGGGCTCCGTAGCTCTGCTTGATGAGCCGTCTGGACCTGCTCCTTCAACACTTCAAGCTCTACATATCTAGGTGTTGAGATTGCACCTTGAACCTCCTTCATCTGCTACCCAAATTAGCCCCTTTTGGAGCCCTTCTTGGCTTGTAAACCGCATCATCCATACATATCCGCTGCTACCTGTTTGCCCAGGATCTTTTTAGCTGCTCTATCCTTTTGCCCTACATCTGCTAGCCTGTACATACCTGCCCACCATCTTCTATGATCGACCAACTTTGGCTGCACCATCATTGCCCACCCCCCAGTTAAGCATTTATGCTCAACCAAAAAAGAGCTTTATTCCACTTCTAACTGCAAAACCTGGCACACACTATGAGAAAACCAAAACCATATACACATAGTCTTATTGCATCCTACTGCCAAACCTTCAAGTGGGTTGCCCCACCCCCTGCATCAGATAACTTCCGCGTGGATCAAACACGTGCAATTGGTGTCGTCCACCCATTTGTACATGCTCACCATAGTGCCGTACCCAAGCACGTAGCCCATCATGTATATAGGCTGCCCATAGCCTGCCTTCAACACTCCATGCATTCATTTGCAAACTGTCTACTCCATACCGAGCAGCACCAAGCATACCACCATCCAAAAAACATGTACCTAACAACAAGCTCAAACACATGTCTGACCCTCCCTTCCAACCAAGTAAAGTGAAGGCCTCGACCATAGACCCTTGTATCTATTGAGTCATCCACCACATAGCTCTATCTACCACCATATTCATCAACCATAGCTCACATACCTTCAATGGAAGCAAAGCCACTGTCTGGGATTCTCCTTTATCCACCACTGGACATGTTTGCTGTGTCGGAATCTCCACCGTCTTTGGCAACCCAACCTCCTCTTTGGCCACACACTCGATTCCAGCATCATCCAGCCCTCCTCCCTCCTGCTGTAACCAGTTGCTCTTCAAGATCAATCAACTCCACTTACCTCTCAGCTTTAGCTGCTTGTGCTTCAATCACCTCTTCTATCGCTGCATCATGCTCTGCCAAGGTAGAGAGAAATTCTCCCCACACTGCATCCTCCTGATCATCATCCATGGGTAGGGCCACTTCATCCCTTGCTGCAAGAATCTGCACCGTCTCTTTCTATATAACTCCATTGGTGGGCATAGACTCCTCCACTTGGTCTCCATCAAACACATCGGCTTGCTCCGTTCCCTGCTCTTCTTGAACATTAGCTATCACCATATCACCAAACATATAATAAGGCAGCTTTACCTTTACCAGCTCAGGTTCGTCAAACTCCGTTTCTCCGCCATAGGATGTGGACACATCCACTCTATCCTCCTCGCTTGTCTCGCAACAACTTGAGCTTGTATCTTCATCATCACCGGCATCATATACCGACTCCGTATCTGCATCTTCATCCGCTTGCTGCTCCACAAATATTTGATCATCTTCATGACTTTGATCACTTTCTCCACCTGCTTCTGAACCCTCGGTATCCGCAACCTGATTGCACTCTACTACCTTTTCATGCAAACTTTCCACAAGAACAGGCTTTACCTCTTTAATCCACAGTAGAACCTCAACATCTTCTACCACTTTTGCACCTTGGTTCACCTCGATATGGGGCTTCTTCTCATTGACAAGCTCGTCCACCCTCGGCACATGCACACCACAAACTGGAAACCTCCAAGGAACATAACCAACCATAGGCCTTACCTCCATAGGCTCTGCATTTCGAACAATTGGAACTGCCTTTGGTCGGACCAAAGAACACTTTGCAACCTTCGCAACGGGCACATAATCTGCATGATTCAACACGCCAAATTCCAGCTTCCGCTTTACCTTTCTGCTCTTCATCTTGGCCAGATAGACCATGTCTTCATATGTATCCGCACCGTCTTCCACCTTTTCTCTAATCCTCAGATGCAAGCACTCTAGCAACTTCGACAGCTTCAAACAGCGATTGCCCTTTACCCCAATAGCAACCTCTAATTGCCTCCAACACGCTTCAAACTGCTCAATGAAAATAGAAAAATCCTTACTCACATCCTAGCGTACCGCCTTTAGCTTTGCACCAGCTTCCTTTGCAGTAACCACCTCTCGAAACCGCTCCAGAATCTGATTTCGCAACTCCTGCCATGCTCCTCGATCCCTGCCCTTTAAACCATTGAACCAAATCTTGGCCCGTCCGCGCATCAACAACGGCACCGTCTGCAACTTCTCCGCATCCATCAACATATGCATCGACAGCAGCCATAACTCGAAATCCGCTAACCAATCCTCAGGATCTTCAACGCCCGTAAATATGGGACCAAAACTTGGCTCTACCATCTCTGCTAGCTTCAAACTCTACCACCGAACACTTCGACCATCAGCCAACCGTTTCGTCGGCTACAAAACCTTGCTTGAAACCTCAAATAGGAGCATCAGACAACTCCTCCGTGGGGGCACCAGTAGATGGAGAGGGGGAAAGGAGAACACACCCAGCACACAACACAATGCTTCACTATAGCCCAGGGTTTACATAGCGCCCTAATCCACTAGAGTTCAACTTCAAAACTCGACACTATCCGCAAGCAAACCACCGCCTGCACACGACCATACGCACACACGCTTTGCGATGCACCAAACAAACCCAATCATTCCGCTTTGCCCAATTCATAGCCTTCCACACGCACACAACCTCTCTATATCTCTCTTTGCACGACAAACCTCGGGGGGACACACACGCCCGAAAACACACGCACACAAGCAAAGAAGAGAAGGGGGGAGGGGGAATTGACACCAAGAAGCAGCAATGAGGGATTCTTCTATCACCAACACAACCATACAAAAAAGCCTTGAGCCGGCACAATCCTCGGCTAAAGAGCACAATGGCCAAGAAGCCTAATCGCAAAAAGCAGCATTGGCAAAAAGCCCATGAAAAATCATGTTCATCCCCTTTTATAGGGGTGGCTCAAAGACCTCAAAAAGAAAACAATGGGAGCATTCCCAGCTCGTGCACTTCAACGTGAGCCCCTTTTAGAATTTTCCTTGCATTGCTTGCATTTGGCTTACTTTTTTTGGAAACTCTTGCATGGTAGACACTTCACATTGTTTGGCTGCTTGGAATGCCCGCTTTGGATTGCCCTCTGGGCCCTTTGAACTCGCCCTTTTTGCATATGGAACCCCCCTTGGGGAATCTTTAAACTCTCTCTCTCTCTCTCTCTCTCTCTCTCTCTCTCTCTCTCTCTCTCTCTCTCTCTCTCTCTCTTTGCATTGGATCTGCCCTCTTTCCCCCTCTGTGCCAACTATCGTAGGACACCCCCCCCCCCCATGGCACCAGCGATATCGCTAGTGGGGGGTTCCTTCCCCTCAAAAAAGCTTGGCCCCTATGGGCGCGTGTGAACTGCCCCAACCGGGCGAACCGCCACATCATCCCCGCCTGCCGCTCGTCCAGAGCCAATGAACGTTGCCAACCGCCGGCCACCGCCAGCTAAAAACCGCCTGACTGCGCCAGCGCGCCACTGCGCACAACATAAACAGCGCCCATGGCGCCATCGCCATAGCCCAAAGGGTGGGAGAGCTCTCCCTTCTCCCTTGTACACACGAATAGTGGCCACACTGCACTATATAAAGACTCCTCCAAGGGACTCGAGCTGCGCATATGGACTAAGGCAGCGCCACGTGGCGGCCTCTAGAGCCCTCACCTCCAAGCCTTCAAAAATTTTCAAAAAGGCTTTTTAAAAAAACCAGCGTGATAGGAAATGGGCGGAAAGCAGCCGAAACGTTCGAAAACGGTGTTCCGGACGAGTCCTGTTCCCAAATGGAGTCAGAAACCGAACACCGTTCCGGAACAGGGTGTAACCAGAACGGTGTTCCGGAACGAGGGGTGATGGGGCAGAACGTGACACGGAATGGTAGAACGCGGGGCGGGACGGGCAGAAGTAGGCATTTGGGGGCATATTTGCGAGACATATTTGGGACAGTTTGCGGGCAGGTTTGGGGGCAGATTTGCGGGCAGTTTTGGGGTTGTTTAGGACTAAGCTGAATGGAGGTAATTCAAACATTACTTTAGTTGACCGTTCCGGTCCCCCCTTCTCCTCCCTGTTCCATTCCCATTCCGGACCCTCCCGTTCCTGTCCCCCGTTCCCGGTCCTGGTAACTATGAAAAAAAACCCCCAAATAATCCAACCTCTTTGCCCTGCTTGCCAACTGCCATCTGCTGGTCCGATTCCCGATTTGCGAAGCCCAGCCGAGACTGCTTGCTTCCGGCTTCAAGCCGCATAACCCCCACCTTATCTGGAATCTGGGAAGACCTCGAACCGAGGCCGCCAAAACCAAAAAAAAATCATCTATAAGATCAATACCGCCAAATGCTCTCAACTTCATCAGGCCGTAACTTGGCGCTCGAGGCTCAGAATCATGAACCGTCAATCCCTACTGACTCCACACTGTATGCTCTATCTACTCGAACCCTGTCGAGCCCAAAAAATGCCAAATGGCACGAATCCCCATGCGATCAACCCAACCCCCAGCAAAACTTTAGATGGCCATAACTTGCAATCCGTAGCTCCAATCTGCAATCTGAAAAGACGGGTATGCTCCGTAACTCGAGCACCACGCGTTTATACACTGACATCCACTTGGGCCACCTGTCCCCAGCTGCCTTGCCCGACGAGGATCTACAACGCACTGCACCTTCAAACTCCAATACTTTGGGCTCCGTAGCTCTGTTTGATGAGCCGTCTGGACCTGCTCCTTCAGCACTTCAAGCTCTACATATCTAGGCCCAAAGATTGCACCTTGAACCTCCTTCATCTGCCACCCAAATTAGCCTCTTTTGGAGCCCTTCTTGGCATGTAAACCGCATCAGTCATACATATCCGCTACTACCTGTCAGCCCAGGATCTTTGTAGCTGCTCTAGCCCTTTGCCCTGTATCTGCTAGCCTGTACATACCTGCCCATGCAATCTTCTTCGGTCGACCAACTTTGGCTGCACCACCATTCACACCAACACAAGCACGTTGGGGCCAATGCTCTCTTCGGATGGAACTCTGCCATTCCGTGTCTCATGTGTCGTGCATCTCTTTCATTTCAATTGTTTTGAAGCGTCCAAAGTCTGTTCAAATAGAACAGACAGAGCACAATGGCGTTCTTGGATTCTATAGAGTATCTACAGTTTCTTCTCGACAAGCTTCGCAGCATCCTCGGCAGAATCTCTCGATGCTGTAAAGCTTACGACACTTCTTAAACTACATGTTGCCCCCTCTGATGCCCTAGGTGGTACCCCCTCCTCCGGCATCAGAAAGTGCAAGAGCCTCTAACCGAAAACCCTCCCAGACTTCTGTTCCTATTGGGGGCCTTTAGGAACATGGTGCAACCTTTAACCCTAATCTAGTGCAACCACCGTTCCCTTACGGTTCTCTCCTTGTATCTACGCAGCTCTAGCAAAAACAACCCGAGGCATCTCTGATCTTGATATCTCATGACTCTAGCCAATGGTCTAAAGCCCTCTCTGAATAGACGATGAAAGCAGTCTCGTATCTCATAGTATACCGGGCAATGAAAAATGTGATGTAAATCTTTCTCTGGCTCTATATGACACAACCAGCATATCCTGGCCTCTGTTGGTACTCTCCTAAATCTGTCAGTCTCAATCTCTTGCTGATGCGATGATGTGCGCCATCCGAAACAACCATTTTTACATACGCAATAGCCTTCTTATTTAGATTTAACCACGCCTCATCTATCATAGCTAAAGGTTGCCTTGCATTCTCTCTATCCACAAATCAGATCCAGTGCCCTCAATCTCTTGATTTCGAAGAGATTCTTCACGTCCGAAGAGAAGGAGGCTATATTATCACTTTTGTGCACAAAAAACTGAAAATTAAATTTCTGAAAAAATTTCAGAAATTAGTAATTTGCGAAAATTTCATTCATTTTTGAAAACTTTTTGCAAAAAAAAGTGCCACAAAGGTATTACAACACTTATAGAAGCTCCCCTTCGAATTTTCTAAAATTTATTAATTTTTGAAATTTTCGGCAAAAAATTACAACATGCTGAATTTTCGAATTTCTCACCAAAAAATTCGGGGATTTTCACAATTGCAGGTGCACAAACCACAAATTGATAAATGTGCAAGCTATGTGCATCAAAATGCCTGATTTTCATTGCTAAAATTGACCTATAAATGCTAAAATTTGTCCAAAAATGGATTAAAAACACCTTTGTTTACAAATTTCCTTGTCGGAGAGACTACCCGCGATGAAAACTTCGTCAAATGGGAGAGAAAGCTTCTCGAGGATGTAGAGCGGCAATCCTCAGCTGTTCGCGACAAACTCCTCATGAGGAATTTGCATGAGGCTCTGCTACCAGTTAAAAGAGAAGGTTCGGGAACCCAAGTTGGGTAAGTTTGGGCAACAAAGTGTGTCACAAAGTGATGACTTGGCGGACAGCAGAAACCCTAATTTCTGCTAGAAACCCTAAATTCCTGCAAACCCTCATTTCTGCCAGAAACCCTAATTTCCGAAAATCTCGGAGGCTGAATTTTTTTATTTTTTATTTTGAAAATGATGAGCGACACGAATTTTGCTTTTTTTTTTAATAAAAAAAAGAGAAAAGAGTCTCTAAGAGAGAGAGAACTGATGCTTTTTATTTTAAAAAGCTTTTGGGGCTCTGCTTTTGGGCATCCCTTGTAACCTTTAAATTAGTGGTGAGGGCCTCACTTTTCAGAGCATCTGGACGCAGAGTCTGAGAGTGAAACCCTAGCCACTCTCTTGTACTTTGATTTGATTAATATACAAAGAAATACCGAAAGTGGCGCCAGTCTTTGGGGCCAATATCTCTAGGCACGGAACTCCGCCGGGCCAGTGTACATCTATTGTGATCTGTGACTTGTTTTGAAGTGGTTATTTGGTGTTGTCGCGGTTGATTCTTGACTTGGAGTGTCCAAGTCTGTTACAGTGGTATCAGAGCACGGCCGATTTCTCTTCTACGGGAAATCCGATCCCCGATTTTTTTATTCCGCGGCACCTATGGCTTCAGGCAATGATCAGTCGACTCCCTCTGTATCTGGAGATGCGGGCTGGGATCACAACGAAGATTCTGGTAGAGAGTATGGCCCGCCTTGGCCTACTTAGGCGGAGCGGCGAGAGATGGAGCGTCGCCAGTTGATCGGCGATGCAACAAAGATGATGCTCAATTTTGCCAAGGACCCGAAGATGGCAAAATATATGAACCAGACCTCTTTGGAAGAGGTACAGATGGAGTGGCAGAGAACCACAACCCCACTCCCGAAACCCGCTCTCAAGAAACCTTTTGCCTCCAAGAAAATATACGGAGAAGGAACTGGAGAACGTGGTTGATGCACGGATTGCTCAGCTTTTTGACGCACAAAAGAAAGCCAAAAAGCACAGCAAAAAGCAGAAGAAAAGCATTGACTTTCCAGGTTATTTGGGTCGTCAGTCGACTTTTGACAAGGCAAAGAAACAGAAGAAGCGTGTTTGATTTGAAGGAGTACCCAGTTCTTCTTCTTCTTCTTCTTCTTCTTCTGATAGTTCTTCTAGCTCCTCGGATTCGAGCAAAGAAGACAGAAAAGGTAAAAAGCGAAGCAAGAAACAAAGCTTCGGAAAGGGCAAGAAAAAGGCAAAGAAGGCTACATCTCGCCTAGAGACTGACAGTTCTACTGAGGACTCCTCTACAGACAGCTCAGATTCCGATGACGGAAAGTTTTATACGAACAAGAAGAATTTTTACAAAGCCAACCAGTATGACTTTCTCGAAGATAAAAGCAAGAAAGTCCGAGAGTTTAAGGAAGGTGGCCACTCGATCAAGTTTGATACTTTTCAGGATACTCAGATGCTTCGAAGGCTTTGTCTTTTATACAGTAGTTTGACATCGCTTTCGCGGGAGGACGCTATTCAGAGCACTCTAAGATTCGGAGAGCTACCTCTTACCTTAAGGGGAATGCTCGTACTTGGTGGTCCACGCTTCTTTTGACAAGAGTGCGCCAGTTAAATGGCTAAAATTTAAGAAGCTTTTTATTTCTTCTTGGTTGACGCAAGAATATGAACGAGATGTACGAGCTGCTTGGAACCATCTTCGGATGACCAAGAAAGATACAATCAATGCTTATTGTAAAAGATTCTGGAGCTCTTTTCTACCAGCCTCTTCATTCAAGAAGATCTCGTTCAGAGAACAGATTGAGCGGTTTACCTTGGGTCTACCTACAGAGATCCGAGATCACTGCTTGGAACAGAAGTTAGCTTCTATTCAGGAGTTGATGAGTCATGCGAAGCGGGGCTTTGCCATTCACTCTGGCAGTCTGACCTACCCCACAGATGAGGCCATGACACAACGAGCCAAACGACTTCTGGGAATGAAAGTAGAAAGAAAAAGAGCAACCCAGAGAAAAATGATGCACGACCCAAGCTTACTCCTGAGGAGAGAGCTCGCTTCATCAGAGAGGGGAAGTGCTTTGGATGCGGGAGCAGGGACATATCTCCGCGAAGTGCCCTAACAAGGCACAGAAAGAACAGAATGATAAAGACGACGACAGGTCTCAGAGTTCGAGAGCAGCTAAGGAATGTGGCAGAAAAGGCAGATAGAAAAGCAGAACTAGTACCACATGGCGTGGGACCTGCACCGAATCTAATGAATGAAAGTACAAACTTTGCCGCTTTTGGGGCAAAGTGAAGGATCAGGAAGCTCTTTTGAAGGAGCCAAGGCCAACTTCTTTTCACTTGGAATTGGCGGCTCGATTTGGAATTACGCCCGACAGATTGACGCCACAGGCGGACGTAGTTCGACTGGCACCCGAATGGGATGTTGCCATTACACCGAGCATTGGCAAACTTCGTTTGCAATGACAGGGGTGTTCAGGGCACACGAGTGACGTTCTACTCAGGATCCCTTGGTACCACAAGAACTGCGCCGTGGTTGACTACCGGGCTAAGAAAGCGACTTTGATAAATGAAGGGCTTAGAGATTGTACTTGATAAACTTCAGTTTCTTACTCATTCTTTTGGGAGAGAACTGAACGCTGGATAAAGGTTGAATATGTTTTGACCTGATCAAAAGAACGCCAAGATTTTTTTCCACACTCATGCCGATTGCTTTTCAGAGGGCCTGAAGATCAAACCATTGATCTGATACCTGGAAGCACGCCACCGAATCGGCCACCTTATCGTGTGAGCCGAGTACAAAATGAAAAGATTATGAACCCAGTGAAAGACCTCTTGGAAAAGGGTCTTGTCCAGCCTAGTACTTCACCGTATTGCTCTCCAGTTTTGTTGGTTTTGAAGAAAGACGGATCGTGGAGAATGTGCATCGATTATAGCGCTCTCAACAAAATCACCATCAAGAACAGATTTCCGATTCCTAGGATCGATGATATACTGGACAGGTTACAGGGATCCTCGTGCTTTAGAAGGATTGACTTGAAGAGTGGATATCATCAGATCAGGATAGCGCCAGGAGATGTCTACAAGACAGCTTTTCGGACGACTTGTGGGTTATTTGAGTTTTTGGTGATGGCTTTTGGCTTAACCAATGCTCCTGCGACATTTAACCGGATGATGGACATGATTTTTCGAGAGTACACGCTATTTGTTAGCACTTTCTTTGACGACATCATTGTTTTCTCCAAGAATGAGGTAGAACACAAAGATCATCTGCTTCAAGTCTTTCAGGCATTACGAGATCACACGTTAGTGATTAATGCAAAGAAAAGTGAATTTTTCCTATCAGAGATACACTTTTTGGGACACATTGTGTCAGCAGCAGCAGGAGTGCAAATGGACCCGGCCAAGATAGAGACTATCCGTGATTGGCCCGATTTGAGGAATGTCCATGAAGTTAGAAGCTTCTTGGGACTGTGTTCGTACTACAGGCGGTTCATACGAAAGTTTGCAGAGGTTGCTTCCCCTTTGCATACCGTGACACAGAAAGGAGTACCTTTTTCGTGGGGACCCACAGAGGTGACTGCCTTTCGGACATTGAAAGAGAATTGACTACGGGACCTATTTTGACTTTGTCGGACTAGCAGAAGTCATTTGAAGTATATTGTGATGCTTGTGGTCGTAGTCTGGGTGCGGTCTTGATGCAAGAAGGCCATGTCATAGCTTACGAGAGCCGTTTGTTCTCTAGGCCGGAGATGATAGCACAGATTTATGAGAAAGAGCTATTGGCGGTTATCCATGCTCTTACTCAGTGGCGGCATTACCCACTCGGAGCGGATTTTACTGTCTTTACAGACCATCAGAGTTTGCGCTACTTCTTGTCACAGAAGCAGCTTTCGTAAAAGCAGATGCGGTGGGCGAACATCTTGTCACAGTTCCACTTCCAGATTGTCCATGTGCAGGGACAGAAGAATGTGGTGGCAGATGCTTTGTCTCGGAAACTGTTGGTTCTGGCTATTTCCGCGATACATCATAGGAGCTTCGAGGATATGGTCGATCAGTATGCCACAGATACAGATTTTGCAGATATTTTCACACGGATACGGGATGGGGAGACAGTAGCTGGATACTCCCTTCGGGAAGGCTACTTGATGAAAAAGACTATGTTGTGCGTTACACAGCCGTTGAGGGAAAAGGTTATGACTGAATGCCATTGTCCACCTTTTACGGGTCACCACGGAATTGCTACCACCATGAAAGGGGTAGAGAGATACTTCTTTGGGCCGAGACTCAAAAAGGATGTGAAAGAGTTTGTGCGCAGTTGCTCAGTATGCCAGAAGGTCAAGTTTGACAGGCATAAGGCACACGGATTGTTACAGCCTTTACCCATACCCACCCACCCCTGGGAAAGTATTGCAATGGATTTCATTTTTGATCTCCCAAGAACACAGAATGATAACGATGATTTTCCGATTACATGGCACGTCTGAGACGATTGTCTTCGACAGAGACCCCAGATTTATGAGTTTGTTTTGGAAGGCAATTTGGGAGAACATTGGCACGCGGTTAGTTCTCGTCATCGTTCCACTTGCAGACTGACGGCAATTTGAGATTGCCAATTCAGTGATTTTAGATTTATTGAAGTCTTGTATCTCGGATCAGAAGACTCAATGGGAAAAGAACTTACCTTTGGTGGAATTTGCCTACAATAACACGATACACTCTTCGACGGGGAAGACGCCATGTGAGATTGTTGAAAGTGCTACGAAGGTTCCATCCTTCCTGAGCACGAAAGATTAGATATTTGAAGCGGATGAACATTCGCGAGATTTGGATACGGCTTTTGCCAAGGTTCGCGAGACTTTGCAGGATTCTCAAGAACGACAGAAAAAGGCAGCGGATAGCCATCGTCGTGACTTGAAATTGAAGGAGGATGATTGGGTGCTCTTACTTTTGAGAAGGCACGCCTACGAAAGAAAAAGGGAAAGGAGAGGCTTTTTCCAAAGCTTAGTATGCGATACTACGGACCTTTCCAGATCACTGACAAGATAAATGATGTCTCCTTCCGATTGAAACTGCCAGATACTTGGAGGATTCCTAATGCATTGCATGTGAGTGTCTTGAACCCTGTTAAGGGTGATGTGCCTGATGATGGGGAGCCTGATGAGCAACCCGAAGTGGAAGAAAACGAGGAGATCCTTGTTCCTGAAAGATTTTGGCACATAACGATACGAAGAAAGGTAAAGTCCGAAGGCGGTTCTTGGTTTAGTTCAAGAACTTTCCTGCATTTGATGCGAAGTGGATGGAGGAGGAGGACCTAGCAGATACTCCTCGGATTGTGAAACTTTACCTCGATGTTTTGGTTTAGCATAGTCTACTCCAAACGGAACCCATAAATTCAGCTTGGCCGAAGATCTGGTGCAGTGGGATGCACAAGAGGGGAGTTACTCCGCTCCTTTGTCAACAGATGCCTCGGTTTTGATACTAAAGTCACTGATGTCTCTCTGAGCTTCAGGGATACTGAGAGCTCACAGTATTCTACTGGATGACTTTATGAAATGGAATTCCTGATAATGATACTGATTTGTTCTTGACTTCTCTTGAGTGCAGGAACTGATAGCCGAAATGACTGCAACATTTTGGTCTGATTGATCTCGAATAGACATGGTTGCAATAGGGGTTAGTCAATCGGACATCGATGAGGTCCCGATTGGACCTAGATGTGATTGCTAGCTACATTGCCGATAAATCATGGTCTAAGATCCGAATGAATGTTGAATGTCATGTGATGTCCTGTGATGTCGTCTGATGTGACTGTCGATTTTATACATGTGCTAGATGTGTGTTTCTAGTACATAGGTACTAACAGTCAGTGTCTGCTAAGACGGTTTATGGCTTTTGTCGGTTTTGCAGGCGTAATCGCGGTCGATTACAATGCTTTCAAGAGGGGGGTATGTCACAAAGTGATGACGTGGTGGACAACAGAAACCCTAATTTCTGCCAGAAACCCTAAAATTCCTGCAAACCCTAATTTTTGGAAATCGCGGAGGCTGAATTTTATTTTTTTAAATTTTTTTTTTAATTTTTGAAAATGATGAGCGACGAGAATTTTGCTTTTTTTTTAATAAAAAAAAGAGAAAAGACTCTCTAAGAGAGAGAGAGAACTGATGCTTTTTATTTTAAAAAGCTTTTGGGGCTCTGCTTTTGGGCATCCCTTGTAACCTTTAAATTAGTGGTGAGGGCCTCACTTTTCAGAGCATCTGGACGCAGAGTCTGAGAGTGAAACCCTAGCCACTCTCTTGTACTTTGATTTGATTAATATACAAAGAAATACCGAAAGGGGCGCCTGTCTTTGGGGCCAATATCTCTAGGCACGGAACTCCGCCGGGCCAGTGTACATCTATTGTGATCTATGACTTGTTTTGAAGTGGTTATTTGGTGCTGTCGCGGTTGATTCTTAACTTGGAGTGTCCAAGTCTGTCAAAGTGCGTGCACGTAGGTGGAGTGCAGAGAGGCAGAAAGAGGGTTGAGCGCTTGCTGCAGGAGAGAGCAACGTAAGTTTTTAGAAGTCCAAAAACTCAAGTGATGAGGTTTTTGGGAATCTTTTATTAAAATGGGCCATTTGATCACTTGGACAATGTGAAACCTTTGAAAATAGTCCAAGTGGCCCAAAGGTCAATAAAATGAGGTAATTCTTGTACATGCCCAAAATGGTGGGCTAAAAATATGTAAAAAATATATTTGCAAAGCTACGCGGTGGAAGCCGTCCGAAGGAGATCGGAAGTGACGTTAGGGCATTTACCCCCAACAAGAAATCAATTTATGGTATGAACTGCCGTCGCAACTGCCTCCGTCCATAGAGAGTTTGGGAGGTCTCTATGCTCAAGCATAGTCCGTGCCATCTCAACCACTGTCCTACTCTTCCGCTCCACAACTCCATTCTCTGAAGGCAATCCAGTATTCACAAGCTCTCACTTGATGCCATTGTCTGTACAAAACTGAATGAATGCTCCACCTTTGTCCGACCGAATAGTCTTCAACACTTTATTGCTCTCCCTCTCCACAAGAGCACGCCGATTCTTGAAGAGGCCAAATGCCGCGGACTTGTGTTGTACAAAATATACCCAAGTAAAGCAGTTGAAATCGTCCACTAGCAACATGAAATAGAGAGCTTTTCCAAGGCAAGGAGTCTGCATAGGACCTAGGTCCACAAAGGTCGGTGTGAACCAACTCCAAAGCAGCAATGACTCGGCGTGTAGTAAGCCTCTGAATAGCATCTCGATGTTGCTTCCCATGAATGCAAGTAATGCATTTCCCATGCTTACGTGCAACATATGGTAAGCTTGTAAGCATCTGCTCACGAAAAGCAAGTCGAAGAGCATCATTGTTCAAATGACCAAATCTGTAATGCCAAAGATCACCAATAGATATCTTGATTGCTGAAGAAAGAGCATGTCCGTTCTCCACTGAGCCCCCTCTAACCTCCTTGCCAAAGTCTCGATCCCCAATAGATACCGCATCCTCTGTAAAAATCACCTCCATGCCTAGCTTACACACCTCATGCACAAACATAAGATGAAATCCCAGCTTCGGAGCATAAAGTACCTTCGAGGGAGATTTTCGTAAATTGTGCTACTCGTGGTGACGTGGCAGGTTGTACGGATTTCCGCATTTTGCGTTGCTAGCTGCTGGCCGCTTTTGAAGGAGCTTTTGAGAGCAGATGCTTTTGGGTTTAGTGCTTTTGAACCTGATTGCTTTTGGGACTATGCTTTTGGGCATCCCTTGTATTGTTTATAAGAGCCCCTGGGGCCTCACTCTGCAGAGCATCTGGACATAGATGCTCTGCTTTTGGGGCTCTGCTTCTGGGCATCCCTTGTATTGTTTATAAGAGCCCCTGGGGCCTCACTCTGTAGAGCATCTGGACACAGAGTCTGAGGGCAAAGGTCCCTCGGAAGTAGTACTTTGCAATGATCAATGATAAAGAAATATCGAAAGGGGCGCTAGTCTTTGGGGCCAATGCTTCTGGGCGCGGAACTGTCTCTCTCTCTCTCTCTCTCTCTCTCTCTCTCTCTCTCTCTCTCTCTCTCTCTCTCTCTCTCTCTCTCTCGTTCAAAGTTTAGTGGTTTTAAAGTTTCTGTCATACAGTGTGTCACGTCAGCAGTTCCGTACGATCTGCCACGTCATCACTTTGTGACATTTCCCTCTCTTGAAAGAATTGTAATTGCCCTCGATTACACATGCAAAAATAGCCAAAGGCCAGAAAACTTTCTTCAGTAGAAACTGACTCTATGTACTCATGCACCAGACTCAACCAATCTAGCACTTCTACAAAGACATCAGTCTGATCAATTATATTTCTATCAAGGGTCTCAAATACAAATCCTGATCATTGTAACCATTAAGCGATCACATCCAGACCACACTGACCTTTTTATGGATATCCTTGATCTACTAAATCGGGTTACTATCTAATTCATATCTTTTCATGTCACATTTCAATCAAGAAAACCATGCCCATGACCATCCCCACAAGACATTACATCCACATAGCATGCAATTCATAAATCACACATTAAATTCACACTGAACATTCAAATCACATTCACATCACTACTTCCATCGAGATCTTGGATGAGAATCATGATCATTCGGCAACGTATTTAGCAATCACACCTAGATCTGTCACTGATCTCCAAAGATATCTCAATTGACTAAATCTTGTCACTATCATGTCCATCTCATCTCTCCGGAAAACAAGACCAAAATGCTGTAGTCATTTCGTCTTTCAAACATGCACTCGAACGCTACTCACATGTAAGAGAACATGTAGCAGATTAATTTCAGAAATTCCCAGTTTGAAGTACTTCTTTCATAAAGTCATTCAACAAAATACTATCATCCCATCATTATCCCTGAAATTCAAAGGAAAATCAGTGACTTTATTCCATCTAGGTAATCTGTGACAAAGGAGCGGAGTAACTCCCCTCTTGTGCAGTCCCGTGTGCACCAGATTGGTTGGTCAAACCAGTTTATCACAATTTACTAACTCAAATCTACTCTAATAAACACTCAAGAGTGATCAGTGTTTGTTAGAAACATCCATACCTTGTGTGAAAAATCAAAGAAGAAAAAATGCATTTTATGTTTTCCTCAAAGACATAACTTTGATCAAAGGCTACCCCTCTCACTTAAAGTTGAGGGTCTTCTGTGCAGAACTTAGGAGTTTAGATAGAATTCCTTTACTCCAAAATTTCCTCGGGATAACACTACATCCATCAAGGAGAGGCAATAAAAATACCGTTCCCTTCTCTAGGGTTCTCATCCCACTGAAGGGAACACATTCTTCATAGTGTAAACTTTCAGCTTGCATTGCTAACTCCACCATCCGTTGCAAAGTATTTTGCAGATACATCTTCATGTTTCTACAAAGTTTGAGTAAAAGTCCTTCGTTGAACATCTTCATCTTTTCTCCATCAGAAAGGATCAAGGATGGAGCCACCTAGGAAAGAGTTGACGTGTTCACGTATACTATGACTCGCTCGTCTCCTTTTGGGCAAACAAATCCCAATCTTCTCTGATGCCTTCCTCAAAGTGGAGAGGAAAATTTTTCTCCAAAAGCTCGGCCTTGAATTGAGTCCAAGTTCCCTTCCTGAGTTCCCTGTGACGTTTTGATATACCACCAAGTTTTCGCAGTCCCCTTGAGGCTGCTCACATACCTCATCTTTGACTCTTCTAAGAAATTACCATCAGCAAAGGCAACTTTAAACTATCAAATGAAAGAGGTAGCTTTTGGGACATCTCCTCTCCGTCAAAAGTATCAAACTTGACTACAGTGTTCTCAGATTGAGAGACCACCTTCATATCCTTCCAAGAATGGCGGGATTTCTTGGCTATGGTTCTAGACTTAATGTTCATGGGCATTCTAAAAGAGGAGTGAGGTGGAACTGTGGATGACAGAGAAAGGTCTTTGAAACTCTCTCAATTGAAATAGAAGAATTCGGCTCACTTTTGGGCGTTTAAGGATCTCGAGCATTCCGCTCCTCGAATTTTCTAGGTTCTTGAGCATCATGCTCTCATCGCCTCCTCAAAGAATCCCATGTCTTGTTGACTCCTTACAGAGAGAAAAAATCTTCCAACCCTGCAAGCTTTCATTGCAAGTTCTGAAGTTCCTCATCCTTGCTTCTCTCTTGGCTTGTCATGGCTCCTTCCCGTATCTTGCCAGAGTCATCCTCCTTTGTAGAGAAAGAGAAGAGACCTTGCTTTGATACCACTGTCAAAAATGGAAGCGAATAACAACATAAAATATACTCTAATAAATAGACTTTATCATTTAATATTGAAGCTAATTTATATAGAGAGAAATTGAGAGAGAGAAGAAGAGTGAGACAGTATTGAGACCACAAGATGGGTTGATCCCCCCTCCCTCCAAAAAAAAGTATCTTTATTATTGGGGAGAAGTCATTATACGAGCACTTGAACCGAACAAATTACCACGTCCATTCTAGATCTCGGACTTGATGGAGCTCAGGAGCCTCTACTTCCTAATCTCAGGGCCAAACCCTAATCCTATGAACCTCTGTTCCTGACGCAGGATCCTCGAGAACCAAGGTTCTCACCTCTGGAACGCCCTTTAACTTGGTCCTGACTCTCTTCCCAGAGGCCTCTCCCATAGAAATCTTAGCATTTGCTGTAACAGACTTGGACACTCCAAGTCAAGAATCCACCGCGACACGACAGGAATTCACTTCAAAATAGTTCACAATTAGTTTCGACACTGGCCCGGCCGAGTTCCGTGCCAAGAGGTATTGGCCCTAAAAATTGGCGCCCCTTTCGGTATTTCTTTTTGTATTAAATCTATTGCACAAAGTACAAGGGAGTGGGAGGGTCTCACTCTCAGACTCTGCGTCCAGATGCTCTGCAGAGTGGGAGCCCAAGCCACACTTATAAAGGTTTACAAGGGATGCCAAAAGCACAGCCCCAAAAGCCACCCATAAAAAGCCTTGCAAAAATAAAGCAGTTAATCTCACAAGCTCTCTTGGGAATTAAAAATAAAGCAAGTAATCCTCAAAAGCTCTCTCTCTCTCTCTTGCGTAGAAACCAGCCCACACAAAAGCTGCTTTTTCCGTACGTAATTGCCACGTTAGCTGTCCGTGATTTCCGGGACTGCTTCAGGAGAGAGTGTGTGTGTGTCACCATGCCACGTCACCAGTTTGTGACATTTGCTCCTCAATCCTAGACATCAAGTCCCTCCTCAAGAATCTCTACTCCTTGACCCAACTCGAGAGTCTACCACTCTTAGATCTATGGATCTACTCCCAATCTCGGGGTGTGAAACCCTTGGGCTGATCTGGCTTTGTTTACACAAAGCGCTTTTCTCTTACAAAGGCTCATGCCTTCCTCTACTCCTACTTCCTCGTGCACAAGTGCACTTGCACACAAACACTTAGCATAAAACATGAAAAGCATCACCTTAGAAGACTTGGAACTCGGAAAGCAACTTGGTTCTCGGAAAACAACTCCCGGAAGAGATCTCTATGCAAAGAAGCTCCTCTTTCAATCATACACACAAAGGAGGTGTGCTCTCGGCTTTCCTTCTCGTAAATCATCCCCATCTACGACGTGTATGGGCTGAAAACAGAGAAAAACAACAGCTTGTCACAATGAAAACAATCTTCGAAGGCACTTCTTTGCGATGGAGCTTGCCTACTTGGTCTTGCCGTCAACTCCTGCACTTGGGGTAGCCATAGGGGTCGTCGGCAACTTCTTCTAGGTGGCTGAAATCTGCAGCAGCAGGGTAGAAACTCTGGCGCCTTGTTTTCTTGCTCCAACTCTTGCCCAAAACTTGGGTGGTGCTAGGTTGCTTTTATAGTCACTAGGGACGGGCAAGAGTAGGGTTTGTCAGAAAAACTAGAGGAATAGTGGGCACCTAGAGAGGGGAAAAGCTGCTGGCTTGCTGCCCACGCCAAAGAGAGAGAGAAATGAAATAAAATGTTATATTAAAGTCTTCAAAAGGCCAAAATGACCTATGAGACCAAAGTATTACAACATGGTGAATCTAATACAATGTCTGAATACCAAAAATAAAAAGGTACTGAAAAAAGGTTACTCTAAAATCCTAAACTGCTAGATGTGAACTAAGCAGCTAACTAGAACTGTGCAGGATATGAATAGGGGGTGGATGTAGTGAATGAGGGCTAATACAACACAACGTGGGTGTGTGGGGATATATGAGTAGAAGCTCATACAAAATGGGCAGGGTGTACAATCCTCAGAAAATCTGAATCACAGGAGGTCCATCATCCGTCGCTAGCGGATCTCATCAATCTCCTCCATGGTAAGTAATCTAACCGAGCGTCATGCATGTCTGGCCAAAGTGATCCGAATCCTCTCTTGTAGCATCCATCGATGCTGTGTAGTCCTTTGCAATCGTGGGCGTTTGGATCTCCCGAGCTCGGTCGCTCGTCGATCAGTGTGCCTCTAGTGTGAGGAGAATGTGAGCTTTGCTGTGGTAGATGCTCCTCCGGCTGCCCAGTGTCGGCCCTAAAGAAATCTGTGATCCATCTCTGAGATTGGCTAGCCTCTCCCCTCATCAAGCTCTCATAGAGAGAGAGAGAGAGAGAGAGAGAGAGAGAGAGAGAGAGAGATGAAATGCCAACATATGCTCCTTTATGAGAAAGCATCTCATCTTCCTTAAAGTGCTTGCCTCATTTCTTCTACACAACTCTAACTCAGCTCGGAATACCTCCTGACTATGGAATATTCCCTTTTCGATGCTTCTGTCACCCACCATGTGACGCATCACGAATACCCATCACTTAGTCATTTCTCAACCAACTTATGGAACAACGCCGACGCCATGCTCTATGTCACCCATCCCATGCCGCATCAGAGATGGTCAAATACTTCTTCTCGATGCTCTCTGCCAATGTGATGCATCAGAAGTATCTGTTCTTGGTGGCCTACATATATTCCGATTTATATTGCTCTAATCGATTATTCCTCTAAATGACGCGAGGTAGAGTACGTGCAAAACACAAATACAGTAGCGAACACTTGAAGAACTCATACACAAATCATTACCTGTTGCTCCTGGACAAAAGCTGTAGGGTGAAGGTTATGGAGGATGATAGCGGTGGGGGTCCATGGCGAGTAGAGAGCGTGTTGTTTTTTCTACTGCTGTACCGAGTCTCTTTGTGGCTATGGTGGGTTGTAACAAACTGCTAACGTGTCAAAGCCTAAAGAATGGAGCCAACTTACAGATGTAGCTGAGGGGCCTTAACTGTCACAAAGTGATGACGTGGCTGCCTGAGAGTAGAAACCCTAACCCTAATTTCTGCCAAAAACCCTAACTGCTGAAACCCTAATTCTGGAAAACCTAACCCTAAAACCTGCAAACCCTAATTCTGAAAACCCTAACCCTAAAACTGCAAAAACCCTAATTCTGGAAACCCTAACCCTAAAACTGCAGAAACCCTAACCCTAAACCTAAGGGCAGCAGGGAGATTTCCGAAAATTGCGTTGGCTGATGACGTGGCAGGCTGTACGGATTTTCGTGATTTATGCTGGCAGCTTTTTGGCTTTGCTTTTGGACCAAATGCTTTTAAGTTTGAAGGCTTTTCACCGTAATTGCTTTTTAGGCCAAGGGCCTTTAGATATGAGGCTAGGGCTCATTCTCTAGCATGCTTCCTGGCGAAGTTGCAGAGTGTGGAGTACCGGCTTGTACTGTGTTGATGCAATATAAAGAAATACCAAAAGGGGCGCCAAGGTTTGGGGCCAATACTCTGTAAGGTGGAATTCCGCCACTCTGTGTCGCGTGTCGTCTCTCTCTCTTAGTTCAATTGTTAATGAAGTGCTAAAAGTTTGTTCAGTCTGTTCTTTTCTATTGGCACGTGGCGGGCACGTGGTGCCCATCTTGTGAGAGTGGTATCAGAGCATTAGGCGTGTGCTTTTCTGAAAGCATACCGGTCCTACAAAAGAGCAGACGGAGCTATTGATGGAATTTTATTTGAGAGATCTTCACCCTCTAACCCGGACCTATTAGCCACTCCCACCCTTACTTCATCGCGCATCGGGCGCGCTCCCGTCTTCACCGCTCATGTCTTACAGGTCATAAGCCAATTAAGATCATTTGCAAGAGAAGGATCCAGATTTGTTTCAAGTCACTGTTTTTCTCAGAAGTAGTGCCATGCAGATGTTGATGTCTACAGCTACCAAGCAGCATACTCCAAGTACTTGGCAAGCTTTCAAGGGGAAAAAAATAAAATTTGCCCGAAGTTATATGGTTTCTGACATCTTCCTTCGGAGTGCAACTTCTAGCAGAGTGGGGTATCCTGAAATGCTTGCCATGGAAACCCTAGCAGATTATATCTTGAAATTTCTCGACATCTCTCAGTAGATGTCTCTTCAAGAGCAAACCTTGGAGGTTTAGTGCGATTGCTATCTTGGGACTACCATCGCCGCCAAAGCAACACTGTTTGTCCAAGAGCTGACGGACCATGCTGTGCTCGGCTACGACCTCATGGAAGGAACCTAAACCTAATTTTTGGTGCAGGTTTCAAGATGGAAAGTCAATCGACTTTTCGAGCTCGATTGATGTCGAGATTGCTTTTGAAGTTTGAGTTCTATTTGATCTTGTTTGGTAATCCTGTTTGGAATTTGTTTGAAATGGATGGTATCTGTTTTGAACCTGTTTTGGTGCCGATTTGAATTGTTTTACTCTGGTTTGATACTGGTAAGAGCAACCGAGAGCGAGAGAGAGAGAATTCGACACAGCTTGTAACAAGCACGCTATGATTGATGTTTGATGTTTGTGTAAAAATAACCTTACATATATAGCTTGCCATGCAAAGTTAACATGCAAAGTGAACTTTGAACTTAATCTAATCTGCATGCCTTCCTTCTCGCCATGGAACCTCTCAGCGGCATCCCCCATATCTGCACCTATCATATGGTATCAGAGCAGTTGTCTCATGCACCGTGAGCAAAGGTATCTCCTAGCGAGTTTGAGACTGCATCTCCTGTAGCTGCACCTTCCTGCCTGTTGTGTGTCTCCTGAAGCAGATGCCGGATCACCGTCAACAGGGCCTACACCATGCAGCACAGCGTTTTGAGAGGGAACTCAGCCTCTTGGGGCTTCACCGCCTAGGAGAGCAATCGATTGGGGCCCTGAGTTTTCTGCAACGTTTCAAGATGATTCCAAAGCTTGCCGTGTCTTGCTAGCGCCAAGAGTTCCACTCCTCCTTACTTTGGCGGCCCACCTGGGCTCTGATACTAGATGATGGGTTGTGGCTATGGTGGGTGGTACCGGATTGCAGACATGGCGAGGAAGTGCAGAGCAACCGAGAGAGAGAGAGAGAGAGAGAGAGAGAGAGAGAGAGAGAGAGAGAGAGAGAGAGAGAGAGAGAGAGAGAGAGAGAGAGAGAGAGAGAGAGAGAGAGAGAATTCGACACAGCTTGTAACAAGCACGCTATGATTGATGATTGATGTTTGTGTAAAAATAACCTTACATATATAGCTTGGCATGCAAAGTTAGCAAAGTGAACTTTGAACTTAATCTTACCTGCATACCACCCTTCTCGCCATTACACCTCTCACGTGGCATCCCCCATAGCTGCACCCATCAGGTGGGCCGCCAAAGTAAGGAGTGGAACCCTTGGCACTGGCAAGACACGGCAAGCTTTGGAATCATCTTGAAACGTTGTAGAAAACGCAGGGCCCCAATCGATTGCTCTCCTAGGCGATGAAGCCCCAAGAGGCTGAGTTCCCTCTCGAAACGCTGTGCTGCATGGTGTAGACCCTGTTGACGGTGATCCGGCATCTGCTTCAGGAGACACACAGCGGGCAAGAAGGTGCAGCTACAGGAGATGCAGTCTCAGACTCGCTAAGAGATACCTCTGCTCACGGTGCATGAGACAACTGCTTAGCCACAACCCATCAAAAGCAACCTCCAACTGCAAACTTGTCGCGTGAACTTGCGCTGTCATTGTAGTAGAACCTCCTCGATCTCTTCCTCTTGTGGCACTTGCCAAAACTGCCCGAAGTTGGGGCTTGCTTTTATAGGTGTAGGGGGGCGGCAGAAATAGAGGGCTAATGTGGGGGCACCCTGCTTTTCTAGGGGCTGAAAATAGGGTCGCCCCCTTGTTGGATCTAAAAAGAGAGAGAGGGAGACAAAGTCCGAGGGTCCTCTCTGCTAAGTGCTCCCAAGCTAATCTGAGGGAGGAGAGACCCTAGTTACAACTGTATAGGTCCATGATTTTTACAATTCAAGAGAGACACAGCCCGTCGTAGTTCCGTGCCCAGACGTATTGCCCCCAAAGTCTGGCGCCCCTTTCAGTATTTATTTTAACATTAATGCTTGAGCAAAGTACAAAGTTCGAGGGTCCTCTTTGCTCAGTGCTCCCAAGCTAATTTGAGGGAGGAGAGACCCTAGTTACAACTGTATAGGCCCATGCCTTCCAAAAGCAGTACATAAAAAGCTTCAAGTCTCAAAAACATCTGGTCCTTCCAAAAGCAACAACGTTGCCAACGCTTTTGCGCCGCGAATTACGGGCATATGTATGGCCTGCCACATCAGCAGCCAACGTCATTTACGGCAATCAGTAAAACATGCCACGTCAGCACTCCCCACCCAAGTCTTTATTTTTGTAAAGTCTATATGTCCCTTGGCCCCCATCGGACAGGACCCCATAAGTTGCAAACAACTTATTCTTTAAGTTTTGTCAGTTTCTAGGGCGGATATGCCACGCCATCATTTTGTGACATACCCCCCTCTTGAAAGAGTTGTAATTACGCCTGCAAAATGAAACATACGACAGAAACCAGTTCAACAGACACTGACTCTAAGTACTGACGCACTAGACAATACAAATCAAGCACTTGCACAAAGACGACAGTCACTTAACATTCAAATCACATCCACAACATATCGTCCATCGAGATATCGGACCATGATCTATTAGCAACGTGTTTAGCAATCACATCTAGATCTATCCCAAATCTCCACAAATGTCTTCAATTGACTAAATCTTATTGATATCTTGTCCATCTCATATGGAATCACAAGACCGAATTGTTGGAGTCATTTCATCTTTTAAACATGCAGTCAGACGCTACTCACATGAGAGAGCACACGTAAATCAAATTCATTTCGGGAATTCCCATTTCGAGTACTTCTTTCATAAAGTCATACAATAGAATATTATCAGTCCATCAATATTTCTTAAATCCAAAGGAAAACCAGTGACTTTATTCCGTCTGGGTAACCTGTGACAAAGGAGCGGAGTAACTCCCCTCTTGTGAAGTACCGTATGCACTAGATTCAACCAAGGTTGTCCTCGTACGGCGTATCGTACAACTCGTACGTTCCGTACATGACTTGTCCGGGATTTTTTTTTTTTTTGAGGGGGGTGGGGGAGGGATTTGTGGGGTGGGATCGTTTCGCAATTTCGACTGCATTTGACCAAGAGCCCAATGGCTGCATTGGCTCAAAAAACCATGACCTATGTGCGGCGAGGCTCGGGTAGCGGATCTACTATGGCCGCCACCACTTTGGAGATCATGATTCTTCTTTTTTCGGACATTGCTGTTTCCAATGTCCATGGACAGATCTTTCATGTTCTAACTTGTAAGACTTAAGTTGCAAGTACTTAGTACGAAGTACTAAGGTCTATGTCATGACTCATATGAACTATCATGTTCTAACTTCTGAGTTTTAAAACTTCTTGGTTCAGTCTCTCTTGTAGTGTGCAACACGTATGATTTTTTTTTTGCACCGTACGTTACGTCAACGCATGTCTAATTTTTTTTTAGTTTGATTAGTACCGCACATCTTCGTACGTGTACCCGTCGTACGTGACCGTACGTGAGGAGTATCTGGCAAGTCCTCCTCCATCCACTTCGCATCCGCCGGATAGTTCTTGAATTTAACTAAGAACCGCCTTATCACTTTACCTTTCACTTTCCTTTCCTTGTGAGCCAGTATTTGTTCTGGAACGAGAATCTCCTTGCTCTCTTCTACATCAGGTTGCTCCTCAGGCTCCTTGTCAGCTGGCACCTCACCTTTGAAAGGTTTCAAGAGACTCAGATGAAAAGCATTGTGAATCTTCCAAGTATCTCGCACCTGCAGTCTAAAGGATACATCATTTATCTTCTCTTGAATCTGGAAAGGGCCATAGTAGCGCATACTTACTTTCCCTTCCGTTTTATCAAGCGTGCCTTCTCAAACCATAAGAGCACCCAATCATCCTCCTTCAGCTGTAAGTCGCGTCGATGTTTATCGGCTACCTTCTTATGCCGTGCTTGAGACTTCTCAAGAGCCTCACGAGCCTTAGAAAAAACAATGTCTAGATCTCGTGTGTACTGATCCGCTTCAAAAATCTCATCCTTGGTGTGCTTAGAAATGGTGGTACCTTCTTAGCACCCTCGATTACCTCAAATGGCGCCTACCCTGTCGATGAATGAATTGTGTTCTTGTAGACAAACTCCACCAAGGGCAAATACTTTTCCCATTTGAGTCTTTTGATCCGAAATGTAAGACTTCAATAAATCCAAAACCACTAAATTGGTCATCTTAGATTGCACGTCTGTCTGTGGGTAAAATGAGGACAAGAACTACAGCCGCGTGTCAATGTTCTCCCAGATTGCCCTCCAAAACAAACTAATGAATTGGGGGTCTCTGTCCAAGACTATGGACTCAAGCATGCCGTGAAATCGGAAAATCTGTGAGACAGTTTTGCCAAATGATCGGGCTCGACTGTCTTCTTTATTGGAATGAAGTGGGCCTGCTTGCTGAATCTGTCAATGACTGTCCAAATGCCATCATGCCCACTTTGAGTCTTGGGAAGATAAAAAATGAAATCCATGGCAATGCTTTCCCAGGGACGGGAGGTATGGGTAAAGACTGTAGAAGTCCTGGTGACTTATGCCTATCAAACTTGACCTTTTGCAATCAAGAAGCCCTGATTTTCTTCGATGGAGGAGCCAAGACCAACTTCATTTCACCTGAATTGGCCACGCGGCCTGAGATTACACCCGATTGGATGGGACCACTAGCAGAGGCAATTCTAGCGGCACCCGACAAGGACGTAGCCATTACACCTGCCATTGGCAAACTTCAATTGCATTGTCAAGGGTATTTGGGGCACGAGAACTTCTACATAATGCCCTTGGAAGGTTGTGATGTCCTCCTAGGAATTTCCTGGTACCATAAGAACAACGCCGTGGTCGATTATCGGGCGAAAAAAGCGACTTTGACTACAGAAAAGGGCCGAACCATTGTACTTGATGCGAAACTTAAGGGTGAGTCTGCCCCTATTGTATCGGCTTTGGCCGTTTCAAAATTAATGAAATCCAGTCTGTTTGTTTACTCAATCTTTTTGAAAGAGTTGAATGATGATCATAGGACAAATATGTCTGATCTAGAAATAGAACGCCAAGATTTTCTCCACAATCACACCGATAGCTTTTCTGAGGGCCTGCAAGGCAAGTTGCCACCAGCTCGTCCCGAGGATCATACCATTGATTTGATACTTGGAAGCACACCACCGAACCGGCCACCTTACCGTGTGAGCCGAGCCCATAATGAAGAGATTATGAACCAAGCGAAAGACCTCTTGGAAAAGTGTCTTATGCAGCCGAGTACTTCAACTTACTGCTCTCCAGTGTTGTTGGTTTTGAAGAAAGATGGATCTTGGAGAATGTGCATTGACTATAGAGCTCTCAACAAAATCATCATCAAGAACAGATTTCCGATTCCTAGGATTGATGATATTCTAGACCGACTACAGGGATCCTCTTGTTTCAGCAGGATCGATTTGAAGAGCGGATATCATTAGATCCGAATCATGCCGGGAGATGTCTACAAGACAGCTTTTCGGACGACTTTCGGTTTATTCGAGTTTTTGGTGATGCCTTTTGGGATCCATTGGCCCGATTTGAAGAATGTCCATAAAGTTAGAAGCTTCTTGGGCTTATGTTCTTACTACCGGCGATTCATTAGAAAGTTTGCAGAGGTTGCTTCCCCTTTGTATATCTTGACACAGAAAGGAGTCCCTTTCTCGTGGGGACCCACAGAGGTGACTATCTTTCAAACATTGAAAGAGAAATTGACTACAGGACTAGTTTTGACTTTGCCGGATTTGCAGAAGTCATTCGAAGTATATTGTGATGCTTGTGGTCATAGTCTAGGCGCGGTCTTAATGCAAGAAGGCCATGTCATTGCCTACGAGAGCCGATTGTTCTCAAGGCCGGAATTGACAGCACATATATATGAGAAAGAGCTTTTGGCGGTTATCCATGCGCTTACTCAGTGGCGACATTACCTACTCGAAGCCGATCTTACGGTCTTCATAGATTACCAGAGTTTACGCTACTTCTTGTCAAAGAAGTAGCTATCGGAAAAGCAGATGCGGTGGGCGAACATCTTGTCACAATTTCACTTCTAGATTGTCCATGTGCAGGGACAGAAGAACTTGGTGGCAGATGCTTTGTCCCGGAAGCCGTTGGTTTTGGCTATTTCCGCGATGCATCATAGGAGCTTCGAGGATATGGTCGATCAGTATGCCACACATACAGATTTTGTAGATATTTTCACTCGAATACGGAATGGGGAGGTAGTAGTGGGATATTTCATTCGGGATGGCTACTTGATGAAGAAAACGATGTTGTGCGTTACACAGCCGTTGAGGGAAAAGGTTTTAACCGAATGCCACTGTCCACCTTTTACCGGTCACCACGGCATTGCTACCACCTTGAAAGGTGTGGAGAGATATTTCTTTTGGCTGAGACTCAAGGACGTGGACGATTTTGTACGGAGTTGCTTGGTATGCCAGAAGGTCAAGTTTGACAGGAATAAAGCACAGGGATTGTTACAGCCTTTACCCATACCCACCCGCCTCTGGGAAAGTATTGCAATGTATTTCATTTTTGTATCTCCCGAGAACACAGAGTGGGCATGATGGTATCTGGACTGTTATTGACAAATTTAGCAAGCAAGCTCATTTCATTCCAGCCAAGAAGACAGTCAAGCCGGATCACTTAGTGAGACTGTTTGTGGCTCAGATCTTCAGATTACATGGCATACCTGAGACAATTGTCTCCGACAGAGACCCCAGATTCACGAGTTTGTTTTGGAAGGCTATTTGGGAGAACATTGCCATGCGGTTGCAGTTCTCGTCATCTTTCCACCCACAGACAAATGGGCAATCGAAAATTGCAAATTCAGTCGTATTGGATTTATTGAAGTCTTACATCTCGGATCAGAAGACTCAATGGGAAAAGTATTTGCCTTTGGTGGAATTTGCCTACAATAACACGATTCACTCTTCGACGGGGAAGGCGCCCTTTGAGATTATTGAAGGTGCTACGAAGATTCCACCCTTCCTAAGCAAGAAAGATAAGATTTTTGAAGCCAATGAGTACATACGGGACTTGGACACGGCTTTTGCCAAGGTCCAGAGGCTTTGGAGAAATCTCAGGAAAGACAGAAAAAGGAAGCAGATCGACATCGTCGTGATTTGAAATTAAAGGAGAACGATTGGGTGCTCTTACGTTTTGAGAAGGCACGCTTGAGAAAGAAAAAGGGAAAGGAGCTGCTTTTTCCAAAGCTTAGCATGATATACTATGGACCTTTCCAGATTTCCGAAAAGATAAATGATGTCTCCTTTAGACTGAAGCTACCCGATACATGGAGGATTCACAATGCTTTTCTTGTGAGTCTCCTAAAGCCTTTTAAAGGCGATGTGCACGATGATGGAGAGCCCAATGAGTAACCCAAAGTGGAGGAAAACGAGGAGATACTCGTTCCAGAAACAGATTTTGGCACATAAAGATAGAAAGGTAAAAGGTAAAATGATAAGGCGGTTCTTGGTTAAATTCAAGAACTATCCCGCATTGGATGCGAAGTGGATGGAGCAGGAGGACCTGGCAAATACTCCTCAGATTGTGAACCTTTACCTTGAAGCATTTGGTTTAGCATAGTCTATTCCAAATTGAACCCAAACTCAACTGGGCGGAATTTGGCACAGCGGGTATACACAAAAGGGGAGTCGCTCCACTCCTTTGTCAACAGATTGCCCCGATTTTTGATACTTAAGTCACTGATGTCTCTTTTGAGTTTCAGGGATACTATGAGCTGACAGTATTCTGTTGTATGAATTTATGAACTGGAATTCTCGATAATATGATACTGATTTGTTCTTGATTTTTCTAAGTGCAGGAACTGATAGACGAAATGACTGCATGTTCCAGACTTGGACACTCCAAGTCGAGATTCTACCGCGACTCCGCAAGAATTCACTTCAAAACAGTTCAAATTCACAATTGATTCGACACTGGCCCAGCGAAGTACCGTGCCTAGAGATATTGGCCCCAAAGACTGGCGCCCCTTTCGGTATTTCTTTTTGTATTAATCTGTTGCAAAAGTACAAGTGAGTGGGAGGCTCTCACTCTCAGACTTTGCGTCCAGATGCTCTGAGAAGTGGGAAGCCTGCCCACTTATTTAAAGGTTACAAAGGATGCCAAGAGCAGAGCCCAAAAGCTTCAAAATCAAAAGCTTGTCTCTCTCTCACAAGCTCTCTCTTTTGAGAGAATAATGCAAAAGCTCTCTCTCTCTCTCTCTCTCTCTCTCTCTCTCTCTCTCTCTCTCTCTCTCTCTCTCTCTCTCTCTCTCTCTCTCTCTCTAATTGCGTAGCCAAAATAAAGCAAGGCAAAACTGCCGCAAAAGCTGCCCACGCAAAAGCTACCCGCCAACTGTACAGATCTCCGTGATATGCGCCGCAAAAGGCGGGCTTGTCCGTACGGTGCAGCCACGTCATCATTTAGCAGGGGTTCCTGCAAGAGGGTGTGTGTGTGTACTGGGCAGCCACGTCACCAGTTTGTGACATACCCCCCTCTTGAAAGCATTGTAATTGCCCTCGATTATGCCTGCAAAATAGACAGAAGCCATAAATTGTCTTAGCAGACACTGACTGTTAGTAACGACGCACTAGAAACACACATCTAGCACATGTACCAATCGACAGTCACATCACAGGACATCACTTGACATCACATGATAAATCACATTCAACATTCATACGGATCTCAGACCATGATTTATCGGCAATGCAATTAGCAATCGCATCTAGATCCACTCAGAACCTCATAGATGCCCGATTGACTAATCCCTATTGCAACCATGTCTATCGAGATCATTTAGACCAAAATGCTGTAGTCATTTCGTCTATCAGTTCCTGCACTTAAATAAGTCAAGAACAAATCAGTATCATATTATAGGAAATTCCATTTCATAAAGTCATACAGCAAAATACTGTCAGCTCTCACTATCCCTGAAGCTCAAAGAGATATCAATGACTCTAGTATCAAAAATCGAGGCATCTGTTGACAAAGGAGCGGAGTAACTCCCCTCTTGTGCATACCCACTGCACCAGATATCTGGCCAAGCTGAATTCTGGGTTCCATTTGGAATAGACTATGCTAAACCAAAAGCTTCAAGGTAAAGTTTCACAATCTGAGGAGTATCTGCTAGGTCCTCCTCCTCCATCCACTTCGCATCCAATGCACGATCTCCTCGTTTTCTTCCACTTCGGGTTGCTCATCAGGCTCCCCAATCTTCGGGCACATCGCCTTTAAAAGGCTTCAAGAGACTCACATGAAAAGCATTGTGAATCCTCCAAGTGTCGGGCAGCTTCAGTCGGAAGGAGACATTATTTATCTTTTCGGAGAACTGGAAAGGTCCGTAGTATCGCATACTAAGCTTTGGAAAAAGCCTCTCCTTTCCCTTTTTCTTTCTCAGGTGTGCATTCTCAAAACGTAAGAGCACCCAATCGTTCTCCTTCAATTTCAAATCGCGAAGATGGCGATCTGCTGCCTTTTTCTGTCTTTCCTGAGATTTTTGCAAAGCCTTGCGGACCTTGGCAAAAGCCGTGTCCAAGTCGCGCGTGTACTCATCGGCTTCAAAAATCTTATCTTCGTGCTTAGGAAGGGTGGAACCTTCAGAGCACCTTCAATAATCTCAAACGGCGCCTTCCCGTCGAAGAGTGTACCGTGCTGTTATAGGCAAATCCCACCGAAGGTAAATACTTTTCCCATTGAGTCTTCTAATCAGAGATGTAAGACTTCAATAAATCTAGTACCACTGAATTAGCAATCTCAGATTGCCCGTCAGTCTGCGGGTGGAAAGATGATGAGAACTGCAACAGCGTGCCAATGTTCTCCCAGATTGCCTTCCAAAACAAACTCGTGAATATGGGGTCCCTGTCGGAGACAATCGTCTCAGGCATGCCATGTAATATGAAAATCTGGGCCACAAACAGTCTCGCTAAGTGATCCGGCTTGACTGTTTTCTTCACTGGAATGAAATGAGCCTGCTTGCTAAATCTATCAATAACAGTCCAAATACCATCGTGACCAATCTGTGTTCTCGGGAGATAAAAAATGAAATCCATTGCAATACTTTCCCAAGGGCGGGTGGGTATGGGCAAAGGCTGTAACAATCCCTATGCTTTATGCCTGTCAAACTTGACTTTCTGGCATACCAAGCAACTGCACACAAACTCGTCCTCCTTCTTGAGTCTCAGCCAAAAGAAGTATCTCTCTACCCCTTTCAAGGTGGTAGCAATGCTGCGGTGACCCGTAAAAGGTGGACAGTGGCATTCGGTCATAACCTTTTCCCTCAACGGCTGTGTAACGCACAACATGGTTTTCTTCATCAAGTAGCCATCCTGAATGGAATATCCCGCTACTGCGAAGTCTGTTCGGTCCTTTGCATCATGATTTCATCTGTGGGGTAGGTCAAATTGCTCGAGTGAATGGCAAAACCCCGTTTCGCATGACTCATCAGTTCCTATATGGAATCTGACTTTTGCTCTAAGTAGTGATCTCGGATCTCTGTAGGAAGACCCAAGGTAAACCGCTCAATCTGTTCTTTGAACGAGATCTTCTTAAATGAAGAGGCTGGTAGAAAAGAGCTCCAGAATCTTTTGCAATAAGCGTCCAATGTATCCTTCTTGGTCATCCGAAGATGGTTCCAAGAAATTTGTATGTCGCGTTCGTACTCTCAAGTCAGCCAAGAAGAAATAAAAAGCTTTAACTGGCGCTGTCTTGCTTAATAAAAGCATGGACCACCAAGTTTGAGCATTTCCTTTGAAGTAAGAGGTAGCTCTCTGAATCTTGGAGTGCTCTGAGTAACGCCCTCTAGAGAAAGCTATGTCAAAATTTTGTATGAAAGACAAAGCCTTCGAAGCATCTCTATAACCAGAAAATGTGTCAAATTTAATTGACTGTCCACCTTCCTTAAACTCTCGGACTTTCTTGCTTTTATCTTCCATGAAGTCATACTGGTTGGCTTTATAAAAATTCTTCTTCTTTGCGTAAAAGCTGTTGTCATCAGGGTCCGAACTATCCGAAGACGAGTCCTCAGTAGAACTGTCAACAACTGGGCGAGATTTAGGCTTCTTTGCCTTTTTCTTACCCTTTCCGAAGCTTTTCTTTTTGCTTCGCTTTTTGGCTTTTCTGTCTTCTTCGCTCGAGTCAGAGGAGCCAGAAGAACTCTCAGAAGAAGAAAAAGAAGAAGAATTGGGTACTCCTTCAAATCGAACACGCTTCTTCTGCTTTCTTGCCGATGCAAATGTAGACTGACGACCCAGATAACCCGGAAAGTCAATTCCTTTCTTCTGCTTTTTGTTATGCTTTGTCTGCTCGTCAAAAAGCTGAGCAATTCGTGCATCAACCACCTCTTTTAATTCTTGCTTTGTATACATCCTTGGAGTAGGAGGTTTCTTCAGTGCCGGTTTGAGGGGGTTTTGTGGTCTGCCGCCACTGTGCGTGCACCTCGTCGAAGGAGGTCTGACTCATAAATTTTGCAAATTTCGGGTCCTTTGCAAAATTTAGCATCATCTTTGTTGCATTGCGGATCAATCGTCGACGCTCCATCTCTTCAAGCTTCGCCTGAGTAGGTCGAAGCGGGCCGTACTCCTCGCGTGAATCCTCGTTGTGATCTCTTCCCGCATCTCCGGATGCAGAGGAAGTCAACTGATCTTTATCTGAAGCCATAAGTGCCGCGTAAAAAGGATCGGATTTCCTGGTAGAAGAGAAATCGGTCGTGCTCTGATACCACTATAACAGACTTGGACACTCCAAGTTGAGATTCTACCGCGACACCACAAGAATTCACTTCAAAACACACAGTTCACAATTGATTCGACACTGGCCCGGCAGAGTTCCGTGCCTAGAGATATTGGCCCCAAAGACTGGCGCCCCTTTCGGTATTTGTTTTTGTATTAATCTGTTGCAAAAGTACAAGTGAGTGGGAGGCTCTCACTCTCAGACTCTACCTGCAGATGCTCTGAGAAGTGGGAAGCCTGCCCACTTATTTAAAGGTTACAAGGGATGCCAAAAGCAGAGCCCAAAAGCTTCAAAACCAAAAGCCTGTCTCTCTCTCACAAGCTCTCTCTCTTGAGAGAATAAAGCAAAAGCTCTCTCTCTCTCTCTCTCTCTCTCTCTCTCTCTCTCTCTCTCAAATTGCGTAGCCAAAATAAAGCAAGGCAAAACTGTCACAAAAGCTGCCCATGCAAAAGCTGCCCGCCAGCTGTACGGATCTCCGTGATATGCGCCGCAAAATGCGAGCCTGTCCGTACAGTGCGGTCACGTCATCATTTAGCGGGGGTTCCTGCAAGAGGGTGTGTGTGTACTGGGCAGCCATGTCACCAGTTTGTGACACTGCACCATTTCGGTCTGAAAGATCTCGATAGACGTGATTGCAATAAGGATTAGTTAATCGGGCATCTATGAGGTCCGAGTGGATCTAGATGCGATTGCTAAATACGTTGCCGATTAATCGTGGTCTGAGATCCGAATGAATTTTGAATGTGATTTGTCATGTGATGTCATGTGATGTGACTGTCGATTGGTACACGGTGCGTCGGTACTAACAGTCAGTGTCTGCTAAGACAGTTTATGGCTTGTGTCTGTTTTGCAAGCGTAATCGAGGGCAATTACAATGCTTTCAAGAGTGGGGTATGTCACAAACTAGTGACGTGGCATGACCCGACACAACCCTAGAGTGGGGCAGCAGAACGGTGGAAAAAGCGTTGATGTGGCTGAGCTGTGCGGATTGCTTTTTCCCATGCAAAGCTGGCTGAAAATCTTACGCAAAGTTGCTTTATTTATCAAGCAAGGCTTGTGAGATGAGTTGCTTTATTTTTAAAAGCCCAAGGGCTTTTGATTTTGGGGCTCTGCTTTTGGGCATCCCTTGTAATTTATAAATAAGTGGGCAGGGCCCTCACAACTCAGAGCATCTGGACGCAGAGTCTGAGAGTGAGACCCCTCCCACTCCTTGTACTTTGAGTTGCAGATTATAACAAAAAGAAATACTAAAAGGGGCGCCAGTCTCTGAGGCCAATATCTCTAGGCACTGAACTCTGTCGGGCCATGTCGAATCAATTGTGAATTGTGAATTGTTTTGAAGTAAATATCTGTTGTGTCGCTGTCACAAGACGAGCACCACGTGCCAATCGAAAAGAACAGACTTTTAGCACTTTAATAACAATTGAACTGAAAGAGACAGACGACACGCGACACGGAGTGGCGGAATTTCACCCCAGAGAGTATTGGCCCCAAACCCTAGTGCCCCTTTCGGTATTTCTTTATTTTGCATCAACACAGTACAAGCCGGTACTTCAGACTCTGCATCTTCTCCAGGAAGCATGCCAGAGAATGAGCCCTAACCTCATATTTAAAGGCCCTAGGCCCCAAAAGCAGTTTACAGTGAAAAGCCTTCAAACTCAAAAGCATCTAGTCCAAAAGCAAAGCCAAAGAGCTACCAACACAATTTACGGAAATCCGTACAACTGCCACGTCATCAGCCAGCGCAAAACGCGGAAATCCGTACAACTTGCCACGTCACCATGTCAACGCAATTTTCGAAAACTGCCATGTCATCAACTGTGGGTCCTGCTTTATTTTAATCTTTATGTCACTAGGGGCCCATCGGACGGGGTCCCCATAAGTTGGTAGGACTTTTTCTGTTACTTGCTCTTCTTAGGGTTTAGGCCCCTCGGCCGGAATCTGTAAGTTGGCTCCATTCTTTAGGCTTTGACATGTCAGCAGTTTGTGACATCTCCCCTTCTTGAAAGAGAGTAGTCGTCCGCGATTACAGCATATCTGCAAAACAACTCAAGTTAGCTCAATAATTTCCGAGGGACATTCCGAGGGACATTCAGTTTGCTCTTTTTGTTAAGGAGTTAGCTTCTCCTTTCGGCTCTTTTGATGAAGGAGTTAGCTTCTCCTTTCAGCTCTTTTGATCAAGGAGTTAGCTTCTCCTTTCGTCCAGATCGGAACTCTTGATATTCCGGCGTAGTAAAATTAGCCATCACACCCAAACCGTACTGATCTTCCACGGGTGTCTTGATGCACTAAAATTACATACCCAGGCAATCTCATCCAATTAGGAATATTCAGTGGTTGATACATCACAATGCAACACAAATGCTTACATATGCATGTTACAAGACATAGAAACATAAAGCCGCCGATGAACACTCCCCCGCAAATAACCATCCAGGTCCGGGCCATGAGCTGTTCAACAACTCCCTCATCACTTCTCCCGCAAATAACCTAAAAAGGTCTGGGCCATGAGATATAGAGGCCTTTTACAACCAAACGCCCCCCAGACCACAGCCTGCGTCGTTTGGAGGTGCTGAGAGTAACCACTGCTCAGACTTCCTAATACTCCTCCCGCATAACCATCCAGGTCCGGTCCGAGAGTCACAACAACAATACTCCCCCCGTAAATAACCACAAGGGTCCGGGCCCCACGTGCCAATAGAAAAGAACAGACTTTTAGCACTCTAATAACAACTAACTGAAAGAGAGAGACGACACGCGACACGGAGTTGCGGAATTTCACCCCAGAGAGTATTGGCCCCAAACCCTAGCGCCCCTTTCGGTATTTCTTTATTTTGCATCAACACAGTACAAGCCG
Organism: Adiantum capillus-veneris; assembly: GCF_014529385.1. Taxonomy (NCBI): domain Eukaryota; kingdom Viridiplantae; phylum Streptophyta; class Polypodiopsida; order Polypodiales; family Pteridaceae; genus Adiantum; species Adiantum capillus-veneris. Next base: position 78,083,502 of record NC_140942.1, on the reverse strand, counting down.
GTACTTCAAACTCTGCATCTCCTCCACGAAGCATGCCAGAGAATGAGCCCTAACCTCATATTTAAAGGCCCTAGGCCCCAAAAGCAGTTTACAGTGAAAATCCTTCAAACTCAAAAGCATTTGGTCCAAAAGCAAAGCCAAAAAGCTGCCAACGCAATTTACGGAAATCCGTACAACTCCCACGTCATCAGCCAGTGCACAACGCGGAAATTCCGTACAGCCTGCCACATCATCATGTCAGTGCAATTTTCGAAAACTGCCACGTCATCAGCTGCGGGTCTTGCTTTATTTTAATCTTTATGTCACTTGGCGCCCCATCGGACGGGGTCCCCATAAGGTGGTAGGACTTCTTCTGTTACTTGCTCTTCTTAGGGTTTAGGCCCCTTGGCCGGCATCTGTAAGTTGGCTCCATTCTTTAGGCTTTGACACGTCAGCAGTTTGTGACAGTCGTGGTAGAATCTTGACTTGGAGTGTCCAAGTTTGTTACACATCAACCTGCTGTTGACGCTGCATCTCCATTCGTTCATATTCCGTCGGTGGGAATGGCCGGTATTCTTCTCTCGAGTCGACAAAAGGTGGGCGTTGTCCATTCAATCTTCCATGTTCTCACCCGACCCTGAGTCGTCAGGTGGATTGGTTTGATCCTTGCGGGATTCATTGACTGAATCCATGTGTGTCGCGGTAGAAGGGATCGATCTCCAATAGAAGGAAAAATCAATTGAGTTCTAATACCACTATAACGGATTTGGACACCCCAAGTCAAGAATCTGGCACGACATGCGAAAAAACACTTTAAAAATCACTTAACAAAGCTTATCAAAATTCAAGAGAGACGACACGGCCCGGAGTAGTTCTGTGCCCAGAGGTATTGGCCCCAAAGTCTGGCGCCCCTTTCGGTATTTATATTTATATTAATGATTGAGCAAAGTGCTCCTCTCAGTGCTCCTCCCAGGCTAATCTGAGGGAGGAGAGACCCTAGATAGTACAACTTTATAGGCCCATGGCCTTCGTACGTAAAAAGCTTCAAGTCTCAAAAACATCTAAAGCAGCAGCGCTGCCAACGCGTTTTGCGCCGCGAATTACACGCGTCAGTACGGCCTGCCACGTCAGCACCCAGCGCGACTTACGACAGTCCGTACAGTCTGTCACGTCGGCTCTTCCCACGCAAGTATATTTTTTTAAAGTCTTTATGTCCTGTGGGCCCCATCGGACGGGACCCCATAAGTTGGAAAGATTTATTCTTGAATTCTTGTCAGTTTCTAGGGCTGACATGCCATGCCATCATTTTGTGACAGGGTGAGCAAACATACTCCTTAGAGCTCACAATGCAAGAGGCCAACATGCTATAGATGTCCCGTGACTGAGGATTACAAAGATAAACAATCCTCGCCTCGTCCATAGCTTTCGCAAACAAACTGAACAAGAGGTCTAGGCTCTACCAAAGAAGCTAGCATAACTCCTTGAGCCTGCTGCAAAGGGGATACAAGAGGCCTATCCTCCTCGAAGTCTCTTAGTGCAACTTGGAATCGCCCTCTAGAACTCCAATACCATCTAGGCAAAGGACTCGCGGGTAGAAGTAAACAAGAGTATGGCTTGGGGATTCTGCATCAAGCCAGTTCAGGTAATGCTTTCGAAAAGATCCTTCCATACCACATGTGGAACAAAGATCTACTAGTCTTTCACTTCACTAGACCCAGAAGCATCAACATTTCTTTTTTGAGTAAAGAGCCTGCTCCTATATCGAGACACATTGTCTCTGCAAGTGGCACAAACCCCCTCTAGCTATAAAGCACAGGCATGAGATAGTTGCAACACCTCCAGCCAATACCATCAATCCAGCTATTCCACCTAATTAAGAAAAATTCTGGACTAGATGCTCGATCCACAACATGCATCCCCTTGCCAAGAGATAAACCACCCAAAGCAAATAGGCTACATAAAGCTTGATAGGACAACTCTCATCAACTGCCAAAGAAAATATGTAAAAGGATCTAGACTATCTCTAGCAACACATCTTCCTCTAGGGACCTTGAAATTCCAATGCAAACTATCGCCACCATGTCTCCATTGGTGTACCAAATATTAGAATCTCCATTGCCCTTCAACATATCAAGTCCACAATCAATGCTGAAAACACAGCAAACAAACCTCCCAACTTCCAAAATGTAATCTTTATAGCCAGAAATTGCCGCAGCAAGTCCAAGAAGGTACAGGCTGAAAATACAGCACAATACAACCGCCTTTGACTCACAAAGCGTGGTCATAAACACACTTCTCCACGGCTGAAAAACCAAAGCTAATCAAGTCTTCTCCGAAATAAGTTGTAAAGATGCAGATCTGGCTCATCTCTTTGGGGCGAAAACGTCCCTCCTCTGCTGGCAAAACGCAGCAACCGCACACTTCTCTCCAAGGCTGAAAAACACAAGTACAAGGCCCCCATAACATACATTGGGGGTTCCCCAGGGTTGCAGATAAGACCCCAAAGCTCGTCTTCTGCAGGGAAAACGCAGCACCGCATATCCTTCTCTCCAAGGGTGAAAGATGCAGGTACAGGGCCTCCAAATTGAGTTGGAAACACAGCCAAGAAACCTCCTGCCACTGCCTCCAAAAACGCAGATTTCTCTCCTCTGATGGAGATACGGAAGCCATTGGACCTTTCCGGTCAGTGATACAGTATCACAGTGGGCTTGCACAAGCTGATTTTCAGCCATTATAGTAAACAGACTGGCAGCTTGTGCAGCATAATTCTGACTCTAGTATCGATACCTTAACACCAAAACCTAAGCACATGCATGTGGCGTTGGTTGAAGACACAAACAAAAAATAACTCTATAAATAGGCCTTTCGCTTTCACTTAAAGGTTTTGAAAAAAAGAAAAATGGAAAACCATACCCAACAGAGAAATTCAAATTGTATTTGAAAATCACCTTCTTACAGGCAAGAATTGGATGATGCACCATTGCATGACCGGCCAAGGGAAACAAGGGTTTTGCAAGATTCAATGATAGAGGACGAAATCGGGTTCCTGATTGCACAAGTAAACATAAGATTCCTCAGATAGCCCAAAGCAGCTGAGGTAGCCATAAGCAGCTCGAAACTTTCAACTTCTTTTTGTTTCAGCATCCACATATGCAGTACAGTCCATGCACATGCACATGCAAGCCCAAGTGGGTTGAGAGGATCCAGCCGCATAGCTATACTATTGCATGCAGGCACATACACAAACAGCTTCTTCACTAGATGAAAACTCTTCCAGAACAAGTACATCTAGAAAATTATCCCTGATGTTGGCCAATCTGGCATAATGTTCAAGTATCACTCGTGAAATTACTAGTTTGATAAAAAGCCATGCACCATCCAAGCCAATGATGCAGAGGTGAACACGTAAAAAGCATGTGTATGTGCACGGGCACCCATGCTCACAGGCATAAGCATACATCTTACCTTTGGTAGGGCCTCCAACCATGATGACAGCTACATTCACCTCTTCAGAGCTTGCCATAACTGCCTGAGCAATCATGAAAGAGAAGAAGCTGAAGCTTTAGGTGAATTCAGAGCTTCTACTGTATTCAGAAAAGTTCAATTAAGCAAGTTTACCACTGATAATAGATCTCAAGCTGCTGGTTTGCAAGTTGCAACACAATCAACACCGACAAGAGTGCTTCTGCAATTCAGCAGAATTGTAGAGGTGGGTCGATAAGATATAAACTATGAGAGTGTGGTGCGCAGAAGATTACGAGTAAAAGAGAGTATGCTCGTACTGAATTTGCAATTTAGCCAACTTGCTGCTGCTTGTTTTTTGACTAAAGAAAACATGCTTTTTGAAAGGCGCCGATCTAGCGGACGAAAAGTTAAGGCTGATGTTTGAACTGTGTGGTCCACCTCACCATGCTGTTGGGCGCGCACGGTCCATCTTGTTGTGGACGTCCAAAATGGGGACTTGTTTTGGGCGCCCACTATGTGACTAGGTTGGGGTCAACAAGGCAACAAAAAAAATACCTTTGTCACTTGCATGTATCGATTATCACTAAGGACCTTTAAAGCCTCGTCCTTGTCTAACACGGGGTCCCTCAGACGGGATCTAGGCCCCAGATTAGGTGAGGTGGAATGAGCTTGGTCTCCATCGTCGAATTATCAAGTAAACTAGGAGTAAATTGTCGTAGTGTACACCCATAGGCACGTGACATGTAATAGAGTGGTCATAAGATTTTGCATGGAAGCCATGACGTCCTAGGTTCACCCTATAAGGGGCATTTCTTAGTCTGTTTAGGGTCTTTTGGCCCTGCAAGCTAGAGAGGTGCCGTCAACGTTGTGTAAGTGAGTTTGTGTAGGGCTTTTTTGGAGCCAAAGGAAGTTTGCAAAGAAGTTTTTGGAAGGGTGTAGTGTTGTGTGGTATTTTTGGTGATTGAATCAAGCTCCATTGTGGCCCCTCTGTTGTCTATCCCCCCACCTCCTCTTCTCCTTCTGTTGCTCTTTGGTGTGACGATGTCAGTGTGGAAGTGTGTTCCCCAGACCGCTTGTGGTAAGAAGAGAGAGGGGGAGAGAGTAAGAGAGGTATTGTGTATGGTTGTGGTATGTGCGATAGAAACAGTGCATGGTGGTTGATTCTTCTCAAGGGTGCATTTGTGTTTGTTGGTGCACAGTTGTGTGTGCGTTTTTGTGAAAGTGTGTCGTTTTGAAGGTGATCTTTGAGAGGAGTGGGGTGTTGTGAATGCCCTTAGCTATAGAGGGGCAATTTGGAGTGTCTGGGTGTGTTACCATTCCTCCTCTCCAATGTTGTCAAGAAGTGCACAATGGAGCTAGTAAAGCATCGTACACCTGATTGTGAGGGTTCAAAGAAAAATCAAGCGAATTGCAAACAATCCAAAGCAAAAGACACACATAAAATGAGAAAAATACATCCATGAAAGCTTCTTTTTTAAAAAATCAAGATCAACTCAAATCTCTTGTGTCTGTGAAGATTTGGTGTAACCTCGCTTCCAATTGCACGAACAATGCTCTTTCGCCTTGATACAAAACGTAAATTAACGCTTCAATTATTCATTGTGACCATATCATGGTAGCTTCAGAACTTCAATAGAGAAGCTCAAGTGATTATTTAAAGAGGGGAAACCCACACAGCCTCGAACATGCAGTGGAAATAGCATGGGACTGTACTAGCATCCTCATTTGGAATTTTTATCTCCTTTGTTAGATGTCCAAAAGAGCTCAATCTTGCCTCTATAAACTAACTCTCAACTTGAGAAAGGATGGCCTCATGAGTAATGTGGCATTTTGAGCTATTTTATGCTATTTATGACCATTTTTAGCCCTTTTTAGCACAAAAATGTTCTTTTTGTTCGTAAAATGTTCAAACGAGCTTTTAAAAATCCCTAAATTTGTGGAAAACGCACTTTGGCTCAAATTTCATGTTGAACCTCATTATTCTACCACTTTGAACACATCTTTTATGGCCACGCTCAAAACTTGCATTTTTTTTGCTGAGATCGTCCGTATTGAACTTTCGAGGTGAGACGAGTGCTCGACCATGTTCATTAGATCCATCGACTTTACCAAAGCATATTAGGATCATTTACCTTAAGAAGCACTTATGGTGCTGCATCGAGAGGCATAACTCCCTGTTACTTAAGGTATGTACATAGCAACAATCGTTCCCACACATAGCACACTATGTGCATGATGGCACTTGGTCCCACATAAACAAATGCATAAGAAGTGAGGTGAAAATTTATATTTCGCACTATAAACATGCCATAGCATGACATTACATTTAAGAAGCACTTACTGTGTTGCATCGAGGGCCATAACTCCCCATTAAGGTATGTACATGGTAGTAACCGTTCTCACACATAGCACACTATGTACATGATGGCACTTGGTTCCACATAAAATAATACATAATAAGTGAGGTGAAAATTTATATTTCACACTATAAATGCTCCATGGCATGACATCCATCTTGATGGTTTGGCTTTTGATATAGAGGATGTGTAGGAAGTTTGATGGAGACTCATTGAAGATAAAGTTTTCTTGTGAGGTTGAATTGCTTCAGTGGTTGCTTTAGCTTCACCTCTGTTACCTTCTGGAACTATTACAATTGTTGTTGTTGAAGCTTTTTTTTACAAGAAGATGTTCATCTAGCTTTTTGCTAGGACCAGACTCTCTTTGATGTGATGGGAGTCGATTATGTAGAAATTGTTCTTGAACTTCCCGGTACTCAACTTGAGAATGGCTTGTACCACACCAAAAGCTAGGAGTCGGCATTTTAGAGCTTGTGTACACTATTTCTTCTAGCTCTTTGATTGGCAACTTTCCCATCATTATCCAAGTGCCATAAGACATTAGAATCTTTGTAGCATAAGGATCTATCATTGTTGAACATGTAATTTTGAGTCCTATTTCTCCACGAGTTTCTCCACATAAACTGAATTTGATCAATGTAGGAGACATTCGATCTTTTGCCTTATCCTTGTTCTTTTCTTGATCTTCTTTGAAACAACTATAATTCTTCAGGTATGTCAATGATGACATATTATTGTGGTTGCTTTTCTTCCTTCATTTGTACTTTTTCATCATGATTCATAACATAGTTGTTTGTTTCACATTTTCAGCTTTCATACTCACAATTTTCATTAGCTTCCTACAACATTTTTATCATAAAATAGGGACCTATGTCAAAGCCTTCCTCATCACAAAACTTTATAGGCATTGTTTCATTTATGCACAATTCTAGAGTAGCCAAGATACGATCCATCCAAATGGCTCAAATAAATCCTCAAGAAATGGTTTTGGGATATACTCTTTGTCCTCTACTGGTCCCTCTCTAAGATGCAATTTTCTCTCGCCAAACTCTCACACTCAGAAGCTCCACACATCCAGAGATGTACTTTACTTTGTAGCCATGCAGGTATCTCTTACTCATTGACCATTGCTGGGTCAAATTCCTCTACGACTAATACCTCTATAGCTATGGTATTTTACATTGATCCTTCCTGTAACCTCTTTGTGACTCAAGTAGATATGGACGTAGCCCCAATCTTGTATCATTTTAAGTTGTCTCATGAATGGACACCCCAAAATGATATCAAAATAAAATTATTGTCTTTCTCAAAATCTACTATTGCAAATGTATGTTCGTATCTATCCCACAAGATGTTACAACTATTTATTCCAACATACCCATAGGTCTCTCAACATAACCATTTGTGTGTTGTAGTTTCATTCTAGTTTTTCTAAGAGCCATTTTTTTTCCATTTTTCCGTAACCTCTTTGGTGGCTATGGCCACTCTGGCCCCGCTATCAAGTATAGAAATTGTTTTTATCCCTTTATGTTCCATTGGCAAGGTGGCATTCCCTTCTTCCCCTTCACAATAATCACCCACCTTGTTTATAGGTATTGGTTTTGCCTTAGGTTTCTCTTGTGTCATTTTACGTTTGATCATCTAAGGGAATATCTTAAAGAGGAATTTTCAATCCCATTTTTTCTAGATTTTTTCCACTTCTCTCCATGGATGTGGTCTAATTTTCAACCACTCTAAGAGACTGACCGTGCACAACTTGTGTGGACAACTCTTTGTCCAATGATCACCTCCACATTCATACCATGGTCCTACTTATTGCGTAGCTGGTGGTGCAGCCGATGGTTGTTCTTGCCTAGTAAGAATGGTCTTTGATCCATACTCTTGATTGGATATGAACATTAAGGTGTTCTCATTCATGGAATAATGTTTTCTCAAGGGTTGTGACACCTATGATGGTTGCGGTCTCTCAACGCCTGACACAATCCTATTTTGATCCATTGGGAATCTTGGAGGTGGTAGTGGCCTCTCCCGCAAAAAGTTCTGGTTGTAATAGCCTTGGTTCATTCTCCTTACCACTTCTTCAACCAATTGATCAATGTTCAGAATTGTAGGAGTTTGAACAATCCATTTTGTTGTGGATTTACTAGTCGTAGAAGAGGCACTACTAGTTGCATTGTCTACATCTTTTGTCACCTCTCTGTAGGCCTTAGAATTGTCAATTAGATATAAAGCTTCTCTAGTGACCTGTTCAAAGGTGGTACATCCTCTTATGTGTGGATTTTTTTGAGAGTTTCATTTTTATAAGCCCTCTATAAAGAGGCCTGACAATCATTCCTCCTGTGGTAACTCTCATGTGGTATTGTTTGAATGAAGCAACATTGCCGTCACCTTTTTAGTGTTTTTTTTCTTGAAAGCATAGATATGTGATACCGTGTTGTGCCTAATCCCCCTTTTAGGGAAAGCCTCTCCAATTTTTTGCAAAAGTTGTTCAATGTTTGAAAAAGCGTCTATAATCAATGGTTAGAACCAAGCCAACACTATCCCTTCCAAGGTTAAGCCAAATGCCTCATATTGTGTATGAAAATCAAATACTTATTCAACTCTTAAAAGTGACATATATACGTATGGATCCCTTGACCCATCATCAACACATTTAAGATATATTTATGAATTTTTGGGATTTATTCAAGTCCCATTTTTAAAGATTTCAATAAAAATAATCCATTTCATCAAGTAATTTGCATACATGTATCCAAAACAAGGGCTATAAAGTGCTTGATTTTTCTAAATTCAACTTATAAATTGATTGCTTTGTAATAAAAAAATCCAAGTATGTTTGCACAAAGACCAATCTTTGGACTCATGTAGTATATGATTTTGAGTCTAATTCAATAGACTTTGTCTTATCATAAGCTTCTAATATGATGATTTTGAGCCATCTATCGACTCCTTATAAGCTAGTCAAAGACTATGCTCAAAACTTACCATAATTGAAACCATTTTTTTGCAATTACCATGAGCCTATTTCTAAACTAGATGGTTTGGAGGCTCAAACTTAAGTTCAAACCTCCATCCTTTCGAGGTCAAAAAACCCATTCAAGGATCCAAACTGTCAAGATGGAAAACCATGGGGTTGTTCCCGACCTAGATGGGGTGGAGATTCAAACTTAAGTTTGTGCCTCACCCCATCTAGTCCACAAATGACTAGACCTAAAAGCACTTGCAAATAAAAAATTGAAATTATAAGATAGGTTGCTATAAATATCGTAGGCAATTGAGGCTGCTAACATCCTAAGTGTCTTTAGGTTTCGTGAGTTTACTGGTTGCCTTCGATGTAGCGTCCTAAGTGCCTCTTAAATGTGAATGATCCAGAAGATTTCATGTCATGGCACATTTATAGTGTGAAATATAATTTTTCACTTCACTTCTTATGCATTTGTTTATGTGGGACCAAGTGCCACCATGTACATAGTGTGCTATCTGTGGGAACGGTTGTTGTCGTGTACATACCTTTATAGGGATTTATGGCCCTCTATTGAGTGTGGTAAGTGCTTCTTAAATATAAATGGTCCCTAATATGTTTGGGAATGCCAATGGACCTAATGCAACATGGTTGAGCACTTGTCTCGCCCAGAAAGTTCAATGCGGATGATCTCGACCAACAATAGTAGGTTTCGTATGTGCTCTCGTATATAGACATAAAAGATGTGTCCAAAGTGCTTGTCAAGTGGGAAAATGAATTTAAACATGAAATTTGAGCCCAAGAGGATTCTCCACCAATCTAGGGATTTTTCCTAGCTCGTTTGGGCATTTTACAAACAAAAAGGGCATTTGTGGGGTGAAAAGGGCTAAAAATGGCCTTAAAATGGTCAAACAACACCCAATAATCAACATAAAATAGCTCAAAAACTTGTATCATGATTTTCTATCCCTTCTCAAGTTGAGAGTGAGTTTCTAGAGCCAAGAATCAGCCCTTTTAGACATCTAACAAAGGAGATACGGCCGTTCCAAGTCAAGGTGCCATTATAATCCCCAACCGTTTCCACTACATGTTCAAGGCTATAAGGCTGCCAATTAGGGGGTCCCCTCTTCAAATAAATACTTGAGATTCTCTAATGAAGTTCTGAAGTTTTCATGAAACAGTCACAATGAATAATTGAAGCGTTAATTTAGGGTTTTTATCAAGGCAAAAAAGAGCACTGCTCTATGCTATTGGGAGTGAGTCTATACCAAATCTTCACACACACAAGAGTTTTGAGTTGAACTTGGTTTTTTCTTTAAGCAAAGCTTTAATTTATGGAAATTTTCTCATTTTATGTTTGTCTTATGCACACTCACAATTTGCCTTATTTTTTGGGTACTACCACAATTGGCGACACCCACTCTGTGTGCTCTATCTCATAGATAAACTCTGCTTCTTTAAGCTTATATATCTCATAGAAAAACTCTACTTCTTTAAGAATATCTATCTCCTCTTTTGTTTTCTTTGAAAATGTCTCATTATATGTATAAGGACGTTGTTTGTGCAGCTTAGCATCACTCTTAAGTGGTATCCTGTATTGACATATGCTCGGATCCACTCCCTTAAGATCCTTGTATGACTAAGCAAACACATCTCTATATTGTTTAAGAGTAGCTATCAAAAGCTTCTCTTCCTCTTCGGTGAGATCGATGGCTTCTCCATGAAATAATCTTCCTTTAAGGCTAATTTAAATGCTTCGCAAGTTTCCCCATGTTCATTTCTAATTCCCCTTACATGGTCTCTGATCTCGGGAACTAAAGCTAGGTCAAAATTTTGTACCGTCTATGCTTCAGGCACTCGATGCAGCTCCATTTCCTTTAGATACCCACAAAGATACTTTGTTACATATTTACCATTAAATTGGTCCATTTTATTCACCACTCATTGAAGAAATTTGGTTGAAGAAAGTTTCCTTCTTTCAGCAGCTTGTTGTTGTTGCATAAACACAGCAAAGGCTTGAAACACTTGAATTGTGATTGGATCAAATTGCATGCCTTGTTGCTCCTATTGCTCCATAGCTTCGAAGATTTGATTTGAGAACTACGTTGAAGCTTTTGATCCCTCATCCTATCTTACTTCACATTGGTTTCACAAAAAATGTGTCAAGAAGTGCGCAGTGCAGCTAGGAAAGTGTCGGGCCTCTTACTATGAGGAGTTGAAGCAAAATCAAGCGAGTTGCAAACAATGTGAACCGAAAGACACAAGTAGGTAAATGCTGCCACGATAAGAGAAAACTACCCCTTACCCATCACAGATCATGTGATTCAGAGAGTAATGGGCAAGGAAGCGTATAGCTTTCTTGATGGATTTTTGGGCTATAATCAGCTTGCCATAAAGCCAGCGGATCAAAACAAAATGGCCTTTGCCATAGAATGAGACATATTTTCTTATCACATGTGCCATTCAGTTTAACCAATGCACCTGTCACATTCCAGAGGCTGATGAGTCATGCATTCAAGGAGTAAATAAAACAATTCTTAGAGATTTATATGGATGACCTGTGTGTGCATTCTCAACGAAGAGACGATTGTCATTTGGAGTTACGGATGCCAAGTTATTGCCAGATGAAGTTTCACTGGGGGGGCCAGTTCTATGCCAACTTGGTCGCCTCAATCGGTGTGTCGTTTGGGATTTTTGGAGCCTCGGCAGGATTTGTATGTGAAGAATACGGCAAATGAAGGCCATGGGACTTTACGACTTGTCAATCGGACATTGGATCGGTGAGATATTAGAAATTGAAAATGGCAGCAAGTGCCGTCAGTGCATCATCAAATGACTTCTCCTAGTTTTGGTGCTGATGGTTGGAGGAGTCAACAAAGCCGAAAAGGAATGGGGTTTGTACCATTTGGAGCCAAGTACCGGGAGTTTCGGTGGCAATTCATGGCTTGGCAAGTGGTTCATTAAGCAGAGAATGGTTGCTACTCAAAGTAGGGGGAATTTCTTTTGTCAAGAGCTTTTTGCGGTGGTCTTTGAAGAGATAGTGGGGAGTGTGGAGGTTCAGTGTCTCATGGCCCGCCACATGGCCAATACAAATCCCATAGGGAAAAGTACAAGGATCGGATGCATGGTATATAGCTTGAGTGGCACACCCTCTTGGTTTAATCAGTTGGAGAAAGGCTCTCACGAGCTCCTAGTGATGGTGATTCCTGTCAGGCACTGCTCTCGGGTGTTCTGTTAGTGTTTGGCGCGCTGAGGTGTTGAGTGCAGTGGTTCTCGTCGTCGTCGTTGTCGTTGGTGATTGTTGATTGCGTTGGGTAGTGCTGATGTGGCATGCCTAGCTTGAGGTGGCTCATGCAAGTCGCGAGCCTTCAAAGGCCGCAAATTTTTAAATTGAGAAGTAAAAGGGGGAGTCTTCCCTACGGGAACGGCAGGGCTAAAAAAGGAAAAAGTGGGCCCAAAATAGAGGAAGGTCTTACACGTCCTATAGAGGCCAAATTTTTTGCTTTAAGGGGGAGTTCTTGGCAAGTTCAAGGGGGGTTGCTTGCAGGAGTTCATGTGGAGAAGAGCTAGAGAGGAGGTGGTTTTCTTGCAAGGAGGAGCCTTGGGAGAGAAAGCTCGGAGCCAATGAGGGCACTGATACAGAGACTTTTCTTGCTGCTCTCAATGAGGAGGGCCACACACAGTGATGGATCTAGAGATTGCCAGTTTTTTTTATGCTCGATGGTGTCATGCCAAGCCGGTTGTAGCAGCAGGTTTCATGGTTGTCGTAGATGATGTTTTTTGCCACAGTTAAAGCAACCCGTATTAGGACTTGTTTCCGTTCATTCCTCTTTCTCCCCTTCTCTTCTCTGTTTTGCTCCCATCGTATAGTGCTGATGTTTGAATTGTGTGTGCCTCCCCGAGCCTTTGCGTGTGTGAGAGAGAAAGAGAGAACGGTGTGTGCTGTGGTACGGTCGTAAACATGCAAAATTTGGTGTGGTGTGTTGTCAATTGTGCGAGTTTTCAAGGTGAACTCTAGTGGATTGGGATGCAGTGATTATCATGGGCTATAGAGAGGCATATTGTTTGTGTGCCGGGTGTGTTCCCCTTTCCCCCTATCCAATGTGCAAAACTTATTACATTTTCCGAAATCCTGAAAAATGTGTCTTTATGGTAAGACAGGGCAAGATTTTGAGACATATAGTGTCTAAAAATGGCATTCTACAGATCTCAAGAAGATACAAGTTATTGTTGCTCTTCCAAGACCCCCCAAAGTTAGAGAGGTACAAGCCTTTATGGGCCATTGCGGCTATTATCAAAGGTTTATCTGCATGTATACAGTTGCTACAAAACCTCTCTATGCTCTCATCCCAATATTCGAGTGGAATGAAGATGGTGTGACTCTCCCCCTTCAGAACTTGATTCTCCATGGAAGTTATGCACCCAATTCTTTATCCTGCGGATATCATGAAGGAAGATTAGAAACATAAAACACTACTAGTTGGAAAAAATGCAATTCCCATACCTTTGACTTTTACTGAGAGGAAATATTTCTTGCGACAGAACCAACAACTCAACATGTCCGTGTGACGTGCACTGATCTAAAGAAGGTTGAAGCACGGATAGATAAATGACCTTTACCACCTCCATTTGGATTTTTCTCAGGGTGGCTTGGATGCCAAGCATATCCGCGACCTCAACCACTAATGTCCTCACCCTTGCGATGATGCTTTTGGATGACCCTAGTTTGACTTCATCGTCATGGAACCCTTGGTGCACCATGGACTGAGTATATCGTCTATCAATTGGGAAAATGTAGAATACATGACAGTCACAAGTTTCTTGGAATAACAGGCACATGTTGACAATAAAAGCACTTCAAGGTTTCGTACTTTATCACGTCATCATTTGGCATTGGTCTCTCATTCGATTTACCTATATACCACATCCATATACTTGTCATTCCATTTATTATCCATTGTATATGAAGTAAAATAATAAGAAACCATAGATGTCCAAGATGATCCATTACAAATTCTAGTAGACAAAACTTGAGATCACTCTACAAAGACATCCAAAATCCCCTCCACAATAAAATTTCAGTATACTAATTGCCAAAAATGTGATGTTTGTGGTAGTTGGATTTGTCCACATGTGACCATCCATTGATTGCTCCATTCCATCCATTGCTGACTTCTCTATAACTGGCTGGGGTGGTGATTCAAATATCATGTTCCCATTTTAGCATGATGGAATTTCTTCCATCCATTTTCATTCAGAAGATGAAATCGTAAGGAGGGATGTAAAGCTAGCTTGACTACGCTTATAGCTTCCTTGTTGGAAACCCCGCCCCTCTTACGACACTCCTGTAATGGAGAGTCTAAGTTGATCACCCCATCCTTTGCTACTTTGTTGTTGGGATTGCACAAAAATTCTTCTTCTTCTTCATCAGAAGAAAATACCACTAAATTGGGCTTATTGCGGATATAGGTCTTGCAGGAGGATCTAAGAATGCCACATATTCGGCTGAAATTTTAGCATCCAAAATATATAGGGGAAAGCTATCAACTTTTCCTTCATTTTGCAATGGTAACAATATCGGTTCACCTTCATCACATTGTGTATAAAGCTCCTCATTAAGACTAGTTGGTGCATTTATGTTAGCTTCTAAAAGAACCAACAAAGTGCCAAATGGTGGGGAGAGAGAAATGGGGGAAGGATTTAATGGTGGATGTCTAAAGAAAATTGGAGCACTAGTAGCAGGGAAAAATGAGCAACTCAAATGAGTCATGTCTATATATAGTATCTTATTTTGTTTGCATCTCCTTAAATGCATTGACACAAGTCAATTTTTAATGAGTGTGTGTGTGAGAGTGAGTGAGTGTGTGTGTGTGTGTGTGTGTGTGTGTGTGAGAGAGAGAGAGAGAGAGAGAGAGAGAGAGAGAGAGGGAAGAAAAAGAGAGGAGAGGGTAAGGGATGGAGAGGAGAGAGGGGAGAGAGAGAGATAGAGGGGGCAAGAGATATTGAGAGAGAGACTATACCAAAGAAAAGAGAGAGTGGGTATGAGGGCAATAGAGATTTCTCTAATGTCATTCATGATATTCTTTTTTTGGGTATACAGGGAAAGATAGACAAGAGTGAACCAAAAAAAGAAAAGAAAAGAAATTGGAGGCACTAGCAATATCGCTTGTGCCTCCCTTCCAATTCACTCTCAATTTTAAAAAAAACGCATTCTCTCTCTTTTTCTACACACCTCTTTCTCTACATTTAAAAAGAGGAGAAGAGGATGGAGACTGGATTTGTCGTTATTTTAGATAGCAAGGTATGTTCTATCTCCTTCTCTCTTTACTTTCACATTAAGATCACTGAAAATGTCAGGGCTGTTGCTACTCATAGCTGCAGAATCGGGATGGAAGTGTCACAAATGAAGCTCCAAACTGACGCCATTTTAGCAAAATAGGTTGCAGCAGGTGCAAGATAGTATGATAATTTTCTAGTAGCTATGCACAATTCCCAATGTAAAAAGATGTTCATTAGTGATTAAGACCATACTTGGCCACTTATGAAATGACAAGCACTGGGAGTTGAGCTCTACCAATAAATTTCCTCCATGGAAAATGGCATAAGCCATCTAAAGTGATGAGAAAGATTTTGTGTGACCCAATACTCAATGACCCTCTTTAAAGAGAGATGTTAACAAGTGGTGACATCCCTTTACAAGGTCCTACATAAGGTAATGCTTACTTAATGTCCCTCCCACAAAAAATAGTGTAAAAAACAAGTGAAAGGGTCACGATGGTTTTTTAAAACAATAAGAAAGTGATAAAATCATCAGGTTGAGTTTAACTAGAATTATATAAGGTGAAGCAGTATTCGAGAATGTCTCTTTATTATGCAATCGAGTGTCCTCTCAAAGAAGCAAACAAAAATTACTAGCAAAGTTTTTGAAATTTGTGAGATTTTTGAACTAAGTTTTGACATCATTGCACCAATTTTTCTTCTCTTTACCATGGTTTGCTCATATATATATATATATATATATATATATAAATATATATAATATAAATAAATACAAAAATATATATAAATATATATGTATGTATATAAAATGATAAATAAATAAATAAATTTTCATATAATAAAAATAACTCATTAACATATATTATATATTTACTTATTTGTATTGTGTGTGTATGTGTATGTATGTATAGAATGTATAGAACCTACTAAAATTATGCAAGGTGAAACTTCACTTTATCATTCTAAATGAATAACTGAAAACATTGAAAGTATGCCTAACCCAACACATCTCTAAAGCTTCTTTTAAAAAGCCAAAAAATTTGTCATCATTAACGTGAGATGTGGCACTACCAAACAAGCTTTCTCAAACGGTCCATACTCCACAATTTCTCCCAAGATGTAACATAATCAAAGCCAAAAAGTGAAGTACCCACCTTCGGAAATATCTTTTAAAGTCAAGACCCCACCCTCCCATAAAGTACATGATTTCTTTGTCTTCAATAGTTTTACTTCCCTCCTTGCATGATACATGCCCATCAACAGGAAATGAATAACTTTTCATCCTTGTCCATAAAACAAGCCAAAAAATAAGTAAAATGTGATCTCTACCAACATTAAATACTAATGATGAGTCATTATGATGGCTAGAAGTTTGTAATGATGACACTTACTTAGACTAAGTTCCATGCCATTCAAGTGAGGTGGGGGTAACCTGTCCGTATCTAACTACACATGTGGTGATCCCTAATAAGCTAGATCCACATGCGGTAACTGTTTTTTAGTTAAGCCGCCCCCCCCCCCCCCCCCCCCCCCCCCCCCCCCCCCCCCCCCCCAAAAAAAAAAAAAACCCATCTCAAAGAGGTGTCGTTAGAAAATGCAAAGGTTGCTCCGTCTTTCACCTATTTGTGAGAGTATGAGAAAGAGATCACATCAATCCAATCATTTGAAAAATTTACAACTACCCCCTCCATGTGGGGAGAGTTGGAACCTAATCAATCAATCTACGATGTCTCCCTAATTTTTCGAAGCAGCTGAATTAATTAGAACCTTTGAAGATGCTTTGGCAAAGGTTTGGATGGAAGGTAAAGTAAGTGGAAGGGAGGGTGGCACGTGGACGCGGCTTGAGGCCAAGCGAAAAAGGAGAGACTCTGTCTGAAATCAAAATAGAGAAAAATATTGTAAAAATCAAAAGAATAAACCTAACTTTATACAATTTCCTCTTCGCAATTTTTGAAATTTTCGTGTGGGAGGTGAAGGTGGTGACGCCTGGAGAGAGTGAAAAAATGATAGATGAGGCGAGGGTCTGAGTGAGCAAAAAGATATCTTTTTCTTTTGTATCTCGGTGTTTGTGGCGCGCTAATTAAGCAAGGAGATGAGAGGAGGAGGTAGAAGCCGGTGGATAACGTTCGTAAGGACAGGAGGTGATTTTCTGAGAGCAGGACATCGTGAGGCAGAAGAAGATGCGCAAGAGCAGGGCATCGGGGGGGAGGGCACGACGCGCAGAAATTGTGTGTGTGTGTGTGTGTGTGTGTGTGTGTGTGTGTGAGAGAGAGAGAGAGAGAGAGAGAGAGAGAGAGAGAGAGAGAGAGAGAGAGAGAGAGAGAGGCAGCGATGGACAAACACAGACATGCATTGTAGGCTTCGGAGGGGGAGTATTTTGTATGAGGGTGTTTGTCGGGCCGAACGAAGGTAGATGGCGATGGCGATGGGGATGGCTACAAGCGCGAGGGGGGGGGGGGTTGATGGCGACAGGCCAATCTGATTTTCATTTAGGATTGCAAGATTCTCTTGGCATCGCAATGAGTAATTAATTAATGCTTGCAAAACGACCCAATATGTCTCCCAAATTTTGCAAGCACGTCGAATTAGGAAGAATCTCATGAGATACTCCCAAGGTAAAAGGGGAGGAGCCTACACGTGGAAAGAGAGAGAAAGAGGAGACAAAAAGAGGTGTCCGTGTGTCAGGAGAGCAAGAGAGAGAGATTTTTATGTTTCTCGTTTCATGAAGAGCCTTGTCTGGTGCATGTAGGTGCGTCAGATAGGCCAAGGTACTGTGCCCACCAAGTGGGAGATGGGGATATTGTGCCCACCAAGTGGGAGATGGAGATAAGGACGATGGTCTCATTACTAGATGAGTTTGGGTAGCAGGTCGGGAGTATTAGGCAAGGAAAGACGAGGCAGCAATTGCCTGATATGTGCCCAACACAGGATGGGGGAGTGATCTCTGTGTGTGTGTGTGTGTGTGTGTGTGTGTGTGTGTGTGTGTGTGTGTGTGTGTGTGTGTGTGTGTGTGTGTGTGTCAGGCTGGATGGTTTCCTGAGGCTCCGCATGTTGCAGGCCCACTGGGAATGTTGGAAAGAAGTGTGCATGCTGGTTTCCAGTGCAGCTCATTGGGAAGGCCGTGTGTGGTGACATAGAGGGGAAGGCCTAGCCCCGCTGCAACAAAGAGGGCAAATCGCGCTCGCACTATGGGCAGCAAGGCGTCATAGCTTGCATGTCCAGCTTAATCCGCAACTTGGGCGGGGGGGATGCTGCAGCAGTAGGAGAGGATGGGGAAGGGGGCAGGGCAAGCTTCGTGTGGGTCGTAGCTCTGGGCGAATGCAACTCAGGCGAGAGAGAGAGAGAGAGAGAGAGAGAGAGAGAGAGAGAGAGAGAGAGAGAGAGAGAGAGAGAGAGAGATAGAGAGAGAGAGAGAGAGAGAGACGCTCTATGCTGTAGGACGAGAGAAAGGGCTACGACGCGTGGGGCCGGGGTGGGTGCCCTTTTTTGTTTGGGAAATGAGGAGACAGGGAGGGAATCACGGGTTGATTTCGTCTAATGAAGAGTCATTGACCCAATATATGCCTCCCAATGAATCTAGAAAATGGCATAGGTTGATTGAAGCAATGTTTTGAAGGGTTGAACAAATTTCTCGACTAGTGCTACTTTATCTTTCTTGTGAGTTTTGTAAATTTCTCCAATCTTGGCTACTACAAAGTACCTTGTAAGGCTGGTCTCTTTAAGTAAAGATTGTAGGGACATACTACTGGCTCTACTTTCTCTTTCCATTACACAGAATCTCCCCAAGATGCTTCAGCATCTCTAATTAGCATCTCTTATCAACCCACGATTTAAAACCATTGCTAATGGACATGATTTGACCTCAGCACGTAGGAGAACAAAGACTCAAGTTTAACCACTAGGCTATACGCTTGTGCTGCCCTATGGTTTCCCCTTAAGCATTAAAAAAAAACAATCCCCCCCCTCCCCCAAAAAAAAAAACTAATTAATTAATAGGTTTGTGAAAACAACGTTTTGGCTCCCTACTGGCCTTATGGTGGAGTTGACACTTCCAAAAATTTGTGCATCTTATGCATACGAACTCATTCCTTTTTTGCAACAACGCACATTGTATCATTATCTTCTATCCTTAATTTTTGGCCTCCTAAAGCCTTAGCACCTCGAGGGTTGAAGGTAGTTCAAAATTTTTTTTCTAGACAAGTGTCCTTAAAAGCTTTAAAAGTCTTAGATTTTCAAATGCTATTCTCTAAAACCTATATTCACTTTTTGGGGCATGCTTGAAAAATACTTTAGAGAATAAAAGATAGAAAAAGACTTTAGAGAATAAAAGATAGGAATATGTGGATACGATCTTGGGTTGATTCTTTTAGTAAGAATCGAACTGAGATGTTGCTTTGTAGAAGGGAGGAAATAACAAGCAAAGTCATAGGAGAGAGGTAAAAAATGATGGACAACCAACCAACTGGAGGTAGGAGAGTGATAAGCTACGTCACAAATCTAGGAGAAGAAGATTGCATTTTTTTAATAAGTTTGTGCTTGCATTTCATGCAAAATAGCTCACAGGTGGAGTGGCTCAGCCCAAAGATTTATCTCTCGCTTGTTGGTGAGGTCGTGAGGTCGAGGTCGCTCGCTGCGTGGTGCTTATTTGATATGTGTCGAGCTTAAATTGCTAAGTTGAAGTGGGATCTACAAAGATTTGATCTAATGAGAGTAGAAAGAGCAAATTTGATCCCATGATGTGAGGAATTAATAAAGGGTCCTTTTAGTTAAGGACTTTAAAAAATTCATCTTACTAAATTGTTTTATTATTTTCTATGTTTATTAAATCCATCTTTTCTTATAAAAAAAATTAAAATATTCTTTTGTTTAAATTTTTAATGTATCTTTTTATTTTATATTTTTTATACATTTAAAATTTTTCACAAAATATGGAAATTACCAAATTTAAAAATTTTATTATATCCTATGCCTATTAAACCTACCTTTTTTCTATGAAAACATTGAAATATTCTTTTGTTTTAATTTGGCAATGGGCCCCTTTAATTTTTTTACTACATATAGTTTTTCACAAAATGCGAGAATTATCAATTTTTTTAATTTTATTATATCTTATGTCTATTAGACCTACTTTTAAGCATAAAAGAAACATCTAGTAATGTGACTGAGGTTTGAAGGTTCTTGGCTGCATGTGTTATTTGGATTCCACATTATGTGCATGTGGCAAAACCTTTGTATCAACTCTTGAGAAAGAACCAAAAAATTTGATGGGAAGAAATGCATAGACATGTCATGCGGAAATTTTAGAAGTTGTTTCTTATGTCTCCAACTTTGAGGAAAGTAAACTATTAACGTGGAAGACATGTGATTGTGAGAATGGATACTGACCCCACAGGAATCAGATGGGCGATTGGGCAAAATGATGACAATGGAAAGCAATGTGTGGTGAGATTTGGAGTAAAGGTCCTAAGTGCTTGTCAACGCAATTATCCACAGGTGAAAAGAGAATAATGGAGAGAATTCATAGGATTGAAATGTGATGAAAGTATTTGATAGAAGCAAATGTAATAGTGGAGACTGATTGTCTACCCCTTCTTGGAATGATCACAATCTGCTCAACTCTCGACATTGCCTATGTTGAGATTGATTGCCTACATAAATTTTATGAATCCCAAATTTAAGCATATTGTGGGTAAAGAGAATCCAGTTGTAGATATTATTTCTAGAGTAAGGTATGAAAATAAAGAAAAAATGTTGTCGAGGGCAATGATGTAGGCACCAAGTTTTATAATAGCTCACATGCCACAGGTGACCATGTTTGTATGTCAAAGGGACTTGAGTCATTTATAGAGGGCCTATATCAAGGTGATTGGTTGCTCATTGGTGTTGAGATGTCAAGCTCAACATGTACGACTCTTGGATGACTATCACCGACATTCATCATCATTGGCGCGCCTTGGTGGATACTACAGCTGGACTACACTAAGTTGGTCTACCTACCGGAGTGATGGAACACTTATCTACTCACCTCACTCACTAGCAGTTCATACTAGACCGTTGTACTAGTTCCCATTTTATGTTGTATTTTTTCTTATGTTTTGTAGAACTCTTATCTTGAGTTTGTGAAGAAGAAGAAATACAGTCTTTTGCCTCCATCTATTTGTGTGTGTGCGTGCTTGCAAGAGCTCAAGATCTCTCCTTCTCTATCTCTTGACATGGTATCAAAGCCTGATTGTGTCTGAAGAGCTTGGAGAAGTAGGCATGATTAGTCTAGGAAGCGACTTCGATTTTCTTGAGAGCTGTCATCAACGATCTCCGATTCAGGTGATTCCACTTGGAGAGTGTGTGTCTCAAGTTTCTATGGAGTCCTTTAAACTGCAATTGTGCAGCCAGATTTTCATTTCAGGCGCGTTTCGACCCTTGTTTTGGCTTCAATTTGGCCATAGCCCTGCTCATTGTGCTCATTCCAACACTCGTTTGAGTGCTCACGTTGTTTGCTATTTTCCCCCAATGTTGAGGACCGTGTCCAACCTTGCTCTGGTCAATTCACTGCACGACTATGCCAATTTGTGTGCACTTGCTTTTGATTGCTCTCTAAAACTCAAATTTTTCTCACTGCATCCCTCAATTCCTTGCTCTGAACACAACCTGTGACCTACAGAGATTCAAAGCTTTCTCAAGAAATTCAACTCTTCGATTCTAACCAATCAATAAGTGGGCGGGTGTCCGGCCACAACCTGGCCACGAGGCCTGAAACCCAACATATATATTGATTAATCAATTTCAATTTGCAAAAGATTTGCATTGGTTATATGGTTGTTGGATTTTGGTATTTTGTTTGTAGAGATGGCTAAAGACATTGATTACAATATGGCACAACAAATTATCAGCGCGGAGCAAATTTGATGTGGACAATCAGACTTATTAGCTATTGTCAGAATTCAAGAGAATGAATCAAATCTAGAAGACGAGCCCTTGAGTCATAAACAATGCAAAGACATATGTCCGAACAACTTTGTCCGAAATATACTTTTTAGAACAAGTGGCCACGCAAAGAGAAATCCACCAGTAAAGCTCTCTGACTTGCAACATGTGGGCTTAGCTTGAGTTCTTCTCCAATGGTTTATTCATCAACAACAAGCTATCCCCAATAATAACCAGATTGTCATATACTTTATTCAGCAGTGCTATGCACATTACATATTAGGCAAGAGAGTCAATTAGGATGATAAGCCTCCTAACGTGGGCATTGGGCTTGGCTGCATTGCCGACAAGGTTTATCATCCTAATTGACCTCAAACATCATGAAAGCATCATGCTGAGTTGTAAAAGCTATACATTCTATTGTTGTAATCCTCCATACCAACTTTTGTAATCATTTTACATAATCAACTCTGATATTAAACTCTTTGTCTCTTTTTCATCGTGGTTATAAATTCTATACAATAAGTATAAAATAAAAGTGATTGACAATCATAAGATACAAAGTGATATGGCAAAAAGAGAGATATCATAAGATATGGCTAGCAAACTCATTTTGATTACAAGTATATTGTACCAAAGGTGTTTTTAAACAATGTCGTCACAATCAAACATCAGAACCACGTTATCAACTTCGTCCATGTCTAAACATTCTGAAGCCACCTCCCACTTTGACTCACCGTCACTTTACACCTCAACAGCAACTGCTTCATGCGTTTTCTTTATACCAAATCAATGTTAAATTTCTCTCATTGCAATGTTGGTTGGAGCATGCAACATTCTCATATTACAAAACACATATACCAGAGTCTCAGCTCGTTTTGGTTTTAATCTATTCCTCTTCTTGGTGTGTAAGAAGTCAAATGCAGACCAATTTCTCTCGCAGCTACCACTTGAAGCAATAATCGATAATACTCTGACAGCTACGTGCTGTAGTTCTATTTTTTCTCCACCATATTCTTTCCACCACATAGTGTGCTAACTTTTTTGATGGCGTCAATGTACCAAAGATCACCAAACATACCAATCCTATTGGCATAGTCAATGCATTGATGAAATGAATCTTTCCCGTCAGCTGACCCTAAGAGTTGCATGCACACAGGTTTGAAACCATGCGTCACTCCTGAATTGGAGGATTGTTCATGGAGCTAAAATTTTGGTGAATGATGCGATGTGTAACGGCATGTGCATTTGCATCTACCAATGTATCCTTGAAATTCCTTGAGCTCTTCAATGGCTTCTGACATATACCAATATACCTTTTCAAAGACAAAAGAGTCTTTATTCACCAAGCGTAACAGGTCCACAAAGGTTTTTGTAACATTGACAACTTTTTCCACATTTCTCCAAAACACTGGAGAATTGACTAGTTGATGAACCCTTAATATTGTAGCTTGGTAGCTTGGATATTTATTAAGCCATGCATCCCATTGCCTGTCCAAACTTGTCTCCACCAACGCATGTCAAACATATTTCAATGTTAACAATACATGATATGCAGTAGCAAACCGAGTTGCACAAAAGATTTGTAATGCCTTGCTAGGCAACTTGGTTCTGAAGGGGAGCATATGAAAATTGATACTCTCTAATGAACTTTACTATTGTGTTTTCTTCCAACAAAGTAGTATTTGTTTTGTCAAGTTTTCCAATGTCTTTCAAAAGAAGATTGATAGTATCTACAGTGCATGGTACCAATGTTAATTTTGGATACTTTGCTTGAATTACAAGACCTACACCTTGGTAATTTGCAGCATTGTGTGGTGACGATGACTGTCACATTCTTTGGCCCTCCTGCTTTTGATGTAACACGGTCATAGATCTTTGAAAGGAAGGGAATGGTTTTTTCCTTCAAGGACGTGCCAATGGCTTCTAAAAATACTGACCCTCGGAGACAAATCAACATCGCATTGATTAAAGGTTTTTTCTGACAATTAGTCCATTTATCCAAAGCTATAGTACATCCAAAAGTAGGAACATAATCCAACATTGTACATTTGAGCGTTCTTTCTACCTCATCTTTGACTTTGTCAATATACTCTATGTGCATTTTATTATAACCTAACATCACAAATCCTCTTTTGGTCGTGCTCATCAATGCATCTTTGAAGATAGGGTTCCGCACTACATTGAATGGAATACCACATGTGAGAAATTCTTGCATCCACTTCAAATGCAGCATGTATAACCACTATTTATCAAAAGCTTGATGGAGTGTTTGATCCGTAGATAACCCTCTTCCAATATCATCGGCACAACTTCTATTTGAATTAGATGCATTACTAGATGTACCTAGATCAAAGGATGGCGCTGCTCTCTATTCTTAGTTCCCATTAGATTCCTATCCTCATTCATAACAGGTTCTTCTTCAGCCATTGAATTTTTTCTTCCCATAGTACAACCGCTTTTGCTTGCCCCTTTACTTTTGCCCTCAAGGACATCGTTTACTTTTTGTATATAATCCGGATATCTTTCATATATGTCTCGTGGAGGCAAGGTACAAGGCCCAACATTTCCCAGAACTTTGAATAAATGCTGTTTGATCCTCGTAGCATTGCCACTGAACACATGGTGACAAGACTTGCACTTCAATCGAGATGCAGTTCGTCTTGACACTATTTCAAGCACTATGTCCACTCATGACCACAAACCATGATGCACAAAAGAGATATGTAAAAATGGACAATTTTAATTTTTAAATTGATCCTTTTCATAAATCACACGTGAAGTAGACAATTTATTAATTGATTATGCCAAAAAATTGGAAGTACAGAGTCAATTGTATCCAACAATAGTTTTACAATGTATGCACATATCCAAAAAGAGAATATAATTCATTATTTAGGTAAATGGAATAAATTTTGAATATTTTACACCTACAAATGGTAAGGATTGTATTCTAAATAATATTTTGTTACATCGGATCATCTCGAAGTGTGAGCAGAATACTCTAACTCAACACGATGGTCATTGGTTACCAACGATCAATTTTGGATTGTAACTACATTATCATGATTTTTTATAAATTACATTGGTAAAAACAATATGTATTGATCATTCCATATCTTCCTGGAAGTGTGAGCAACTACTCTAACAGAACAAGGTGATAACATCATTGTAATAGAAGCACTTCTAGCAGTACAAGATAAACATCAAGTATGGCCAAAAAGCTTTAATTGGAAATATACCCAAAAGTGTGAGCATCTGCTTTAGTACAGCAAGGTGATAACATTATCGTATTTGAAACATTTCTAACCGTACAAGATAAGCATCAAGTACGGTAAAAAAACCTCAATTAGAAACTTTGTCAACATTTTGCCATGTGTGAGTATATCACTCTAACACAAAGACTCAAAGAAATTCTTAATTCCTAAACCTTAATCTAAGTGAAACAATTGATTATCTCCAGTGCGAGTAAACACTTTTACTCTAGCACAAAAGTAAATAATCCTTATCTACGATATGCACCTATCTTCAAGTGTGAGTATATACTCCAACACAATGATAGATGGTTCCTGATCTAATTTTCTTCTCTTTAAGTGTGAAAAAACTCTAACACAGAAAGAGCAAGTTTTAACTTTTATTTTAATTCAAGACTATCCAATTCAAAAATGATAAACCAAAAAACTACAAATCATAAAATTAAAATTTAAATTGATTTCAACTAAATATTATTTTCTATATTTTTATAAATATTTTATCTTTAAAGAAATTATGATTACTTTCATCAAGTAGCTCAATGTTTGGTTGTGTGAAATGTTCCTCAGAGAGCTCCGACGGTTGCATATATATATATATATATATATATACATACTGAGCCCTTCGATCGAAAAAATCTTCGATTGAAGTACATAAAAATAATACGGAGAGTCGAATTCAGTGACGTATCATCATATAATACATCTGTTTTATATCCCCTAACGTATTATATGGACATTAAATATGTATAATACGTTAATGTTTAACGTATAATGCAACTTATGTGCCCATGTCTTGACAATAGATGTCATCCATGTTTGGTTTCTCATTTCTAACGATGCTTCGTTTACATGGAGGTGCATGCACATAGCCGTTGTCTCATGTTTTAATATCATTTTTTTGAAGTTTTAAATAATTTTCTTTAATTTTTATTCACAAGCACAAAAGAGGAAAACACCAAAATTTGAATGTTGAAGCGCCAAGGTAGGGTTCGGTAATAAGCGCGGCAACCGTAGCGGCAAGATTGGAGTTAATAAATATGGTAATATGAGTGGTAAGAATTGCAGTAATATTTGAAATACAAAAAATGCACCCCCAACCCCCTCTCTCTTCTTTGGCCAACCCATTTTGGACTCTCTCTTTCTCTCTCTCTATGAAATGCAATAAAAGGTTGCGATAAAAGATTTGCAATTTTCATAGTGTATCAAGGCCACATAAGGCTCCTCGAGATCTCATTTCTTAGCCAAGGTTTTTGTTGTAGCCCTTGCCCAATGCTTTCTAGAATAGTGGCTCTTATGAGCGGCTTGCTCTTCATCTTCATCTTCAAATTTAACATGCCTATTTCTATTGCCTGAATATTGGTAGTAGCTTACAACAGTCTCATCTTCATCCTCTTGTTGTACGTGTATCGCATGCATCTTTATAGTACTCCCTTTAGCCTCTGATTGGATAGACTCTGTTAAAGCTTGCCAATTTCTTCTTATGATGTCAATGATTTCCTCATGGAACTCTCTCTTTGCAATGCCAAGGATTTCTCCCAATGTAAACTCCACCTTGCTATTTAAGATTCTTTCCTCTAAAACTTTCTTCAAAACTATGGCAGCTTCAGTAATCAATTGTAGCTTCTATGATGGGCTTTTTCCTTTGCTCTTTTCTTTACCTTGCTTTTCTTTGGTGCAACTTTCTCCACCTGTAATAGCCCTCTTTGAGGGACCTTGATCCCCATTTTCTCTCTTGCATTTTTCTTCAACAAGCACCTTGTTAACTCAACACTTTGCAATATAGGCAAGCAGTGAAAAGGCATCCTCAAGTTCATTCCATCGAGTCTCAAGACGGATACAATCTCTAGCTTTGTGCAATGTTTCTATAGTTAATTTTCCCTTTATAGCTTACTCCATCACAGATGGCTAGACATCTTCACCATCCTCACTCACGTCTTCAATAAATTTTGATCCTTTTCTAAGCATGACTTGACCAGCTTTCAAGCCAAATGTTGTTGTTTAACCATTGAGATATCATGACTGGTTTCCCTATCCTCAACTAGATTTTTCATCCCTCCTTTTTTCAAAGTTGGTTTCCTAGGGCTCTCTTGTTTCACTAAGATGTATCTTTCCCTCTTTGAAGAATACAAGATCCTCTCCCAAGGCATCTTTGAAGCTTTCACAATCCCTTCTTGGATGGTCTAGGTTGTCACATCATATGCACCTATGTACAAATCCCTCTCTGTTTTGAGGTCTTTGAATTGACGATTGTCCAGATGTTTTCCCTTTTTCTTGAAGCCTTGCCAGCTTTAATTTCAGCTCATGTATACGAAGCTACGTAGCAGGTTTTGATTGGCTTTTAGAAATAGCAGAAACTGAAGTATCGTTGTTCACCACAATCTTATCTCTTCTGTGCTACCTTTTTGCCAATAGGGAGACTGCATCTTGTACATCAATCTACCCTGCCTTCAAACCTTACTCTGTATCTTTCTCTTCCAAGAGAAACTCCAATTTTTCTTTAATTTATTTGTTCGCTGCTTGTAGGAAGAGTTATACCTTCTCTCTATCCAAGGAAGCCTGTTCAGTTTGTGATAGTTCAGCATAGCATCGCTCAAACTCTTTGAGAAGACCTATAGCAAAAATCCCTTCTCTAGGCTTTGCAATGCAGTCTAAGAAGGTTCTTTTGGTCACCCTATCAGAATCCTTCATAAATTAGTCTTCTTTTAGAGCAAGCTTGAATTCCTCCCAATTTCTTCCATGAGAATTTTGGATTGCCCTCATACAATCTTTAATCTCTGGGACACAAACTAGCTCAAGTGACTTTGGACCATGTCTTCCTCACACACTTGGTTCAACTCCATTTCCTTCATATAGTGTCATAGATACTTTGTGGTGTCCTTGCCATTAAACCGGTCAATTATCTTCACAATGGATTGTAATGCTTTGGTGGTTGAAATCTGGCTTCTTTCTACCGCTTGTGGTTGTTGCATATACATGGTGAATTCTTGCAACATCTACATGACAATAGGATCAAAGTGAATCCCATGTGTCTCTGGATTTTAATCTATGGCTAACAAAGTGTGTAGATCAAATCACAAACTCCCACCCTAGCATCTTTGCACGGGTTCACCAAAAATGTTGGGTTGTGTGAGGTCTATCTATTGTAAGAGAAAAATAGAGTTAAGAATATCCATAAATGGAAAAGTCTTTGATATGAGACTTTGGAGTAAGGTTGACACTGTTCAAAAAAAGTGCCTCAACTTACAATTATGCCACTTTGAAATTCAAAAATGCCAATTGAGAGGAAGAGAAGAAGGAAAAATCACCCTTAAATTTTGGAGAGTTTAAAATTGAAAAAAAATAGCTCAATTTTAATAATCTCCTCTTGTAAAATCCATATAAAATTATTGTGGATGGTGGTAAAATGATTTTTTTGGACACTACTAGCAATAGTAGGACCTTATACCATCCTTATAAGAGACAAAAAGACGGTTGAATTTAGATATGGGTGATTGAAGCCTAGTGAAAAGACTTTTAGTGTCATTTGATGCCTATCACAGCACGATAAGGTGTCATTAAAATGAGCACACCAATCCTTCCACATACTTCATTGGCACCTACTACCACGATAAGGTGTCATTAAAAATTGAATGAAATTGAACGGTAGGCATCAAATTTAGGAGAAAGCGTGGAGGTTGAGGGAGGTAGGGGTGGGTGCCCTGGAATCATCCTCGAAGGTGGCATTGAGAATATCATTGCAATTGAGAATATTGAACCTGAAAGTGCAGCAAGAGGCTAGGAAACCGCGACTATTACAATTGCAATAAAGATGCCCATTGTTGTTGCCGATAAGGCGGTCGAGGTTGACGGTATAAGCACTGCCATGTACATGGAAGTAAGTAATGCACAAGACTATATAATCGTCAATGTTGATCACATAACCGGAGTTTTCACACAAGTTTTTGTAATTTTCCTGCAGATCAAGAACAAGCAAACCACACCACAGCACAACGATTAATCTTAGCCTTGTATATTAATTAAGCAATCATGGCCTTCTGCACAATCTAAACAAGAGACTCGTCCCTCGCTCACCTCGGCCCTACACCCATGTCATGCCCATACTCACAGCTACTACTGCTACCATCATCATCCCTACCAAAATCAGCATCCGAGCTACCATGGCTTCTTGTGCAGTAGACAAACCCACTTATATGCAAAGGATAACATCTATACAGAAACGCCCTTTCCAAATTGATCAAAGGTGTTGAATTTATATAGGCTCACTCTACCGTCTCTTAACCAAGGTTGACGTTGTTCCTGACGTCAACCACTCCATCCATGCATGGCCACGGGCAGTGTTCACAAAAAATTGTCCTTTAGTGCATTTTTTAAAGGCTAAAAGTGAAATTTAAGGGTTCGCATGGAGGCATGTCCTTTTTACCAAAGGTCTAAATTGAAGGGCTATTCTTTGTTTTTTTGGCAAGGTTTTTTCCGCCTTGTTTCTAATCTCAACACTCACAGTTGAATCTTCAACCTATGTGAGATTTGGGAGCTACAGCCTTCGATTCTCAGTTGTGAAGCATGACACTCAAGACATGAGAGTGAATGCTCAAGAGTCGAGACTCTCAACCTTGCTGGAAAGTTTGTGCGAGTCAGTTCTCGAGGATTTTTATCGCGCTCGAAAGAGGACTTTTTCAAGTTTGCACGCACCTTTCTTGCTTCGAGAATCGATGTTAAACTGACACAAGGTATGAATCACTTATGTGTGTAAAGGCGTTGTCAAAAATGTTTTCTGTGTAATGTGTATAACAGAAAACTTAAGAAAAGGAAAACCTAAAGGGAGAAAAGTGACGTGTGTACCTACATGCATGAGTGCTACAATGTGGTCTATGATAATTGTGTGTACCATGTGGTAACTATTTAATTTTTCACATGTCTGTAGAGTCTTAAGTGTAGAGTCTTAAGTGTCAAGTCCTTTATGATTGGAAGATGATTCAACATTGCATTATATTTAGATTGTTACAAATTACATAGATACAAACCTGTACGTTCATGGTTCATGGCATATGCATTCAAATTTAAGCACTTTAGTTTTAGCATTTGTTTTGTTTCTGTGAACCATAGGTTACTTTTCCAACAAATTATTTATGTCTTCCATAGGTTTATCATAACATTAAGTTTCACACATGTAGTTGAGAAAACCTCTTGTGCACCATTTGTTTTTTTTCCAATAAATCCTTCTCCGTCTTTCATAGGTTTGATCTGACATAAAGTTTCACACATTTAAGAAACCTTCTATTTTGCTGTTTTGTAGGTTATATTGAAGAATTGTTTTGTGATCAAGCTTTAGCGTTTTTCTAAAGAGCTTGGGAAGTTACACCCTAATCCAAGTAAGACTTACACAAGAATTTTTTTTAATGCTTGCTTTTCATGCTTAGTTTCAGATGATAGAAAATCTTGTATATTCCATGTAGGATGTCAAACTTTTGTTGCATCTTCCTTGCTTGGGATGCGAGGTTTTGTTCGTGAAACACAATCCAAATCAAGTGGGGCCTCCAGCTCAAAGCATAGGAAGGTAAGCTCCGGAAGCCAAGTATCTAGTGTTTGTGAAAACGAAATTGTTGATTTGGTTAATGATGAATTTATGGAGAAAGATATGCTTGGGCGGGATGGGGGAATGCTAAGAAGGCAACGTGCTAGAGTTGAATGGAATGAAGCATGGGTTAAAACCTTTGATTGGACTCTTTTTATTATGAAGGAGCTCGTATGTTTTGTGCTTTTTGTAAACAAGACCCAAAAACAAAAAGTGAGTTTGGAAAATCGGGATCTGTAAACATTCAAAATAGTGCATTATTTGACCATGCTAAAACAAATGCACATAAATTGGCTGTCTATCAGTGTGGGCGAAACAAAATTCCGAGTACTAAAACTTTAGAAAAAACAAAATACAAGGCAGATCATGCATCTAAAATTCTTTTTGCTACAGCTTATCAAGTGGCCAAGCATGATTCATCTTTTTGCTCATATGAGCACCATTTAGAACTATTAGAGGTTGTTGATTGTGAATGTGTGCCATTAGAAATGTATAGGAATGATAATGCTTGTGCTATGTCTGTGCAATATAATAGTGAGTCTATTCTATACATGCGACAAAGGAAACTGGTCCAACTTGATGATCTAAAATTAGAAATGCTAAGATTTTAAATTTTAGAAGATAGCCAAAGTAATGGGCTCTAGGCCGTGCTTTACAACGTCGCATTTGGTGGCCGGAGCGGTGCACTATGCTCCTAGGAAGTTGGTCCTGAGAAGGGGTCAAGCTGGAAATTTTTTGTGTGAAGGAGGGAGTTGAAGAAGTGTGGGAGGAAGGTTCCATGTGGCAAGGAAATAATCCCACATTTTTTGCTCATATGAGCACCATTTAGAACTATTAGAGGTTGTTGATTGTGAATGTGTGCCATTAGAAATGTATAGGAATGATAATGCTTGTGCTATGATTGTGCAATGTATAAGTGAGTCTATTCTATACATCCAACAAAGGCAACTGGTCCAACTTGATGATCTAAAATTAGAAATGCTAATATTTTAAATTTCTAGAGATAGCCGAAGTAATGGGCTCCGAGCCGTGCTTTACGACGTCGCATTTGGTGGCCGGAGCGGTGCACTATGCTCCTAGGAAGTTGGTCATGAGAAGGGGTTAAGCTGGAAATTTTATGTGGGAAGGAGGGAGTTGGAGAAGTGTGGGAGGAAGGTTCCATGTGGCAAGGAAATAATCCCACATAGAGGAGTTGGGCTCAAGGCAAGGGAAGGGGTATAAGAGGGGGAATGGGTGCCCATTTGGGGTGTATCAAAGGAGAAAGGAGCTTGGCTATGGGGGCTCGTGGAAACTTGGGGGAGAAGGAGATGACATTTTGTGTTCCCATTGCCTGCCTAGGTGCTTGGCTCCCTTTTTGATCCCCTGGACACTTGCCACACCCCCCTCCCTTGGGCCAAAAGTCACCGATATCTCATTTCCTACCCAAAAAAGGCAAAAAATGGACCAATTGAAAGGAGCCTACAAGGAGAGTCTTGTCGGTTGAGAAGAGAGAGAAAATCTTTGGGGATAAGAGATAAAAAGAGGCCCCATTTTATAGCTGAAATTCTCTGCAACACCTGCAAAACTTTCCAAAGAGCTCATTTTTGAGCAAGAGAGAGTACACCCCCAACTTCGAGTGGCCATATCTCTCTCATCTTTTATTTGTTTTTAGCTTATGGATGCTCTACGGAAATCTACTCAAGACGAGCTACGTCTTTATGTCCTTGGTTTCTCCTTATTTCCAAGTGTGCTTGATGCTAGAAGGGTTATTCATAAATATTTTCAGGTGCTTATACAGGTGGTTGCGGCGGTGCAATAATTCTTCCTTTCGATGGTGTGACTCGTGCAAGGCTATAGAGGCACTCATTTTCCTTGTTGTTTTCATGCTAATATTGTTTTGGTGCCCCCGGCCGAGGATCAAGTGCTCTTGTGCTCCAATTTTTGTGAAATATGTCTATTCTATAGGTAGAGAATGTAAAGGGGATGTGGGTCCTTATGGACAACCACCTATGTATGTGCAAATTGTGGACATCACTTGAGGCGGTCGTGTAATTGGATTTTAACCTTTGGAGGGTCGTGAGGTTTTTTGAAGCTAAGCACTGGGGTTGGACTACCCAGTGTGAGGTGGATTAGGAACTGGAGCGATCCATCGACATCCCTTGAACTTTCGACATCACATGTAAGTGTTTTTGTGGTAATCAAACATGGCGGACAAGTTTCCACAATTCATGGATTGCCTAATGAGAATGCACATACTTTTATCGAGAAATTAGAAGTTAATTTCTTTTTTTGGAATATACTAGATCAAGCTATATTATTGCGGTTGTTGCAATACAATTATAGGATGAGGCAAAAGTTTGGTTGAAGAGGTGGTACAAGCACAAACTCAAGGGGTGGTTTTGGACTACAATTGTGTGAAGCAAGATTTTTTGGCACAGTACAGATCCATGGAAGTACCTGATGAAGTTTGACATGAAATTTTGGGATACACTCAGACGGCTAATCAAAGTGTTGTGATTCTGTCATGCAGTTCACCCATTTATGGGATGAATGGGCTTGAGCTTTAGGAAATGAAATCCCTCCAGCCATGTTAAAGAAGGACCGCTTTGTGGCAAACTTAGAGGAAAGTCTGAAGTTCAAAGTTGAGTTGAAAAGGTCCGCTACCTTTGAGGAAGCAGTCACTATCGCCAGGGAGAAAGAATTGTAAACTCAAAGACTCAATGAGTACGGGAAAGCGATCCATGTGCAAGGTAATGGTGGCCAAAATGAGGGAAATCAAACAGAGGCTGAAGCCTAACCCGTTCAAAGGGTTGCAAACACTGAAGAATTACAACGAAATATGCAAGACATGATGATAATGAAGTAGGAATTGCGGCTCAATGTTCTTGGAGGTGGTCGTGGTCATGGTCGTGGTAGAGGAATGGCCCAGCCATATGAAGCTCAACCTAATGCTAGTGTGGGTCGTGGGTGGACAAGGTGTCTTTGATCCACAGAGGAGGTTCATCCCTACCTGTCATAATTGTGGTGGGCTTGGTCATATCAACACTTATTGTCCAAAATCAACAAGGATAGAAGGTGATATGTTTCCACTTCCTCAGCAGATTCCTAACAGGGGTTATGATTATGTAGTGGATATATGGGGAGATCAAGGTGTTGAACATGTAACCTCTGGTGGTCATGTGGGTATTGTGAGGGTTGGAAAGAAAGAAGCAGATATGATGCCTGTAGGCAAAAGGAGAGGGAAGGCTATGCTGCTCCAGGTCCCAGTAAGAAGAAAGGGAAAGAGAAAGAGGTGAAGATGCGAAAGTTAAGAGGAAGAGAAGACCTCGTAGACAGTTTGAAGTAGCAGATTTACCTTTGGGAGAAGGCCAAACATCTTACAGTTTAAAGGAAGACCTGATTGTGAGGAAGGTAGATTGTACTTTTGGACAATTGATAAATATGGTGCCCAAGCCTAAGAGGCAGTGGAAATCATTAGTGAATCCAGAGAAAGAGCTGAAGCATGGACAAGTCAGAGTTTTGGTTGCGGGAGAGTTACCCGACATTTGTTGTGTGGTGAACGCTTGGCACAAAGGTGTGGTCATGGGAGAGACCTACATTGATGGAGTTTGTTTGATCACGTAGTCATGGGTCGAGAGACTAGGTCTCATTACATGCAGAAGCTCTAGGTTCAGGATTTGACTAGCAAACCATGCCAAAGTGAAGTCTTTCATGTTATGCCAGCTGGCTTGGGAGCTTTTCCTCTCATTTTGGGGTGACCTTGGCTGAGAGCTGTTGGTGCTGTGCAACATTGGGGCAAGGGCACAATCTATGTGTATGGTAAGAAGGGTGAAAAGAGGGTGTTTGATATGGCTACCAAGCAACCTTAGGCACTAGAAGATGTGAGCAAAAATGATGAATCTGAAGTCACCAGTGAAGACAGTTCTGAAGATTCTGGAAGTAGAACTACTTCTAGTTCCAGTGATGAGGGTGAAGTGTCATTCTTGCTGTTGGACAAGGAGAATAGAGAAATTGGTGGTATTGCAAGGGTCAGGGGATATAAATGCTTCAAGCCGTTTAGAGCAACTTGAGGAGTTGATGGAGCCTAAACAGGAATTTCTAGTAAAGAAGGGGTTGATTCAAAACATGCTGAGTATTGATTTGACACAAGGAGAAAGAAGGGAGTACTTAACAACGTTGGACAATTTTCCAAATCTTTTCATCACTTCATATCAAGAAATAAGAGGTTTTCTTGGAGATCCTGTGAAGATTGAGCTAGTTGAAGGGGCAAAGCCAATAAGACAGAAATTAAGAAGGATGGGTAAGGAGCCAATGAATGCTTGAAAGGAAGAAGTGGATAAACTTTTGGATGTAGGGTTCATCATGCCAGTTGATAATGCTGAGTGGATGAGCCCTGTAGTGGTCACTCCAAAGAAAGATGGGCGTTGGAGAGTTTGTGTTGATTATAAGCCATTAAATGAAGTGACAAAAAAAGATCCTTAGCCCTTGCCTTTTATTGATCAAATCTTAGATGCAGTGACTGGCTTTGAAAGATACAGTGTCTATGCTGGTTATTCAGGGTATTTTCAACTTATCCTTGCTCCTGAAGATCGAAAAAATACTACTTTTATCACTCCATGGGGTTGTTTCTACTTTTCCTGCCTTCTTTTTGGGTTGACAAACCTGGAGCTTTTGAAAGAAAAGGGGATTGTGTCCTTACCTTGTTCCTTGGGCACTTTGTCAAAGGGTTCATAGATGATTTCTGTGTATACAATTCAAGGAAATTGCATGTTCAAAAGTTTGAAATGACTTTCGTAAGGTATGATGAATGCGGGGGTCAGCTGAACCCTAAGAAGTGTCATTTGACACAGCCAAGAGTGAAGCTCCTTGGACATGTAATTTCAAAAGATGGAATTGAGGCAGATCTAGAGAAAGTAGAAGCCTTGTTATTGCTATCATCTCCAAAGGATACAAGACAATTGGCCACTTTCATACAGAAGGTTAAATATTTGTCTCGATTCATACCTTTGGCATCACAATTATTGTATCCATTGCAGCAAGCGGTTAAGAATGATCCATTGGAGAAAACACGTGATTGTGAAGATTTCTTTGTTAGAGTCAAAGAAGTTTTGAGTACACTACCTATTATGCAAGCTCCTGATTGGAAAAAGGAGTTTTATGTTAACCCATTAGTGGGAGATGATGCCATTGGGGCCATGTTGTTGCAAAGGGGGAAGAAATCTCAATAGATGAAGCCTGTTCATTATGCTAGTAGAGTGAAGACTCCTCATGAAATAAATTATGTAAGAATCCTAAACTAAAAAAGTTATGCTTCAAGGTGAAATTGTTACTCAAAAGTTTGAAGCATGGAGTTTGCAGCATATTGAAAGGTCTCAAGATGAAGAAGCTCATGATGCTACCCAAGAAATGATTACTTGTGTGTTTGTGCTGAAGGCTAATGCCCCTTTATATCATGGAAGGGAAGTGTTATCAAAGGAGATGTATTTTCTATTGACAGGCGTTTTACCTAAAGGTCTACCATCATCCAAAAAGTATGCTTTTATAAGAAAAGCTGGAAAGTACAAAATGCTTGATGATGTGCTTTACATGAAAGGAAGTGATCTAGTATTGCGAGTGTGCCTTGGAAAGAGAAAATCTACAAGATTTTGGAAGAAAATCATGAGGGATCTTGTGGAGGCCATTTTTCCATGAAGATTACGTTACATAAGATTCTGCAAGAAGGCTATGTATGGCCAAGTATCCAACTGAATGTTAATCATTGGTGCAAGTCTTAATTATCTTGTCAAAAAATGGGGAAGAGAATTTTAAGCCTGGATTATGGAAGACAATTCTAGCTTTTGATGTGTTTGAAAAATGGGGTCTTGATGCTAGTGGACTCTTACTCATGACTAGTAAAAGGAATGCTTAAATCTTAACAACAATGGATTATTTGTCATGTTGGGCAGAAACTAAAGCTGTCAAAAAGATTACCAGTAAGGAAATGGGAAAGTTTGTGTATGAACATATATGCCACAAATTTGGTGTGCCACTAGAACTACTTTCTGATAGAGGACCGAGATTAAGAGGAGAGCTATTTGACTTCCTATGCAAAAAGCTCAACATAGAGCACAATTCCCCTTATTATCCACAATGCGATGGTCTCAATGAAAGGTTCAATGGAGAGTTGGCAAAAATCTTAACAAAGATGACCGAGACACATGGGAAAACTTGGGATTCAGAGTTGCCTTGTGCATTATGGCCCTATAGAAAAGCTATCAAAATGAGCACATGGTTTTCTCCTTACCACTTGGTCTATGGCAAGGAAGCATTATTGCCAATTGAAGTGGAAATTCTTACGCTTAAATTGTTGTCATTGGGAGATAAAGAGCAAAGAGATACTTGGTAGGAAAGGTTGTTGGATTTACAATGTTTGCAATTGGACAAAGTTTTGGCTTTATTCTACTATGAGGAAGTGTCAAAGAAAGCTCGTATAAAGGCTAATGAATATGTGAAGGATAAGGGAATTGAAAAGGGTGATCTTGTATTGGGATACAATAGTAAGTTGGACAATACTAGGAAATTCTTATGAGCTTGAAATATGTGGTGTGGGCAACATCAAGTTTTCTATGCGTAATGGCACTGAGTTTATGCTGCATAATGTCAGATATGTACCCAAATTGACAAAGAGTTTGATGTCAACTGGACAGCTGGATGATTTGGATTACACTACCATATTTGTTCATAGTTCTTGGATTATCAATAAGGGAAATCTGGTCATGCTTAAAGGCCATAAGTTTGGCTCATTGTACTCACTTTATGTCTCTTCTGTGAAAGAGAATTCTATTTGTGCTAATCAGCTGTCTAGAAAGTTGTGGAATAGGCGGCTAGGACATATGACTCAAAAGGGAATGAAAGTCTTGCAGCGTTTTGGTTATATCTCTGTGTTATATTACTCTAACTTCTCTTTATGTGAGCATTGTATCGATGGCAAACAGACTAGGTTAACAGCAGCGCCTTTGGACAAGGAGTTGGGGAGTCCTCTAGATCTCGCTCATTAGTGACATGTGCGGACCTATGCCAGTCAAGTCTCTAGGGGGAGCATTATACTTCCTAACATTCATACACGACTCTACTAGAAAGGTGTGGGCTTATCTCTTGGAGCATAAGAGCGACGCCTTTAATGCCTTTCGAATGTTCTTAGTATTGGTAGAGAACCAATCGGGTAGAAAGCTTAAAGCTTTGTGCAGTGACAATAGAGTCCTCACCTACATCCATCCAAACAAGCCAACAAATACGTTAGCCTTGAGTGTGTTTTACAGGTGTCAATAGACTATATCAATTGTTGTCCATGTCCAACTTACAACATTTTTAGCTTACAACTATCTCCAAAGAGTTCATGTATTGCGGTGCCTTAATTCATTTTAATGTTTGTAAAACAGTTTATTATCCCAATGATTTATGGAAGTAAACAACGTTTCTTAGAAAAATACAAAGCATTTGTTATTTTTCATAAATAATTGTTTCAAAATATTATAGATATTTTTTCATCAATTAAATTAATTATACCCACTTGATTAACATAATTTAGCATTCTTTAAAAATTTAGAGAGAGAGAGAGAGAGAGAGAGAGATGAATGGACGACACGACAAAATTTTGTCATAACTTAAAGTATACAAAATGTTTATGAATCATCTTCTAAAAGATCTCTACAAGAAGCGTCATCCAATTCTAAGCCCATGGCTCCTAAATTAATAATGAGAGAAATAGAATTGCCATTTTGTAGATGTGTTGGCTTCATCATCTTTGAATTCGTCATGCTCCATCTCATCATCATCATCATCATCATCATCATCATGGAAATAATCCTCGCTAAGACTGGCGGTGCTCGTGGGACTTGAATCATCGATCTCTCTCTCCTATGTCTCCCCCTCATACAAAGCAGTAGGTGGAAGAGGGTCGAAGATGGTCTCCACTTCACTAGTGGAAAAAATGGTTCTCCCTCAAGGTCTTATGGAAACTACAAACCAAATTTTTGGTTGGTGGATTACTGGGATATAGATGACTTATAGAAGAGAAGTTCAAACTGAGTAACATTGGTATAATTAATGTTACAAGCAAATAAGGGTAAAGAAGGTAATCACTCACCTGCTCACAATCGCGTGATAAAACTAAATTTTCATACCCCTTCGTGTGATGCACACTAGAGTCCACCATGTAGAGGCCATTCTCATGCCGTCTAAACACACTTGTAAACCACTTGCACTCCAAGATGAAGGTACGAAAGGTTCTAAAATTGACCTTTAGTATCCTTCAATAGTCCCATAGTTCCTGGCTTCATCACTATCTGTGTCAAAGTTGCCCATGATGCCACAGTCCATGATGGTTTGACGCTCATCAATGTGGCGTGTACGAAAGAGTTGACCCTTTGAACACATTGAGTTAAAGGAAAGGCACTTTAAAATTGAAAAACTATTTTATCAATTACAAAGATAAAATCAAGAAAAAACTATGCAATACAGTTTAAGTATATGAGTGCTCTACCTTTGGTACACAACCTCGTGCATACTCCCATTCTTTGTCTGTGATGTCTTCTTTGCGAGCTTTTGCTTCGGTTATTATCTCATGAATCCACTCAGCACTAATGAGATTTGGAAAACATGCAAGGTATTGAGGCAATGGGAGTGCCCTCTTACCTCCATGTGCTTGCTTCCATGTTTCCCTCTCTTGCAAACGCCTTGCCTTTGCCATTGTCCACAAGTCCATCCACTTGGTCATAACCTTTTCAGTGAGGAAGCAAAAGTTATTGACCACTTGGGATAGGCCCATATCCATGTTAAATAATTTTCCCTTTCCACTTGGCAAGCGTAAGTCATCCTTGCATCCTCCTCATCTAAACACATGCGAGGCATTGAGGGATCACCTTGTGCCAACTACTTTGAAATGTAAACAAATGCCTCTTGCATGGTCCATCCTTCGACCATGCATGCCTCTGGCTGGGACCGTAGCCACACAAAATCTTTGAGAGTCTTTAAAAACCTCTCTAAAAAGAACATCCATCGTGCATGCACTACTCCACATATAGCGATCTGCTCAACCATGTGAACCAAGAGGTGGATCTGGCTAAGCAGAACAGATCGAGAAAATACATCCTCAATGGCACACACGGTTTCTACGGCAAGTGATTGAGCAAAAGGAATGGTATCTATTTTAATTTCTTTGGAGCTTACAAGTCTACAAGATAACACACAAGAGTACACTAAGTGTTTGTTAAGGATATCGTGTGTATATAACGTTTAGTTGAGTGGAGATGCGATGTACCTTATTAACTCTCCAAGTTTGAAAATAGCTTTCCCCAGTTTCTGGTCCTGCATATGCACATACTCACCAGCAAAATGAACTGCAATATCAAAATAGTACATGAGAAAGTGAGAGAAATTCATACATGTAAATCAATATCTATATGAAATGAGGGAGGATAAAAAAGAGAGAAATAATTACCTATAACATCTTGTGCCAATCATGGGACTTCAACCCATACAATTGAACATTGTGAAAACTCCATTCAGAGACTTCATGTATCTTGTTGGTGTGCGAATAGATGCAATGGAGCCCTTCACTTGATCTAGCTCATCTTTCGTTAGCATCCATGGTTCTTTAGGAAGCACAATCTTCCGATTGGGGGCTCGACCCCAGGGATTCACTTATACTTAGGGGGGA
This sequence comes from Adiantum capillus-veneris, assembly GCF_014529385.1. NCBI lineage: Eukaryota > Viridiplantae > Streptophyta > Polypodiopsida > Polypodiales > Pteridaceae > Adiantum > Adiantum capillus-veneris. The sequence goes on along the minus strand of NC_140942.1, from coordinate 78,043,037 downwards.
TGTCACATGCATGCAACCATATGGGAAATCCCCTCTATCTATAGATCCCATGGCACATGCCCAACCCCCTATCTACAAATTCTAAAGAACCCATATACCACCCTTTCTACGGTGCTTCTATATTCAACTTGACCCCCTTTGTAATATGTGTATGGGTTATAAATATTGTCATTTTTAGAAATTTTGATAGTTTTCTTTGTACTTTAACACGAATTTCAAAATTTTGAAGGCTTCATTTGTGAAAACGGGGACTTTTTACTCTACCCAAGGTCACTATGCCTTAGTGCACCATGACCAATGTGGTGTCATTCAATGCTTTTCTGGGGGTGTTACTGAAGGATTCATGTTTTTGCGTGTTAAAAATGGGAGGACCCATGGCACCCCCACATGTATCCCTTATCGACCGCTGAAGCTCTCGAGTTAGTGATGTCTAATGAAATAACGGTTACTTCAAGTGCCTGCACGTTCTCCACCTAGTTTCACAACAAAGTGCAACCAATGCTCGCACCAACTTCCACACTCCTTGCACTTTCTCACAGGTGTTTTGTGCTCATTCTACCCAACACACGTCCATAATCTCCTACCTAAGTGCATTATGTGTACACCAAGCTATGTATCTCTTAAGCCTTTGTAGTGCATCTTTCAACAGTCCAACTTTCTTTTATAGTCATGCTAAGTTCTGTTGCTGGTTCAGATGCCCGTGTATTGGCTGGAGTTCAAAGTGCTTCACGCAATGCAACTTCTTGCTAGGCTTCCATAAACAAGAAATTGGAGTAGAGTGATAAAGCACAACAACTTTTGTTTCTAATTTCTATCCAAACTCATGCAATAATATGGCTTATGAGGACACACAAGAAGTTTTCTACATCGTCACATACGTTAAAAGGTAAAAAAATACAACCAAGGGTCCTCATATCCTACTCCCAATAGCCTCATTTAGACCTTCACATGGCCAATGTCATGAGTTTATAAATGAACTTTGTCTTGGTGCTTGTTATACCAACACAACAATCTCTACCTTACCTCTAAGGCTTTTGCTTACAAGAAATCCTACGCATCAATCACACAAAATGAAAGTGATTATATCTACAGAGCACCAAGAAAATGTTGAATCTTGACATGCTTGACTAAGGATTCCATCATTGTCATAGAGTTTCCAAAAAAAACACACACAAACATTTGTCATAGAACTTCCAAAAAAGAAACATACAAACACTATGTAATAATTGAAAAGAGTTGGAAAAAATGCATACGCTGATATGTCTTTAATATATCAACCATAGTCACCTAGAAAAGGAAACGGGAACGAGATCGACAAGGACATCAGAGACAATAACAACTTATTCATTTCACTAGAACGATTTCAGAATGGTTTTATATAAGTGTATTGTGTATAAAGCATTTGAAACTCCCCAAAGAAATGGAGAAACAAAAACAAGATATGGGGGACTTTGGAAACGGAGCTTCTGATGGGATAGGCCCCGAAGCAAAGTTTCCTTGTAACTATGATATCAATAGGGACACGAGTCAAATGAAAGCATCGATATAGGTCACTTGACTAGTCCATCAACTGAAAAAGGTTGAAGTGCCTATAACGAGCATGGAGTGAATGATCGATGATGTGATCACATTCCCAAATACAGCAGATAAAATTGTAGTAAAGCAACATCCAATGCTAAACAAGTGACAATTTTGCCTCTAAATTTGTCATTGCATCCTTATAAATCAAAAGATTTCGGGCACCTAATAGAAATTATCCCTACATGTTACACAAAGAGGAATTCATTCTACATTTAAATTGCTAACCTTGCTCCAGTTTGAAGCCAAGAAGAAATCCGCTATCTTTTTTGTTCCGGCTAGTGGAGCAAAGGATACTAGACACACAGGGAAAGAGAACCCCCTGAATAAATCTATTTTTGATATTTCACATTCCATGAAACAACTTATGCGGATGACTGAGTACACAAAGAGTCTACTTCAAAGCTCTTATTAATCACATAGAGCACAAGGATGTGTTGAAAGCTTGAAAGTGAAGTTGTAACCATGCACATGCAAGCAAAAGAGACTTCACATCTAGCAATACATTGCCAACAAATAAGATACAAGGTAGGTGCCACTCTTGCACAAAGAAACCAAACATCAGAAGCTGAAACACTATTCCATGCATGCACACTATAGGTGTAGATTAAAAGAGCTAATATATCATCTTATAAGCAGGAAAAAATCCACACATATGTTTTCCATGAGCCTCCCAAGCAAGATCAACAAGTTCCTCAAAGAAAATTTCACCCACCTGTTGACTGTTCACAAAGATGTAGGGCACACATTGACTTCTCTCACTGCATTGCAATGCATTTGGTTGAAAAAATCCAAGCATGTGCAATTTGTGATTGAAGTAAAGAGGCAAGGAAACCCTAAGTACTAAAGTACTTATACTTGCAACATGTGGAAATTCTTTATCAATGCGTTTCTTGGCTACAATTCAATTGCCGTACTACATGGTTGTAAGAGTGCGATCTATAAAAAGGAGATAAACATAGAAAATCTCTCTCTCTCTCTCTCTCTCTCTCTCTCTTTGAGTGGGGAATATACTTGTGATGCACCAACGTCACCTTGATGCACCCCGTGTTCATCCTCCTACGCCCATCTGCATTGACAATTGCATGATCTACATGCACCCACGTTTGTAGCCCCTTATGTCCATCTTCTTGACATGCAAGCATGCACATCTGCTGTGCCATTTAATTTCGTGAGCCTTCTCCACCGATCTGGGCACACCTGCCATAGCCATTTTTACCTCAAGAGTCTCGCACATAACTAAAAACCTACCCAGTACATTTCACACTCAACTACTCAAAATAAGCAACACAAACAAATTTTGAGATTTACCTCTAAAATCAAAATTTGAATTTATCTCTGAAATTTGAAGGTGGGAAAAAGTGGACTCTTGCTCAAGGTGCAAAAACCTTCAAATCAAGTCAATTTACCTCTAAAATTTGAAGGCAAGAAAAAGTGGACTCTTGCTCAAGGTGCAAAACCTTCAAATCGTCAATTTACCTCTAAAAGCTTGAGCATGAGGCTAAGTTGAAATAAGAGGAACAACACAAAAGCGGTGGTGGTCATAGACATGATATCAAAAGTAAACACGACAGCTGACACAAGGGCAGAATTGGTAGAAGAGATAATGATGGAGGTTGTAGTAGACGTGATTGACATGAGAGAAGGTGTGAAAGTAGAAGGCATAAATCATTAAAGAGATGATGATGGAGATTGCAATAGACATGATCAACATGATGAAATGGAGATCAGTGTTTACATGATGGACATGAGAGAAGGTATGAAAGACAAATAGAACATGATAGAGAGCATAAATATAGATGAGATTGTAGCCACAGGGGTAAAAATATTGACAAGTTTAGTGTAAAAATATGTACATGGAAAGGAATTGTGAATCGTCTTTTGTGCTTTAGGGTTACTCAATAACACACACATCCAAGTGGATGTGTGTGACACGGGCCCTATCACACCATGCTGGTGGTCGTCTCAAGAAGTTGGTCTAAACCAATGAAAGAAAATCATGCCAACTTTTGGTGTCATGCAGGATGGTGGAATTCATTTGAGCATTTCTACATCACAATGCTTGATAAAAAACCTAGGTTTAGTGTAATCCCACCCACAAATTTGAGATTTACCTCTAAATTTAATTTTAAAGGTTTAGTGTATTTGTGACTAGCGTAAATTGCAAAGTTTTGGCCAGATTTTGAGCTTCCCTTAAAGGGAACTGAAAAAATTTAACAAGTTTGAGGGTCACGATGAAATTTAAGCCCAATGGAATTTTCCACAATTTTAGGGAAATTTTCCCAACATGTTTGGGCTTTTACGAGCAAAAAGAGACATATTTGGGCCAAAAATAACAAAAATGGTAAAAAAGACCCAAAATTGGTCAAAAATGACAAAAAATGCCACATCACTGACGATGCCGTGACTATGAGATCTGAAGGAACATTTTAGAACAGGAATATCAACACTTTGACCTCCTCTGTGAAGGAATACAAAGCCTGCACCTATGGTCTACTAGTGCAGTCCCGTGCTATTCTAACCCTGTATTTGAGGCTGTGAGGCCACCAATTAGGGTTTCCCCTCTTCAAATACCTACTTGGAAATGTATAATGAATTTCTGAAGCTTCCATGAAATAGCTACAATGGAGAATTGAAGCGTTTATTTAGGGTTTTTATCAGGGCAAAAGAGCATTGCTCGGGGGGGTCACTTAATAATTATGTGACTATCACGTGAGTCCAGTAGAAGGGGTTATTAATTATTATTTTTTCTCACATTTTCACATACAAAATGTATCCATCCGCTAAATGCAGTTTTATTTGAGTTTTTGTAAGAGCAGGCTTTCCCCATTTGCAATGGAAATTCCTGCCCCACTATCTAATATCACAACCATCTTTACTCCTTTGTACTCAATTGGTAAGGTGGTGTTTCCTTCCTCGCCTTCGGAGTAACTGCCCACCTTATTTACTAGTACTGGGTTTGCTTGTGGTTTCTTAAGAAAATTTTCATCCATGTTTTCATCTGCAAGTTTGTCGTGTGAAGGGATTTTCAACCCCATCTTTTCTAGGTTTTTTCTCATTTAGCCCCATAGATGCGGTCTAATTTTCAAAAACTCTGCAAGAGTAATAGTGCATCTTATAGGGGATGACATCACTTCAGGGGGACATGTTAACCCTCACGGCTCACGGACACCCTATCACCTACGAAGGATGTTGTATTATTTACTTGTAGAGTCAGGTTCCGGGCTTGTCGGTCCAATAGGAAAAGGGTAAGAGTGATCGCCGATGAGAGGCGCACTCTAACTGGAACATTCAACAGATTAGTTGGCTAATCATGGGCGCCCAAGTGTGAATGGGGCGAGCTCATATAAAAGTCAACTAAACCTAAAATTCACTCATTCTCTCATTTGTGCAATTGAAGAGTGCTCTTGCTCCATCTCCATCTCCATCTTCTTCTTCTTCATCTCCTTGTGTGTGTGTGTATGCGTGAGAGAGAGAGAGAGAGAGAGAGAGAGAGAGAGAGAGAGTGTGAGATCGAGCATTGCGACAACGGCACGGCGGCGGTGGAGCGGTTGAGCGCGGCGTAGCAGCGTCTCCTTCTTCTTCGCGACGAGGAATCCTCCACGAAGCAAGCGTAGAGCGGTGAGTGACACACCATCGTCATCTTTGAGCTTATTAGTTTAGGCTTGTTGTGTGCTTGGAGCCATTTGTGGCGTCTGTGTACTAAGGTTGTTAGTTTTCTGTGTACAGTAAGTAGGAAGTAGATATGTGAGAGTTAATAGAGTGTGTTAGTGTGTAACAGTAGGTGTATTAGTTAGAAGTAGGTAGATAGAGTGTGTGTGTGCTCTCGCGCAGGTCGCGGCGACCTTATCCTTAAAAATAAAATAAAAAAATAAAAAAATTTAAGGTAGGACCGGGATCGGGAATATCTCCCAGACCCAAGCCCAAGGTCACGCTCAGGCCCATCGATTTTTTAGCTTAGGCCTGAGCGTAACCTTGGGCTTGGGTCTAGGCTAAAAATCGATTTTTTGAGACCAACGTAACTTCAAATGCCTGAAAATTGTGCTGTAAAGCACACAACGACCATCTAAGTGATACGCTCGTTTCGAGCTATCATACACTTAAATAAAAAAATCAAACATTAAAAACGTAAAAACACGAGTGAAAACGGACACTTAAAAAAAGTAAGCGGTTAACCTTCGAGGTTATTCGCCGACGCTTGTAGGGTGCCAAAGGCACATGCATCTGCGCTCTGGTCATGTGCTAGAGACGGAGCAACTAAAGATAATTTCGACTTACGCGAGTTCTCAATATCACCTACTTTAGGTTCCGCGCCCTCGGCGGGGACCCAAGGTAGTACAAACCAAGACCCGAACATAGTGGCTAGTGACTCTTCCTCTGACTACGACGTCATGGAGGGTTTCCCAATGCCTACTCCCTAGCTCAAGACAAGACATGCATGCCATGGGCCCGCGGTCCGGGCCAAGCATGCTTAGCCGCCTAAAGGAAACCTTTAGTAGAGCCACTCGCTCTGAACATGGAGCTAATGATGTAAATGAGGGGGGTGGGGAAGTAAATTCTCCATTTGTGACCAATGTAGACCCTATACCGTTAGAGAATGTGTACGTGAATACTTCATTCACTGCACCTCCTGACTCTTCAGAGTTATTTTCCTCTGAGGTCATATTACCCCATGGAAGAAGCCTTGCCGAAGTGCAAGAGGTTGAGCGATATATCCTTGCAGCGAGGGAAAAGGAAGTCAAGAGCTTATGCAAGTCGGAGCAACGAAGAGAGTTAAAAGCGAAAGCCCCTATGTCAATATCCTTGCTAAGAGAGCAATCGAGTGTTCTTGACTTAGCAACTGCTAAGGGCCAACCCCTAGAAAGCAACATTGCATCTAACTCAAAGGACACCCCTAGCACCTCAATCCTAGATGGAGTGTTCCTAAATGAGAAATGGGAGTACGATCTACATACAAAAACTCTGACCGACCTATACACAGGTCACACCTATCACGTGGGTTGGTTAGATGTCCTACAATCCACAATGGGTGCTACTAGTGTGGAGGATCAACAACAAAGAGTTTGTGAGGTTATCCATAGGGTCATTGAGTTAGAGAGACAGAACAAGGAGATCAACATGCCTTCAACGGGTCTCATGAGATTCTTAGATATAGGAAAGGCTAAACAACTGACCTTATCGCAAATGGAGACTCCTTTGGTAAGTCCGATGGATCCTCCATATATTTTTTCTCCAGGAGTCTCAGTGCAATCTGAGCCCACAAGTGATAGCTTCACCTTTCCAAGTCTAGCTCATCTTTCCCTTGATGACACCACAGCTACCATGCCTACCCCAATGATGGGCATGGTGTTAACCCTCACAGCTCACGGACACCCTATCACCTACGACGGATGTTGTATTATTTACTTGTAGAGTCATGTACCGGGCTTGTCGGTCCAATAGGAAAAGGGTAAGAGTGATCGCCGATGAGAGGCGCACTCTAACTGAAACATTCCAGGGATTAGTTGGCTAAGCATGGGCGCCCAAGTGTGAATGGGGAGAGCTCATATAAAAGTCAACTAAACCTAAAATTCACTCATTCTCTCATTTGTGCAATTGAAGAGTGCTCTTGCTCCATCTCCATCTTCTTCTTCTTCATCTCCTTGTGTGTGTGTATGCGAGAGAGAGAGAGAGAGAGAGAGAGAGAGAGAGAGAGAGAGAGAGAGAGAGAGAGAGAGAGAGAGAGAGAGAGAGAGAGAGCATTGCGACAACAGCACGGCGGCGGTGAAGCGGTTGAGCGCGGCGTAGCGGCGTCTCCTTCTTCTTCGCGGCGAGGAATCCTCCACGAAGCAAGCGTAGAGTGGTGAGTGACATACCATTGTCATCTTTGAGCTTACTAGTTTAAGCTTGTTGTGTGCTTGGAGCCATTTGTGGCTCGCACGCGGTGTATCGGCAAGTTCTTTGCATTGACATGTGCGACTTACGCGCACAAAGCTTTTGGTATCCATCACCTTCGGTGTGGCTTTCCACTAAGAAGGTACCACTCTAACCTCACATTTTGTTTTGAATTCTCCTATGAAAGATGGCAAAGTCTTTAGAGAGTGTGGTTTAATCTCTTCAGATGTGACAGACCTGATGTTTCTATGTAGAGAACATATATCGCCAGGAAAAATTTGTGATCCATGTTTATCTCAAGAATAGGTGCTGCTTGTAGAGTAGCACTACCATCTTTTTGGTTTTTGATTGATTCTCATAAGGATTGTGGCCACATTTCTTCTACTTCCGGAATAGGCATCACTGCTTTTGTGAGCCCACCCTATCTATGGTATTGGCTACTTTTCTTGTATCTAAAGGTGCCTCAACTTTTGGCTCTTCATGGTCTCTGTTTACAACACCTTGGTTCTCCATTTCCTTGGTTCTTTTACGGATTAGCACCTCCATTTTTGGAGCATTTGGAATATGTGGTTCCATAAGAGCTTAGGCTGCCTGGATGAGCTCCTTGCACATTTGTAACCTACCTTTTTCATACCCTAGATGTGATTGGATTTTAGCCTAGCTTCATAGGCCTTCAATATTGTGTCTAAGTGCTCATTCACTTTCTCGACCAAGACCAAACCACTTGAGTCAGTCTTTGACTCTTCATGCCCCTTTGCATTTTTCTCATTCTCTTGCTCTCGTCTATGTAGTTCTTTGGTTTGTTGTAGTTTTGTTTTCAACGTAGTTTTCTCCTTCCGCTTCTTTGCTTTCATTTTGTCTAATTTGGTTTTCCATGATTTTCTTCCAGTTCTCACTGATATGTTCTTGATTTATTTTTGAGGTGGCAATGTGGGTTCCTCGTCAACAATTGTTTTTTTGTAGCTTCTTGAGCTTGAGCTCAAGTCATCACCTTTAAAGGAATTGTGGGTTCTACCTCGAATCCGCTTGAAGAAGGCATCAACCTACAACATTTATTGTTGCTTTCCCTTTGTAGTCTGGATTCTTAGAACAATATTGGAGTAGATGGTCTCTTCCACAACATTCACAGAATCCAAAGGATTCTTTTGGTTGACCCTTGTTTGGACAACCTCGTGCCCACCAAGTGATTGTTCTTGTATGTTAGGAATGTTCTTTGAACCATACTCTTGATTTGCTATGAACATGAACGTATTTGCATCCATGGAGTATTGGTTTTTCACGGGTTGTGGAACATGTGTTGGCTTAGTGTAGTTGACTACACCACTCTACCATCATCTAGAAGAGGTGGGTTTTGCCCTAGCACATTGTTGTGGCTTTAGATGAGTGTTACACCATGGAGTGGGATGATCCTCTATAAAAGTCTCACATCTCCTCAATTGTAGGAGTTTGAACATATTTCTTTGTTACAAATTCACTCGTTGGATAAGAGGCACTACTAGATGCGCTTTCTACGTCGTACGTCACCTTTCAGCAGGCCTTGCAACTGTCAACTATATATAGAGATTCTCTAGTGATTTGCTAGAACATCATGCATCCTTTCAAATGTAGGTGCTTTTTGAGAGTTTCATTCCTCAAGCCCTCTATGAAGAGAACTGATAATCTCTCATCTTGCGATAGCTCTCTCACAGGACATCTGTCTATGTATTGCTTGAAGCAAAGCATAGTTTCCTTCACTTTTGCGTCCTTTTTTTATTTGAAAGCGTAGATTTGGGACACTATGTTGTGCTTGATTTCTCTTTTTGAGAACTCCTTCACAAATTCATGTAAGAGTTGTGCTATGTTGGGAAAATCATCTTTGTCAAGTGGTTGGAACTAAGTCAAAGTTTTTCCTTCCAATATCAACCCAAATTCCTCATATTGAGTATGGAAATTTGCAATCTGTTCAGCTCTTAAAACTTATTTGAAGAGAGAGACATGAGCATATGGATCCCCTGACCCATTGTATTTTGTTTTAACACATTGAGCCACTTGACATGGTCTTTATCATTGTGATCCAGCCACCAATTTAACCAGTTCGTCGTCTCTCGGAAAGACTTCTCTCGTTCTCTCCTCTCATCTTGGAGGAAATCCTGGTGGAATTCTCTTTGATATGCGCTCTAGCATCATTTTTTACTGAAAGTAAGTAGAGATTGGAGTACCCTTGTATGTGTTTTGTTCTAAGTCAGTTGGATTGACAAGGTTGTACTCATGTCCATGCTTATCTACCATCAAAACATGCACTACATGGACATCTATATATGTAAATGCATAGAGATTCTTATGGAATGGCATCTCCCCAGCATAGGGTTCTATATAATCCCTCATGATCATAATCTGTTAGAACTCTCATGGCTTTGTTAGTTCTGATGAATCTCACATTCAGTTTGTTGATCAGAGGATGCCTCTCCTCTAGGTATTCTCACAATCCCACTATTGTTGGCATTGTAGCATGTCTTGCCTTTTTATGCCTTTGAATGGAGTGGAAAACCCTGGTGGTGGATGATTTGTCAAGTTTGAGACTCACTTAATAATCTCAAGATAGTCTCTAAGAAGTCCTAATCCCTTCTTGCCCCTAACCAGGTCTCTCAAATGTCAGGAAGTTGTGACTCTTTTTGTCTCTAAAAATTGGTCGTGGGGTACCCTAAAAGATGTGTCTTATTTCCTACAAGCTTTCTTCCTGGCTATACTTGAATCAATTTGAAGTTGTCTATTAAAAGTTAGAGCAATTTTAGTAAACTGCACTTGAAACATCACTCAAAACAGTCTCAAGACCGGGATAGAGGAACTTTGGCTTGTATCTTGGTCTCCAGAAGTTATTTTTAGCTCAAACTTGAGATTTGAGATGTTCTCAAGTATGTGTATAAGCTCATCAAGTCAGAAACCCTCACTATGCTAAGGTACATTGATCGTGATCCATGACCCCATGTCAAATTTTCAGTCCAAATTTTGTCAGTATGTAGACAAGGCCATAAAGGCCATGTGCAGGCTCAATACCAGTTTTTGCTAAATTCTGAGGTTGGGGTACATGGATCGTGATCCAGGTTCACCACATCTGGACTTGATCTATTGGCAGTTTCTTGCACTTTATGTCCACAAGCTAAATCTCAAATTAGACTTGGGGATATGTTTCGTTGTCTGCACTACTGATTTGAAAATTTTAGGTCAAGCTGTTATGGGGTCACTGATCGTGATCTATGTTTGGATCCCAAATTGACTTTTCTTGGTACCCTTAGAATTAGCATGAATAGTAGGTCCTATGGCATCAAATCTTTTTGAAAATGGACCTCTAGATTGAAAATTTGATGCCATAGTAGGTCCTATGGCATCAAATAATTTTGAAAATGGACCTCTAGATTGAGAATTAGATCAATTCTTGTCCTTTGTTAGTATGCTTGTCAATTCTTGTACTTTGTCACTATGCTTGACAATTCTAGGATTTTGATCTGGTCTTTGATATCCAAATTCACTTTTGAAAAAACCACTAGACATGGTTCAAGTTTGGTATCACTTTGTGACAGGGCAACATGAATCACTATCCATGTACCCTTGTGTCAGATTGCACTAAAACTTGGCACACAACTTGCCCTTGGTCCTTGCCAGTGATCCCCGCTATATAATTTTTGTGCGATTTGGACTTGATTAGGTCAAGAAAAAGTCAATCTGTAGATCTGTTTTAGGGTTTTCACCTTGAATTATTTATGGCACTTTTCGCCCACTTTTTGGACTTTTTTGACAATGCTTCTTTGGGACCTTTTGTTCAAAATGGTTCTACTAGAGGCTGGAAAAGTTTCAGTTCAAAAATTCCTCAGGGGGTCATGGATCGCGATCCATGTTCCACCACTTTTGGACTTGATCTTTAGTGTGCTGATAGCTTATGATCTTTGTAGCCTGCTCATCCACAAATTTTTGAATTTGGATAATTTTTGCCCAACCAAAAGTGAATTCTACAGTCTGGGTGGCGGTTTTGTGAATGTTTCGTCTTTGGCTCTTTCGACCAACTATTTTGCTAATGGTTCTTTAGGGTAATGTGTTTCAACTTGTATCCGTTACCCAATTGTCAATTTCCAACCAAAGATCATGATGAGGAACATGAATTGCGATCCATGTTTGACCTCATTTTGACATGAAACTTGGTCAACTTATAGTCCTTGTTATGATGACACTCTTCCCTAAATCGTTTTGAAATTGAATCACTTTTGCCAAACCAAAATAATTTTTTTATGTTTGCTTTGTGGTTTTTGGCTATCTGGCATAATTTTGGTGTTTTGATCAACTTTTTGCACTTTTTTGTTGTGTCCCTTTTGTTGGCAAAGTTGTTCCACTGGTTATCACGAATGTACTGGTCTAATATCAGTCTTAAATGTTAAATAGGTACATGGATCGCGATTCATATTTGAAAGCACTTTGTCCTGCTAGTTCTCTATTTCTTGTAGAAGCCAAATCTCACCCCTTTTTGAATACACTTAAAGTTCAATTCCCCCAAATTTTACTAGATTTCCAAGGTTTTTGTAGATTTGTCCAGTTTCTTGATTTTGGATGTACTTTAGCAGTCTATTTATGGTCACACTCATAATTCTAGTATCTGAGAGCAAGCTTTAGTTTGTTTCCTACAAACTTGTTTATCCCTTTTTTGCAAGGTTCTTTTGAGTTTGAATCAACTTTGATGCTCTTACCATCAAATTTTCAAATTTTCAGAGTTATAATTGTTTGTGCCAAAATATGGGGTTTCACTCTTTTCTTCTCTGATCTTTCAGTCCAAATGTGATGGTGGTAGTTTCTACTTACCCTACTCCTAATTATTAAAATGAAACATGAAACATGAAACAAAAACAAACAAAATGATACAAAATAAAGTCAAAACAAAAAATGGAATAGCACTCTGAAAGTAATGAGAAACTTGGAGAATGAAATGATTTTGACTATCTCACTCACAATCCTCTTTACCTCTCGAGAATAGATCTAGCAAGTCCTCGACTTCTAGACTCTACGAAGCACTAAACTTTGTGTCTAGCTGCTTCACTGATAAGGTGTTAATGGAATGGAGAGACAAATCTTTAAATAAAGAACGCTCTAAATATGCACTAGGTCACTCACCATCTAAGGATCACTATCCCCAACAGTGGCGCCAATATTAGCGGGTCGCCACAATGGACGTCTGTAGCAAAGCTATTTGACACTAACATAATGTCAATACTTAGGGAAGTGAATCTGATGGGGCATGGAGACTCTTTGAGATTCTCAATTTCAAGAAGTGAACCTTAATAAACAAGCACACCAACTCAACAAGAAAAACAATCACTCAATGATCAAAAAATTTGCCTATGTCCTTTCTCACCGCTCTAGGTCATCATGCCATTTTGACACTCAAAAGGATTCGAAATGCAACGGAACTTTAGGAGGTCTAAGACACTTAGGGGTACTATCCTACCAAGTCTCATCCCAATCTAACAAGGTATCAAAATCATGATCCATCATAAAAAAAGATCCTCAAAACTGCAAGAGATCAGCCAAAAAAGTCGCCCTATGGTCTAAGAACACTCTCCTATGGTCAAAACGTCAAAAAAGAGTGATTTAAGCACTCAAATGTGCAATTAAGACTCACAAACGCGTAGTCGCAAACCACAACCAAAATTAGAAGCATGGGACAATTCTAGCATGTAGAAGATCATTAGAAATAACCATGGATGCTATTGTATGTACCTTAATATTTTTGCAACTCTCTACCATTAGTCATCTTTTTCCCTTTTCTCCTTCTCATGCACACATCTCCAATGCTCCAAAAACTTCTAATTTATTCCACCTATGAAAAAGCAGACAAAAGGCTACAATTAGCAAGAGATCAATCAATTCAACTGGATTCCGAGCACTGAATGTTTAAGATGAGGGTGGTCATTCTTCATTTCCTCGACATCGACGGATAAGAGAGTGTAATCCTACCCGATGTCTTGCTAATTTCTCATTTTACACACCCTATCATTGTACATTTTCTTTTTTATTATGTAAAACATACTAACTAGATTTATAACCTCAAATCTAGCCCTATCGCCTACATCAAATTACTCTTAAGAAAATCTTTGTTATATGTAATTAAAAGTGATCATGCAAATTCTAATCCCTCCAAAAATCTATAAAAAGAGGGTCTCTCTTTGTAAAAACATATGAGAAGAAGAAGTAAAGTGTAGAGAAGAAGAGTGTGACAGGAAGTATGAGAGAGGCTACAAGATTTGTGCAAGAGGCCTTGCATTATGTGATGCTAGCTTTTGCGTGAAAATAGCCATACACTTTGCCTAATTCTTGCTAAATCACGAATGCAAAGTGCTTTGCATAGTGTATGCCAAAGAGAAGAGAGGAGAGTAATTGGAGGTTGATTCTACAATCGTATGCTTATTTTGATGGTCTCATCAAAGAAGAGGTGGTTTTGGGCTCCGGGTCTTGATAGTTTTCCTTCGTCTTATGTCTGCTAAAAATCATGGAATCTACAAAAGTGTAAGTGTTTTAAGCGTCCAATTGTTTTGTTGGTTGTTCAATTGATGTTTTGTGTGTGTAGCCCTTGCCTTGAGTAAGCCATTGTAAGAGGGTTGCAAGGTGGAGAGGTCTCCTTTGGCGTTAAGACAATGTATGGGATGGCTAGTTTTGAGTGTGTTTTTTGTGTTGAATGGGACGTGAAATTCTAACCGTTGTGGTAGCAGTTTTGTTTAGCCTATGTGTTGTGGTTTTATTTTAGTTGAGGTGCTCATGTCATTCATCCATTTTCTTGAAGCATTGAGTATGCATGCTTGAAGGTTCTCACGGTGTTGGCTAAGAAACGTGGTGAGATATATAGAGCTTGCCTCTATGGAGAGGGTGTAGAGAACCTAGATAATTTTTTTTAAAATCTCATCTTTTGCTACCTTCATTGACACACTATTGATAGATACTCGATAAGACATTTTTGGACTAATCCATAGGAGTTTTTGTTCAGGATTCGTGTACCTGAACCGTTTAATCTTGCAAATTTTATTTGTCTTGAAGAAGATGTGTTGTATGAAAGTGTGAGAAGTTTACCACACTCGAAGTGGGTAGAGTTTGAAAACAACGAGTTGCTAATCAATTGCTACTTTCTCACTGCTTTCAACGGGCAAGAGGATCTATTTTTCATTCAAATTGTGTGTGCTTTGGGAAGTGGAGAGCAAGTCCAATTTATTACTTGGGATGCTGCAACCTATTGGGACCATGAAGAAGAGGCTATAGAGGTGTACATCTATCGATCGAGTTTTATGAATTTCAACCTTTATTAGGGCTATCAATAGGGTTTAATTCTATTTTAATCAAACAAATCGTGAGCTTATTGAGTTTTGGATAGCCCAAGATGAGAACTTAGAATGGTGTTTTCTGACTTCATCATTTGCTAGTGATTGACTGTGAATCTCTTGCATTTATACTTGTTTTAATCATTATATTCCCAAATGGAGGGCCAATGACAAATGTCAGGATACCCTCTTTCTTTAGAGAGCTTGGTGAGGATGATAAGTTGTATCTTGTAAAAGTTCACATGGTGTTGCATATTAATCATCAAGTGATAGACCAAGAGAGATTGGGTATGTTTGAAGTAGCCCTTAGAAAAGATGCATGCACTTGGTTTCAGTCCCTACATGAGGAGATTCGAGGTAATTTTCAACAAGTTGTGCGAAGGTTCTCAGCCCAATACTTTCATCCCGCAAGCACCCAACTTACTATGGCAAGAAATTTTTGTTCTAAAGAAAAAGCCGTTTGATGATTATCATGTATATCAAATTAAGCTTAAAAGGAGGCCTTCCCTACTCATTAAACACTTCTTCTCTTCATTTCGCTACGCTGCACTTCACTTCATTTCTCTACACATTTTGATAGTGCAAGCTTGATAGTGAGCCATGAAAAGCCAATGCTAATCCTACACCTACACATCCCTCTCTTCTCAAGAGAAGCCATAACCATAATCCAAATTACCATTACTCTCTTCACCTTCTCTCTCTTAAACTTACAAGCTTTCCATAGCTTGAATTTTCTTAATCTCTTCTATTCCCATAGCCAATTTGGTGGTTTTCAAGCAAAGGGAAAAAGATCCGGCCACGTCAATACACTTGCTGTTACTCTTCCAAAGCAAGAAGAAGACCCTACTATCTATACATTAAGGTTCCGAAACCTTAAGCCTCTTTAAGCCACTTGATTAATCCTCTCCACGGTATTAAAGGTACGCCTAAATCCCTTGCAAAAGAAGAATTTGTTGATCATTCATACACTATTACATGCATATTTTACAATACACTAGCAAATCCACTCTCAGGAACTTTGCCATTTTACACTACCATGCATATAAGAGTTTTACTCTTGCATAATCATTCAAAGGAAGTTTTGATTAGTTTCACAAGGTTGTAAGTTGGTGCATTTTGAATGTTTTGTGTGTACCATACATAGATCACACCAAAGCAAAAACTCATTATTGAAAGCATATGTATTGTTCATTTCAAGTTCGTCAGCTTTCAAGTTTGTTTTGCAAATTCGAAGGGGAGAGTAAGGGGATAGCTTCACGGATGTCATGACCGTGTTGCTTGAACATAAAACTCTCATCGCTTCCATGGAGATGTCCCATGGATTGCAAATGATGAAAGGGACCAAAATGGGATTCATCCAAGTCGGGGATAACTTGAAACTTACGTAGAGACAAAACCTTAAACTTCCATGAGATTCGTTGTTTTCTTAAGTTCTTGTTTGAAATGAAAATTAAAAGGAATTAGGAATTAAGGGTTTATAACTCAAGGAGCTTAATATAAAAATTTAAACTAGGATTAAAAAATTTACCGAGAAGAATGAAGTGGATAGCCCTAGCATAACATAGCGATTTAAGTGTGAACTTGTCTTCATTGTTTGGAAAAAGGTCGGCGCAGGTGTGTACCTGTGGGATACAACAGGGGATGGTCCTTTTCGACTAGGACTGATAAACTTTGGTCTATGTTTGAGCTCAGGGTTCATTCATTGCCCTAGAAATGGGATTGAATGGGAGTGTGTCCCGGCCGGGTGGATGTGATCCGCGGAGCGTCCAAAAATCGGCCTAGTCCGGGTAGGCCTGATGCCGACGGGAAAAGGAGGAAGGAAAAAGGATCCATGGAGGGATCATGATAAGGGAGGAAGATGTGATTTAATTAAGGGACTCTTCAAATTGTTTGGGAAAAAGGAACCTTGGAAAGGCTAGGAACCTAAATGGGCTATCCCACAATTGTTCTCATCAGCCGGACCTTTGCTCTTCTTCTCGGGGTTATTGATTTAAAAGGAACCTAAAGTAAATTATTTTTGAAGCCTTTCCTACACAAGATAAAGAAAAATAAGAATTGGAATCTGTGTAAAGGTGCCGCCTTCTCACGTGGTGGAGGAGACAGGATACTCGAGTCCTGGGACGAGGATCGGGATATGCCTGGAGAAGTATATGTGATTGCTTGAAAGATAACTAGATAATCTTACTAATATTAAAGGAAAAAGGAAGTAAAATTATTCTATAAAGGAAAAGGTGGGAACGACCTGATAAATGCACATTTGCAAGGGTATGCAACAGTTTGCATGCTGCTTTCAAATACTTGAAATGTATTCTTGGTTCGCCATGATTGTGTGTAGAATTTAATACACTCACCTTAGGGGAATGCATTGACGACTGTGCTCGGTCCTAACCGGGAAAAAAGCGTCAATGACCTTGAACCAAGGTTGAATTAGAGAAATCTCAGAAGGTTGAGTTCCACGTTAGTTTGATGACTTCGATTGGTAAGATTGATCAGTCAGCAAGGTTCTTTGGGGCTAAGGGATCCATATGAGATAAATTGAATGTTATCACCCCCTTGAGTTGGCATCAAAGAGCAGGAGGAGTCCTGTCTTGGTGTTGGTCTCAAGCGGAAGGGATGTCGGAGATCACGGTGTATCCATGTAGAGATGGTACAACCGGTGGTCCTCGGGCATGGCCCTCACACCAACTTTAAAAACTAAGGTGATGGTAGGCAAACCATCAAATTTTACTAAAGTTGAGCAAAGAGCTACACAAAAGTTTTGTGAAATGAACTGTGTGCAGGATTGTGGTAATAATGAAGACAACCCAACAAGGGAGATCAGACAAAGATCCAACCATTTTCAATTCCTAGAAGTCACATCGGAGGTAATTAAAAGGCTCAACAAGTCAATTAACAATTTGTCCATTCATTTTTTACAAGGTGTAGGACAAAGAGGGCCACCTCAATGCCCCATGAAATGAGATCCTAGACCTAGGCCGGTGCTAAAGTGTTGTAACTATGGAGAAAGAGGACAAGGCATGTACAATTGTCCTTATCCAAGAGAAGAGCGAGTGAGGAAAAACTTACTATCCAGTGATGAATACGAATGACCCACCACGATAACCACTCTTGCTGCAGCAAAGGAGCTTGGGACAAGTGGTTGATGTGAGTCCACCACCACCTACCAACAATGGAGGAGAGACTATCCCACCTCTACCAGATCCTAGTGTGCATTTACTAGAGGTAGTTCATCCATCTCAAAGGAATGTTGGGTCATAGAAGCAAATGGGGTAGAGTGGATCGTGGTAAAGAAAAGGTGCAGAAGGATTAACCAAAGGTGCTTGGTCATGGGATGGATCCATACAGTTTAATTGAGGATATGCAAGGTAAGGGTCCTAACATTTCTTGGCCTCAATTCTTAGTTATATGTCCACAAGTGAGGAAAGAAATTGTACGAGCGGTAAGCATGAGGGTGAAAGTCAAGGGAGGGGTACCAATTGTAAAAATTATAGAAGTAGAGGCCCAAGTGGACATCACTCCAACACTTGATTGTTATATAAAGGCTAGACTTGTCAAAAGAGGGCTCATAGATGAAGGTGCTCAAATATATATCATGACAGAGAATCTCATGAGAAAATTAGGGTTGAGGATCCAAGAACCAATGGAGATTAAGGTAAAAGTGACATATAATAGCAAGACACGTTACTTGGGGCTTATCAGGTATGTGGGAGTGGAGGTCCTTGGGATTAAAAAGCATGTTGATTTCTTCATGTGATGACCACCAAAGGGAATGGATATCGCCTTGCGGGATTGGGAGAATGGAATCTTATATGCAAGAACGACAACCATAGGAAGTTTGTATACAACATGAAGGAGAAATGTCAAGAAGACCTACAAGGGGAGTCAACACCAAGTGAAATATAAGAAGAGTGCAGAACTACAACCTCAGAAGAAGAAGACAATGACCTCACCACCACTAGAGAATATTCCTTTATAGAAGTGATGGGCATCAGACTCAAACCTCTCGGTCAGAGATCAGAAGAAGCAGAGTAAAAAGAGCCACCACAAGAGCAACCAAAGGAAATAATGAAGAGATAATAGAGAGTATGATTTCCAAAACCCTTACGTAAGAGGAAAGGGGAGAGTACAAAGAAATGCTACAAAAATTTCCTAACTTGTTTGTCAAAGATTGCATTGATGTTAGAGGAGTTGATGTCATCCAACATCAAATTGAGCTAAAGCCAGAAAACCATCTTTGGATGCAAAAGCTACGAAGGCTGGGTGTTGTAAAGGAGGCATCACTTTTAAAGGAGGTCAAAAAGCTACTATCTTCAAGTTTCATATATCTAATGGAGAATTTAGATTGGGTGTCCCCATTAGTGGTGACTCCAAAGAATAATGGAAAATGGAGGGTGTGTATGGACTATTGACCACTTAATGAAGTGACTAAGAGGGACCACTTTCCTCTTTATATTCTAAATGAAGTAGGACATGAAAAGTTCACCTTGTTGTGATGGCTATTGAGGCTAGTTCCAAATACGCATTGTAGGGGAAGTTCAAAGGAAAACAACATTCATTACACCATGGGGATGTTTTGCATTTTGAGTCATGCCTTTTGGCCTAACTAATGCACCAGCCACCTTCCAACGGTTCATGAATTTTGTGTTCCAAGCTTTTTTGGGAATTCAATAAGGGTGTTCATTGAAGACTTTTGTATCTATAGCTCAAAGTCTTTACATGTGCAAAAGGTAGAAGAAGGATCATAGCACCTAGATAACCTTGGGGGGTAGCTCAACCCATACAAGTTCCACATTGGGGAAGATGAAGTCATTTTGATTGGCCACATGATATCACAAAGATGAATTGAAGTGGATCCATCCAAGCCTAAAGCTCTCATGGAAATACCATCACCTAGAAACATCAAGGAGGTTACATCATTTATCCACAAGGTGAAGTACATGGCAAGGTTCATTCATTTAGCATCTGAGTTGTTGAGACCACTCCAAAAGCTAACACAACAAGTGGAGTTTCATGGTATGACGATTTAGAGGAGCATTTTAAGGGCATACAGATGGTATTGTCTGAGCTTCCAATGTTGATGCCACTGTGCTGGGATTTTTTGTTCTTTGTATCCAAGTGTGGGTATGAAAACAATAGGAGCCATTCTCCTACAACAAGATCCACATAGTAGTAGAATGAGGCCAGTGTACTTTATTAATAGGGTAACAAACACCAATGAGAAAGGGTATAATGATGCCGAACTAATGATGCTTGCACTCATTTTTTTAGTAAGAAAATTTAGATCTTATCTTTTGCCTAAACCATTTGTCATCCTTACTACAAAAAACTTGTTTCCTTGGGTGTCATCCACAAATGACACTAAGCCCAAGGATTACAAAGTGGTTGATGGGATATGAGTACCAATTCAAGGTAGAAGACAATGTGTAGAAATTCTTACCTATCGGGTGCATGAGAATATCATTAAGGTGCCAAGTTTTAATTCAATTTCTCCACCACCACCCAAAATTCTCTCAAATGCCTACACTCTATTCTTTGGTGGTTCTTTTCAAAGAGCCACAAGAAGGGGGGGAGCTTATTTTGATGAGCCCAGAAGGAGAAGTGGTGATGAAAGAGCAAGTGGCTCTAAAAGAATCAACAAGCAACAATGAAGCGGAGTACGATGTTCTACTCAATGGGTTGAAGACGTGCTTAGCCAAAAAGCTACAATGACTTATGGTGAAAGGTGATGCTTTGTTAATTGTAAAACAAATTCTTGGGATTTGGGCTTGTAAGAATGAAAGGCTTAGATCCAAAGTTTCTACCATTCGTAAACTTTTGGCAAAGTTTGAAGAAGTACAACTCTATCACATCCCTAGAAAAGAAAATATCGATACAAACTTACTAGCTCAACAAGCAATCTCAGGTCAAAATGAAGTGCAAGTCATTATTGCAGCTGCAACAATGAAGGGGCCACAATATGCATGCATGGAGTCCTTAGCACCTATGGTTAACTACATCTTGGATTGAGAATTTCCTAAATATTTTACAATGGCACAATGAAGGAGGCTCATCAAGAAAGCAAGCTCATTTCTTTGGTTTGAGGGGGCTTTGTACCAAAAGGGTAAGGATCTTGTTTGTAGATGAGTATCATGCACTAGTGAAATTCCTAAAATATTGAGAGGGTTGCATAAAGAAGCTTGTGGGGGTCATTTTTCGCATGAGCTAGCAATCAAAAAATCCTTGTTAGCTGGGTATGTTTGGCCAAGTATGCATGTGGATGTCCAACATTGGTGTAGAAGTATTACCAAGTCAATGGCAACAAAAGGTTATTGTATGGACCTCAAAAACTAGTCATTGCATGTGGTCATTTTGAAAAATGGGGAATTGATTCTATGGGTCCATTGCCTAGAATAACAAATGGTAAAGTTGATATCCTTGTTGCTATCGACTATATGACAAGATGGGTAGAAGTACAAAGTGTAGCATGAGTAAATGGAATGACAATGGCTAGGTTTGTTTATACCCAAATCTGTTCTAGGTTTGGTACACCTCTTGAAATTGTCTCTAATAATGGTCCACGTTTTAGAAAGGTCTTACTAATGGAAGTATGTGATGAGCTTAAAATTCACCATAGACATAGCACACCATATTATCCTCAATCAAATGATTTGGTAGAGAAAGTTAACGGCATCATTGCAAGAATCATAAGGAAGATGGTGAAAAGTAAGTGAAAGTTATGGGATGATTTCTTAGATGAGGTATTATGGATATTTAGGACAACTTACAAAGATGAACACTACACAATTTAGGACAACTTACAAAGATGAACACTACACAATTCACTCCATTTTACTAAGTGTATGGATAAGAAGCTTTGCAACCAATTGAACTTCACATTCCTACTATAAAGCTTATAGATACACATGAAAAGAAGGACGATGAAGCATGGATCAATAGGATCCTCATTATGGTGGAACTAAAGTGGAGACAAGAGTATGTGTACAGGTGCTACGAGAAGAAAGCTTTGCAACTCAAGGAGAAGCTTGACAAGGGTCTCAAAGACAAAGTATTAAAGAGAAGAGCCTAGTTCTTTGCTACAATAGTATGTTGGACAACAGGTTTGATGCTAAGTTTGGGAATAAATGGGAAGGGCCTTACATTGTGAAGAAAGCCTATACAGGCAACTACTACTAATTGATGGATTATGGAAAGGAACATCCTAGAAAGGTCAATAGCTATCAACTCAAGCCTTATCTAAGTTGCATCCAGGAGATTTGAATATGGAACAAGCCAAAGAGAAAATGAGGGAGATATGCTACTACTCTTGCACTTCTCACACATTGAAATCATGTGCAACTAGGTGAAGAACCTTTGAAGGAAAAGATGCATCAAGAAGAAGAGGAACCTTGAAGGAGTAGTGCAAAATTATCCAGAATTTTTATTCTAGTAAAAGCCAATTGATGGTACATGAATGAATCATCAACTGGGCGGGGGGGGGGGGGGGGGGGGGGGGGGACTAAATGATAAATGTTTTTTGGTCCAAAAATCATGAGAAAAGAAATAGAATAAATACCAAACATAGACATAATAAAACCAAATATATATGATATGTACATACATCGAATAAGCTATCTATGCAAAGGTGAAATGGTGGGATAAATATCCGTCATCAATCTTTCTCATGAGAAACCCACCTTTTTATTTATATTAAATTTTGGTGTGTGTTATCAATAAATGTAAGTTTGTGTATGTATATTATAGTGAAAGAGTATTTAAATAAATAAAAATATCTTCACATTTAGCATTTAATTTTACGCTTACCCATATAGCTTCCCATGCTACTCCTTGTATAAATCCATAGGGTAATAAATAAGGTTGGTAATATCTCCACATGGGAAAATAGTTTTACTTGAATGCAAAAGACATGAGGTGTTGGCTCCACATTTGATTTCAAAGGAGAAGTTATTCATTTCAACAACCTACAAGCCTATACAAGAGGATAGACATAGGTTTCATGCAAATTCATGGTGAACATGTGGACAAAGGTACATATAAAAAATTAGACATGTAAGATCTTTTCAAGAGCTTGGTGATGTGTGGAGCTTTTACATTTTTGCACGAAACCCTAGCTCGAATTTCACTCTCTCTCCTCATTGTTGAGCCATATTTCTCTCTCTCTCTCTCCTTCCTTTTCTCCTTTTACATATAAAAAATAGACCCAAGGACCAACGACCATGACCTCCGGGGCTTATTCGGGCATCTTTAGTGTCCTAAAATGAATTTTTACACTTCCAAATAGCCCATTTTTACACTTACAAATAGCCCATTCTCTTTTTACACATTTTTATTTCCTTACACACTCTCATTACAAACACTGACACACACCACCATTAGTAGCATCATAGAGAAAATCTAGCATGGAGAAGATCATTAGAAGTAACCATGATTTCCATTGTCTATACCTTCATGTTTTTGCAACTCTCTATCATTAATCGTCTTTTTCCCTTTTCTCCTTCTCATACACACATCTCCAATGCTCCAAAAACTTCTAATTTATTCCACCTATGAGAAAGCGGAAAAAAAGCTATAATTATCGAAAGATCAACCAATTCTAATGAATTCCAAGTATCGAGGACGTTTAAAATGAGGGCGGTCATTCTTCATTTCCTTGACACCGACCGATAAGAGAGTGTAATCCTACCCGATTTCTTGCTTTTTCTCATTTTACACACCCTACCATTGTACATTTCTATTTCTAAAAAATACTAACTAGAGTTATAACCTACTAACCTCAAATCTAGCCATATTATCTATCTCCTCACCTACATCAGATTAGTCCCGAGCAAAGCTTTGTTATGTGAATTAAAAGTGATCATGCAAATTCTAATCCCTCCAAAAAATATATAAAAGGAGGGCCTCTCTTTGTAAAAATATATCAGAAGAAGAAGTGAGAAGTGTAGAGAAGAAGAGTGCTAGAGGAATTGTGAGAGAGGCTACAAGCTTTGCACAAGAAGCCTTGCGTTATGTGATGCTAGCTTGGTAGTGTAAATAGCCATACACTTTGCCTAATTATTGCTAAATCCATGAATGCAAAGTGCTTTGCATAGTGTATGCCAAAGAGAAGAGAGGAGAGGAATTAGAGATTTCTTCTAAAATTGTACGCTCATTTTGATGGTCATATCAAAGAAGAGGTGGTTTGAGCTCCACGTCTTGATGTTTTTCCTTCTTCTTGTGTTTACTAAACATCATGAAATCTATACAAATGTGAGTGTTTCAAGTGTCCTATTGTTTTGCTGGTTGTTCAATTGATGTTTTGTGTATGTAGCCCTTGCCTCGAGTAAGCCATTGTGAGAGGGTTGCAAGGTGGAGAGGACTCCCTTGGCCTTAAGTTAATGCATGGGGTGGCTAGGTTTTGCGTATGTGTTTTGTGTTGAATGGGACTTGAAATTCTAAGTGTTGTGGTGCCAATTTTGTTTAGCCTATGTGTTGTGGTTTTGTTTTAGTTGAGGTGCTTATATTATTGTTAGCAGCAAGCTAACCCATCTAACATTTTTCGGGAGCTTCATTGTAAAAAAAATTATTCTTTTGATAAATTGAGAATATTGTAACTCCTATTTGACGAGTGAATATTGTAATCTATGAGCCAAAGCTATAAGCTTCCACATTGTATCAGTTAATCCTTGATTATAGCTCCCAGATGATTAGTTTTTGACCTAAGAAACCTTGTGTTAGCGGTTGGACACACCCTACGGAAAATGACTGCTCGGCGGAATATTATTTTTTGTAATTATTCAATTATTGAGAATCTCACCTTTGTAAATATTGGGGCTTATAGAAGTTTCCAGATTGTATCCCATTTTTGACATTTAGATTGAGTAGATGGTTAAATTGGAACATTAGGGTTTGAGATTGTAAGGTATTTATATCACTTTTTGACCTTAATGGAAAAACCTTTGTCATTTTTAAAAAGTTCCGTGCTGTGAGTGAGCGTACTGTGTACGAGAGAGAGTGAGAGTTTCATCTTGATGCTATGCGCGCACCGATGGTCGGAATCGAGTGCGGAGAAGTACAACGTGTTGCCCCTAACAAGAGCTACGCGCCAATACCTACATTGCGGGCGTACGGTCTGGTTTTGTGTGCTTGACCCGCGAGCTTCATCTGGTGATTCGGTGAGCATAAGTTATCCGTTTTTGCATTTCAACATATCCACGCGTTCGCATGGAGTAGAGCTACACATTAGGCACTTTAGTTTTCGGAAACGATCTGCAGATTTTGGCCAGACATCCTATGTGATTTTGCACCAGGTGTTTAGGGTTGGTATTTTGGTTCATAGACCTTAGGGAGAGTGACCTATTGGTGTTAGTAGGGTCTCCTTCAAGTTCTGTGGCGTTTCGAGAATGTTTGATGGGTATTTGGCTCTTGGAAGCGTTGTAGGAAATCTCCTCTTATGCACTCTTGAAGACTGTAGCTTAGACATTGGGTAGAGACCTCTGTAGGAATTAGCGAGAGTCGATCGAGTGTAGATTGACACCATATGCTTGCTTCCATGCACCTGCGGGTCGAGCTTCGTCCTTAGCTGACAAATCTTGTTAGGTGAGTTCTCACTGTGCTAACGTCCGTCGCGCCATTTTGCCGGGGACGAAAACCCTAGGTAGGTGACCGAGACTAACCCTTGAGGATAGGGATTCTCTGGCTTGCCAGAGTGTTTTACATTTAGATAGGATCTGAGGGTGGAGGACTCTCTAGGTCTTAGAGGGAGTCTAGGGAGCGTGTGTCTGGCCTAGATCCTTCAACTTACGTAGACTTAGATAGTTTTTAGGTCTTAGTGAGTTGATGAGTATGAGTTGGAGTGGTAGAAGCGATGAAAGGAGAGCTTGAGAGTCCGGAGAGGCCAGGAAGCAACCGAAACACGAATATCACCATTTCACATGATGAGTAGGAGTAGGGTAAGTAGGACATCGTGATTCATGATCTAGAGCACTTCATGCATGTTATACTTGCTGTTAGGTTCATCACAAGGTTGTAAAAGACGCAAAAGAGTGTTTGAAAGCTGAAGTGAAGTTCAAAAGTTGCTGTGAGTGTTTTTGAGAGGGCTGCAGAGCATCATAAGCATTTCTGTCAAGAAAAAAAAAAATTTTAAGCCAGGAGACATCCTACGCGTAGGATGTCAGGCTGATCTGGTGGAAATTTTGAAATTTTGAGTTGACCAGCGTGTTTAGAAGGTAGGTTTTACTCTATTTGCACCTGGAAAGTGGAAATTTGACCATATCTTGACAAGATAAGGCCAGATAGACAGAAATTGCGAGACATCCTACCCAAATTGTGCCAAGGCATTATTTTCAGACCAAAACCATAGGGTGGCTGCATGAGCATGATCTGCATGATTTATTGAGTGCCTGAGAAGGGTTTCATCTTAATTGGGTGATAAAATTGGGTTCTAAGCAGACTTTAGCATCTTTGACTGAAAAGGGCTAGAATAGCTAAAATTGGGGTCTTTTGAAATCCAAACCAAAATCTAAGCATAGCATTGGGTTGCTGACATCAAGGAGAAGCTGCGGCCCAAGTCTGGGGTCAAACATGCCAAAAAGACATCCTACACGTAGGATGTGTTCTGTGTGATTTGGCACTCCAAACCCTGATTTGAGCATACCAAAGTGATTAGCACCTTAAGGGGAGTCTGTGCTTTGCATTTGAAGCCATATTGAGCAGTTAGACATGCTACGCGTAGAATGTCTAATGCATGAAATTGAAGCCAAGAATTGACTGTAGGCATAGTAGGGTGTTGTATAGCCTGAGGCAAGCCTCCTAGTCAATTTTGGTCCAAATTGGAGTTGATTTGACTGGTCAGACCAACATCAGGCTGCTGGAACAAATTTCTGATCAATTGACTAGCTTATAGGTGTCCAAATCAAAAAGTAAAAACAGCTGTGGACTCAACACATCAAGGGGAGTCTATAGTGCAAAAACAAGGAAAAACCGAGCAGAAGACATCCTACGCGTAGGATGTCTACTAGGGCTTAGGGAAGTGAAAAGCTGACTGAGAATATATAGTGATGTTCCAATTGACTTAAGAGTTCCAGAACTTCTTTCAGAAGTGAATTTGGACCTTGTTTGACCTTTTGACAGAGTAAAGACGGAATTAAGACTTTTTAGGTATATTCAGTGGCAAAGCAAGAAGTTGTGCGGAAACTGATCCTTTGCCAGGTGAGTGGTTGGATTTATGTTAAGTTGCATTGCTCAGTTTGATGAATTTAAGATCAGGAAGACACCTTTTTTGAGACCAAAAGGTGGCAGGTGATCAGGGTAGCTTAGTGTCCATCGAGGAGAGTGTAACTCAGGCAAGGCTAGATCCACTAGCACCAATTATTGAGGAGGGTAGTGATACTAACACTTCATCAGACAAGTCCTTCTTCATGATGGGTAGTCAACAGCCAGGAGGTTTCTCCTAGGAAGGACCAATGCCAGGGGGAAAGCACCTCCCTAAATCCTTTTAACGATTCCAAGTTCACTATGATCTTCTTAGAAGGAACAAACTCAAGGGGAGCCCTAGTTTATTCTGACTATCGAGGACGCAAGTGTATTTGTATTGAAGAAAGACCTACTTAGAGACTAGAAATAATTCGTCTATGATGATGGAGATAGATTCCGAAACGAAAAGGGGAACCACTATCTGATAGTTAGTAACCCTGAGGATTACAATAGATATGGAGATAACGTGGCAAAAGGAAAAATGGTTTCAGAAACTCAAGAACGGCCTCCAAACATTGATCGATCTGGAGCTCTTTTTATGTATGATAAGAAAACAACCAGGGTATCAACCTATAATGAGAATGTGGGGATTTACAAGCATGAGAGCGAGGGAATAGTCTCTTACTTTTGTTGCAAAGAACCCTACCCAAACGAATTAAGCAAAGACAAGGTTCTTTACTTATTCTCTTATGAAATTGCTATGGGGAAGGATATTGTTTTTGTTGATAGGAACGGGCGAGAATACACACGTATTCTCCCAGAGGAGGTAGAAAAGGCAACAGTTCCAAAAGCATCAACATATGCCCCAGAAGAAGTGCCAAGGGTTTCCTACACCCCTAGCAAATCGACAATCCATTTTCAGAAGAGCACGACGCGACCTCACATTCTACCCAACAACAATAGATGTTCAACTACCAAAACCAACCAGCAACTCAACCATCATTGCAGGCATGGCTTCGACAGAGTGCAACATTAGAATAGGACCTAAACCGAGATCGTTATCCAGCCGCACGAGGGCTAAGGGATTTACAAGAACCACCACTCTATTCACGGTATCAAGACAAGAGTAAGACAAAAACAGAGCCTGGAAGACCACTGATAGAACGAGTTCGAAGAGATGAACCATATCTTGAAAGAACCGTCAGAAATTACGGCTTATGAGCACCACTAGGAGAGGAACCCACCCACTAGAGAAGGCCAGACAAGGTATGTAGATTGGGACGAGGAGATCCAATGATGAGATTGGTAGACCATCATAGAATTAGACCTTCTCAAGTGCAAAAGTGGGTAAACAAAAAATACATGGGAAACAGAGATCCTAAAGATCATGTAGCAGCCTTTGTGCGTGTAATTAGAGCTGAAGAGGTGTTAAACTTCCCTACCCAATTTGCAGGGTTTGGACTGACCCTAGAGGAGGATGCTGCTACTTGGTTTGACTCTGTGGAGCGTAGAGACTTTGAGTCTATGGAGGAGGTGTTTGACGAGTTTATTGAGGAATTCTCACAAAGGGGGATAGCTCATAATACATTCTCACAAATCCATAAATTCAAATAGAAAGAAGGGGAGTCTGTGCGAAAGGCAGCCCTATGACTAAAAGGATATGTTAAGTTCTGCCCTGTGGAAGAACTGCCAACTCAGTCCGGACTTATGCTTATATTTATCCAAGGACTGAGGAATGCACATCTCCATAAGGACTTACATATGAAGAGGAGCACGACGTTAAACGAGTTAACTAAGGAGGCTCTTTACCTTGTAGACAATTGTGCGGTCTACAAAGAGGGTGAATTCAAGGATCTTGACGACGATTCATCCTCACAACAAAGTGGAAGCAAGTCTGCTAAGACAACACTGAAAGGAGAAGTAGCTGTAAGCCAGGAGCAGCTTGTAGAGGAAGTGCTAAAAAAGATTAACCTATATGCCAAACCTCAGGCTAAACAGCCCAAGTGGTGTGCTATTGAACAAAAATGGACAAACCATGGGATGGAGGAATGTTATTATAACAAGGGATATGTGAGAGAACGACCTTACGCTCCCCAGGCTCAGGTAGCATCTCCTCAACTTCCACCGATGCCTCGGTATCAAGCAGGCAACCTACCAAGACCTGTAGGTGTAGAAAGACCACAACCAGTGTTGAGGCAACAACCACCCCTACCAGGATTACGACCAGTCGGCATAAGATACACACCAACAGTAACCGAACCAGAAGAGAAGGCTTTGGTGCCTATGCATGCATATTACAAAGATCCTAATGGATATGCTGCAAATCCTGCCTATTATCCATCGGAAGAACCCCCAACGCTAGAACCATGGAGCATGATAGGAAGTGCAGGACCACCAACAACTGCATAGACAACAGGAGAAGGAAGATATAGCTTGGATGAACGAATATTGTTGTTCATAGCCAACGGAGGCATGGGCGGGCAGAGACATGTATACCAACAAAGAGGAGCTCAAGGAGCATCTCAACAACCTAAGGGACCCTGCTACAAGTGTGGTGGAGACCATTGGCTGTCCTCATGATGAAATCATTAGAGTCAACGCATATTGCACCGAGTGTGGAGTTACTCATTTGATTCCTAATTGCCCTAAGAATCCGAGCAAAGGAGAAAAAACTACCTTGAACATGCTGGAAGTAGTGCCTTGCAGTGGAGGGTCAGAAAACGAGACAATAATACCTATTCAAGCAGTGACACGAGCCCAAGCTCAAAGAATGACAAACGAACCCATAATTGAAGAGCCAAAAACCGATGCCCCAAGTTCAGAAGTGAAGAATCATAGAAGCACTTGGAAAGCTAGAAAGGCGCGTATGAAAGCCAGGAGAGAACGAGAGCAAACGGATCTATCCGAGGAGTTAAAACACACAAAGGATAGATTAGAGCGGTTAGAGGATCTGGCTAGCCTAAGCTCACACACTGCGGTAACCATAGCACCCAAGGAAATAGCAGAACCCAAAAGTGCAGGATCAGGAGGATCAGTGTTGGCAGAAAAGGTAAATGAGAAGTTAGACACACTTTTAAAAGCATACGAAGCCAAAATAAAAAACAACCAAAACCAAGAGCAAAGATGGATGACTTATCCATATGTTGAAATAGAAAAACAGAGGTTGGAGATGAGATGATTGAAACAGCTCAATCCTTGATAGAAAACCCGCTTGGTAAACCTGCAAATTGCATGAAGTACCAGCTCCAACCCCTATCAAACTGACTTTAGAGAAACAAGTAGAAACAAAGGAAAGACTCACAAATGCCTCTGAGTCTAGGGGAGAGCCTATCATAGTGCCAAATACAACAGATGAGACAAGTGAGGGGTTCCAGCCTAAAACATTGGTAGAAATGGGTAGGGATTGTAATGGTCTAGATGACCCGTGGAAGCAAATCCGTGATGCCAATGAAGCTAACAGGGTGAGTTACCACATGAATAGCACGAGAAAAGACAAAAATGAAATCTTACCTCCCATTGAAGAATTTGAGGCAAGATCACAAATGAACTTTGATATACATTCACAAGGGGGAGACCAGGGATCAATTAGTTCGGGGCACAGCCAACCAGACTCAGTAAAAACTCTACCCTCTTACCTAGGAGAGTATGAAGCCAAATCTGAGGTGAGAGCAATCCCATCTCAAAGACTTTATTCTAACAGAATGATGGATTCACAAGGGTTGATTGAGTTGCTGTCCACCCCTGTGGCATGTACAATCACATTAGCCAAACTCCTGAGATTACGACCAAACATGTGGACCACAGTAGGCAAATGCTTAGAAAAATTTGGAGTAAAAGACCCCACCTCGAAGCTTCAGGAAGGAATCGGAGAATTGGACAAGCCTCAACTAAACACTAGGCCTATACCTTTAAACAAGGTTGGAGAATATTGTGAGGGAGAAGATGGAAACACCACGCTACCAGTAGAATTCCAGGGAGATTTCCAAAGCTATTCTAGACAGTGGAGCAGGAGTCACTATTGCCACTAAGGAAATCTGGAGAAAATGGGGAAAACTGGCTTTAAGAGCTACCAGAATGAAATTGCAATTGGCAGATGGGTTCATGGAAAATCCTCTCGGACTCTTAGAAAAAGTAATTGTCACCTCGTGCGAAATCGAGTATGAGCATACATTTGCAATAGTCGATTTCGACAAAAAGAACAATTACGAGATCATCTTGGGAAGACCATTCATGAGACAATTAAAGATGGTCCAACATTGGGGTTACGACCACATATACCTCAGACATGGCGAGACTACAACCAAAATACAGTTGAAAGACCATAGTTACAAAGATGTGAACCAAACACCAGTGGAAGAGTTTGATTTAGCTACATTGGCAGGGTCCGAACTCCTAGCATGGTTAGGGCAACAGAAAGCGCTATGGATGTGCGGAGCTTCACATTGTGGGAGCTTAAAAAGAGAGGAATGCGTCTTAGAAAGAGATATTGAGGACAAGGATTATATTCCGGAACCTTTTCTTGAAGATGCCTTAGAACCTCTGGAATGGGAACACATACTAGCAACATTGGATGTCTGTACCATTATAGATAGCCCAACGATAAAATTTTGCGATAAGGATGGCTATGATGTACTACCCTATTACATGGTAAGCCTTATACGAGGAGGAGATGAGATTGTAGCACCACCAGAACAACAAGAGTTTTATAACTCCTCTGAGCATCTGGAGGTAAATAACAATGCAGATAACGAGTGTTGAGACAGCTCAAGCGAGCGTCGGGAGAAAACAACGAATACCAAGTTTTATGATTTTGCCAATCAGTACCCTAGACGCCAAGAACGCTATAGGAAAAAACGAGCAGAAAACAAAATGAGAGAGAACCTGATGCCCAGGATAAAAGATAAAACTCACTATCTAATGCTTGTCAAAGCAAAGGATTGTGTAAAAGACCAAATATCAGGAAGATTCTCGAGAGTGCGAAGGGAACATATGCAAGAGGAAATAAAGCAGGTACGGAAAGCTAAAACAGAAACAAAATCAAACAAATCTCAAAAATCAAAACAAGAAACAACAAAAGACCCAGAGTGGACCAAATTTGGAGCGTAAAAAGAAATACCAAGAACTAAAACGGTCTTTACGAGAGGTATGGACTACTAAGAGAGAAAGTGATGGTAAGGAGGAGTCAGAAAAAGGAAACATGAATGTACGATCACACTATCGAAAATTCACCATCCAGGACAGAAAAATCATAATGACACCACCAGTCAGGGAAAGAATAAACCAGGAATCTTATGATGGGCCGAAAAATGCAAACCGGATAGACCTCGCTAAACCAGGTGAAAAACCTTAGCCGGTCTATATCGCAACTGATTTAGAGCCTGAAGAAGAAGAACAGTAAACACAACTTCTCAAGAAGTATAAAGATGTGTTTGCATGGTCCTACAAAGACCTCAAAGGAGTTGATCCATCGATATGCCAACATACAATTCCTTTGAAATCAGATGCCAAAACTAGCAAACAACGTCCTTATACATATAATGACACATTTGCTAAACGAATCAAAGAGGAGATCGACAAGCTAATGGATGTTGAATTCATCTATGAAATCGAGCATACAGATTGGGTGTCACCCATTGTGGTTGTCCCCAAAAAGAACGGAAAGCTGCGAGTGTGTGTGAACCTCAAAAAGGTAAATGCAGCTACCATAAGGGATAATTATCCCTTGCCGATCACAGAACATGTACTTGAGAGGGTGGCCGGGAAACGGGCTTATTCCTTTCTAGATGGGTTTTCAGGGTATAACCAACTGGCAATTGCAATAGAGGATCAACACAAAACAATGTTTTCCACAGAATGGGGAATATATACGTATCGAGTTATGCCTTTTGGCTTAACCAATGCACCAGCTACCTTTCAGAGGTTAATGACGCATGCGTTCAAAGAATACCTGAGAATATTCTTAGAAATATATATGGATGATGTTTGTGTACACTCTGTTCTACGAGAGGCACATATTGACCATTTACAAAAGGTATTTGAGAAGTACACAACATATCGAATCTGTGTTAACCAGGAAAAGTGAATTTTTATGGTTAGGCAAGGCAACATCTTAGGACACATTGTCTCAAGCAATGGCATAACCACTGACTAGACAAAATCAAAGTCATAGTAGACCTGCACAGGCCTACTAACATGAAACAAGTGCAATCCTTCATGGGACACTGCGGATATTATCAAAGATTCATATATATGTATGTAGTCATCGCACAACCTCTGTATCATTTGTTAGTCAGTTTCGACTGGACTGAGGAGTGTGAAACTTCATTCCAAAAGTTTAAGGAAAACTTTGTATCAGCACCAATAATTGCAGTCAAAGTGGGTAGCAATCAAGTTGAATCGAAGTCATTGCTTGATTCTGGAGCTCAAGAAAATCTAATCTCTTACAGATTATACAAACAGCTCAAGCCCACAAGTCAACTACATCCTACTCCACAAGTGCCGGAAAGTAGTACATCACATTCACTAAAAACATTGGGCTGGATTATATTGCATGTACAACTACATCAATATATTTACCCATAAAAATTTTATGTGGTCGATGATGAAAGCACACAACACCCCATGTTGTTGGGACAACCTTGGCAAAAAGAGTATAATGTGCAGATAGATTGGAATGCGGATGCGGTCAAAATTCAGCATGCACAAGAACAACAGGTGGTAGCCTTTGCTCAGCAACCCCGCAAGAACCAGATGGCAGCAACACAATCATTGGATAAAGAACCAAAAGGATGGGTGCCACTAAAGAACAACACGATACCCATGGCGAACAAACAGGGAACTGCCAACCATGTTCACTACAAACAGAAACAACACAGACCGCAGTGAAAAGATCAAGGTTACTAACACGAGAAAAACAAGTATGGGTGCGGAAGGATAGAGGTGACATGGCAAACAAACCACAACACAATAGCATGAGTCAAAAGGAGAAAAGAGTTCAACCAAAAACCAAGGGAATAAAACAGATATGGATCCCAAAGAGAATGCTCAGTAACAATTTAAATGCGACTCGCATTTGGATCCTGAAACCAAAGCAACAGGAACTCCCTTCAGTACAAGCACCATCGAAAGGCAGACACACACTACATATGAAACCGGCAAACCGATCTATGTGGGTGCCAATCAACAGCAAAACAATGACAACTGCGGAAGTAGCAATAAGCCTACAAAAATATCCAAAGCAAAGCTACAAATGGAAATCCAAAGAGACAAGGACTATGGCCAACTCCGCCACGACAAATCTCTCCAAGGAGACGACTATGCCCATATCGTCAATATTGGCAAACCAAGCAACTTTTGCAAGAAAGACGATCAAACAGAGAGCGGTAGAGTTACAAATTTTACTTGCAAAGAAAATATGTCGCCCAGATCAACAACAAACTTGAAACCTCGACGGCGAATGCCAATAAGCATCTTGCTTATTACCTCCTCTTTGCACAACATTGATTTTTCCATGCATTGACCGAGTATTCCTCATATAGGGCCACATTACACGGCCAAGCATTAACACAATTTTTAACGCATGCACGGAACATACACCAAGGTGATACCTTATCGTCCGGGAGGACTCCGGCTAGGAGGGGGGAGGCATTATCAAATGCGGACCCAATGGCAGAAAGAGCAAAAAAGGACATGTTTCTCGACTATTTTTAAGGGTTGTCGTTTGATTGTGAAATTTTCTAGACTAACCCAAGTACATATGCACTTATACAGCATGAATAGACAAGTATATGGGGCCAAACGACAAATCAAGCCCCTAGGTGTGTGTATATAAGTAAAATAGCCATTTTTTCGGGCAAAATATTAAAAAAAACGGAGAAATCCGGCCATAAAAATTGCATATGAGTGTATATAGTGTTTTGCGGTGATGTTATTGATTTATTATGATTTTTGGAGATTTTTTGGGTTTAATTTGCTATTTTCCTTTTAATTTTACTAATTTTTGGCAGAAAAACTTCAAAAATACAAAAAGTAGGTGAAAAACGATCGTAATGAAAAAAAAAAAACGGGGATGATTAGTGACTATAGGACAACCTATGGTACAATGGGGGTGCAATTATGTAAATAGAGCGAAGAGCGTGTTTTGGCCAGATTTTGACCGAAACGTCAAATTTATCGGACACTGGGCAAATGGAGTCCAAATCGAGAAATTTTTGAGCCTAAACTGCATCTCGCAAGAAGTTGGGAGCACATGTGAAATTTCATGGAAAGTAGTTCGGGGACCCCCATTACAAGAAATTTTCACTTCATTTTAAGCTCATTTCTACTATTGCGTTTTGAGAGAGAGCTCTTGCCACCTAGAGCGAACGGGACTTCCAGCAGCTTCTACGACGCGCACGACCACCCGACAGGCTCCAGACATGAGAGGTAGGCTCACCACCTTGAGATTTTCGCGCATGTTTGTTGTTTTGTCCCGAAAACTAACGTAGGGTTCACACGGGAAGAGGGTAGTAGAGACCTACAAGTAGAAGTGACCACCTAACGGCTAACCCAAAAACAATGAGACTTCATCGACGGCTTACCCTAGCATAGGAGAACACTTTTGGATGACCAAAGGCAGTAGAAAACCATCGGGAAAACCCTTATTCCTAGAGCCCCGCAAGAGGCCACCAAATGGGAAATCGGGGGAAAGGCGCCCAAATGCCACCAAAACTCACGGGGTAGGAGCATCTCGACATGCTCGACAAGTCTATATAACCCACATGGCCATACGATGATCTGAAGCGGCACTAAACTTCAGAAACGGCATCAGACACACAAAGTGTCAAATAGATCTCGCGGCCAAACCGCATGTCCGTTTGCCACCAAACTTCACGAGCGGCTTTCTTAGACCATCAACAACCAAGTCCTATGGTGGTAGACCACCGCAAGTCATCGAAGACATGTAAACGCAACCACGGGCGCTTCCAGAGCGACAAATTGCCAAACGGAGCTTCGGTGAAGCCAACGTTGACAA
The DNA here is from genome assembly GCF_014529385.1 of Adiantum capillus-veneris. Classification (NCBI taxonomy): domain Eukaryota; kingdom Viridiplantae; phylum Streptophyta; class Polypodiopsida; order Polypodiales; family Pteridaceae; genus Adiantum; species Adiantum capillus-veneris. Next base: position 78,007,076 of record NC_140942.1, on the reverse strand, counting down.
AAACCATATGGTGAGGATCCCCAAGGGACCGTGAAGCTATGGAGATTAACATCAAGAAATTTCATCGCCAAAAAGCACTTCAAGAGTCAGAAAACGGCTCGGAGGCTTTGAAATCCACACAGGGAGTTTCTTTCTATCAATTTGACTTTTTTGTTGAAATAATGCTTAAAAGGGACTCAGGGGGACTCAGGGCAAGTACCAGTAGTACCTCCAATATAATTTTCACTAGGAGACATCCTATGCGTAGGATGTCTCAAGGCCAAATCTGGGCACCAAACCTAACATTTCTCATCACACACAGCTTTTGAATAGCCTATACATGCTAGCCACCAAGTTTCATCACATTTGGACAAAAATTGACCTCATATGCATCAAAAAACGCAAAGTCAGAGCATAGAGGCAATAATGGGCCATAGACCTACAAAAACTTATCCAAATCAAATGAAACTTTCACAATACACTCATGAGCACATTGCCAAGATATATGTGGGGTCACAAATGAAAAATGATGAAATAGACATCCTACGCGTAGGATGTCTAAATGACCCAATTGGCCCCCAACTGATATTTTTCAGTTCCAGATCTCTTTATGACACTTTCATAAGCTCATATATCAAGTTTCAAGCCATTCCCATCACTTTTGCCCCCCAACACCTCCAAGGTGCACTTTTTGAGCCCAAAAATACTACACATGCTCTTACCAACACCAATTCTTGTCCAAATCAAAATCCAAGAGTAGGGCCATGTTCCACATGCCAAGAGCTACCCACATAACAAATCTCAAGCAATTTTGATGAAAAAAACATCCTACACGTAGGATGTCTCCAGCATGATTTCGACTTACTGTGCAAGAAATGACCTCATGGGAGCCATTACCATGGTGCAAGGAGCCTATATATCAACTTTCAACCCATTTGAATATCATTTGCCACCTGTTGAGGACATCCTATCCAATTTGTAAGCCAAAAGCTTGAATCTGCCCAAAAATGCACTTTTTTGATGCCCAAACCCAATTCCAATCACATAGCCATGTTGCACAGGCCAAGGGCCATTAGCCTGCCAAGTCTCACCAAAAACTGATGAAATAGACATCTTACGCGTAGATGTCTCAATGATAAATTTTGGCCAGAACGATACTGTGAGCACATGCATAGTTTCCCTAGTTCCTTTTAAGTTTTATTTTCAATTTTCAAGTTATTTGGATAGTTAGAACTCAGTTTCTCAGCTAATATGAAAAAAATGCTAACTTCGGACTACTGAGTGCAACAGGATCTATGGCAACCGCAAAATCACCGGCAAAGAAGAAGAGGATGACAATAAAAGACTATTTAGAAGAAGTGGAGCCATTTGTGATCCCAGAAGGAACCCTGAAGCCAACCAGCACATGGATTCGGGATGATTTTCTAGAGTCCAATGATTTGAAGATCTACCAAGGCGTGTTCAAAGATCCTGAAGGAAATGCAGTAGATCTACCCATGATATCACGGGAGCTCAATGAGTTTGTCAGAAGCAAGATGGGAGATTACCTAAAGAAGATAGATCTCCATAACTACTTTGAAGCTTTGCTAGTGGGAATTTACATCAAAAGAGTGTGGGAATTTGTAACCACTAGAAGATGGAGTAGCCAGAGTCACTGATCTGCAGGGCAAGCTAGATACGATGATTGTCATCACAGAAAGGGTGGTGAAAGCCGCATTAGACATCTCCAACAAGGGAGATAGTGTGACAAAGAGAAGAGATGAAGTCAAGGTGTACTCTGAAAAGAAGAACAACTACACTTTTGAGATATCGCAAACCCTAAAGTGGCTATCATGAGCCAACTTTACAACCAGTACTTCCACATGTGTACAAAGCGGCCACAGAAGTACAGAATGCTGCCTGGAGCCATTGCTACCACCTTCACCTGGGCAATGCAAAACAAAGGTGATCAATTATGCTGCTTACATCCATGACAACCTGGTGACGATGGGCAACAAAAATCCCACCTACATTGTACATAGTGAGCTAATAACAAAAGTGGTTTATGGAGCACTACATGCCAAGGGAAACTGGCCTGAACCACCTTCACAGAATGATTGGCTAAAGCTAAAGGAAGATAAGAAGGAAGAACCGCCCAAAGCACCCAGAGTTGCCACATGTTTAAAGCGCCGGTTAGAAACCGTGCTAGAAGAGCCGCCGGAGCCAAAGAAAGGAAAGAAGGAAAGTGTACAAGTGCCGATCAAAGAAACCAAATCACAAAAAAACGGCGCGGCTAGAACGATTAATGGAAAGCTTCAGGGCGGAAAGGGCACTCAAGGGGTATTTGAACAAGCTGTGGACGCCATCACTAGAAGCCATGTTGGGATCATCTCGAAGGGTGCACCGAGATCAGTTTGAAGACTACATAAAAAACTTTGAGATTTTAGATGCTATAACAGAAAATATCCTGAATATCCCATTTACAGAAGAAGAAGTGGATGAAGTACAACGACAACTGCTAGAAGAGTAGGAAGGCCAAGAAAGAGATCGAAAGACCAAGGCGGACCGGGACTTCAAGAAGAAGCCACCAACTCCACCGTCAAGCCCGGAATCCAGCCCACTGCCATCACCACCTCCTCTTAGCCCTCCACAAACCCAACAAAAGGAGGATGAACAAGAAGATCTAAAGCAAGAGAAGAGCCAAGAGAAAGAGCAAAAAGAAGAAGCTAAATCGAAAGAGGAGAAGTTAGATCCAGAAGAAAAGAACTTCAGAATATTTCTTGATCTACTACTTGCAGATTATTCACGAGAAGAGGCAGCCAATGTGGCCTTTGAGTTGGCAAGCACAAGGCCCAAGGAACAGATGCAGAGCCTGCAGTTAGTGGAACTGAAAGAGATGGCCACTGATACAGTGGACCTATAGCCACCGACCAATGACTGGGATGTGGTGATGCACAAGCTAACCGGGCTCAGGGCAAAATCATTGGCCACGGAGAGTGAGATTGCTAATCTCAAAACCACTGAAGTTCAGATCAAGGCTGAAGTAGACACACTACAAAAACAAAGCCAAGAGCATATAGAGAAACAAACAGAGCTGCAAGCCAGTCTGGCTACAACATTACAAAGATGCCAGGAGATCGAACGAGAAAATCAGGCAACATATCAAAGACTTCAAAGAGCTGAAGAAGAATACAGGAAAATCAGCAAGTCATTGACGGATGCAGAGAGAGAACGGGACAACCTGACTCTACAACTTGATGAAGAGTCCAAAGAAGTGGAAACACTGAGAAATGCCAAGGAAAAGGCAAAGATTGAGCATGAGGCGAGCCAGGATGAGGTAATAGAGTTGAAAGATCATATTAAAGTCAAAGATCAAACCATCCAGTGGCTACGAGCATCGCCGGCCAGAGTTAGAGCTGCTAGCTCGACTCACACCACTTCAGAGACTGAGCTATATGAAGAACAAATGAAGGAGTTCCAAAAGGAGTTAACATTAGAGAAAAGGCAAAGGCTGATGCTGGCTTGGTCATGCAAAACCGCCTAGAAGAAGAAAATCAGGCCACGAAGAATGAGCTAGAAGCCATCAAGAGAAAGCTTGAGGAGGCAGAAAAGATAAATGCAGATCTAAATGACCTCTTAGTAAACATGGGAGAGCAAGCGGAAGAGGAAAAGAAAACACTTCAGAAGCAGATAGAAGAGCTGAGAGGCCAACAGCAAACGAAAGAGCAGCAGTTTAGCACCGGGCCAGTAGCCATGGAGGGAATTGACATAGAAAATGTGTGAGATCTCGTGGACACGAATTTGCAAGAGGACATCCTGGTAGGAACCTCACAAGAGCCACAAGATCTGACACAAGAAGAAGAAGAGAAGCTACAAAAGGCCATAGAAGCGGCAGTCAAAGACACATCTAGAGAAGCATTGGAGTGGGACAAAGAGTGTTTAAGTCGATGACTATTCAGAAGATAGATGCCAGTAACCTTCGGCGTGAATGGCTACAATCCTCTCTCCCATATCCTCTGCTAAAATATGAAGCTTCCACAATCAACAAACGAATAAAAGAGGAGCCAAGAGTGCCATTGTACAAAGAAGATATCCCCAGACCTGAAGGAGTCAAGCTGATAGTGGACTCTCAGCCCAGGTGGAGAAAGGCAGGGCTGACAAAGTATCCACAATATCTAATTCATCTGGTAGAGGCACCTAAAGTGATAAGAGATAACCTCAGTTTCTGCCCTCTACCAAGGATGAGGATGTGGAAAGCCCACAAGATGCTGCAGAGAAGCCAACCTACTTGGCTCAATTACCCGAAGCTGCCAGGCTTGAAGGGAGGCGAGAGAATAAGTGAGCAATACATGGTGAAAACCCTAACGGGCGCCATCAAATTGTTCACTAGATCGCCTGATCTATCTTGCATCATGATGAGAAAGATATGTAAAACCCTTTTGGCAGTCTTCAAAACATTCAACTTAGGCCAAGCGACAGATAGTATTTTCTTCTTTCAAGATACATACAGATGTGCATACGATCTGTCTGGTCAGCCTTCTCACGAGGTGATACATGCATTGTATCAAAGGATTATGTTTTTTCCATCTTATCACCTCTAGGACTTTGAAGAAGCCTTCTACACCGGCTTCTTCACAATCAACACAGATATATTCGGCCCGACGCTACTGGCTCAACATGCGAGATATGAGTCACTTCTCAAGATGAGAGAAAGCCTACATTGAAGAAGCAGCTCAACAGCCATGTCGAGGACGACATGAACAAGGAGGGGGGGAGTGTTAGAGGTTGGACACACCCTACAAAAAATGACTGCTCGGCGAAATATATTATTTTTGGTAATTATTAATTTATTGAGAAAAACTGACATTTCACCTTTGTAAATATTGGGGCTTACAGAAGTTTCCAGATTGTATTCCATTTTTGACATTTAGATTGAGTAGATGGTTAAATTGGAACATTAGGATTTGAGATTGTAAGGTATTTATACCACTTTTTGACCTTAATGGAAGACCTTTGTCATTTTTAAAAAGTTCTGTCTGTGAGCAAACGTACTATGTACGAGAGAGAGAGAGTAAGAGTTTCATCTTGACGCTACGCGCACACCGGTGGTCGGAATCAAATGTGGAGAAGTGCAACGTGTTGCCCCCGACGAGAGCTACGCGCCAATACCTATGTTGCGGGCGTACAGTCTGGTTTTGTGAGCTCGACCCGCGAGCTTCATCTGGTGATTCGGTGAGCATACGTTATCCGTTTTTGCATTTCAGCATATCCACGCGTTCGCATCGAGTAGAGCTACACATTAGGCACTTTAGTTTTCCAAAACGACGACCTACAGATTTTGGCCAGACATCTTACGTGATTTTGCACCAAGTGTTTAGGGTTGGGATTTTGGTTCATAGACCTTAGGGAGAGCGACCTATTGGTGCTAGTAGGGTCTCCTTCAAGTTCTGTGGCGTTTCGAGAACGTTTGATGGGTATTTGGCTCTTGGAAGCGTTGTAGGAAATCTCCTCTTATGCACTCCTGAAGACTGTAGCTTAGACATTGGGTAGAGACCTCTGTAGGAATTAGTCGAGAGTCGGTCGAGTGTAGATTGACACCCTATGCTTGCTTCCACGCGCCTGCGGGTCGAGCTTCGTCCTTAGCTGACAAATCTTGTTAGGTGAGTTCTCGGTGTTCTGACATCGTCGCGGCGTATCCGCCAACACCTTGGCTAAGGTATAAAAGCCAACTTTGTAAAATTTTTGGATAATGAAATACACAGCGTGAGCTTACTGTGCTCTCCTCTCTCCTTCTCCTACTTCCATCTCCCTTGTCGATTGTCACATTGCAGTGCCGTTTGTCACGTTGCAACCATAGGTAAGAGCTCTACACATTGAGATAAGCATATCATGGTAAATTGCAGCATTTGCCGTCGTTGACCCGTGGCCTAAATTTCATCATAAGTAGGAATTTAAGCTAAGAAATCACAAATTAAGTATAGGCTGGGTATTGGGACATCATTGCTAAGCATTTAGATGCATTCGAGTTCAGAAATGACTAGGTCAAAATCTCACTGCTGTTAAAAATCACATTTTTTTTCACTCATTAAAAGTGAGATTTGAGACCATAAGCATGTGTGCTTAGGTCTTATATACTTGTCCTATAAGTTTTATAGCATTCGGATGTTGTAATGATCATGGTTTGCTTGCCAATTAGCGACTAGCTTTTGATGACGTAGGTCATTCGAGTGTAGCTTGAGTTAGATGCAAGTTGTGTGTTGTTTTCCAAGAGATTGACACCCTCTTGTAGTCTCCATGCACTAGTCAAGTCAGCTTTGTCCCATGGATTGACAATTATGTTTGTGGTTCTCGCTATGTCTGCAATAAGATAAGAGCGAGGTTTGGAAGCCCACCCACATTTTGCGCCGTTTCTGGGGAAACGAGCAGACCTTAACTAGGGAAGACAAGAGTGTCTAGTATAGTTATCCTTTAACTTCCTCTAGGATCACTTAGAGTTAAAACTTTCTCTTTAAAACTGCATAGCTTAAGAGTGTCATCTTTTGTTGTGTAGAGGTATCTCGGGAGTAAATTGTACTTGCTAAGTACCTTGTAGGATTAAGTTCGGATTTTGAGAATGATTGATGGATAGGAAAAGTCTTAAGATCAATGCTCAAAAAACCATAAAAACAAGAAAACAAGTGTTTGCGGACACCTTCCACAACCCAATTGTAGCAGAACCTAGGAGTATGGTAAGTAGAATCCAAGGTGGGATCTCAAATTATTGCTCACTCCAAAAGAATCATTTGTGATTTGTTTATGTGAAGATATAGAATTTCAAGTCTACGGCTTGAAACATCATCAAAAGACAGTCAACCATTGAATCCGGCCGGATGCTCATAAAATTTGAATGAACCAGTGGGTAAGCATACGAATGTTTTTAAGTAAGTTTTCAAGAGTTGACAAAAACTCAAATTATTTACATTTGGCTCAAATTGTTCAAGATTGACACCAGAGACTCTCTGCATGTTTGTGAAGGCTTATAGAGTTTAGACACAAAACAAACCAAAAACTTGATAAAAATTGAAATCTGTACTGATTGTCAAGAAATTGAGTTTGACTTGATGAATCTTGTTCAAATCCTTTGAAACTTGACCAGAGGCTTAGTTTAATGTATTTGACATGTGTGTATACTCATATGATAAAAAATATGCTAAAATTTGATAATTGTAAATAATTACAATTATTTACTTTTGTCCAATTTTCAAGTATATTTGGCCAACCAAGCATACCACATGCTTTATCATGTTGTATTGAACACTCACATCAAATTTGGTGAAATTTGGATCTTTAAAGTGAAAATTGTGGTCAATTTTGTTAAGATAGTCTACGGACACAAAATTGTTGACAAATTGAGCAGGGTTTATCCAAACTTTGTGAAATTTTGCTAGGGAGCTTAAGTTGAGTTTATTTATCTGATTATATCATCATCTTGAAAAAAAAATTCCATAAGTAAATAATCACGATTATTTACATGTGCCAGATTTGAGATTTTTTGCGCAATTGAGTATACCACAAAGTTAAGCACATCAACACTACAAGAGGTCACTTGAATTACGACGCCACATTACCGGCGTCACTGGCGGGCGTCGGTATATGTGTGTGTATTTATGGAGGGAGCTAAGATTTTTTAAAAAAATTGATTTTCAAATTTCCGATGTTTCTTCTGGCCTCTATTCCGACGACAGCGCGAATTGACATACCGACGCCTATTCCGATGGCTGTACCGACAGCTGTACCGATGGCATCTGCAAAAATCAAAATCGCGGGCTTTCTTTGCACATTTCTTTTGTTCTTGTACATTTTCTCAAGCTCTCCTCTTTCCCATATCTCATAGATCTGGTGCAAAACAAGCCGTCGGAAGTGCTAATCTTGCTTGTGGGTTAGCACATAGCACTAAGGTGAGATTGTTTTCATGTTTACTTGTAGATTCAGGGTTTAGCATTTAACTTTGTGTTTGTGTGTGCATTTTTGCAGGTTCCAGGACTTTTACAACAACTTTCATTGCTCAAATAGGACGAATGTGAGTGCTCAAACCTTTAAATGCATATTAAATTTATTTAAATTACTTTGTATATTAAGAAAAGAAAATTTCATGCTTTAAACTTTGAATGCTTCATAGGAAATTATGGTTTGTTATGTGAAATTTCATTTTGAATTATGAAAAAAATTTGTTTAAGTTTATGAAAAAATCTTGTTTTGAAGAAATTTTATATTGAATTATGTCGTTTTTGAAATTATGCAGTTGATGGGGTTTATGTTTTAGGTTAAGTTTAGGTTATAAGTTAAGTTAGATTAGGTTAGGTTAGGTTATCTTATATGTTAGGTTACGTTAAGTTAAGCTATGTTGTTAGGTTAGGTTATACGTTAGGTTAGGTTATCTTATACGTTAGGTTAGATTAAGTTAAGCTACATTAGGTTAAGCTATATTAGATTAGGTTAGGTTAAGCTACATTAAGTTAGGTTAGGTTATCTTATATATTAGGTTAGGTTAAGTTAATCTACGTTAGGTTTAGCTACATTAGGTTAGGTTAGGTTAAGCTACGTTCGACAATACGGCAGGCCATAGAGCCTACTCACAATGCATATTAAAAACAACAGAATGGCAATCCGTTCGTCAATATGGAAAGCCATAAAGCTTACCCACAACACATATGCATTGTGGGAAAGCTCTATGGCTTTCCATATTGCCAACGGCTCACCATTGTGTTGTTTATATGTCCGCGAGCGGTTTTTAAGTCCTAAAATAGCTAAGCGGCCCTGAAAATAACACCATGGCGAGCTGTTTGGCAATACGGAAAGCCATAGATCTTGCTTACAATGCATATGCATTGTGGACAAGCTTTATGGCTTTCCATATTGCCAAATGGCTCGCCATGGTGTTGTCTATATGTTTGCAAGGTATGTTCAGGCGCTAAAATTGCCTCGTGTCCCTAAAGAAAACACAATGGCAATCCTTTTGGCAATACGGCAAGCCATAAAGCTTATCCACAAGGCATATGCATTGAGGTAAAGCTCTATGGCTTTCCGTATTGCCAAAAGGCTTGCCATTGTGTTGTTTTTAGGATCGCAAGCGATTTTCAAGCCCTAAAATAGCTAAGCAGCCCTAAAAACAACATAATGGTGATCCGTTTGGCAATACGGCAAGCCATAAAGCTTGCCTACAAGGCATATGCATTGTGGGCAAGCTCTATGGCTTGCCATATTGCCAACGGTTAGAGCTAGCGTCAAATTAATAGTAGAAAAAATGCAATCAAACTTTGAAGATGAGTTGTGCACTTCTAAAAACGCAAACGGACTTCGGTTAGGTTAGGTTATAGGTTAGGTTTAGGTTATAAGTTATGTTACATTAAGTTAGGTTAGGTTTATGTTATAGGTTAGGTTAGAGCTAGCGTCAAATTAATAGTAGAAAAAATGCAATCGGACTTCAAAAGTGCACACAGACTTCAAGAACCTTAATATATAGTCATTGACCAATAAAGATGAGATTATTATCTTGTGGTCCTAACCTCCATGCACCTCTAGATCGAGGTGTGCGGGGATCGGGCCTGGCTAGAGAATGTGAGGTTGTTAGAGCTAGCAAAAAATAGTTAAAAAAACACAATCGGACTTCAAAAGTGCACATAGACTTCAAGAACTTTAATATATAGTCATTGACCAATAAAGACGAGATTATTACCCTGTGGTCCTAATCTCCGTGCACCTCTAGATCGAGGTGTGCGGGGATCGGGCCTGGCTAGAGAATGTGAGGTTGTTAAAGCTTGTCATGTACTTAGTAGTGTGTAGTTATAACAACTAGAGTGTTTTAATTATTTGTTGCATCATTGGTAGATAAAGTATGGAAGATAGGATGGCGTGTCCTTGTGCGCATTGCAAGCATCAGATATTTCAAAAACGAAAAATCTGCGACCAACACATACGCAATCACAGTCTCTTTTCGATAGAACAAGTACAAGACCTGCGTTATCGATCTCATGGTCTAGAGATTGAAGGTCAAAGTGTGCAAGTAGATATTGCTCCAACTTCATCCCAGAGAAGACGATTTTCAAACGAGCAGCCATCGACTAAGTCCTCACAACTAATACCTGAAGCGGCATTTCAAGAAGTAGAGATGGAGCAAATGTTGGACGCGTTCTTTGACATGGATTCCAACATAGAAGGCGACAACATGGAACGCAGTACTGTGGACCAACCTCAGCTATCCCGTTCATATCGACGACATGATAGCAACGATGAAGAGGGCGAGATGATGCAAAGTCTTGCACGCGTGCCGCTCTACTGGTGCAAAAATCTCAGTTCTCCGTACCGCATTGACAATGCTTAATTTGCAGTCTTTGGTCTGATGCCTCAGTCATAAAGATTTTCAGGTATACATATTTTATCCTAAGGATGGTAAAGTGTAAATTATAGTTCATATAAAGTCATCGAAGGGATGACTTGTTCATGTAACGTCAGGTTGCTGAATGAGCAAATCTTGCCAGAAGGAAATCACATGCTCCCTACCCGTCAAGCCGCTAAAAAGCTTCTTACTAATTTGGGCTTGGATTATTAGAAAATACATGCATGTCCTAATGATTGTATACTTTTCTGCAATGAGTATGCAAACCTGGAACAATGTCCCAATTGTGGATCAAACAGGTACAGGGAGGACACACAAGGAAAATTTATCCCTGCAAAGGTCCTTCGACACTTTCCTATTATTCCAAGAATAAAGAGCATGTTCTGGTGCAAGTCCATAGCCGCTTTGATGACATCGCACTCAAATACTAGATTGACAGATGATGTTATGTGGGTACTTGCTGACTCTCGTGCATGGAAGCACATAGAGGAAAGTTGGCCTACATTTAAGAACGAGCCTCGATGTATCCACTTTGGTCTGGCAATGGACGGAGTAAACCCATTCGGATTATGGAGTTCATCATGGAGCACATGGCCTATTTGTCTGGTTAATTATAATCTTCCACCATGGCTCGCTATCAAGAAGGGCCATTTGTTGTTGTTATTGATCGTCCCAGGAAAGTACAAAGCAAAGAACATGGACGTCTATCTGGCACCACTTATAGAAGAGCTCCAAATCTTGTGGACAGAAATCGATGTGGTTGATATGTCCCAACCAATTGAATGACGGAATGTACATGTGCAAGGTATTCTCATGTGGACCATGCACGATTGGCCAAGCTTCGGTGAGTGCTCAGGTAAGTGCCTTTAAAACCCTCACACACATGTGATTCATGGCTATGTCAACGCTTTTATATTTTAATTTCGTTATGTTTCAAGCTTGAGTTACTTGGGCAATCATGCATGTCCAAAATGTGGTCCTCGACTTGGCTTCCACTGCTCTGAGCACTTGAGCAAGACAGTTTACGAGGAGCATGGTAGATTTTTGCCTAAAGGACATGAGCTACGTGGATCAAACATATGCAAACATGACATGCATCCACTGAAAGTGAGCGATTGGAAAAACATGTGGCTGGGAGGGGAGATTGGATGCCACCTGGAATGAAAAGACTTTCTATTTTCCATGATCTCCCGTACTAGAGTGACCTACTGATTAATCATTTTCTCGACCCAATGCACATCTTCAAGAATGTGAGGGAGATCATCTGGAAGACCATCACTTGAAAAAGGCCCAAAGAGATGACCTGCAGGTTGTGGGTTGAATGCCAAACATGTGTCCTTGACTTAAACCCAATGGAAAGTGGTCTATACCAAAAGGTCCATGGGCTTTGAGTCGCGTAGAAGAGCAACAAGTGAAGAAGACTATATCTTCATTCATACACCCACAGGGTTCATGCGATGTTTGAAAATGGCTTTTACGAGAGATGACAATCTCAGTGGTCTTAAGTCCCACGATTGGCACAAATTTTTACAGTTCATCTTACCAATTGCCATAAAGGGTTGTTTGACAAATGACATTAGAAGAACAATCTACAAAATCAGTGAGTTGGTAGGCTGAATCAGTTCAAAAGAGATAAGAGAAGACAACATTGATACAGTACGCTTAAATGCTATTGAAGCAGTGTGATGGTGGAGAAGTACTTTCCAACAAACATTCTTACCATCCAAATGCATGTACTTGTGCATGAGGTTGATGAAGTTGCAGTTGCTAGGGTGGTCCATAACAGGTGGATGTTTTGCTTGGAGAGATTTATGAAGACTTTAAAGGGGTTTATTCGTCAAAGGGCTCACCCCGAGGGTAGCATGGCCAAAGGATGGCTTGTACAAGAGTCTCTTGTCCTCATCAGTGAATTTTTGGTCTCAATTGATCCAGAGATGGCCCGAATGTGGACTACTAAGGTCAACGTCAAGGTGACAGGGGACGAGCCGCAGGGACAAGGCATTGTTAGGAAGATAGACATCACAATGCGAGAAAATGTTATGAGATTTTTCCTTCTCAACTCAGACATCATGCAAAAGTGGCTAGAGAGGTACGAAGAGGAAAAGCAACAACGTTTGACAGATCGCCTTCAATTCAAGCGCAACCGTGCAACTAGAAACCTTCCTTTTCCAGATCATCTTAAAAAATTGCCTGACTTTCCAACTGGGTGGTGGTTAGATGCGACACTCTCAGAGGCAAAGAGGAGTGGAGTGTTGATTACTGAAGAGGAAGAGGAGATGTCAAGGGGTTGCAATTTGCATGTATATTTCACAACTTCCTTTTTGAGCTCCACATGAAGATTAGTTGCTTTAATAGCTTTTAGTCTGTTTCAATTTTGTGGCTCTAGTATCACAAATATGGAGCTTTGTGGTCACATGGGAAGCACTTTAGAGTGCAACGGATCGATGAACAAAGGGTCACTTTCGACAGTGGTGTTAGGGCAAGCTTCATCCAAGAAAGTAGGAGTAGTGCCAGGGATGAGAATACAGAGACTAGCCAGCTTGAATACTTTGGCTGCATCCAAGACATCTTGAAGATTAGCCTTACAAAGTTTGATATGTTTATCTTTGATGTCAAGTGGTTCAAAGTTATTACCAGCGGCCCTAATGCAACTGTGCGTAAAGACAAGAGTGGATTGATTCAAGTGGACTCTAGGCGGGTGTGGACATATGTACTGGATACATTTGTACTTCCGCAGCATTGTGAACAAGTTGTGTTCATACACGATCCACTATGGACAGAAAATGATGAGAATGATCTGTCTAAACCCTGCTGGCTCTATGTCGTTCAAGTTGCTCCACGTAGCAATCAAGTGTGTGAACGATTGGATGTTGAGCTCAAAGAGGTGATTCATGAACAAAGCGCAGGATAGACTCCAACTTTAAGTTTAGATTTTGAGGTGGATGTTAGCATTGAGCAATTGTCTGAACCTAGAGATGAGGTGTCAAATAGTGAAGCTAATGCGGAGAGCGATGAAGAAGTAGAGTTCGATGACGAAGATGCAGAAGTACAGATTGAGATAGACATCTTTGGTCCATCAGATCTCATAGAGGATGAGAGATTAACTAATGACTTTTTCTAGGAAACTTTTTGTAAAGCTCTTTTTATTAGTCTACAATACAATTTAGATGTTGTCATTTGTGTAGCAGTTTAGTTGATTTTTTATTTGTATTATTAAGCATTTCTTACGTAAACTAATGTATTTTATGGGTGTTTTTTGTGTATGATTAGCCATGGCCGATGACGATGAGCCATACTCTCCTAGTTTTAGTTTTCCTATCACTCCGATCGGCATGTCACCTGAGCAGATGGGCTCGTTTTTGTCTCAGTTCATACCAGAGCAGATCGCGATGGCACAACACCTTTGGGGTGCAAGTCCTTCTAGACCTACTAAGGCCGACCCTATGCCCCGGACTAGTGTGGTCCCTACACCGAGCGGCGCCATACCTCAGTTTAGTGTGCTCCCTACACCTAGGACTCGTGTGCCCTCTACACCGATGGGTGGTTCATCCTCTAGACAAGGTAGGCGTCGTTCTAGAGGTGGTGGTTGTTGTGGTAGCAGTTCTACTGATGCATCCACACCACCGAGAGAGCGTCCACCACTCTCTTCAGTAGATAGTTCACCAATGGGCACACCACGTACACCTTGGGGATCACACGAGGATGATCCTAGCAAGGTGTATAAGAGTAGGGATGGGGCTGTTGTGGCAGATAGGGTCAAAAAGGCCATGCGACAGAGGATTTGACAGCTTTGTACAATTCAGTTTGGTCACTCTGTGATGGAGATTTGGGATACCTCAAATGCTAAGAGAAAGAATTACATCGTCGATGCCATTCAGAGAGAGTACATGCCGCTAGAGGGGTACGATCAAGTCTCAAACAATTGGATTTTAAACGTGGTGAAGTTCACAATGTCACACCGTTGATCAGAGGCGAGAGACAAATACAATCACGGAAATCCCAAGCCGGCATGGTTGGATGCTGAGGAGTGGACAGGGATTGCACAAGAGACACAAGACAACCCTGATAGATTTCAGCAGTAGAGAGATGTAGCCAGAGCACGTTTGGAGTCTGCTGGAGCGTCACATCTTGGGAGTGGAGGCTACGATACGCTTTGACATGAGTTTTTAAGTATTATACGTATGCTTTAAATTATTGATAATATATATGTTATTTGAAGATTTATCTAATGATTAAACCATAAGTTTGTAAGAAGTTGCCATGAAGCGCCTTCCGACACGCCAAGAGGAGAAGTATGGGTACAAGCATGGACTTGTGGCCCTTTTGACCCAGCTGCAGTAGGAGGGAGAGGACGTCGATTGGGAGGCATTACCATGAGGGTCTTCTCACTCAGTGATTGTTTGCATATGTACAATTTTGTAGTGCTTATGTTTATGGTATGGCACAAATGTTATGGTTAAGGTTATACAGTCAACTTAAGATTATGGTTTTTCTATGATGATATGAGAATCATTTGATGGTTATGGTTATGGTTGTGCAATGATGTATGGCAATCAAGTGATGGTTATGGTTTTGCTATGATGGTATAGCAATCATGTGATGGTTATGGTTGTGCAATGATGGTATGGCTGTTATGGTTATGGTATGACAAGCAAGTTATGGTAATGGTCATCGTATGCAAACAGGTTATGTTTATGGTTTTACAGTTTTTGACTCATGTTCTAATTATGTTAATAGGTTATGTTATTCTTGCAATTTTGCTAATTGCCATACACTCGCTCTTTAGCGTCAGCTTGTAGGTGGAGTGCGGTTGCTTGTGCATTCTTCCTTTGGGCAGAGAGGGCTGTTTTCTTTTGCTGCAGTACATGCAGCATTAGTTCCTAAGCCAAAAAAATTTACAGGTTTGGTCGTTGATACAGGCAACGGTATGAGCATCGGTAGAAGCAACGGTACAAGCGTCGGAATATGCTATACAAATATTGGTGTTTATTACGTTGTTTATTGCGACGCGCATTTGAAGGTTTGTTCTGACGTAAGCTATACCGATGGTCATACCGATGCTACGATACCGGCGTCTTTTTCGAGGCCTACGTCAACGCTTTTTAGTTTAAAAAGTAATTTTATTTCGTCAGTACTTGCACCGATTTTTGCGCGATGTCTTGTAGTGCAAGTAGACTACTCATATCAAGTTTGGTGAAATTTGGATCACAAAGGTGAGACCTAAGTCAGATTCTTGAAAATTGAGTCTATGAATACTAAACATTTGATAACTTGGACAAATCTTGTTCAAACTCAGTGAAACTTGTTGAGAGATTACAACAAGATGTCTATATGGAAAAACAAGTCTAAAAAGTGTAAAAGTTGAGAAAAATAAATAATCACGATTATTTATTTTGGAGCCCTAGAGACTAGATTTTGGACTTTTGAGCTTGTACAGTGTTAGAGCAACATAATACAAGGTTACTGACCAAGTTTGGGATCCATCGGATCCAAATAAGTACATGATAACTTAGTTTCCAGGTTGTAGATTAGTCCTTTAGCTCTTTGCAAGGGTAGAATTTGGAAATCTCATTTGCTAACTCACTTAGCTCAGATTGAAGTGATATACACAAACCAATCACAATAGTTAGCAAAATTGTACAGTCTTTGAGAGAAAACAGCTAACTTGGTTAAAACTGTCACAAAAACCGGGTTGCTGGCAAAGAATTCGGAGCTTGACAGGAACTGAATTCAAGTCAAGTGGAAAAAATGGATAACAATCCAATCCGCATGCAAGTACTCTATCCAGGGCTTAACAAGTCTATATGAACCTTAGATCTGGTCGTACAATAGCAAATCAAGGCATACTTGGAGAGACCGCTAGTAGTGTTACCATATACATGTGGTAGTGATGTATGTGAACACACTAGGACCGCTTGGGCATTTTTTCCCTCTTTAGGAGGTTTTTCCCCCCGTGCATTGTATATATGCCCATCACTCTACGACTATCTATCTTTCCATTGCACACTAAGTAACATACTCTTCTCAGTTGTGTGCCTTGAGCTTCCTTCATCTTCTCCAAGTTGTGTGCGTTTCTCTGCAACCCTAGTTCCAACAATTGGTATCAGAGCAGGTTGCATCCTCCTGGGCTTAGTCGCCAGCAGCTCCAACACACACCTGATCACTTTCTCCAATTTTGATGAGCTTTGGTGAGCGTTTGTAGGTCAAAACAAATTTTGAGCAAGCTCGTAGAGCTTAGTCTGCTCAGATTTTTGATTCGAGCTCATTTAGTCCTCCGTTTCCAATACAACCAGGTCTGTGCAGGGAATTTTGTCATTTTGTGCAGAATATATATCAGTGCCAAATACTGCATAACAGGTCCCATACAGTCTACTGTGGGTTGTGCTATATAGCTCGTGCTGGTCTCACTCAGTTTCTCCTCATTTTAGGCAGTTTTTACATCAAGTGCATGCATTTTCCATGGCTGACAACAACACAGATGTGTTCAAGCTGTTTGCTGTTGCTGAGGACAGATTGGATGGGGACAATTACCCTATGTGGGCTTACATTCATGCAACATGTTCTTGTGTCAAAGGGCGTGTGGAATATTGTGCAGGACATTGATGTATGTCCTGGTTCTGAGGATGTATGTGATGTTGAGGATGTTGCAGGTCTTGCTGCAAGGATTGCTACCATTAGAGTTGTTTTGCCTACGACAGAACAAGCTCGTTGGGATATAAAGGATGTGCAGGCTCATGTGTTGATTGTGTTGTCTATGAAGCACACCATTACTCCTCACATTCATTCAATGAAATC
Organism: Adiantum capillus-veneris; assembly: GCF_014529385.1. Lineage (NCBI taxonomy): Eukaryota > Viridiplantae > Streptophyta > Polypodiopsida > Polypodiales > Pteridaceae > Adiantum > Adiantum capillus-veneris. The sequence goes on along the minus strand of NC_140942.1, from coordinate 77,989,948 downwards.
AACAAAACAGGTTTGGGATATTCTAGCAGGTCTTTATGCAAACTGCAATGAGGCTAAAATTGCTTTGCTGCGTAAAGAGTTGGAATCAAAGATTATGCATGAGGAAGATGATAAGGACACTTTCCTTGCTGGTGTCAAGGATATAAATGAGCAACTTATTTTTGCAGGTGAAGTCATTTCAGACAGTTCCCTTGTGCAGACTGTTCTTCATGCCTTACCAGATTCTTACCAGACTTTTGATAGTATGTGGAGACTTATGACCCAAGGAAATCCTGAAGTTGTCAAGTTTGATGCATTATGCACATGGATGTTGCAAGAGTCACTTTCCAAAAAAAATAGGACTAGGTAGCGTGCAGTTGAACAGGCTTTTATTGCTTCTAAAAGAAAGGGTGGTAACAGCAATGCAACCAATTCTTATGGTTCTGCTATAAGTGGCAAAACTCCTGTTCCTAATGCTTCTGCTGGTAGCAATTCGTCTAAAATTTGGTGATAAGCGCAAAAAGAAAATGCGTTGCCATTATTGTAAAGCTAATGATCACTTGATCAAGTAGTGTCCTAAGTTGAAGGCCAAAAACATGCAGAGGAAAGAGGGTGGTTCCACTACAAATGTAGCCATTGTTGAGTCTTCTATGAAAGGAGACTGTGATGCTGATGTTGATGCAGAATGGGCTTTTAGTGCAGAGTGCACTTACAATCTTGCTATCCATGATGCATGCATGTCAGTTGCTGCATATTCACATGTATGGTACTTCGATAGTGGCGCTACAAAGCACATTACCTCATATCGTGAATTGTTGACCTCTCTCGAGTCTATCCCTCATGGGAATTCAGTCACTTGTGCCAACAATGCCTCTTATCCGGTTCAAGGAGTTGGAAAGATTGTGCTTACTACTATATGGCAGTTTCTTCACACTTGTTGATGCACTTTATGTACCTGGGATCAAGAAGAATCTTTTGTTTGTATCCGCACTTGCTAGGCCGGACTTGTAGTCAAATTTGTGGATGACAAATGTACAGTTCATGATCTCATTTTTGGTGATGAAATTGTTGCATCTGGCCTTTTGTGCCATGAGCTTTATAAGCTCACTTTGTATGACAAGTGTGGATAAAATTTTGCAAATGCAGTTGCAGATTCAAGGGATGTTTCGGATGCAAAACTGTGGCATGCACGTTTTGGGCATATGAATTTTGCCAGTTTGCTACGTTTGCAGAAATCTTATATGGTTGCTTCTTTGCCACCTCTTGAAGCACTTGTCAAACATGTTTGTGAAGGCTGTATTTTGGGTAAAATGTAGCATTCTAAGTTTGCAAAGGATGGTTTAGTTAGGTCCACATGCAGCTTGCAGCTTGTGTATAGTGATGTTTGTGGGCCCATGCAAACTCCATCCTTGGGCAATTACCTGTACTTTGTGACTTTCATTGAAGATTACTCCAGGCATGCATGTGTATTTCCGCTTAAAGCGAAGTCCGAAGTTTTATGTGCTTCAAAAAAATTATGGCTATGGCTGAAAATGTATTGAAATGTACTATGGGCACCCTCCGTTTTGATCGAGGGGGGGAGCATATGTCTTATAAATTTAATGCATTTCTGGCTAGTCGTGGGATAAAACACCAATGTATAGTGCCTTATACGCATTAACAAAATGGTGTTGCTGAGAGGAAAAACAGATCACTTACAAAAATGGTACGATGTGTGGTCAAAAGTCAAGCTTTGTCGCGTTATTTTTGGCTTGAGGCCATCATGTGTGCCACTTATGTACTAAATAGGTGTCCTACAAAAGCTTTGCAGTCTATTACTCCATATGAAGCATGGCATGATAGAAACCTTCTATTGAGCACATGCGTGTTTTTGGTTGTTTGGCATATGCTTTGGTGCCACAAACACAGTGAAAAATTTTGGATGATAAGGCTGTCAAATGTATTTTTGTTGGTTATAGTGCTGAAAGCAAAGGTTACAGGTTGTATCATCTGCAAACAAAGCGTATTCTGGTTTCACAAGATGTAGTGTTTGTGGAAGATTCTGTTAAGCCCTTGCTGTCATGTACTAGAGACAATAATGTAAGCTCACAAGACACTATATGACACTTTGTTGCCTCTTTTTAGTGGTGGAAGTCTGAATGTAAATTCCAACGAGGCAAATGTACAGCCTATGGGGGTTTTTGAAAATGTTACATATCAGCCTATTACTGATGCAGATGTACATAATGTACTTGATGAGGAAAGGGCTAAAAGTGAGCAGACTAAAGGTATGCCAAAATGGCTGGTGCATACATTGCGTGATAGTAAATTGGATGCACCTTTGTCTAGTCGTACTTGTTCAGGCTCTCGCCATGCACCTTATGCCACTCCCATGGAAAGAGGTTTGAAGTTGAGTCTACATGATGCTGGCGATCTTGCTGATGTCACTCTTTACCAAACTGCTGTTGGCTGCCTCATTTTTGTATGCAACACAAGGCCAGATATTCAATTTGCAATCTCACAAGTCAGCAGATTTATGCATAGCCCAGGGTCTAAGCATTGGCAGGCTATCAAAAGGATTTTCCACTACCTTAGTGGCACTTTACATCTTGGATTGTTTTTTCCCAAGGGGGATCATTGCCGCCAGACTTAGATGCTTTTGGGGACTTAGATTGGGCTGGCGGTTTTGACACGTGAGTGTCCACAAGTGGTTTTTGTTTCATGCTTGGCAATTCATGTATATCATGGTTGAGCAGGAAGCAACCTACTATGGCCACTTCTAGTTGTGAGGCTGAGTACAGGGCAGTCTTCACAGCTACGGTTGAGTGTGTATGACTCAGACGCCTTATGGGTGATTTGGATGTTGGACAAGACACTGCCAACACTATGTACACTGACAGTCAGAGCGCATTGGCAGTTGCGAGGAACCTAGTTTTTCATGCTCGCACAAAGCACATTGAGGTGCATTACCACTATTTCAGGGAGAGGCTCTCAACAGGAGAGATCAACTTGGCTTATGTGCCAACACAGGACAACGTTGCAGATCTTTTCACAAAGGCATTGTCTTGTGAGAAGCTCGAAGCTTTCCGCAAAGCTTTGGTCTTACTCCCGTTTGTAGACTGATCATGTCCTCAGGACAGCACTTCCCTTTACTCATGTGCCAGCTCTTGTTCACGGCATCACTCAAGGGGGGATTTGTTACCATATACATGTGGTAGTGATGTGTGTGAACACACTAGGACCGCCGAGGCATTTTTTCCCACTTTAGGAGTCTTTTCCCTCGTGCATTGTATATACACCCATCACTCTAGGGCTATCTATCTTTACATTGGACGCTAAGTAACATACTCTCAGTTGTGTGCCTTGAGCTTCCTTCGTCTTCTCCAAGCTGTGTGCGTTTCTCTGCAACCTAATTCCAACAAGTAGGGTATCCATCGAAGAGAGTGTGAATCAAGGTGATCAATTGGGCACTAGCTTTGAAGGAGTACCAGACACTAATTTTGACTCAACATCTAAAATGTCTTCCTATTCAACTCAGTCAAGAACCAGAACTACAGTGTGATAAAAGCACATATTCACCTTTTATAAGAGTAATGTCCATGGAGCCCAGATTTACCTGGATCCTAATGAAGAGTATACCATTCGCATTGATGACCATGACATAGAGTTTGAAGAGGAAATAAGGGCAAACAAACAAGGAAAAATGTATATGGATAAAAATGGGACTCAATACGTAAAAGTTGAAAATCCTGATGTGATAGACAAATGGGGGTTATAAGTGATCACAATAATTTTGGATATGGTAGCAAAAGAAGGTCCACCAACTTAGAACTTGAGGGATACAATGAAGTTGATCTGAAACCTTTGAAATGGCTTAGAACTGATAATCCTAGGATTGGAGTCTATCGTTGGGAGGATAGGAACGTCAAGGATCTAATATGGACCTCTCATGCCAACCCAGGGCAATTAACACCCATGAAGATAATCTATATATTCAAGATCAAGGACAAGGGTCTAGTAGATCTACCATCTTACGTATTTAGGGATTGTTATAACAACAAATAGAAACCAAGTGCCAGAAGAGTTGGAGCTGAGCTAAATAGAGGTGTCTCAAACCGGTTGATTTTCAAAAACAGGTCAAAAATTACAATGGGTCTAGAGATCCATATGACCACTTATTTGTTAGGCTTTAAGGCTAGGGAGGATGGAGTCATGCCATGTCGAGAGAGAAAATAGCAAGGCAAAACGAGAGCGAGAGAGAGACGACACAGATTAAAAATAACGCTTTGATTATTGTATATCTTTGTAAAACCTCACAGCTATGTAAAATTTTTTAATAATGCAAATGCCACTTTCAACTGAGCTTGCTTGCATGCCATAAGGGAGTTTCCCACGGGCTTGGAAACCCAACAATCCCCCCTCAAGCCCGAACTACATCACTCTCATGATATCTCGAGTTTTTGGTATACTCACTAACATGAGTTTTAGGTTCTCTCACAACCAAGGATTTTGGTGTATCTATAACCTGGTGCTATGATAGTAAAACCCCCCTTGAAGAGATAGGGTGTAGGTTAAAAATTCCCTACCAATAAATGGAGTTTTTGGTTCACTGCCAAACCTTGGGTTTAAGGTGTCTCCATTAACCTCATTAGAAGAAGAACAAAATAGGACTTGGAACAAAAACTGATAATTTGGGAGGTCTTATCACTCTTGTGTGGCAGTGTCTATGCCCCGTGCAATTGTGCATATGCACTAGAAGTATAAGAAGAATTGATGGGGGATACTTCATGGGAAACAATATATGCACTAGGAATAATGGGAGAATTGGTATGGGGTACCCTTGTTTCTTCTTCCTGCAATGAATTGATGATACCATCCAAGGAGGGAAGTGGATCTTTGTCCTTTAAAACGGTAACAATCTGATGGAATTTATCAAGCAAACTTTTTAACAAAACATCTATGGGATCTTCTTCTGGCACTGGGGCTTCGACATAAAGACTACTCTTCAGTTGGTTGACTAAAGATGTAATGTTTTCATTAGCATGCATAGCAAGAGAGTACAACTCCATCTTGAGACTCATCATTGAATACTTAGCTTTAGCACCAAAAACCTTCTCTAGCTGTATCCAGGCAAGACTAGAAGATTGCACATTACCCAAGTAATGAATAAAATTATCTTTGAGAGTTGTCAGCATAATACCTAATGCTTGCTCATCCTTGCATTGTTGCTCGGTAGATAATGCCCTGGTAACTGCAGTCGGTGTACTTACTTTGTCAGTGGACAACGGCTTCACGACACTCCATAAATTTTTTCCGCATAAGGTAGCCTTTGAGTTTAATTTGCGAGGTGTGGAAAATGGATCTGTTAACCACTGGCGTCCACTTCTAGTAGTCATGGGCCGGGCTTGTCGGTCCAATAGGAAAAGGGTAAAAGTGATCGCCGATGAGAGGTGCACTCTGACAGGAACATTCAAGGGTTAGTTGGCTAAGTATGGGCGCCCAAGTGTGAATGGGGAGAGCTTATATAAAAGTCACCTAAACCTAAAAATAATTCATTATCTCATTTGTGCAATTGAAGAGTGCTCTTGCTCCATCTTCATCTTCTTCTTCTTCATCTTCATCTTCATTTCTTCTTCTTCATCTTCATCTTCTTCATCTCCTTGTGTGTGTGTATATGCGAGAGAGAGAGAGAGAGAGAGAGAGAGAGAGAGAGAGAGAGAGAGAGAGAGAGAGAGAGAGAGAGAGAGAGAGAGAGAGAGAGAGAGAGAGCATTGTGACAACAGCACGACAGTGGTGAAGCGGTTGAGTGCGGCGGAGCAGTGGCTCCTTCTTCTTCGCGGTGAGGAATCCTCCACGAAGGCGAGCGTAGGGTGGTGAGTGATACAACCTTGCTCTCTTGAGCTTGCTAGATTAGTCTAGTTGTGTGCTTGGATCCATTTGTGACTTGCACACAGTGTATTGGCAAGTCCCTTGCATTGACATGTGCAATAGACGTGCACATTTTTGGCACTACTGCTGGGGAAATGCCTGGTACTAAGCTCAAGAGGCACTCTGTGCTGCGTTGTGGTGCAATTTCAAATGTAGGAAAGGTAGAGAAGGAAGGTGTGTGTGTTGAGAAGGAGTTTGTTTTGTTGCTATGTATTGTTTTGTTAATAAGGTGTTGAAAGGTACTGTGTTTTCTCTGTGATAAGGTGTTAGAATTAAGGTAGTAGATCCATAATATTAGTCCTGTGTAAAGTACAATAAGTAGTTCTACTAGCTAATGAGTTGATGTAGTAGTGTGTTATTGTTAACAATAGCTATATTAGTTATAAGTAGGTAGGTTAGGTGTGTGTGTGCTCGCGCGCATAGCTCCACCGCGATGACCTTATCCCAAAACATAAAAAAATAAATAAAAATAAAAATAAAATTTTAAAGGTAGGACCGAGATCAAGAATATCCCCCAGACCCAAGCCCAAATCCAAGCCCAAGCTCACGCTCAAGCGCAGGCCTCAGTCCCCCTTTAAAATTACGTATTTTAGCCTCACGCGTAGGTAGAAATTGACCTTTTGAGGACCAATGGAGCTTTGGGTAACCGAACACGGTGCTATAAAGCACACCACAACCCCCCGAGCGATATGCTTTTTTTGAGCTATCACACGCTCTAATCCAAAAACCAATCATTAAAAAACATTAAAAAGCATCAAAAAACGAGTGAAAACGGATGCTTAAAAAAGTAAGCGCTTAAATTTTGAGGTTATTCGTCGACGCTTGTAGGGTGCCCAAGGCACATGCATCTGCACTCTGGTCGTGTGTTAGAGGCCAAGCAACTAGAGAGCATTTCAACTTACATGAGTTCTCAATATCCATGTACCTTAGGTTCCGGGCCCTGGGCGGGGACCCAAGGTAGTACAAACCAAGACCCAAACATAGCGGCTAGTGACTCTTCCTCTGACTACGACATCATGGACGATTACCCAATGCCTAATCCTGATAGCTCAAGCCAAGACATGCATGCCGTGGGCCCACGATCTGGGCCAAGCGTGCTTAGCCACTTGAAGGAAACCTTTAGTAGAGCCACTCGCTCCGAACATGGAGCTAATGATGTAAATGAGGGGGGTGGGGAAGTAAATTCGCCATTCATGACCAACGTAGACCCCATGCTCTTAGAGAGTGTGCATGTGAATACTCCATTCACTGCACCCCTTTAGTCTTCAGAGCTATTCCCCTCCGAGGTCATATTACCTGATGGTAGAAGCCTTGCCGAAGTCCAAGAGGTTGAGAGATATATCATTGCGGCTAGGGAAAAAGAAATCGAGAGCTTGCGCAAGGTGGAGCAATGAAGAGACTTAAAATCAAAAGCCCCTATGTCAATATCTTTGCTAGGAGAGTAATTGAGTGCTCCTGAATTAGCGACCACTAAGGGTCAACCCATAGAGAGCCACATTGCATCTAGTTCAAAGGACACCCCTAGCACCTCAAGCCTAGATGGAGCGTTCCTAAATGAGAATTGGGAGCACGAACTACAAATGGAAACTCTAACCGACCTATACACAGGTCACACCTATCACGTAGGTTGGTTAGATGTCCTACAATCCACAACGGGTGCTACCAGCGTGGAGGATCAACAAAAAAGAGTTTGTGAGGTCATCCATAGGGTTATTGACCTAGAGAGACAGAACAAGGGGATCCATATGCCTTCAACGGGTCTCATGAGATTCCTGGATATAGGGAAGGCTAAACAACCAACCTTATCACAAATGGAGACTCCCTCTGTAAGTCCGATGGATCCCCTATGTGTTGTTTTGCCAAGTCTCAGTGCAATATGAGCCTACAAGTATTAGCTTTAATTTTCCAAGCCTAGCTCATCTTTCCCTTGATGACACCACGGCTATCATGCCTACCCCAGTGACGGGCATGCCAAGAAACACGCCATGGACCTCATTTGTTAGTAAAGCACCACAACATGGTAGCTCAATGCCTGCAACAATACCTACAAGTGTGTACCAATTGTATGCACCTATGGGTCATCGCACTCATGTAGTCCCTACCCCGCCCATTGTTTCAACAACCTATGGTCCACAACCACAATACCTAAGCTCTTATTTCCATGGGACCATACTAGCTAGCATTAGCATGTCACATCCGATGTCTGCTATGCCTAGGGCCACACATATGAACTTTGGACCGCCACATGGTACAACACCGTACCAAACATGGAACCCAAGGGCTTCATATGCACCAAGCCCAATGCCAATACCTACTCCACATGTAGTCTCTGGAGCACCTCCACCCATGGTGCCTGTTCACTTAGGTGACTTGGCAACATTTGCTCAAGCTATCGGTCGATCTATTGCTGAGAATATGCGTAACATGCCTGATAGAGAACCTAGAAGTAAGGCAATACAAATAGCCAAGCTCACACAAAAATTTAGTGGAGACGGTGTGAAAAAGCATATCAAAGTGTTTGAACAAATATGCAATTCTCTAGGAGAACACAATGATCTGCATAAGAGTAATGCTTTAAGCCTAACCTTAAGTGGGAAGGCTGGGGATTGGTATATAACCCTAAGGGTGGAAGAAAAAACAATTTACCCTACTCTTAGGAGACTGTTCTTGAAAGAATACATACAAGAGGGAGTACTTTGGGGTGTAGCCTCTCAGCTCTAGAAAGCCCAACAAGAGGAAGGAGAGTTGGTGAGAGACTTTATTAGTCGCTTAAAGCATTTGAATTCTCGTTGTAATCCAAATGAGCGCTTCAATAATAATCAAATGCTTGATAGATTGATTAGGAGATTATGACATGAGGATATCTACAATGGCCTAGTCATTAGAGGTATCACCACTTGGGAAGCGGTCACCACCAATGCGATCCAATTGGAGGATAATTTAATGATTCAAGGAGAAAGAGTGTCTGTTGAGCCTTAATTTATTAGCTCGCAAGCATCGGGGCATCAACCAATGACCCTAAAGCCTATTGCTAAGGAGCCAAAGATATATGAGATGACTTTAGCAGATCTCACCAAGGCCATTCAAGAGAGTCTTAGAGACAATCGTGCTTCGCAAAACAATCATATGTATCCAAGAAGGGAGCAACAATGGTGCTTAGTATGCTATGGACCGCATAGTACCAGTGAATACCTACTTTTAGAGTAAAATTCAATGGGAATTGCAATGCCTGTGGGTGGTATGGTCATCAAGATAAGGATTGCGTAGTATTTAAGCGTGCGATGGCCAATAGACCAACCTTAGCATGGACATACACACCTCGAGTGCCTGAATTATTGCCGGCCCCACCTCTTGAACAAACATCACAACACATGGTCCCTAGGGCCCAAAATGTTGTTCAAACAACACCCTTACCACCTCCAGTGCTAGGACCGCAACTACCACATCTGAGAATCACTTTTGTGAATCAAGTGGGTTGTGAGTCATCTATTGCTTGTTTGGAAGGCTGTGAGGAAGATATAGACCCTAATATTGCCTATGGTATGGATGCGCTTGAAGAAAGTCCACAATACTATATGGAGGACTATTGGGGACAAGCCAAACCTGTCTATCAAGTAGATGCTCTTGTTGCAAGAGGCCAAAATATCAATTACACTGCTAAGAGACCACCTCTTCAGTGCTATGAGGGTGGAGGTCCACATCGTGTGGCCGAGTGTCCTGTTAGGCTAAAAAGAATGCCACACTAATGCAAACCAATCAAGCGAGAACGTTTACAATGCCGATACTCATGTGTAATCGATGTGGCATAGATCATCTGATTGCCCAATGTCCAAATAATCCAAATGCACTGAAGATCATGCCATTAAACTTGATTGAGGCTAGGAAGGAGCCATCACAAAGTACACGTGTGGTACCCGTAAACGTACTGACACGATTGATGCTCCAAAAACAAAATTATATTCTTGAGGAAAGAGACAGGGCATCAATTGCCCAATTTCATAAAAAGAAGAAAACATGAAGGAAGAGATCGCAAAAAGCAACAAAGTCAGACCCTAGTTCAAAGACCAACATAGGGACTGGTGAAGACCCTGTATATATGAACGACGCTGAAGAGGATTCTGATTCAAGTGAAACCATGGAGACCAAAACGCCCACTAAGATAGAGACCAACAAGGAAGATCTTCATGAGACACAATGGCCAGGATCCAAGAAGAAGATAGGAACTTATCCAAACCCTATAGAGGAGATCGAGCAAGTCAAGCAATTAAGGAGTTTGGTAGAAGATACCCAAAGGGATCTAGAACCAGCTCCTAGGCAGATCTAGATTATAGACACTGTGTTCCCTACGCAACAACAACCTCACCAAGTGCATAGACCCTTAGCCATACCTAGTGTCATCCAAGAAGAAAGTGACTTAAAGTCATAGGAAAGTGGACGTACTCACTTCTTGATGGAGGAAAGAATGTTTATAGAGGGACAACCTGGTCCTATCAAAGAAATGGAGATCCATCTTCCCACATCAAGGGACTGAGCCCAAAAGGTGCCGTTAAACATTGCCAAATTGATGGATTTCATGTCTTCAGAAGTTAGAACCACCATCATGTCCAAACTATATAAAGACCCCGAGCTAGTCTCAGCTCTTTGAGCTTTCCTCAATGGAGAACTGAAGTTTGGGCTAACACAATTTGCACAGATGGATGGAGCTGGGGAGATGCCAATAGAGGAGGGACACTTAGATCCACAACCCAACCTAGATGAGAACCTTGTGGTAGAAATACCTGTTAACAAGTTGGGACAATACTTTGAGGGTGATGAATCCAATGTGACCATACCAATCCCTACTAAGGGATTAACTGTGAAGGGAATCCTTGATGGTGGCGCTCGGGTTATCATTGTGACTAAAAATTGATGGGAAACTATGGGAAGACCTCACCTTGCGACCACAACCATATAGTGAAGATGGCCAATGGGTCTATTGTTAAACCTATTGGGATGCTAGAAGATCTCAAGATTAAGGTCTTTGGACATAAAATAAGAATTACCTTCATTGTTATGGGTTTCTCCAAGCACACTATGGCATCTGAGATGATCTTAGGACATCCTTTCATGAGGGAAGCAAAAATGGTGCATGACTGGTCCAAAAACCATGTCTACTTGCAGCTCCAAGATTCTATCATTTGAGTGGATCTTGTAATTGGTCGAGTACGTCCCCTAGGAAACAGGTTTATAATTGATAATAGATCTAACACCACAGTTCACTCGGCCCCATTGCAGTATTGTTACACGTGTAAAGCGGACACTGATGTTGGGGAAGATTCTCCTTATATGGATGTACTACCTGGGATGATTGAGTCGGACAATGTGGATTGGGTCCACCTAGCAGCAACCATAGACACTTAAGGAAACAGGGGGACGACCTGGGTAACACCTGAAGGGGATAAAATGCCACCAATGGTACCCTTAAATATACTAGAAGCAATGCATATAACTTCTGGCAAGACTCATCCGAATATAACGAAGAAAACATACAAGTGGGTCCCTAAAGTTTCTTTATCAACCATAGCTAGTGCTAAAAAATAGAAGCCTTGTAAGAAACGTCCCACTCGTCCCAAAAAATGTAAGGAAATGTGGTGGTGGATTCCTAAACGACTATTGGAAGCCCAAGGCTACTATCAAGGAAATGATCAAATCTGGGTGCCAAAACGCAAATTGTGTTCTTACCTGTCACCTAACCCATGTGCGCCCAATCCTGTAGCTCCAAAATGAATTGAAGATTTTAAAAACGAAAAAATCACGGAATGCTACACACCCGCTCCAGAGCTAGTTTGGGTACCAAAGAAAGAACGATTTGTTCCACCTAGCTCAGGAACAGGGAAGTCAAATGAAGCTTCTTGCTCTTCATGTAGTTCCTATACAAAAATAGAAGCTTTGATACAACCTCAACCCACCATTGTACATATCCATACAAACAAGGAAGAGTTTACACCTCCCGTTGTAAGTTCACCACCTACAAAAACATTGCAAATAAAATCATGGGAGAGTACCTTACCACCCTTGCAACTAGATGAAATGCATAAGGTGGTCGAAAACTATTGGTTAAAGCCTTCACCCATAACAATTTGGAATCATTGGTTTCAAAAGGTGACGACATCATTCCAAAAGGTATGATCTACCCAAGGAAGGGGGAAGTGTTTGCTGACATCAATCATTCACTTGCTTCCCACTCAACCTTCCTCCCTGACCTCTCAATCTCCAATCCTATGGAATGTATATATAACGCCTTATACTCACAAAACAATATAAAAAAGTAAAAGAGCAAGAGCCACCAAACAATAATGTGGAAACTTACAAGTTCTATACAGAACACAAAATCATAAAAACACATTTTGCACAAGAACACGACCCTTGTAATATTTGCACTCTAACCATCATCTATCTGTGAATACAAATATGGCTAGTATGCTAGAGTCATCCACTCCTGCCTTGGGTGAGAGGTACCCTCGTTACTTTTCACAAGTGTTTCACATGATCTTTTTGGTGCTTGCCTGTGAATGGGATTTGGTAGGTATGCTAGCATATGAGAGGAATTTTGAGGAGTTAGAATGGCTGATATGTCTCTTGACCACGACTGATCAATACATAGTAGAGAGTGTCTCTCCCATTGCACAAACCTACCCTTTTGACCAAGATGACTATAGGCGTCTAGTGACCTTCTTAGTAAACGTTGGTGCCTCTGATGAAGAAGAAGATTTACATGATTACAGGGATGGCACATATGGTCTCACGGATGATGAATTTGTTTTTGTCAACGACGAGGATAGGGGTATGCCTTAGGGTTCGGGCCCAATCTCTACAATATCCTATTCCCTCGACTCTCTAGGGGGAGTGCAAGTAATTAGGTTAGGGTTCTTTATGTTTTTTAATTGTGTTCAATAAGTGTTGGTACCTTTTCCCACTGATGTGCCTCTGGAAGGTGGATGTTTGGTGGTGACTATTGTGCAGTTTGTGACTACATATGGATGCCTTTGAAGGACAACAACAATGCATGTTTACATGTTACAACGGATGTTCTCCATTATATCAGGTGTACTACTTTCTTTTATCTATGCTTCCACATTTACATGTTTGCATCTTGTCATTTGAATTCGACAATGCATAAAATTTATGAAGTTGTGACATTGCCAAGTTAGATGCTATAATTTTTCAAACTTCTAGTACCTTGTTCTTCTCTTTGAGTTTGGTCTATTGGTTGGCTGTAAGTAGGTATCAGGACCTTAGGCTAAACTAAGCCACTTAATTGTTGCTGAATTTAATTCCTAAATAGTCTATTAATTTTAGTAACTTTAGTAATGTTTTAGGCTATGAGGAAATAGTTCTCTCTAGTTTATTCCACCTAAGTGTGACTTGTGTTATGGAAGCCCATGTGTTAAGCTGATATTTGAGACCTTGAGTCTCCCGGCTAGTTTATGCTCAAGCTGGTATTTCAGAACTTGAGTCTTCCAGCTCTGCTCTGCTGGTATTTGAGACCTCGAGTCCCCCAGCTACTTGTAGCAACTATGACAACAACAAAAAAGAAAACAAAGAAAAAAAACAAAAAAAAAGAGAAAAAAAAAAGAGAAAGCAAATAGCACAGACATCCTTGTATTTTATGTGGATCACACTTAAGTGGTATAAGTGACAAGACCACTAGTCTTTAAACTTTGACGAGCATTCCTAGGGTTAACTACTCTTTAATCGACATTTTTTAATTAATGTTGATCAATCTAGTACTTATTTTAATCCCTAGCTCTTGTGTACTTCTCTTAGAGTCGACCTAATAGACCCTAACTCAATTGCATTTTATTCCGGTACTACGCTTGTTCCTAGAATATCGTGTATGCATCTCACTTATTGCACACCTGTACATGCTGCGTTTGAGCTTTCAAAATGCTGTTTTTCTTGTGACACAAGTACTTCTATCGTGGATCTCGATGCCGCACTGCTATATTCCAAGGATGGAATCTACATTAGGAAGGGGGGCATGTTAACCACTGGCGTCTACTTCTAGTAGTCATGGGCCGGGCTTGTCGGTCCAATAGGAAAAGGATAAGAGTGATCGCCAATGAGAGGTGCAATCTAACATGAACATTCAAGGGTTAGTTGGCTAAGTATGGGCGCCCAAGTGTGAATGGGGCGAGCTCATATAAAAGTCACCTAAACCTAAAAATCATTCGTTCTCTCATTTGTGAAATTGAAGAGTGCTCTTGCTCCATCTTCATCTTCTTCTTCTTCATCTCCTTGTGTGTGTGTGTATGTGTGTGTGTGTGTGTGTGTGTGTGTGTGTGTGTGTGAGAGAGAGAGAGAGAGAGAGAGAGAGAGAGAGAGAGAGAGAGAGAGAGAGAGCGATCGAGCATTGCGACGATGGCACGATGGCGGTGAAGTGGTTGAGCACGGCGCAGTGGTGGCTCCTTCTTCTTTGCGGCGAGGAATCCTCCACGAAGGTGAGCATAGGGCGGTGAGTGACACACCCTTGCTCTCTTGAGCTTGCTAGATTAGTCTAATTGTGTGCTTGGAGCCATTTGTGGCTCGCACACAGTGTATCGACAAGTCCCTTGCATCGACACGTGCGACAGACGCACACAAGATCCGTTAAAACTTGTTGACTTTCAACGCCATGTTGAAGTCTTTAAGAAGCCTAGTAACAAGGGTGTTGGTTATTGCACCATCTTTACCTTTGTGTTTATATGTTGAGAGGTTGTCTTTGTCGATAAACCCTTTGTCTTGATTCACCTTGTGTATATTGTTGACTCCCAGTGTTTTGATATGCTTTGCTATGCTTTATATGCAAGAAAAAAATAAATAAATGTAAATTCCTTGGATTGTCGGCGACACCACCGTTGTGAATATTCCGAGATGTTCGTGAATTGGTTTCATAATCTTGATCAATCAACTTTGATTGGGTGAGAGAGCCCTCTAGCCAATGATTAAATACAATGGCCACCACTATTTAAGAATAATGTGAGATATAAAAATGGAAAAATCTATTGTAGACCACGCAGGCGTAGTGTGGTGAGGAAATTTGATCATCGTTTCCTTGAGACTTGGTTTAACTCAAAATGCTATCCTTGCCATAAAGCATGAGATTCTCACCTACCAATGTGTAGCTTCTTGCTTTTGCAACTATTCTCTTACACCGAACCTTTGACTTGCCCTCTAGACATTGCCCTTTACCAGGAAATACTTCTACATCTTGCAATGATTCCCTTCCTGCATACAAGGCTTCCTTGACCTTTAAAGGAGCTACCAAGGCATCCAACTTGTCCCTAGCCAACTCATCAGCTTCTTTATTCTGCTCACGAGGAACATGCTTAAACTATATCTTCTCAAACTCATGCAAAAGCTTCTTGATGCCATAGAACCACTTCTTCAAATTGTCTTTCTTAACATTCCACAAACCAAGCAACTGATTCATGACTAGCAATGCATCCCCTTTTGCAATGACCCTCTTTAATCTAAACTCAACACACTGCTTCAACCCAAGGAAAAGTGTGAGATACTCGGCCTCATTGTTACTTTCAGCTTCATCAAGATCATAAGCTCCAGAAAAGATAACATCGCCTTTTGGGTTCTTAATGACTACCCCACCACTTGCCTTTTGAAGAACTTTCCTGTATGCACCATCAAACATCATTGTATATGCATCCGTAATATCTACTTCCTCTTCATGATCATGCTTGTCAACCCTTGGGGTACCACTATGTCCGCCAGGTGAGCTTTAACAGAATGATCCACTTTAAACTCAAAATCATACCCTTGAAGCTCCAAAGTCCATTTTAAGATGTGCTTGCTAGGCTTCAAATGTTGTACTACATCCGGCAAAAGGTTCGATGTGGTGAGCACATAGAAATTTTGGGGAAACAAATAGGTTTTGAACCTGCGACAAGCAAGAACCAAGGCAAAGACCCACTATTCCATTTCTGTGTAGGAGAACTCGCTTACATTCTTCATCTTGCTCTCAAAATAGACTGGCTTGAAGTTCCTTCGCTGCTTTTGTAAGAGAACCGACCCGAAAGCTACTGACCCCACACTAATAGATACATAGAAAATTGATTACAAGTCAGGGGGAGTCACTATTGGTAAAGCACACAATACCTCCATGATACCATCAAAAGCCTCTTGCATATCTTCATTCCACTCAAACCTATGAACTCATTGACTCAATTTTTGGAGAGGATACACATACTGACGTAGCATCCAAAAAAAACGTAACAAATGCCTGATTTTATGCACAAATGATGCAAATAATTTGTGTTGCTGGGTGGATCCATAGGCAACAAAGCCTAAACTTTCTCTGGGTCGGCTTCTATTCCATTTTTGGAAACCACATGTCCTAGCAAATGAACTCTGGCATGAGAAAACTTACACTTCTTTGGGTTGAGTTTCCCACCCTCTTGTTGAAGCCTTTCAAAACTCAACCTCAACTTCTCCAAATGTGTGAACCTAGAGCTATAACATCCAATGTCATCCATGAAAACTCGAATGAACTTCCCCAAGTAGGGACCAAACACTCTATTCATCCACCCTTGAAAGGTAGCATATGCATTAACTAGCCCAAAAGGCATTCTTTTGTAGGCAAAGCAACCCCAAAGAGTAATGAAAGTCGTCTTCAATCGATATTCAATCACTATCAAGATCTGAAAGTAGCCAAAAAATCCATCCATGATTGAGTAACGTTCATGACCTGCAACTTGATTGAGGATTTCATCTAGGAATGGTAGTGGATAATGATTCCTTTTTGTGGTAGCATTTAAAGGTTTGAAATCAACTCATATCCTAAATCTTCCGTTCTTCTTGGGAACAATAACAAACTGAAGAGACCCATTCAAACTCCTCCACTCGAAAGATGAAATTTGCTTCCAAAAGCTTTGTCACCTCTTCACGAAGTGCCCTCTCATGAATGACCCCCAACCTCCTAAGCTTTTGAACCTTTGGCTTGGCACCTTTTAAGTTAGATTGATTCTATGCTCGACCCCTTTAGCTCCTTGCAACTTTGTATGTTGAGTGGTGGCGAATAGCTTTGGAAACTCCATGAACATGTCTTCATACTCCTTTTCTTTCTCTGTCAAGTCCTCTCTTAGCATGCTCCTTGCATTCACTTTGGCAGGCTCTACAATTGCTTTTGTATTATTCTTCTCCTCCTTGACCTTCACATCATGCATCGATGCTTCCTTTTCGACACTTATCCCAAATAGATCAGGACATAATTGCATCAAGCCTTCCTCTACACTTTCTTTTGATGATGTAGACAAAGCATCACTATCGTATGATGTAATTTTTGTCAAATCTGTATCTTGCATCTCCAATAGGGGCTGTGTACGGCTCTCGTGTGTCTTCATGTTGTAGCCAATGGTCCTTCCTTTCTCTTGGTCGGGGATGGTGATCAAGCCCGTGCCCCAATCTTGCTTAGCACCAAGGGTTATAAGCCATGGCCTCCCTAAAATGATCGGATAAGCATTCTCACCCGCTTGCATCACATAGCAATCAACCAAGCACTCAATCCCCAAGATTTTTATCTTCACATCTTCAGCTATCCCAAGACACCTTGCCTTTTTGTGGTTGGCCATCCTCATACGGATCGAAGAATTCACTGACATCTTGACACCTGATTCCTTATGGAATAGCCTCGGTCATGACACACACCTGGGCACCACCATCCGCATATGCTTGCACTTCTGTCTTCTTTCCCAACATAGCTTCAACTATTGGCACCATATCCACCGAGTGACCGACCCTCAAGGGTGACACCATGATTTGATGCTTTTCCTTTTTGTAAGGAAGTCTTGTACTCACACACTTGGTCCATGCCTCCTCAATTTAGCATTTAAAGCCACCAACTAACCAAAAGATATACTTGCCTTTTGATTTCATATGTCATCGACAATATCATAGTCTTCAACACCTTGGCCAAGGCGGTAGTCCTTTGGACCTATTTTCTTCTTCGTCGTCGCTTGCTACTCTCTGGTTTGTCTTCTACCTTAGCCTTTCCTTTCCTTGCTCTTGTTTCCCTCTCTTCTTCTATCTCTTTCTCCCTATCATGCCTAGCTCTCTTATTGGCCAAAACATCCACATCTTGATGCTCAAGGGTAATGATGTTAAAAGCCCTACCTTCTCCATTGTAGGCAACTGTTGTGGTTGTTGTTATGGCGGCGGTTCTTCTAGTGTCCGCTCTTGATGATTTTCTTCTATTCTCCCTCGACCACGTCCATATAAGGGGTATATCCATCCTCTCTCTCTTGGTGGTTCAGGAAAATCGGGGGCATAGTGACCCTCTTCATCACAATTGTAGCATCTACCTGGTAGCCTCCATCCCCTACCTCTCTTTGGTTTCTATTCATATGTTAATTCTTAATTCTTGCTATTGACTAGCAAGATCATGCAAAACCTGGGCCGTAACGGGATCCGAACCTTGAATCACTCGCTCCACTCTATCATCTACTACCACAGGGACCATTAGTTGCACCACAACTGGCTCATCATGTGTCATACCTTGCTCTCACCTTCTGTTGATCTTCTTGCTCTTGGCCTTGGCAATTTCCACAGCTCTTTCAAATGTACCAGGCTCCTCTTAATTGACCTTCTCCCTTACACTTGGATGGAGACAATCCATAAATTGATGCACTTTAAAGAAATCCCTTGGAGGTACTTGGGATGAAGCCTCTAATTGCACCCAAAGTCCTTTGAGTGTTGCAAAAACTCTTTAAAGTTAGCATGAACATCTTGCTACAAACCTCTCAATTTTGTCGTTGCGGTTAGCTTCTTTTCAAACCTGTCAAAAATTACCTGCTTCACCTACTTCCATGTTTGCTTTTTTCTTCCTCTAAACCTTCAAACCACTCGCAAGCTTCTCCTTTGAGTGCAAGAGGAAATATATGAAGCTTTGCTTCATCATTCACAATATGCATACCAAGCGTATGCCACTCGAAGTCCGCAATCTAGTCCTTTACATCCTCCTTCCCTGTGAACACTGGCCGACTATACGCCATACCTTCGAAGTCGCTTCTCCCTTGTGTGAGTGACTCCACAAAAATTGAAGTCTTGCACCTCAACCAAACCACCACTTTTCTTCAATGAAGCTCAAAATTCACAGTAAATCCGCTTCACCTGGGTGCACAACCGGCAAATTTCCGCTCCCTAGCGGGATTGCCAAAGGATGATGGAGCAAAAGATGCCGTGTGCACACTCACATATTCAGACAACTCAACACCACACAAGGAATTTACTTAAAATCCAACCCCCACATACCACTCCTCGAGAGCTCAATAAAATACTACCCACAAGCTCAATTCAAACTCCAAATTCCTTGACCTACAAGCCCTTGCCTACCCGTAGACACTACAAGGTGAGTCAAGCTGATCAATACTTGAAATCACACTTGATGGTGACCAAAATATACAATAAAAACCATCAAAACCTCAAAAACTCCAGCCACAAAAGGCCTCTCTCAAACCATTGCAAATACTTCACCAAAATCCACATGTGGATCGTAGACTAGAATTCATGGTGTTAATACATGACAATGACAATGTTAAGTACACAATAGAGTACACAATGGAGATATAGTAGAGTGTAGGCAAAGCTGGATTGATTGATTCAATTGAAAGTGTGTACAAATAGCTTAATATATAGAGTTGGCTAAGGAATGCATCTCATCTGGCATGATGATATCATACAAGGCTTCCAAATCAGCCCATACAAGTTGTAAGCTTGTGGGTGACCTTTCATGCTGCTTCAGAGGTCCATTACTCTAGGTGAGTCCACACCTTCTAGTAATGACCCCCATGTGTACCCACACCTTTGAGTACCTTTTCCACATGCTACCAAACGGTTCTATGCCACATGTGCATCCTAGTAGGATAGAGGAGATACACACCAACATAGGACAAAGCTCACACCTTATAGCTCCCACTTCATGTTATTTGCCATTTGAATACCTTGTCTATAACAAGTGGGATCACTGTAGTCAGTGACTAACAACTAGTCCAATTCTAGCTGAAAGTTCTCAGGTGCACAAGATACACTACTAGATTATCTAAGTGCTTGATTGCTAGATTCCACTCTCTCTGGAGAAACATTTATCTATGCACTAGTGGAAAGTGCATCACTAGCACTTCCAGTATTCTAGATAATTGTTGGTGAGGCAACATCCTCAAACCTTACATTGCGATATTTAATCTCTTTCATTGGTTGTCTATGAAACTTAAACTTGCTCAATATCACCTATGAGATACAAATAACATTCTTATATTCTGGGTGCCAAAGAAGATATCACATCTCTCCATCCACACCATATCCAATGAAGATGCACTTGTGTGATTTGGGATCCAGCTTTTGCCTAAGTTCTTTTGGAAAATGTGAGAATGCCTCATACTTTTATCCACATATCCTACAAAATATTATACTTAAATGGTGTACTAGTGATCAATTTATCAAGTAAACAGCCATCATAACAGCTTCACCCCAAAACTCGTGAGGTAAAACGTCCATAGAGAACATAGAAGTGACCCATTCTTGGAAAGTTGGATTCATCCTTTTTGCCACACCATTTTGAGTGAGTGTGTAAGGCATGGTGAACTGTCTTATAATGCCTCATTTATTACAAAAATCCTTGAACTCAGAGGAGATATACTCTCCCCCCTTATTAGCTCACAAAGCTTTAAGCTTTCTTACCTGATTGGTTTTCTACCATTGCTAAGAGCTTTTAAAAGACACTAAGGACTTTGCTTACTTGATTCAAGAGATAAACCCACACCTTCCTAGTGGAGTCATCTATGAATGCTAGGAAGTATAATGTCCCCCCTTAAAACTTAACAGGCATAGGTATGCATAAGTTGCTATGAACAAGAACCTAGATGGCTTCCTAACTCCTTGTCTAAAGGCACGAAGGTCAACCTAGTCTATTTTCCATAAATATAGTGTTCACATAAAGAAAAATTAGAGTAATCTAACACGTGGATATAACCAAAATGTTACAGTATATTCGTTTCTTTTTTACTCATATGTTCGAGTTGGATATGCCACAACTCTGTAGACAACATCTTGGCTACACAAAGAGAATTCTCTTTCACCAAAGAGACATAGAGTGAACACAATGAGATAGACTTTTGTCCTTTAAGCATGACTAGGTTTCCTTTCTTGATTATCCAAGAGCCATTTGCAAAACTAGTAGTGTAACCCAAATCATCTAATGGCCCTACATGCATCAAACTCTTTGTCAATTTGGGTACATGTCTGACACTCTCTGGCATAGACTCACTGCCATTATGTATACGAAGTTTTATGGCCCCTATATCTCATATATCAAGCTCATGAGAACTACCCAGCTTCACTGTACCATGTGTAGCAGTATATGTGGAGAACCACTCCTTATGAGGATTCATATGAATGCTAGCACTTGAGTCCACTATTCAATTATCCGAATAACATTCATCAAGGGCTAACAATGCATCAAGACTCAAATCTAATGTGAAGATCAACACATTTGATGGATTTATCACATCAGGAGAAATATCAACAACTAGAGACTCAAAACCATTAAGTTATTCTATCTTCACGTTGCTCTTAGGTGTGTCAAATTTTCTTTTTCTTTGCCATTTCCACATTTTAATGCACAAAAATCTTTCTTCACGTTGTTGGGCGCATTTTTGACACCCCATTTTTTTGTAAATTTTTACATATGGACATGATGCCTGATGTCAAAAGGGTGGGTGAGCTTTCCTTTTGTGGGTTTTTTAGCTTGATTTAGCTAGCACATGTATATGTAGGGCAATTCACTAGCATAGCACCAACTGTTGGGTTACTATAAGTGTCTGTTAGTGAATTTTTTGAAGTGAGACTTGTATATAACTGAAACTCATGTAGAAACTTTAAAAAATGTTCAACCAAAGTTTGTAAATTTATAGGTTTTATCTCGTTGTGCCTCCTTGATGGGTTTTGATACAATTTTTGCCCTTGCCTTGTCTTCTCTACGTGTAGTCGTGCTGGGAGAGCTCTCTATTCACATCAATTTTGCATGTAGCAGTGTGTGGATTTAATTTTGGTCATCTTAAGATTTCTTTCTAATCATTTTTGAAGCTTTATTCCAAGATTTAAAGTGCCCCAACTGGAGTTGTGCTCTTCAAGCTACGGCTAGTTCTCTGCAGGGTTACGACTATAGAAGCCTAGTGGCAAATTATGTGCAGATAAATTGGGTTTGTCATAGGTGTCTTGGTGCTGTAATAGTTCTTCCTTCTGCCGGTGTGATTTGTGCAAGGCTATAGAGGCACTCATTTTTATTTTTGTTTGCAGGCTAGCATTGTTTTGGTGCCCCCACGGAGGAGCAAGTGCTCCCATGCTCCAAATCTTGTGAAATATGTCTATTCTGCAGGCAGAGAATGTAAAGGGAATGTGGGTCCTATGGACAATTGCCTATGTATGTGGAAATTGTGGACATCACTTGAGGTGGTTATATAATTGGATTGCAGCCTTTAGAGGATCATGAGGTTTTGTGAAGCTAAGCACTGGGGGCTGAGTTACTACTGGAGAGATCCGTCGACATCCCTTGAGCTTTTGATGTCACATGTAAGTGTTTTTGTGGCAATCAAACATGGAGAACGAGTTCCCACAGTTTCATGGATTTACTAGTGAGAATGCATAGACTTTTATTGAAAAATTAGAAGTCAATTGTTTTACTGCAAAATATACTAGACCAAGCGATATTGTTACGGCTGTTGCAATACAATTTACATGATGAGGCAAAAGTTTGGTCACACAATCATGAAGAGTTGGTGTAGGCACAAACTCCAGGGGTGGTTTTGGACTACAATCATGTAAAGAAAGATTTCTTGGCAGAGTACAGATCCATTGAAGTACCCGATGAATTTTGGCATGAAATCTTGGGGTACACTCAAAAGGTTAATCAAAGTGCTGATGATTTTGTCATGCAGACCACCCGTTTATGGGATAAATGGGCTCAAGATTTGCGAAATAAAATCCCTCCATCCATGTTAAAGACGGACCGTTTTGTGGAAAACTTAAAAGAAAGCATGAAGTTCAAAGTTGAGATGAAAAGACCCACCACCTTCGAGGAAGCAGTCACTATCACCAGGGAGAAAGAATGGAAGGCTCAAAGACTTAATGAATATGGGAAAGCAATCCCTGTGCAAAGTAATGGTGGCCAAAAGAAGGAAAATCAGGCAGAGGCTGGAGCCCCAGCCTGCTCAAAGGGTTGCTAATACTCAATAGTTACAGCAGCAAAATATGCAAGACATGATGACCATGATGCAAGAATTGCGGCTCAGTGTTCTTGGAGGTGGTCGTGGTCATGGTCGTGGTCATGGTCGTGGTAAAGCAATGGCCCAAGTATGTGAAGCTCAGCCTAATGCTAATGCAAGTCGTGGATGTTGGGGTATAAAGCCCAATGTGGTCGCCCAGGTAAGTGGGCGGGCCGCCAAGTATGTACACATATTCTTTTGTAAAAACCTAATAAGAACTCACTATGCTCTACACATTACAGTAGAGCGAGTTCACCATATCGTTGTGCTCTTCTTCTCGCACTCTCTCTCGCGTCGCACTTCCGCTCGTACTCCTTCAACTGGTATCAGAGCTCAAATCGAGGCTCGGGGCAGCACTGCAGGAGGCTAGAGTCACCAACTCAGATTGGAGTGAAATTCGACAAGCGAAGACACGGCCCCAAATCTCGTGGGAGAGCCAGAAGGGCTTGGTGTCGTCAGAATTTAGTTCTGAGGTCATCTCGGCCACCGTTCGGCTTCGACAAAGGTCTGCGCATGCCATTTTTTGACTACGTGGTCTCGACGGGTGCAGATCCGACTCTGCAAATTTGGGGTTTTCGGCCTGCGACTGCAGGTGCTGAGGATATCGACACTCCCAGAGTGTTGATTTGTGGCTGTCTACACATCGAAGGACGACTCACAGTTCTTGGAGGCGTGTCACATACGACACGGACGCAACTACACACAGACTGTAGGCGACATCCACCAGTTCATCAGGTAGCTTGTGTTTGCTGCTTGATATTCCAGATTTCATTCTGACATTGCAGGTACTTCCACATGGGATGTATTGTCAGAGATGATGTATGTTTGTTGAGGGTTTGCTGGCTGTGAGTCACGCAACAAACAACCACCGCAGCGGTTACAACATACAGTGGGAAATTTGTGGATGTATGACTTTGTGGGAAGTCTATGTACTGTCAGATTTACTGCAGCCTTTGTTGAGGGTCGAGTGAGGTTTTATTGAGCTGGGGAATTCTCGAATGTTGAGATCCTTTCGGTGATACAGGTCTTGGAGCGATCCCTCGAGCACCCTTAGATAGGCAGCTAGGATGTATTGACTGTGAGTTAGACAGTTGGGATTGCATCTTTGCTTTACTGCCGTTGAGGCATTGTCGCAGTCTATGCTTACAGGACAGTGACAGGACAGTGAGAGACAGTACAGGTGCAGGACAGGTTTACCCGCAGCTTACAATGTCAGAGAGACAGTGTTTTTTGAGCTGTTTTTTGGTCTGTTTTTGAGTACACCAGAGCCATTTTACAAAGGAGACTCTGCCGAAGTTTATGCAGAATCTGAAGCTTTCTTGGTTCATTTGACAGGTTGATATTGGTTCAGAGGTCAGTTTACAGGGAAAACTTTGCCGAATTTTTCCCAGGAAAGTAAACCACTGTGAAGCGTAGCTATGGCTGGATCACAGGACACTGCTCTTTACAATATCAAGAAGCTGGATGGAACCAATTTCCCATTGTGGAAGAAGCAGATTTGGCACATGTTGGTACAAAAGAAGCAGATAAAACCTATAAAGCTCAAGGGGATAAAACCAGAAGATATGGACGAAGATGAATGGAGCGAAATGGATGAATTGGCACTTTCTACCATTATGCTGACTTTGGCAGAAAGCGTTTACTTCAATGTAGCAGACGAGATGTCGGCTTATCGAGCATGGTTAAAGCTGAGTGATCTTTATGAGAAGCAGAGTGCAGCTTCACAGGTATACTGGCTTAAGAAGCTTGTTGACTTGAAGATGAAAGAAGGGACACCTATGTCCAATCATCTGAATGAATTCAACACAATCTACAGTCAGTTGTCAGCTCAAGGTGTCAAGTTTGATGAACCTGTTAGAGCTATGTTCCTGTTGATCACATTGCCGGAAAGTTGGGACACTTTTTGCACAACTTTGAGTAATTTTGCACCTCCAGATGGTTTGAACATAGCAGGTGTAGAAGGAAGTCTACTTACTGAAGAAACCAATAGAAAGACAATGGACAAAGGCAAAGGAACAGCCTTAGTTGTCAGGGGAAGGACCAAAGAAAAGTACAAAGGTGGAAAGAGGAATCAGTCTCGTAGCAAGTCCCGCATTGCTAAAGGCAAGAGTGACATAGAATGCTACCATTGTGGCAAGAAGGGTCACATGAAAAGAGACTGCAGAGAATGGAAAGTAGAAAAAGGCAAAGAGAAAGCTGAAGACCATGGTGAGAAGAACAAGTCCTCAGTGAAGATTCAAGAAATAAATGTGACAAACACTGTTGCAGAGGATGACAGTCTAGTGTCAGGAGACATCTACTTCTTGAAGAATACAATGGACTCAGCTCTTCTTACAGCATCTGATGGAAATGCAATGAGTGACTGGATTATAGACTCCGGGGCATCACTTCATGTGTCTCCAAACAAGGAGTGGTTTACCTCTTATGTGCCCACTAAAGATCATGTTCGGCTAGGAAATGGGCAGACATGTGAGATCTTAGGTGTTGGAGATGTTCAATTGAAGTTTCAGAATGGCTCTTCTTTCACGTTGAAGAATGTGAGACATGTTCCCGCGATTACAAAGAGCTTGATCAGCACAGGTTTACTTGATGATGCTGGCTACGTCACCACTTTTGGACAGAACATGTGGAAGATATCCAAGGGTTCTATGACAGTAGCACATGGAGTAAAGTCTGGAGGACTTTACATGATTTATGTATCAAATGTCTATAAAAATGTAATCAATGTAACCGAGTAGCCAAACGTTTCTTTGTGGCATAGCCGGTTAGGACATATGTCCAAGAAGGGAATGGAAATCTTGTCTCGTTCTGGTTATTTGCCTGGCTTTTCATTTAGTGATTTTGAATTTTGTGAACATTGTCTGTATGGTAAGCAAACACAGCAGCCACATAAGCATAGAAGCAGTAGAAGAGATACACAGTTGGCACTTGTTCATAGTGATTTGTGTGGACCTATGCCTAACCTATCTCTAGGGGGAGCTTCTTACTTTATGACATTTATAGATGATTACTCGAGGAAAGTATGGGTTTACTTTCTCAAGCACAAGGATGAAGCATTTAGTGTTTTCAAAACGTTTATGACACTTGTGGAGAATGAGAGTGGCAAGAAACTTAAATGCTTACGCACTGACAATGGTGGAGAGTATGTTTCAAAGGCCTTTCAGGACTTTTGTGAGTCAAAAGGTATAAAACGTGAACTTACTGCTCCTTAGAATCCTCCTCAAAATGGTGTTGCTGAGAGGATGAATAGGACCATACAAGAGAAGGTCAGAAGTATGTTGTCTAATGCACAACTGCCAAATGGGTTTTGGGCTGAAGCTGTATCAACAACTGTTCATCTTGTAAATAGATCTCCTAGCAAGGTTTTGCAGAAGGATTCAGTGCCAGAGATGGTATGGTCAGGCAAAATGCCCTCATACAAGCATCTCAGAGTCTTTGGATGTGAGGCATATACTCACGTCCCAAAGGAATTTAGGAACAAACTTGAGCCAAAGAGTAGAAAGTGCATCTTTCTAGGCTATGGTAATTCTGGTGAGATGGGGTACAAACTTTGGGATCCCGAATCCAGAAAGGTTGTCAGCAGCAATGATGTTCACTTTAATGAATCCAAATATCATTCTAAACCAGAGAGGGTTGAGGAGATTAGAAGAGTTGTCTTCCAAGAAGATGGACCTGCACGTGCAAGACAAAATGTCAGGGCTCAAGAGGAGCAAGGACAGGATAGAGTGGAACCATAGGTTGTGGCTGAGCCTGAGCCACCTATTGTGCGTAGATCTGGACGTGTCACGCGACCTCCTGATAGGTTTTTTCCATCTATGAACTATGTCATGTTGATTGATTGCAATGAGCCTTCATGTTACAAGGAAGCAGTGCAAATGAAGGACTCCGGGAATTGGCAATTGGCCATGCAGTCAGAGATGACAGCTCTGCATAAAAACAAGACATGGAAGCTAGTTAAATTACCACGGGGCAAAAAGGATCTACCTTGTAAATGGGTTTACAGGTATAAGATCACCGCTTATGATAGTCAGCCAAAGTACAAAGCAAGGGTTGTTGCCAAGGGCTTTAAGCAAGAACAAGGCATTGAATTTGATGAAATCTTCTCTCCGGTGGTCAAGATGACTACATTGAGATGCTTTCTTGCATTGGTTGCCATATTAGATTTGGTGTTGCACCAAATGGATGTCAAGACAACGTTCTTGCATGGTGATTTAGATGTGGAAATTTACATGCAGCAGCCAGAAGGGTTTGTTGAGAAAGGCAAGGAAGATTGGGTATGCCAGTTGTTAAAGAGTCTTTATGGCTTAAAACAATCACCGAGGGCATGGTACCATAAATTCCACAAGTTTATGATTTCTCAAGGCTACAAACGTAGTGAGTTCGATCAGTGTCTATATACAAAGAAGGCTAAGGATGGTAGTTGGCTGATCCTTATTTTGTATGTGGATGACATGTTGATTGCTGGCAAGCACTTGGAAGAAATTTCAGCTTTGAAGTCAAAGATGGCAAAATCGTTTGACATGAAAGACATGGGTGAGGCAAGTCATATACTTGGTATGCGCATTGATAGAGACAGATCAAAGAAGTTGATTTGGTTATCTCAAACAGAGTATATTGACAAGGTTTTGCAACGTTTCAATATGGAGAAGGGAAAGGCACCGAGTGTTCCATTGCCACCATATGTGAAACTTAGCAAACAAGATTGTCCTGTGTCTGAGGAAGAATAGGCTGAAATGGAGAAGATTCCATATGCGTCTACAATGGGTAGTTTGATGTATGCAATGATTGCTACTCGCCCAGACATTGCATTTGCAGTGGGAGTAGTAAGTCGATACATGTCAAACCCAGGCAAGAAACATTGGAAGGCAGTAAAAGGAATATTGAGATACCTAAAAGCTACAAAGAGTATGCGTATATGCTATGGGAGTCAGGAGCTAAGTGTAAAGGGTTTTACAGACTCAGATTATGCAGGTGACTTAGACAACCGAAGGTCTACGTCAGGGTATGTCTTTACATTGGCTGGTGGAGCAGTATCATGGCGTTCTAGATTACAAGATTGTGTTACTCAGTTTACTACAGCGGCTGAATATGTTGCAGCATCAGAGACATGCAAAGAATCAATTTGGCTTAATCGACTAGTAATAGATTTGGGAATCAAAGAAGAGATGCCTGTGTTATATTGTGATAGTCAAAGTGCTATACAATCGGCTCGCAATCCAGTTTATCACTCAAAGACAAAGCATGTGGATGTGACGTATCATTTCATCAGGGAAATGCTCGAGTATAAGCAACTTCAGCTTGTCAAAGTTCACACCACAGAAAATCCTGCTGATCTACTTACAAAAGGACTTCCCTCAGAGAGCTTTGCGCATTTTCGCAAGCAGTTAGGTGTAGGGTAGTACATCACTTCTCTACATCTCTTGTATATTAGCTTGTATAGTAGCTTCTCTCACACTTAAAGTACCACATTGGACTTTAAGTGGGAGGTTGCTGGGGTATAAAGCCCAATGTGGTCGCCCAGGTAAGTGGGCGGGCTGCCAGGTATGTACACATATTCTTTTGTAAAAACCTAATAAGAACTCACTATGCTCTACACATTATAGTAGAGCGAGTTCACCATATCGTCGTGCTCTTCTTCTCGCACTCTCTCTTGCGTCGCACTTCCGATCGTACTCCTTCAGTGGATAAGGTGTCTCTGAGCTGTAGAGGAGGCTCATCCCTTCCTGTTATAATTGTGGTGAACTTGCTCATATCGGCACTTATTATTCGAAGACAACAAGGATGGGAGGTGATATGTTTCCACTTCCCCAACAAATTCCTATTAGGGCTAATGATTTTTCTTTGGAGATACAGGGAGATCAAGGTACTGAACAAAAAAATTAGGCCTCAACCTCTGGTGGTCATGTGGGTATTGTACGGGCTGAAAAGAAAGAAGCAGATATGCTATCCATAGGCAAAACAGAGAGGGAGGCCTATGCCGCTCCATGTCCCAGCAAAAAGAAAGGGAAAGATAAAGAGGGTGAAGATGAAAAATCCAAGAGGAAGAGAAGACCTTGTAGATGGTTTGAAGTAGGAGATTTACCTTTGGGAGAAGGCCAAATAGCTTATAGTTGAAAGGAAGACCTGATTGGGAGGAAAGTAGATTGTACTTTTGGACAGTTGATGAATACGGTGCCCAAACTTAGGAGACAATGGAAGTCATTAGTGAATCCAGAGAAAGAGCCAAGCATGGACAAGTCAGAGTGTTGGCGGTGGGAGAGTTACCCGCTGACATTTGTCATGCGGTGAACGCTTGGAACAAAGGTGTGGGTATGGGAGAGGCCTACATTGATGGAGGTGCTCAAGTTTGTGTGATCACATAGTCCTGTATCAAGAGACTGGGCCGTCTCATTACATGTAGAAGCTCTGGGTTTTGGATTTGACTAGCAAACCATGCCAAAGTGAAGTGTTTGGGGATGATTAAGAAATTGGAAGTTGAAGTCTTTAACATGAAGGTTATAGTAAACTTTCATGTTATGCCAGCTGGCCTGAGAGCTTTTCCTCTCATTTTGGGATGACCTTGGTTGAGAGCTGTTGGTGTTGTGCAAGATTGGGGCAAGGCCACAATCTGTGTGTATGGAAAGAAGGGTGAAAAGAGGGTGTTTGATATGACTACCAAGCAACCTATGGCACTAGAAGATGTGATTGAGAATGATGAATCCGA
The DNA here is from genome assembly GCF_014529385.1 of Adiantum capillus-veneris. Classification (NCBI taxonomy): domain Eukaryota; kingdom Viridiplantae; phylum Streptophyta; class Polypodiopsida; order Polypodiales; family Pteridaceae; genus Adiantum; species Adiantum capillus-veneris. The sequence goes on along the minus strand of NC_140942.1, from coordinate 77,960,071 downwards.
AGTTACCAGTGAAGACAGTTCTGAAGATTCAGAAAGTAGCTCTGCTTCTAGTTCCAGTGATGAGGGTGAAGTGTCATTATTGTTGTTCGACAAGGAGAAGAGGGAAGTGGGTGAAATGTTGCAAGTGTCATGGAATATAAATGCTTCAGACCATTTAGAGCAACTTCAGGAGTTGATGCAGCCTAGACAGGAATTGCCAGTGAAGAAAGAGTTGACTCAAAATATGCTCAGTACCAATCTGACACAAGGAGAAAGAAGGGAGTAGTTAGCAATGTTGGACATGTTTCCAAAGCTTTTTATCACTTCATACCAAGAAATAAGGGGTTTTGTTGGAGATCCTGTGAAGATTGCTAGTTGACGGGGCAAAGCCAATACGAGATAAATTAAGAAATATGGATAGAAAGAAGATGAATGCTTTAAAGGAAGAAGTGGATAAACTTTTGGATGCAGAGTTCATTGTGCTAGTTGATAATGCTGAATGGGTGAGCCCTGTAGTGGTCACTCCAAAGAAAGATGGACATTGGAGAGTTTGTGTTGATTACAAGCCATTAAAAGCAATGACTAAGAAATTTCCTTACCCCTTGCTTTTCATTGATCAACTTTTTGATGCAGTGGCTGGCTTTGAAAGATACAATGTCTGTGATGGTTATTCAAGGAATTTTTAGTTTATCCCTGCTCCCAAACACCAGAAAAGACTATTCATTGAACTGTATACATAGAAATCATCTATGAATCCTTTGACAAACTTCCCAAGGAATTGGGTAATAACCCAATCTACTTTTCTTTCAAAATGTCCAGGCCCATTTGTCAACCCAAAAGGAAGGTAGCAAAATCTTGAAATGAATTTTGCAAGGTATATCAATGCGGGGGGTCAGTTGAACCCTAAAAAATGTCATTTGGCAGAGCCAAGGGTGAAGATTCTTGGACATGTGATCTCAAAAATTGGGACTGAAGAAGATCCAGAGAAAGTGGAGGCTTTGTTGCTGCTATCGTCTCCAAAAGAAACCAGACAGTTAGCCACTTTCATAGAGAAGTTTAAATATCTGTCTTGCTTCATACCTTTGGCATCACAACTATTGTATCCATTGTAGCAAGCAGTTAAAAATGATCCCTTGGAGTGATCTCAATGTGACGATGTTTTTGACAGAGTCAAAGAAGTTTTGAGTACACTACCCATTATGCAAGCTCCTGACTGGGAAAAAAAGTTTTATGTTAACCCATTAGTGGGAGATGATTCCATTGGGGCCACGTTGTTGCAAAAGGGGAAGGAATCTCAGTATATGAATCCTGTTCACTATGCTAGTAGAGTGAAGACTCCTCATGAAAGGAATTACTTTGAAATTGAATTGTTGATGACGAGTATGGTTTATGCTTGCAGACGGTTTAGACATTACTCATTACAAAAGTCATTCACTTTCCTCACCAGTGATTTCTTCTTTCCTCAGCTGTTCAATAATTCAAATATATCAAAAATAGTGATGAAATGGGTTATTGAACTTCGGGAGTTTCGGTTCACCTTTTTGGTAGAAGAGAGTACTCGAGCTACCCTAGCAGATTTGCTCACTTGTAAAGACACTCCTATTTTGGTTAAGGAAGAGATGGTGCAAAAGAAGAAAGTCAAAACTCCTGCCATCTTTGATGCTTCACTGTTATATTTTGATGGCTCTTATCAAAGAAGTCATGATGCTGCTTTGGGAGGCATTGTTATCTATGATGCACAAGGAAAACTTGTAAGGAAGCAAGGGCTAAACCTTGATGCAAAAAGCAACAATGAAGGTGAATACATGGCTCTTGAAGGTGGTTTGCACATTTGTTTGCAGTTGGGAATTAGACGCTTACAGAGATCAAAGGAGATGCCTTGTTGGTCGTGAAGAAAGTATTGGGAATATGGAAGAATAAGAATCCTAACCTGAAGAATTTATGCTTCAAGGTGAAATTGTTTCTCAAAAATTTTTAAGCATGGAGTTTGCAGCATATTGAGAGGTCTCAAAATGAAGAAGCTCATGATGTTGCCCAAGAAATGATCACTTGTGTGTTTGTGTTGAAGGAAAATGCCCCTTTATATCATGGGAGGGAAGTGTTATCAAAAGAGATGGATTTTCTATTGACAGGTGTCCTACTTGAAGGTTTACCATCCTCCAAAAAGTATGCGTTTATAAGAAAAACCTGGAAATACAAAAAGCTTGATGATATGCTTTACATGAAAGGAAGTGATTTGGTTTTGCATCATGTACCCTGGAAAGATAAAATCTACAAGATCTTAGAACAAAATCATGAGGGATCTTGTGGAGGCCATTTTGCCATGAAGATCATGTTGCATAAAATTTTGCAGGAAGACTATATATTGCCAAGCATTCAGTGGGATGTTAACCATTGGTGCAAGTTGTGCTTGCCTTGTCAGAAGATGGGAAAAAGAATTTTGAAGCCCAAATTGCGGAAAACAATTCTAGCTTTTGATGTGTTTGAAAAATGGGGTCTTGATACTATTGGAACCTTACCTATGACTAGCAAAAGAAATGCTTACATTTTGACAGCAGTGGATTATTATGATGGGCAGAATCCAAGGCTTTCAAACAGATTACCAGTAAAGAAATGGTAAAGTTTTTTTATGAGCATATATGTTGCAAATTTCGTGTGCCCCTAGAGTTACTTTTTGATAGAGGACAAGGATTTAGAGGAGAGCTATTTGATTTCTTATGCGAGAAGCTCAATATACAACATAGGTACAGTTCTCCTTATTATCCACAATGCGATGGTCTTAACGAGGGTTCAATGGAGAGTTGGTGAAGATCTTAACAAAGATGATTGAGACACATGGCAAGACTTGGGATTCGAAGGCCTTGTGCATTATGGGCCTACAAAACTGCTAGCAAAACGAGCACATGATTTTCTCCTTACCACTTAGTTTATGGAAAGAAAGATTTATTGCCAATTGAAGTGGAGATTCCTACACTCAAGTTATTGTCATTGGGAGATGAAGAGCAAACAAATACTTGGCAAAAAAGGTTGTTGGATCTACAATGTTTGCAATTGGATAGAGTTTTAGCTTTGTGCTACTATGAAGAAGTGTCAAAGAAACCTCAGCTAAAAGCTAATGAATGCATAAAGGATAAGGGAATTGAAAAGGGTGATCTGGTGTTGCGATATAATACTAAGTTGGACAATACCTTTTAGAAAAAGTTTCAAATCAGATGGAAAGGTCCTTTTACTATTGTAAATACGTTTGATAATGGCACATATCAGTTGACAGATTTGAGTGGTGCACATCATAAATATCGTGTTAATGGTTACAGATTGCAGAAATATCTGGCACGTTTGGTGACAATTGTGACTGATGAGATGCTACCAATAGAGGAAGACAGTGTGGAGACATCTGAAAATGTAAATGAGGTTTTTGGGAATGAGTTACAACAATTGTTCCCCCTAGGAACCTCTGCTTGTCATGAATGATCAAGCAATCTAGGGGGGTTGGCAAGCCATGTCAGGCATTTTTTGGATGAGCCTAAAGTCGCTAAGCCATGCCAAAAAGCTTGCCCACTAGCCTCGTGTATATATGTGTACATAGCCCTGCAAGTCTTGGAAGTGACAATGTAAAAACTCATGTACAAAGATGTGATTTTTCCAAGCTTGGGTGCTAATGTTTTGGGTTGTTTGAGTCTCCAAAACATGGCTTTCAATAAGTATTTTCAGCCATGCTTTATAGCTCGTGAATCGGACATGTACATCATGAGTTATGAGCATCCAAAGTGGGCGGTCTCAACTTAGAAAGTGATTGCAGGTGCATGCAACAAGGGTATCTGGACCAACTTGATAATTTGAATTAGAAATGCTGAGGTTTAAGAATTCTAGATGTAGCCAAGATGATGGGCTTTGAGCTGTGTGTTACGGTGTGTCATTCGGTGACCGGAGCAACAAGTTATGCTTGAGGAAAGTTTGTCCGAGAAGCTCTTATGCTTTGGGGGAAATCTGGGAATTTATTGGGCTTGTGGGAGTTGGGAGGAAGTTTCCATGTGGCATAGGAGTTATCCCACATGGTAAGGGAAAAGTAGAGAATGGAGGGTATATAGCCTAAAGAGGGAGCCCATTATGGGTGTTTCAAGTGAGAGGAGCTCACAAGGCTTGGCTATGGAGGGGCTCGTGGACTTCATGGGGGAGAAAGGGCTCATTTTTTGAGTACACACTCAGCTGGACAGGCACTTGGCTCCACCTTTTTGGTCCCCGGCCACTTGCCCCACCCCATTCCCTTGGTCAAAGGGTCACCAACACCTCATTTTTTGCCCAAAAAAGGCAAAAAATGAGCCAATTAAAAGATGCCCACAAAGGAAGCCTTGTCGGATGAGAAGAGAGAGAATATTTTTGGGGAATAAAAGATAAGGGAGCCCCCATTTTAATAGCTACAACACCCACACAACTTCAAGAGAGCTCATTTTTAGCAAGAAAGAGAACACCCCCGTTTTGAACGGCCATAACTTCTTCATCTTTCATCTGTTTTTTGCCTATGGATACTCTATGGACATCTCCACGAGACAAGCTTTGTCATTATGTCCTCAATTTCTCCTAGCTTTGAGTATTATCATGCTTGAAGGGTTTTTCATAAATCTCTACAGGTGTTTGATATAGGTGTTTTTGGTGGTGTAATTGTTCTTCCTTCCAATGGTGTGATTCGTGCAAGGCTATAGAGGCACTCATTTTTCTTGCCGCTTGAATGCTAACAACGTGAATGAAGTTGATGGCTTGAGGTTTGAAAATATAACAAGATGAGAGAGAGAGAGAGAGAGAGAGAGAGAGAGAGAGAGAGAGAGAGAGAGAGAGAGAGAGAGGTACCACCCTCCCAAAAAAATTCTAAATAAGCCATATAAATGGACCAATGAAGAAACATATACCAAAATTGTGATGGTATCTCCTTATAGAGTTTTTTTTAATGTTTTAGAGGCTATTCATAGGTTATGCATGTGAAGCCAAGAGAAGTGTATTTTTGGAGTTACCCATTGATTTGGCATTGGAGATGTTGTAAGTCTATTCTTGAAATCAATGTCAAGCCTACACGGACCTTCTAGTGTTGTTCTCCCTCCCTCCTGGGACCTCTCTTTCTCTTGCTCTTGTGTTTGTGTAGTGTTGGTCGTGTGTGTGCATGCACCTGCCCCTCCTTGCCTCCCCAAACCAATGGTGTTTGGTAAAGAGAGTGAGATAGAGGTTCTATGTGTGCTGGTAATATCAATTAAGGGGTCAAAGTTGTTGGGATGCGAGGTTTTTTTGCATCTCTTGTGAACAACCCCTTCCAAATCATGTGTCAAGCCATGTGAAGAACCTCTTACAACCTTTGTGTAAAGCACAACCACTTGTATTTGTGCATAGGCAACCACATCTTATACCCATGTGTCAAAAGGCTGTCTATTTGTATAATACTATATAGAGGCACATTCTGTTGAATAATATCAACCTTTATCATTTGCAATATACCCTATTGTAGTGTGCAATATTCTCTCTCTCATGCTCTACACTAACCTCTCCAAAGCATGCCATTATCATGAATGGCACACTAACCTATCCTTCTTAACCCTACAACTGATATTAGAGCTCTCTCTTGCTTGCCTGCACGTGTCCATGACCTGCTCCCTATTCGCGCCATTCATTGGCCACTACACAAAGTCGCCTTAACCCTCCAAAGTTGGGGTTTCAAATGCAGGCCTCTCCAATCCCCACAATAGGCCTTTTTTTTGCTGCATCCGGTTGCTCTTATCACCTAGCTCCATCACATGAAAGCAGGTGCTCTGTAGCCCGCTGTCCAGTCAACCCCATCATCCCCTACCTGTGCAATCACAATCCCACCCCCTTCAATCAAGATGGCCTAGCTTGTAGATCCATACCGCCAACACATCTCTGTTTGGCTCCTTGCAGTGTTACCACATCATCAATGTTGCAAGGCATCGTCAACCTTATCTCATAAAGCTTGCTGTTGCATCATCTCCTCCAATCGGCACATAAAAAAGTAAATCCTCTTGTGCTACACTAAGTGGCCATTCCCACACGTGGCCTTAAGAACCTTAAAGAGCAAGCTATAAAGCCTTGCTAAAACAAATTTCCACCCTCAATCAAAAGAAGCTTCTCATTCAGAGCCCAAATGCTAGGCACCAAGTGCCCTTGTCTTCTCAAGAGTGATCCTCACACAAGACAAGCAAAGCTATGAATACAAGTTCCCGCACAATTTTGGCTCTACCTATGATATGTATGTATACATTTATGCTTCCGCAACTATGTCCACTCTTCTGAAAGAATTATACACTATCGGCATAAATCCGGCAAAACCTTCCTCATGGGCTATGGATATGTGCACCCATGATACGTATCTTATGCCTACACAAGCATCAATCACTTGTGATTCCCTACATGTGACTAGGCTAAAAACATCACCAAATGAACAACAAAAGTTATCAATGAGCACCACTAATTTAATGTATGTATATTGTACCCCATTTGCAATGGAGGATGCATCTTTGTCAGAACGGATCAACAACATGCATAGGTAGCCACATCTTATACACATGTGTCAAATGTCTATCTATTTGTAATAGAGGCACATTCTACTGACTAATATCAACCTTTATCATTTGCAATATACCCTATTGTGTTGTGCAATAGTCTCTCTCTCAAGATCTACACTAACCTCTTCAAAGCATGCCATTAGCATGAATGGCACACTAACCTATCCTCTTTAACCCTACAAAAGTTACCTGAAATAAATTCAAATGAATAAACCTCAGCCAAAATTGTTAGTGAAATCTTTAGAGAGTGTGCCAGAATGGAGGGCTTGGAAGAGTGGACATTGTCTATATAGCCACCCCAAAAAATGGGGCTATGTTGAGGAAATAGTCAAGTCCATCGGGCATGCCTTATGTGATGTCACCCCTATAAAGAGGTTTGTTTTAATGTTTTAGAGGCTATTGATAGGTTTTGCATTTGAAGCCAAGAGTAGTGTATTTTTGGAGTTACCCATTGCTTTGGAATTGGAGATGTAAGTCTTTTTTTGAAAGCAGGGTCAAGCCTACATGGACCTTCTGGTGTCGTTCTCCCTCCCCCCTTTCTTTCTCATGCTCTTGTGTTTCTGTGGTGTCTGTGCATGTCCCCCCCCCCCCCCCCCCCCCCCCCCCCCCCCCCCCCCCCCCCAACACACACACACCAAATTGGTGATGTTTGGTAAAGAGAGTGAGATAGAGGTGCTATGTGTGTTGGTAGTATCAATAAAGGGGTCACAATTACTTGAACTAAAGACAAATGAATAAAACTTAGTTAAAATTGTTAGTGAAAGCTTTAGAGAGTTTGCCAAAATGGAGGGCTTGGAGGAGTGGATATTGTTTATACAACCACCTCCAAATATGGGCCTGTGTTGAGGAAATAGTCGGAGCCCACCAGGCTTTACTTCAGGCCCAGTGTGAGGACATCCTTCTCCTTGTAACCAACCAATGCTCTACATCCTAAGGATGTTCCTAGCCACCACCTTGGTTTCTTGCTCCACCCACTAAATATAACATACGACTTAGTAGCCATTGCTCTTCTCTCTACAATCAATATTGACTACTTTCTCGACCTTATTTATTGACTTACCCCAAGGACAGAGAAGCTTGAAACATGTATGTTCTCTCTCTCTCTCTCTCTCTCTCTCTCTAAGCACTGATACAAAACTGGCATCCCAACATTGTTAAAGATAATGATGTTTGTGTTAAGGTTGGAATGGTGTCATTGGACACAATGATGATGAAAACGCCTTGAATGGTTGGTGGTGTTGTAGTTGCTATTGTTTTGATGAAATTATTGTTCATGATATAGATGAATATGTTGCCAAAACTGACATCCTAACATTGATTAAGATAATGGTGTTTGTGTTGACGATAGGTCGCAATGGTGTTATTGGGGACAATGATAAGAAGCTTTTCTCAATTCCTTTAATCTATTTATGGGCTCATCAAGAAGGTCTTTCACTATCAAGGAGGCCCATATGGGGTTGAATCTTTAACAACATTCGAGGCAGGGAATGGGGAACACACCCAAATTAAATACACACAATTGCCTTGAGCTATATAGGGGCAATTGTGTGTATTTAATTTGGGCACAAATGCTGTATATTTTAATTTGGCCTCCATTTTGGCACACTCTCTAAAGCTTTGACTAACAATTCTAGATGTGGTTTATTCACATTTGTCTTTAGTTCAAGTAACTGTGATCCCTTTATTGCAAAGGAAGGGGAAGGATGTGCATCCATTAATACTTAGGGTGGTCACTATAATAAAAGAATTCCTATCGCAAGGGTTCAATAGTAGTGACTCTTTTATTCCATATTTAATCACATTTTCACATACAAAAGGGTGTTGAAAAAAATGATCTTGAAAAATATTTATGAGTTGAATGAGAAAATGGCCCCTTTTAATTGTGGAAAATTCACATCTAGGGGGCTATATAAAAAGTCCTTGAATGCACGATATATAGGATTTACGTATAGTGATCCCCTTGAGCATTGATACTGGTGGCAATGAAAGAGGGGAGAGTTGTGTCCATAAGTGTCTCATCCTAGAATGAGAGAAAATTAAATAGATCTTGTAATTAGAACAAGCTATAGGTACTAACATGAAAAAGATGTATTTATTACTGTTTGAAATTACGTGGGGTTTTGTCCAATGCTTTGGTCAACATCATCACCTTGTGCATAGCATCGACGCCTCTTCACATAGATCAGAGCACCCTTGCTGCATTTCCTTATAGTTTCTATGCTCCTAGTCCTTTGCATACACATCCGCGGCTCTCCATGGAAAGGTTCTCTTCTTGCCAAAGTCCAAGGGCTTTCTATGATTCATATTTGTTTTAATGAAATCAAGAAATTCATTTGATTTGTCTCTACTATTTTGAAGATTGAGAGAAGAAATATCCACTTTGTCTAGGCCACCAAAACCCATGTTGAACCAACCTCTAATGTTTCCATGTTTTTGTTAAAAACCACCCATGCTTGACTATAATGCTTCTCTAAAAAGGCCTTCCCAACCGAGGCATATATTCCCTTAATCTTTCTTGTACAGAATACCCTATTGTAGGTAGTAGGATAGGCATCATTATATATGCATCTATGTCACTCGATGTAGGCTCATAAATAGGACTATTCCCAATGAGAGCTTTGTGAGGTTGGTGAGAGGTTTTTGGTCCTTCACAAGGTGTATACTCAAGGGATTAGTTGAAGTTTGATTCACTTTGAAACACTTGTTTGGATGAACCCAATAGAGCATGCCTATGGGCCATCCCTATGAGGTCATGTATAACATAATTATTCCATTTAAACCATTAGACAAAACAAACTCTGAATATTGGTATATCCCACAAAACCTTTCAATAATATGGGCTACCGAGGGACTGTCCCATTCCATCGCTATGTTAAAAGTGTATGTGTTAACTACACATTGTAGTCCTCAATGTGTTAACTACACATTGAGGACTACAAAATAAAGCGTAGAGGATATTTTTCATTGAGTGACTATTGTCAAAATTAAATCATTGCAGAAGGTCAATGGAATTAAAACTTTAAGATGTGGCATTTAGAGAGACTAACGTTTGAAATAACTCGGGATCTCATCCCGCTTTTTGGTGTCGGTGCGTTTTGGGGACCTCACAAAGGGTTGGCTGCATTTTGGGAAAAAAGAAAGGGAGTAAGGAAAAAAAGGCTTGAAGGCAAAGAGCACTAGAGCTACGAAGGTGGACAGTGTTTATAAAACACATTTTTCGCTCTTTTTCTCTCAACTGCCTAGTAGGGAGTTTTTTTTAGAGGCCAAAAGAGGAGCTTTTTTGGGAAGCCGTTCCCACAAAGGGTGTGCTCGGGGAGTCGAAAGAGCCTTGGAAAGCCAGTGGTGTAGAAGGGAGCCAACGAGAGTCTACCCTCATGGTGCCATTTTGAAGAAAATCTTTGGATGGCATGCCAGCCTTGCTTTGGCATTGTTGCCCTTGTAAAGAGTTTTTTGTGAAGAAATAGAACCTACACTACCCCGTGTTGGTGCCGGTTCTTCCCTCCCCGCGTTCTATTTCTCCTGCTGTCGTCTTTTGCCCACGGTGTTGTCTTGTGGAGGTGTGTGCCCACCCAAACCAACGGCTCTTGCATGTGGAGAGAGTGAGTCAGAGTGTTGTTGTGTGTGGTTAGAGGGTCAAGATGGATAGCGATGGAATGTGAGTGCGGTTTGACATTTTGTTCACACATGTGTGCATCGTGTCATGTGAAAATGGTGGTTTGCCTATGCAAGTGTGTTGTTCAAAGGTGTTTTCTGAGTGGATTGGGTTGATGTGTATATCTTGAGCTATAGTGAGGCAATTGGTTGCGTTCTGGGTGTGATCCCCATTCCCCCTCTCTAACGGTGCCATGACAACCAAAAGGGGCTTAAAGAGATGATTCACGTGCAATTGGGGAGTTGGAAGTTGCCAAGCTATTACCCCCCATAAAATATGCTAAAAATGCAAGGCCAAGTGCATGGAATGGTGGTCAAATGACAAAAATGAGTTGCTAGTGGGTTGCATGAGCAACAAGAATACCCCTCTTTTTTTTCCTTTTCTTTCTTTGGAAAAGGTAACACCCTATAAGGGCCATTTTGATAAAATTGAGGGGGATTTTAGGCCAAAGGCTTTGGAAAGCCGTCATTTTGGAGAAGCGTTGAGCGTTGAGATGTGCACGTGATTTTGTGTGGATTTTGAAGGTGAATCCCAGTGGATTGGGGTGTTGTGTTTATCTTGGGCTATAAAGAGGCATTTTTTGTGTTCCAGGTGTGTACCCCCTTCCCCCTTTCCATCTTTTGGTGCCCCCACTGAGGAGCAACCTAATTTCTCCCCAATGTTGAGTTCATGATCAAAGATGTTGCAGGTTGTTGTTCTGATTTTCAATTGTGATGGAGATGCGGAGGAATGGCTTGCAAATTTTGAGATTTTCATTCTTTCATTGAGAACGTGGAGTAATGTAGAGAAGGTGCAGAGAGTTACACTGGTGCTACGAGGTGAAGCAAAGGTCTGGTTTGATGGTTTGGAAGCGGCAAGTAGATAAAATTGGGTTGGTTTTTGAGAGCAATTTCTGTGTCAGATTGGCAAAGTAGTGTTGGCTGCTGAAGGGAATGTGAAGATCAAAGGGAGGGGGCAAGAAGTAAGTGAAAATTTAGATGCTTTTGTTAATGAGTTTGAAGCAATCAAAAGGATTTGTTTACTGTCACCCAAGTGTTCAATGCAATTTGTTTCGAGCTAGAAAAGTTTGATGCTTTTGTTAATGAGTTTGAAGCAATCAGAAGGATTTGGTTGTTGTCACCCAAGTGTTCAATGCAATTTGTTTCAAACTGAAAAAGTTACTCGCTTACCTGAATCCGTGTGTTCAAGAGAAGGTCGACTATGAAGATCCAAGAAGCTATGCCAAGGCTACGAGAATTGCCAAGGTGAAGAGCAAGAAAATGAAGAGAAAATTGGAGTTAGACTTGTTGAACCCTATAAATTATGTGCCTATGACTTCAGCAGGGTGTTCTATGGACCAATCAAGGATGATTCCAAGTGTGTGTAATGTAGACCCTGCCAAGGTAAGGCCTCTCATCGGTTATGTTCCTTTGGAATTGCATGTATGTGAGGTGTCTATGCCAATTCTGGAGGGCTTGTCAATTAATATGAGCCTTTGTTTAAAGAAATCATGTACGTAGAGGGGACGCAGAGGAGCTAGCAGACTAATGCTACCTGAAGAGGTGGAGCATGTTCTTGTGAAGTGTTTGTATGAAAGGATAGCAGATTGTAGCCAAGTGGTAGGTGCCAAGAGCTTGGGGTTGGATGACGAAAGTGGGCAGGATGATGGTCAAGCTTTTGTGGATAAGCAAGAAGATGAATATATTGATACCGAGTCCACCTATGGTGAAGATGGTGAGAGTACCAATTCTAGCTTTTGGCAGACAACTAAAGGGGGTAGCCTTGATGATAGATCCACATAATATGGCAAGGAAATGGATTCCACAAGCGAGTGCAAGTAAAATTTCCTTGTTATATGCATGAAGATGTGATGTTTGCCACTATGAATGAAGAGAAAGTAAGAGTGTCAGAGGTTGGGAGTGAAGACATGCAAGATAGGGTGATATGCAGCACCATGTTGATGTCGATGCTCATCAAGGTAGCTGTAGAATGTGCTTTGGTTTTACAACAAGTAAAGAGGTTTTCCAAAAAGGAGAGAGTTGTTGTGGCTATGGAAGGAGAATATGTTGAAGAAGGTGGCAGTCAAGAGGTGTTGGATGCTGACCAAAGGATAGAGCAATTGAAATTGCCTCTGGATTGCAGGAGAGATGTCTTGGGTACAAGATCTTTTGGTCGGAATGCATTGAAGATGAAGACGATTTGGGGTTGGATGACCCGATGGGTGTGATGGATGAAGACACACATGTGCTTGTTGGGAAAACTTTGACCAGGGTATAGGTGATGTGAGGGTCTATCCCTCTATAGATGGAGGTTTCTTTGGGAGAGCAAAAATTTGTTTTTATGGTCGTGCTGACAGGAGCAGATGTGAAGGAGTATGTGTATCAATCGCAATTCCCTTCGTAGGTCACTTCACATGGTTGGGGGAGGAGGTCCAAGTATGTTGAGTGTGAATGATGATGTGTACTTGGAGAGTGATAGAACCCTTGGTGATGTTTTTTAGGATGCTTGGAGCAGTGAAAGTATGCCAAGGGCATCTTATGTGGATGGTTGGGTAGATGCATGGGTATGCCACTATGGTAAGGTGTTTCAGGTGGATGGAAGTGATCACAGTCAGGCGTTTGACCCAGGAGGAATCTATGTCATAAGGCAAGGGATTGGGCAACCCGCTTGGGTAGGAGTGGTGGGTGAGAGGAAATAGGTTTTGTACATATGGTTGTGGTTTTGGAGTGATTTTGGTTTCCAATTTAGTGTTGTAGTTTTTTTAGATGCGGTAAGAAAACATGTTGAACATAAATGTTTAACTAGGGGGTGGGCAACGATGATGTACCCAAAGTTTGTCGATGTTGAAAGGTGTGCCAATAAGTGTTGTGGATGCTCACAAGTGAAGTCTAGAGTGTTAAAGTAGATATGTGAGGCATGGGCAAATAGGTAGTAGCAAGAATGTATGGCTAATGTATGTTTTGATATTAGATGGGCTCAAAAAGTGGGCTAAATGAGTTGGAAAGTCCAAGTGTCTGGAGTGTTGTG